>NC_137898.1:87812457-88412457 GCF_963455335.1 Martes martes
GAAGGGAAGTGAGTTTGGATGGGGAGAGCTGTGGTCTGGTCCGGAGTTGTGTTGGGTAGTGTGAGGGAAAGCAGAGGGAGAGGCTTCTCCAGTCTGTCCCTTTCACTGGGAAAACAAGCTGGACAAGGTGACTTTGTGGGCATGGAGTCCTTGTGTGGGAGGGAGCAGTTTCAGGCTGAAGGTGGGGATGGCACGCCTCCTGTAGGGGCTCAGGAGCAGGCTGCCAGGCTAGAGAAGCCCTGCCTGGGTTAATCTGTCCTCTGTGTCCTCCAGCTTGGGGGTGGGGGTGGGGGTGGGTTTCTCTCCACGTTGCCCTCCCGATGCCAAGAGGATGGGTGCACCCTATCCAGCTGTATGTTTTATCACTACCAAAGGTGGGATGATTTCCCCTTATCTGGCTGAGCTCAGCAGTCCCAAGGGCTCTGCTCTGTCCCCAGCATCCTGCTATCCTAGTGGTGATGTCTGGGGCTTAGAAATTGGAGGGCTAGAAGCCCCTCCTGCTCCCCTCTCTGCAGCAGGTGCAGTGGGGCAAGGGAGGAGGGGCCTGGAGAGGCCAGTCAGGCCTGTGGGGTTTTCCCTCTGGTGTTGCCATGAGCAGCCTCTGCTCAGCTTGTTAGGGATTCCCCTGCTCCTGTATGGAGTACTCTTGTTTTGTGCTGCGAACATCAGGCTGAGCTGGGGGTGGGGCGTAGGAGGAGGCTGGCTCTGCGGTTCCTACCAGGCTCTGGTGGGAAGTATCCAGTACAGGAAGAGATTCCATATTTATACTCTCTCGGCTACAGCAGGCCCCTGTAGCCCAGGCTGCGGGTCTCCACAACAAGGTGGAGGCCCCCTCCACTTTCTCAGTAGCCAGACCTCTTAGAACTGAGGGGGGTGTGTGCAGTGGGGGAGGATATGGTTACGGCTGTGCTCTTTGGGATTTGGGGAGGGAAGGTTTGGCTTGCAGGACTGGAAAGAACTGCTTCCTTCTCTTCTCCCCGCTTTCTTCTCCATCTCAGGTTCATGGATACCTGGGGCCCCCAGGGCTGTGGAGATATGAGTAGGGAGTGGGGAGAAAGGGGTTTAGGGTGCACTGTGGACCCTCTGGGGAGTGACTGAGCTCCTTTTCAGGAGGAGGGCTGGGTGGCCAACTGGCCTTGGGAATGGGAGTGGATGGGCAGGGGGCTGCCTCTTGGGCTGCTGGGGCAGGATCTCCTTGTCACCTCCCTTTGTGCATCCCAACTTTGCTGACCCACTAGCTGCCCACGGCCTACGAGAAGAGCCCGAGTTTGTGACCGCAAGAGCCGGTGAGAGTGTGGTCCTGCGATGCGACGTGATTCATCCGGTGACGGGACAGCCCCCGCCCTATGTCGTGGAGTGGTTCAAGTTTGGGGTGCCCATCCCTATCTTCATCAAGTTTGGCTACTATCCACCTCATGTGGACCCTGAGTATGCAGGTAAGGTCTAGGCTGCAGGGGCTCCCCCTGCCCCACCCTACCATCTCTTCTCCCCGTTGTAGCATGGCTGGCCTTCTCTCTCAGTGGTCATGGTCACTGTTCCTCCTGCCTATCTCTCTGTTGCCACTTATCTTTTTACAACTGGTCTGTTATCTGTGCTGCACAGTCTCTGCCTCTTTCCTTCCATCCCTCGGACTTTGGTAGGTTTTAATTAAGTGGTGGGGAGGAGAGGGACGAGGTGACGCAGACACAAACATCACAGCACAGTTAGGGGTGTGCAGGGGCAGGAGCAGTGGTAAGGACAGGGAAGCCTACAGAGCCCACCATGTAGGACAGCAGGGCTGCGCTGAAGGGCAGCTCTGTGCAGGAAGAAGCTGAGTCAGAGCCCTGCTGCCCTTGGCCAGGCATGCTGGCGGCAGCTGTGGAGTTTGCTGTGTCTGCCTTGGCCCACTCCCTCCCTCTGGCTCTGAAGTTGGGGCCTCATCCCATCCCTGAGCAGAAGCAAACATTGGGGGCTAGTTCATGCTATAGCGGTGGGCACCTGCTTTCTGCCTCCTCTGCCACGCCAGCCTCCCACCCAGGTGCCCTGGGTGTTTTGCTCTGCAGTTGCTCCTGCCAGCAGGGGCCTCACTCTGAGTCACTGCCAATGCCTGACCACCAGCCTGCCTGGCTGGAGGAAGAAGAGTGTGGGACGTGTACGTGTGTGAGTGTGCTTATGTGAACGTGAGTGTGAGCATGTGTGTGTGTGCGTGAATGCATGTGTGTGCTGGGGTTTTCAAAGGAAGGCAGGAAGCTGGCAGACCTTGCTTTTATCTTTACTTCTGGCTCCTGAGGTCTGAATTGCATTTCTCCCAGAAAGTTCCATTTCTCTCTCTTTCCCTCTTGGACCTATCTCTTATTCTCTTTTTGGTTGTGGTTGGTTTTGACATTCTGGTCTTTAGGCAGATTGCCAGTATTGAGACAGGATGAAAACAGAGACAGTGGTGACATTGGAGTGAGGGGTGAGCTAAGGTGGTGGGTGAGGGAAGGGCGGGTCCTGAGGGCTGCTTCTCATCCTGGACTCCCATTCCGCTTGGCTCCTGCTGGATCTCTTACCTTACCATCACCATGAATGAGACAAATATGACTTCCTAATGGGGAGGAGGATGGAGTTAAGGAGAGTAGCTGGGGGGTGGGGTGGGAAGGGGCTTTGCTCTGCTTGCCAGTCCTATCCTCATTCTCGGGCTTATGGGCCCTAGTGCCTCAGCTCCTGGGGACATTGGGCTCTGGCTAGATGAGCAGTCTGTCTGGCCTGGGCAGCAGGACTGGGAGGGGACCCCACCACTCTGGTCCCTGCGTGCCCTCCCTCTGCTTTATCATAGGGAAGCCTGGCAGACAGGTGCAGGGGGTGAGGACCCAGCAGGGAGATGGATGTCACTCAGCCTGAAATGAGGTTCAGGGGTCTGCTCTAGGGTCCCCTACCTCACCCTCTTCTGTTTGTACCTTTGTTCCCTCTCTTGCTTCCTCCCACTCTCTTTCTTCCTTCATGCCTTTCCTTTGTCTCAAGAGATCTGTAGCAAGACAGGAGTATTTCAAGGGACTGAAGCTCTTCCCAGTGCCAAACTCAGAGTTACAGTTGCAGCTGGGTGGGGCCAACTGAGGCTGGGAGAATGGCTCCATGGCTGGGCTGTGCGCCTTTCCCTTTGCTACCTGCTGCCTGGGGTTGTTGCCGGCTGTTACTTTGGGGCCATGCCATGAAAAATGGTCCGAAGGTTACAATGGGTCCTCTGTCTTTGGCGGGTGTTTTGCTGCTCACCCCACCCTGACGGCCTCCTGGGCTTTTGCCCACTGTCTTCCTGTAGGCCGGGCAAGCCTTCATGATAAAGCATCCTTGCGGCTGGAACAGGTCCGCTCTGAGGACCAGGGCTGGTACGAGTGCAAAGTGCTCATGCTGGACCAGCAGTATGACACCTTTCACAATGGCAGCTGGGTCCATCTCACCATCAACGGTGCGTATGGGGCTCACTCCTGGGGACGGGTGGGTGGGGAGCCACCTGGAAGGCTACACCCCAAGGACCTGCTTTGGGGAAAGCCTCTTTCCTGACTACCATATCCCTGCTCCAAATCTCTGCTGCAAAAAGGAGTTAGCAGGGCTGGGCCCCATTGAGTGAGAAGTTCCCACCTCTTGCTTCCCCCTCCGTTGTCTCCCTAGAGCTTCTGGGGTCAGTGGAGGCACACGGGAGGAGCAGCTCCTCAGGCATGAGGCAGGGTTTGCTGCGGGTGTTGGCATCGGAGCTCCTTACAGGGAGGTCAGAATCTGGTTCTTGAAACCAGGAGGGTTAAGGCTTTGTGCAGGCCAAATTTGTATCTGCTGGCTCCATTTCTCAGCCTTGGGAAGACCCTGCTAGCCCAGGAAATGCCTTCCCACTCTAGTGGGATTCCTGGAGTTCCACCATGACAGTTTTCCTTTATAGGTGAATATTTTGGTTCCTTGTTAAATATGTTCATTTGAGTGACATGCAGTGAGGGTCTGTTGCGTGCCTTGCCCACACTAGGTGATGGGAAAACAGTGGTGATGAAGCCCAGACACAGTCCCTGCTTGTATTGGATTTATTGTCCAAGGAAATGTTAAGAATCCTGTGAAGAGTAACCATTTTAATGGCTATCAGGTGTTGATAGCTCACATGAAATGAATTGGCGCTGTATGTTGATGCTTTTCAAGTGTTTGCAAAGGCCTCAGGTGAGCTGGCCCAGTTCCCAGTGCTGGTGAAGGCTGCGGTCTGGGTCTGAGGCTGTGACCACACCAGGCACTGGACCTTCTGTGTGTCCCCAGATGGAGAGTCTCTCTTGTGTCCCTGGGAGTCCTTACTTGGGAGGAGATACTCTGGAGGAGCCAGAAGAAGCTGGAACCGTGGAGAAAAATCTGGAGAAGTGGCATATATGCTTTGGATGTGCCACACACAGCTTGGGTCCTTATGGTTGTGATGTCTGTGACTATAGATGCTGTGGGTGGGAGAGAGAAATTGATGTCGTTCCTGGCTTGGAAGCTTCTGATGGTATCGATCTGCTCTGAAGAATGACTCTGTCTGCCCTGTTTTGTGGGGCTGGATCATTCCTCCCATAGGAGTCAGGCCATGCTGCATGGCTTGAGAACCTCTCCAGGGTCCTGAAAGAACAGACTATTTTAGCCAGGGCACGGGTCTCTTAGCCATTGCGCTCCTAGAACAGTGTTGGTCCAGACTGCCTAACCCGTTCAATGCAGTTGGCTCCTGTAAAATAGTCCCAAGAGACTGGAGGCTTATTTTAAGTCTCTGGTGGGCTGTCCCCACCACACAGTAAGCTTTTGAGTCACCTCCTTTTGATGCCAGCTGTTGTGTGTGCCGAGAATGAAAACTCATCTTAATATTAGCCCAAGCAAAACATAATTAGGAAGGTAAATCGGCTGCTAAAAGCTTCACTGACTGAACACTGAGCCAAGAGTCCCCACGTTGGTTTCTGTCTCTCTAACACCCTTCCAAAGCTGGGCTGAAATCCTGACCCCCTTTTCTCTTCATGTTATCTTTGCAGTGTCTATTTGGCGACCTGAGACATTGGGTGCTCAGTAGGCGCTCACATGACAGCAAAGTAGAATTTAGTTAAGAATTGTATGTTCTTTTATGTCCCTGCATGCATGAGTGGGAATTGATTCTTTGAGAATTCCTAATTGCTCAGAGTGGAATGAACATGGTTTGGTGAGAAGGTTTGGTTTATTTCATGAACTCACTGCATTCATTTCATGAATCCGATAGCTGTGGGATCCCAAGTAAGTCTCTGAGCATCAGCTTCCGGTGCCTGTTTGCGGAGGTGTTGTGAGGATCAGATGAAATGCTGTGTGAGAAAGCATCTTGCACAGTGTCTGGAACGTTAATTACATGTGGGTCAGCTGCTGGCCATCCTCTTTCTCAGGAGAGAAAGAAGATGAAATCAGATGAGCGTGTAGTGGCAGGGAGGCAGGAGCACGGGAAGGTCCTCAGACTGGAAGATGCAGAGGACTGTGGTAGTTGGAAAGTCGTTGTCAATTCACAACACATCTTGAATCCTGGCTTTTAGTATTTACATGAGTAACGTGTATACCCTGGGCTTGGAGATCAGAGTGGAGTGCTCCTTGTCAATCTTGTAAATAAAGAGAAGTTACACACATACACATCTTGAATGTTTTCTCTGTGGCAGGCTCTGGGGACACAGCAGTGGACCCAACCAAGACCTCACTCTTAAGGAGACTTTCAGAGACAGCAAGTCCAGGGACAATTGCAATACGGGCTTTGGGAGAACAAAGGAGGGAGAGCTTCTCTGAGGGAATGACTCCTGTGCAGACATGTGACTAGGGAGTTAGCCAGGTGCAGGGGTGGGAGGTACAGAAGGGTAGTCCAGGCAGAGGGAACAGCATGCCCGGAAGCCCAGAGAAAGGAGAGTCAGTGCATTCAGGGAGGGAAGGCAGGTTGTTCATAGGGAAGTATTGGGCAGAATAGCTAAGAATGCTCCCCTCTCTGCCCCAAGCTTCAGAACCAGAGCTTACCATAGAATACTTTGCCCTTACCAAGAAACCTACCTCCCAAATGGGGAGAACAGAACAGATACCTTTCAAGGTGAGAGAGCTCTCCCTTTATTCCCCCCCTCCTTTCACCCCGAGTTCTGGGGTACCTTCCAGCATAAATATTTCCATTATGGAAGGAAAGAGTCTGGATTGCCAACATTCCATTGCTTCCAAACTAGAATGTTTAGTGTCAGGCATTTTCTGACAGAGATCACCTTTGGAAAATGAAAGGCCAGTGAAAAATTAGAATTACAAATGGTCTCATTCCCCTTCTGTGTTTTCCTGAAGACCAGTTGGGTGGAAACAAACCCAATTATTCCTTTATCACATATAAAAGACCCAAAAAGCCCAAGCCAAGTCTTGCTTTAGATTGGTGAATTACTTGGAGGAGAGGCCAGCCTGTTTCTAACCTGCACTATTAATTATAGGGCACTTGTAAAAAAGAATTAAGCCTGGAAATGCAGCTGGCAAGCTAACACCTAATTCTGTAAATAATCGAGAGTCAAACCATTATTTTCCTGAAAACTCGAGATTGTTCAAAGTACTTTCCTGATTAGCACCTAAATAATAAAGTAATTATGTAATTAGTAATTAATTTGTCACTTCAGGATGTAATGTAATTTATTATCTTTTCTTTTAAGCTTGACACCAGAGGTAATAGAGGCTGAGGCTGCATTAGCTATATTTCAAGGGGCAGACTTGGCAAGAAGGGCTCTGTTGGAGATGAGCACACATTCCATTTCAGAAGTTGGGATTTCAGAATCTCCGTATAAGGATTTGGAATGGTTTTTGACATCATTTTTATTGTATTAGATGTTGGATGAGGAGTGACATGCTTGCAGGTGTCCATTGTGTATGTTTCGTGTGTGATGAAGTGTGCTTCTTAATTCACTCAGTATATCCAGTTCCCCCTGTATGCCCACACTAGGCTAAGGGTGTTGGAAATCATTGAAGAAAGCAGTCTTGTCATGATCTTGCTCCTGGGAAGTTTTGTGTATTTGAATTTGTGTTGATTTGTAGGTGTGTGTATGTGTGTATATTAAGTTCATTCATCCATTCAACATATGTTTGTTGTATGCTCTGTTACATGCCAGGAATTGGGAGAAAAGCCGGGCATGCAGTGGGATTTACAGAAAAGATCTTTGTTCTCAGGGAAAGTCAGTGATTGATGCTTTAAAGAAAATAATGCAGTCCAAGGGGGTAGAGAGTACTGGAAGTGCTATCTTAGGTGGGTTGACCACTTAAGGCAGAGGTGGCATTTTAGCAAAATTTTGCATGAATCAAAGGAGTGAGGTCTGGGTACAGAGAGGACGGCAAATGCAAAGGCCCTGAGGTTGGACGTTCTTGGCACATTCAAGGAAGACAAAGATGGCCAGTGGGGCTAGAGCACAGTGAAGGGGGTATGTGGTAGCAGATGAGGTTGGAAGACTGAGGGGGAAGCAGGACCAAATATTGAAGCTCTCTGACTGGTTCTCAGGACAGCGCTGTCTGGAGAGGTGACACCCATCTCAAAGCTTCTCATGGATGCCTCAGAGGTTTCCAGGGAGATGGTAATGATAAGAGTAATGACAAAAGAACCAGCATTTCACACATATTTACATTACAAGATCCCTTTCACAAACTATCTCACTTACTCCTCACCTCAGTCCTGGAGGGGGGCAGATTTAGGTAAAACCCAGAGAGGCTGAGTGACTTGCCCAGGGTTACCCAACAAGTGGCAGGCTAGCACTTTAACTTGGTCTTGACCTTTGGGTACCTTAGGATGAGCTAAAAATGTCCTGCCCCAGCCTGGCATTGTGAACCCCAGGGCTGGTGTTCAACAGTGGGGCCCCTCCTTGTCACTTCCAAAGCACTGATAGTCCAACGGGTTAAGATTGACCTGATTGCCTATGCAAGCAGCTCAGACTAATGAGGCTGAGTCTCTTAACAGCTGATTATCCAAACAGGATGGGATTTTAGTCAAAACTCCAATCAATGCAAGTCGTGATGTGGGGATAACCTGGCATAATCAGAAGAGAATTGAGAAGGGAGTAGCCTGCAGAGCAGGCTGTCTTTCTGCCTGGACGCAAGAAAGGGTGGAAGCTTTTCTTTGCAGAATCTGGAAAAGTAAGATTCTTTGTAACCATGGCCTGAGGTCTATGTTAGGCCTAGATGATGCTCAGATAGAAGACATCCTGGAAACGGGGGGCCTGGCTGGGCTGAGGTTAAGGAAATAGGCGTATCAGGGATGATCTTGAGGTGAAAGGGGGATGACGGAACAGTTTGGAGCTGTTGGCAAGTGTGTGCAGGCTGTGAGAAAGCAGTCTTGTTTATTGCTCTGTCCTTAGTGCTAAGCATAGTAGCTTAGCACTACTAAGCTAAGTGTCCTTAGTGCTAAGTATCCTTAGCACTAAGCATAGCATCCTTATAGATGCTCAGCAAACATTTGTTTCTTGGGAATTAGCCAAGTACAGCAGGAGAAGTTTAGAATTTGCACCCAGCCGGACTGACTTTGAATTTCAGGTCTCTCCTCCCCTGATAAGACTCATGGGCAGACGATTTTGCCCATCTCCCTCTTCCTTCATTTATCCCAGCACTTCGCAGAGGGTTATCTATGAACACAGTGGATGTGGTGCCTGGCGTGTGTGGGTGCCG
Organism: Martes martes; assembly: GCF_963455335.1. NCBI lineage: Eukaryota > Metazoa > Chordata > Mammalia > Carnivora > Mustelidae > Martes > Martes martes. The sequence continues at coordinate 87,821,080 of NC_137898.1, forward strand.
CACGCGGGGCAGCAGGCTGGCTAACCCCACCCTGGGTCTCTCTGCAGCTCCTCCCACCTTTACAGAAACACCCCCCCAGTACATTGAGGCCAAGGAAGGTGGCAGTGTTACCATGACCTGCACAGCTTTTGGAAACCCTAAGCCCATTGTCACCTGGCTTAAGGAGGGGACACTCCTAGGTGCTAGTGGGAAATACCAGGTAAGTGTGGTTCTCCTTTGGGGCTGCTGTACTTCTTCCTCCTTGCTCACCCTTCCTTTGCCTCCTCCCTCTCCACGGCAGCCTCCCACTTCACATGACTGGTAACACTCTGCACAGCACACAGCCTGGCTGGTGTCTGGTTGGAGGGAGATGGAACACGAAGTGCCTGGCTCCATATCCCCCTGGTGCATGAGCCCTAGGTCCATCTACACCTGGGGGTGGTGCTGGTGGGACCCCAGGGTGGGTGCTGAGCTCTGTCTCTTCTTGGCCCCAGGTGAGTGATGGCAGCCTGACGGTGACATCGGTCAGTAGGGAGGACAGAGGTGCCTACACCTGTCGTGCATACAGCATCCAGGGAGAGGCTGTCCATACCACTCATCTGCTTGTCCAGGGTAAGAGCAGTTTCTCTCCTCTTCATGCCCTGGACCTTTTGCAGGGACTTCCAGCCCATCTGAGCTGTAGAGGGGTTTGCCCTGGGCATGGCTGGCCCAGCTGGGGTGGCTGGGGAGATGGGCAGCCTATGAGTAGGGGGGTTGGGCTCCTCCTGAGTATTGTGCGGCTCACAGCCAGAGCGCCCATGGTGGCCTGCTGTGGCCATCACCTGGGATGATGGGAGGCACTATGTTGAGTGGGTTTTGGGTTTCTCTCTCTGTCCAAATGGTGTCCTGCCATGCCTCCGTCTTCCCCGGGGGAGGGGACTTCTCTCAGGTTCCCACCCCATTAGTGATGGCATCAATAAATAACGACAGGAACTCAGTCCAAACCTCAGACGTTTAAACAACACAGAGGGCATTTGGCAGAGCCGGGGTCTGCCTGGTCAGCACTGGGAAATGCCGGTCCACCCTGCCTAGGGCCCCAGAGTGCCCCAGGGGGGACAGCATCTGGGAGGCGGGGTCTCTGTACTTTTGTGCCGAGCCCAGCCACCCTCTTTGCCTCCCACCCACTGCCTGCCGGAGGAAGAGCGAGGGCTGAGGGTGGCTGTCTAGGCTGCCGGGGTGCTAAGACACATGTTCTTTCTGCTTTCTTCTGATTTGGAGTGTTGAGTGGCAATGTGGGCCAGAGGTCCCTCTGCAGCTCGGAGAAGAGCTGCCTTCTCAGGAGAGAGCCAGGTGGTAGCTGTGGACTGTCCGGAAAGCCAGCGCCAGGGAGGGCTGGGATTTCACCTGCTGTTGACTCTGCTTGCCCCCTGGCTCTTTGCTCCGAATCTGCCCTCCGGACCTCTGGCAGATAAGCAGCACAAGCCTCTTAGCTCCTTCAGAGGCCAGATTACTCCTTGCTCTGGACTGAAAAGAATGGCTTTTGTCCCTCCTGCATGTGCCCTGCTTCTGTTCTGCTGGAGAGAGGGATGGGTAGGAAGGGGTGTGTGTGTGTGTTAGGGAGGTTAGATAGCTGGTTTGGGGTGCCAGGATTTACAGAGGCTGTGTGCATGGAGGTGAGGGGCATGCATACACCGAAAAGGGTGTCTGCAGCTGGTTCAAGGGTCATGCTGTGATCACATCCCAGGACCCTTTGCATCTTGGACCTGTAAGGAGAGTAAGACCTGACCATAGCAGCAGCTAGAAGGATATCTAGGATAGCTGCCCAGCATATGCTGTTCCTCTTGGGCCAGTGCTGCCCTCCAACTCCCTCCCAGAGTTCTGGGCACACCTTCCTGAGTCATGTCAGACCTTCCTGGGAGGACCCCGAGCTGTCGCTCTCTCCTCCTGCACCAGGTAAGGTCATGTTTATTTCCTCTTTCCCCAGGGCCTCCCTTCATAGTTTCCCCTCCTGAGAACATCACTGTCAACATATCCCAGGATGCTCTGCTCACCTGCCGGGCAGAGGCGTATCCCGGCAACCTCACTTACACCTGGTATTGGCAGGATGAGAACGTCTACTTCCAGAAGTAAGCATGATGCCCCACCTGGGGGTGGGGGAGCGGTGGTAGCGGTGGTGGTCCTCAGCCACCAGGCCTCCCAGATGCAAGGCCTTTGAACAGGGGCTGCCACAGGCTGCCCTTGGGCTATGGGAGTTTACAGAGAGGCGATCCAGTCTTCCCAGGTGCAAGGCCAGTGTCTGCACAGAGCGGCCTTGAAAGGGGCCAGGAACGCGAGGAAGTGCTGGCTCTTCCCGCCTCATTGGCAGGGTGAAGGGACTCCTTGCTTCCTTGCTGTGCTGGCTCATGTGCTTCTTCCCTCCATGCCAACCCCCGCCCCTCCTTGTCTCCTTGTTTGTTTGCAGCGACCTGAAGTTGAGAGTGCGGATCTTGATTGACGGGACCCTGATCATCTTCCGGGTGAAGCCCGAGGATGCGGGGAAGTACACATGCGTCCCTAGCAACAGCTTGGGGCGCTCCCCCTCTGCCTCAGCGTACTTAACTGTGCAGTGTGAGTAGGGGTGAGGGAGAGCCACACATGGTGGGGGTTCCAGAAGAGACAGGCCTCCTTAGCTGGACTGGATGCTGGCAGACAGCAGGAGACCGAGGGTCATTTGAGGGAACGTGGGCAGAGGAATGACAGGAAGCAGGGATAGCCCAACAGGAGGGCGAGACCTGGACTGGTCAGTTGAGGTGAAACTAGCACTTGCTGGGCATCTTTTTTGGGCCAGGCATTGCTACACGTGTTGGCTGATTCGTTCCATCAGCCAAGCTTGGGTTGGATTCAAGGATGGGCAGACCTGAGCAATTGTCCTTGAAGTCAGTGCTAGCCAGCACCTCTCTCTGGACCGTGAACAAGATGTCTCTGGTGCCTTTTTTCCCTCAGGTACATGAGGGAGGGTAGGTGACACTGACACAGGGTTAGATTTCTTGTCAGCTCTCCGCCTTCCCCCACTGTGGATAGTTGTGTGGGGTGAGGGGGACAGGACCCTCTTCTGGAGTGACTTGATCTAGTTCTGCCAACACCTGGCTCCCTCCTTGCTCTTCTCTAGGGCTGCCAGAGATCCACACGGATGAGCTGCTCCTCACGCCAGCACAATCGAGGGCTTTTGTGCAAGCACAATAATTCAGTTTGCTAATCTTGAATCCGTCAGCGTAGTCAATGCTTTCCCACCCCCCTGGCAAGCTGATCATTGTGAGAAAGGGAGAGAAGGATGAGTAATGAGGATTAATTTCTTCCGTTTGATTTGTGGATGGCCCTGTCACTCAGACAACAAAGGCGCTGGGATGTTACTGGAGGTGACAGGCTCTCCATCACTGGAGGGCTGGTGTGGGAGAGCCGCTCACCCCCAGGGGCGTGCAGCAGCAGGGGGACAAGGAGGACAGGCTGGAGATGCCTGGATCAGCATTTGAGCTGAGAACAAACAGAAGAACAGTTGGTGACCCCAGGAGGTAGGGCTGGTCTCTGAAGCCACTCTGCAGAGCTGGGTGTTTGCACTTGTCTCCTGTCGAATGGGTGCCAGGGTGACGGAGCCTGGCTGGACCTTTGAGCCCCTCTCAGCTGCTAACCTCACATTCTCATTATTTTCTTCTCGATGCAGTAACTTTACGGGCAGGGACAAAGGCAACATTTCACCATTTCCATGGTCGTCAACTTAAAAAGGCTTTCAGCACACTACATTAGGAAGTCTCTAGTTTTTAAGGGCTATGAGGCCCAAGAAAAGTGATCTGATGTGACCCAGGACATCAGGCCTGTCCCACCCAGACCTGCAGTAGGAAAAAGCCAGTCAAGAAGCTATTTGCATAGGACTTGCTGGATGTGAAACGGCCAGGGGAAGGGAAGAGTCCACTTGTAGTAGCATCTTGTCTGGCTATGTCACTTGGGCAAGAAGGTGGCAGTGGCAGAGGAAGAAAGCCAACAGGGGTGGTTTTTAGAAGGATGATGAATCTAACCAGGAGTAAGCCCCCCATCGGTGAAGCCCTGGGCCATTTTTCTGTCAAGAGGGGTGTGTGATTTCCCTGTCTGTCCCCAGTGCCATCACCCACTCCTGCTTGTCCTTTTTTACCTCCTTCTTGCCTTCAAAGAGAATCCAGGGGGTGAGATTTTCAGGTGGGTGAGACAAGGATCTTTATTTCTGCTAAAAAGCAATGTTCAGAGTATTTCCCATTCATAAACCCTTTGAAAATCTTGGAGAAAAAAAAAAAAAAACTCTACATACAAAAGTAGGAAGCTATGTCTAAATATATAACTCGGCCTGGTATTTATGTAATGCTGTTCTCTGAAGAGCTCCAAATGCTTAAAAGATACCAGCTCATTCATCCTCACTGCCTCACTGGAAGTTCTGGATCTTTCTCCTTGGTAGCCCTCGGGGGGAATGGGGGGAATCGAAAGGTTATGAGTCACCCACATCAGAACAGGATGTGCTGTTCTTGCTTCTCTCCTGAGAACCTTTCATCTGTTCTGTGGCCAAGGTTGAGTCTTCATTCCAGCTGCACAGAGGGGAAACTGAGGCTCGGGGGGCGGGGTGGAGCTGGGCAACTAGCACAATGGAGAGGAGAGAAAAGAACCACCGGTGGTCAAGCTTCTGAACACCTCATGCATAGAACTGACGTTCCTCTTTTGGCTTAGGATGTGGACCGAGAGCTGCTTGGCATCCAAGAGAGATTTGGGATAAGGAGCCATTGGTGGAGGGTCAGGTCAAGTGTTGACTTCAAGTTTGGAGTCTAGGGGCTGGAGATACAGACATCGAGAGTCTTTGTTCTGCTTGTTCGCCATTCATCCCCTGCATAGAAGCATTTGAGGAGTGTTATGGATCGGAGCAGGCTAGAACATGCCTTTCTCTTGAAGAATGCAGTCGGCTGGACAGAGAAAGCAGCCCGCAGCCTGCACTGCCTTGGGGTGGCCTGATGTGGCCTTTGGGGTTTGTCCATCTTGTTCCTCATGGTGGTCCCGGCACCTGGCACTGTTGTGAGCACCATGGACACATGCAGAGTTTACTGAATGGGTGGGTGGGTGTGAAGGGCAGTTCCTCAGAGATGCAGTATCTACACAAGACCCTGGGGGTGTGTGAGGGGTCTTGGCCCCCTGCCAAGATTTCTCACTCCTCGACTTCCCTCATGCCTTTCTTCTCTCTCACCCCACACGATCCCTGTGCAGACCCAGCCCGTGTCCTCAACATGCCCCCTGTCATCTACGTGCCCGTGGGAATTCACGGCTATATCCGATGCCCTGTGGATGCAGAGCCGCCGGCCACCGTGGTCAAGTGGAACAAGGATGGCCGCCCCCTGCAGGTTGAGAAGGTGCTAGAGAGATACATGTGGGGTCACAGTGAAATACACTCTCTTGCCACTGAGATGTTGCCTCTGAGGGTTTGGTTCCCTGCCAGGACTCTTCCACTCCCCACCAGAAAACTCTGGGAAAGCAGAGCTGCTTCTGGTGGGGGGTCTGCAGTCTGGTGCAGCTTCTGCCATTCTCCCAGGACACGTAGACAGCCCCTGCCCCAGACTAGCTGGTGCTTTGCCCAGGCCTGCCAACTGAGGTCTGGCCTGGTGGGGGCCAGGACCGAGCTTCTGCCCCCTGACTGTTGCTCCCTGCTCTGCTCTCTGTGCTCTGGCAGAACCTGGGTTGGACCTTGATGGAGGATGGCTCCATTCGAATTGAGGAGGCCACAGAGGAGGCTCTTGGCACTTACACCTGTGTGCCTTACAACACCTTGGGGACCATGGGCCAGTCTGCTCCTGCACGGCTTGTCCTGAAGGTGAGGCCTGGGGCTGAGAGAGGCCCCCGTGGGAGTGGACACATAAAACACTCGACTTTATGGCTTTGCTGTGGTCTCCCTAGGATCCCCCGTATTTTACGGTGCTACCAGGCTGGGAATATAGGCAGGAGGCTGGCCGGGAGCTGCTCATTCCCTGCGCTGCTGCAGGGGACCCTTTCCCTGTCATCACGTGGAGAAAGGTACCTCTGGGTTCTGGAGCTCCTGGGAAGTGTGGCAGATGGGCAAGACCTGTGGTGGCTCTGTTCTAACAGAGCCAGGTGCTGAGTAGCAGGGCTGACTTCTAGAGTGATGGGCCCTCTGGAGGAGGGGCGGTGGGGGTGCAGGCCGAGTGCTCGGGTTCTGTTCTCCTGTTCTCGGCCTTCTGATGTGTTGGTGGCTTCTTTTCTTCCCCGTCGACCTGGTTCCTCCTTTGCCACCCTGCTCCCGCCTTCCTCTTTGCCCCCTTTTTTGGCCAAGGTAGGGAAGCCCAGCAGAAGCAAGCACAATGCCCTGCCCAGCGGGAGTCTCCAGTTCCGAGCCCTGAGTAAGGAGGACCACGGGGAGTGGGAGTGCATCGCCACCAACGTGGTCACCAGCATCACTGCCAGTACCCACCTGACCGTCATCGGTACGGGGGCTGTGGGCAGGAGGGCTGTGGTCTGGGTGCTGGGCACTGTCCACCCTTTCTGGGCATCTTTCTGAATCAGCCCACCCCTGAGCCTGGAGCCTGCCCTGTGTAGCCCTAGCCATCTGCAACACCCTGCATAAGGGAAGGTGACATGGGCCCATCCCGGGGAGGTCTTTTTCGGGCAGAATGTACCCAGCAACACTGCCACGCAGAAATGGGGCAGGTGTGTGGGCAGGAGCAACTGCTCAGAGGTTTGTGTCTAGGGCTTAGAAGGGGAGCTGGAAGAACGGAATGAGGGGGATCTGGGAGGGGACCTGTGCGCTGAGCTCCATAGGCTGGGCCTGGCATGGAGGTTCCTGGCTTTCCCATTTCCTGGGATGCCAAGCATTATGATTCCACTTCTTCTGCCTGAGGTGTGTGTCCCTATGACCTCGGCTTGTACCATTGTAGCCTGCCTCTCTGGGGACTGACAGCCAGTTGTAACAGCAACCAACACTTTTCAGCGTTTACCACCAGTTTTAGGCTCTATACCAAGTGGTGCCCCATCATTTATAACCTATGAGGCGAGAACTGGTAAGTCCCCAGTGTATATCCATTTGAAACCAAGGCTGGCGTGGATCGCACACCTCTCCGAGCATCGCTGATGTGTACTGGGTCGAGGACTCGAACCCAAGCTGAAGTTCTTAACAGTTGTGTTGTGCTGCCTCTCACTTTGATGTTTGGGAGAAATATGGCCAGAGAACTTTACAGGACAGGGGCTTTTTGGCTTTGCCTGTGACCTTCAGGGAGAGTGTCTCTGTGTTTGCCAGGTGAGCACAGGACTTTGGCCTGGGGTGACAAAGGTTCTGGATTCCCTTTGGCCATATTCCTGATGCTCACGCCATGTCTTGCTAGAAGGACTAGACGGCACAGGGGGACGGGTTTCCTTCTACAGCCCTACTGCGCAGGGCGTCTGCTCCTCTGAGCATCCCTCGCCCCTGAGCACTGCACTTAGGGCACTGCATTTTGCTACTGCGCAGTGCCACTGTGGGTGCCCAGCTCACTGGGCCCAGTTCATTTCAGTCTGAGAGGACTTCACTTGGTCTCCAGGCACCAGCCCTCATGCCCCGGGCAGTGTCCGGGTCCAGGTCTCCATGACAACTGCCAACGTGTCCTGGGAGCCAGGCTATGATGGAGGATTCGAGCAGACATTCTCAGTTTGGTACGGACCTCTGTGAGTCACCCCCGCATGCTTTGCTCTCTGCTTCTCCCTCCCCCAAACCCCGACTTCAGTCAGTCCCTAGGGTGGGTGGACGTTACGAGAAGGATATGGTTCTTGGCCTGCTAGACCTCCAGGCAGCGAGGTGTGTTGACGCAGTGACTAGGTCTTGTGGGGGAGGGGTGTATCTGTCTGAGGGATTTTGGGCGTTCTGCGTTCCCAACCTGGAAGGTTTGGGATGCCAGTTTAGGTTGTTGTCTGAAGCGACCGTCGCCCTCTGCTGCTCTTCCCCAGCTTATCTCACAACCGCTTTTTGTGTCCTTCGTTCATGCTGCTTTTAGGTTCCTCTGTCCTCTGGAGTCTGGAAGAGACTCCTATACTTCAAGGTCGTTGTGAAACAGCCCGGCCAGAAGCATAGAATCTAATTTTTATTGTCACTTCCCCAGTGGTTCCAGAAACCGCTTTGAAGTGGTGCCTGCCTTCTGGCCTTGTCTTTAGCATTTCCATTTTCTGTAGGACCCTGTGTCTCTAGTATGTTTCTATCTCTGCTGTTAATTTGGCCAGATATAGTGATTTGAGATCTTTGCCTGAGCCTCAGGGTAGGTAAGGGATCTCAAAGTTGCATAAATCAGGCTGAGGTCAGGAGGCACAGAAAAGGTGGAGAGAGGAACCATAGCTGACCTCCTTCTCATTCCCCAAGGATTTCTCTTCCCACACATTCCTATCCTGAGCCAGGAACTGGCCACCTGCAGCGTGGGACATCCTTGAGCAGGAAGGATGAGTCCTCCCACTTCCTCCTTTTCAGACCTGCCTCATCTGGGTGTGTATTCCCAGTCAGGCTCAACCAGAGCCTGGGAAGGAGGAAACATCCCTACAGAGGGCGACTGGTGGAAATTCAGGGAGAACCCTTGGTACGCTTTTCAATAGCAAGGGAGGTTGAAAGGCAGCTGCCCTCTTTCCCGTCATGGTGATTTGGTGGCTATGTCCTGAATACACGAGGGGTTTTGAGTTCTGGAGAGACACACTGCATCTGGATGGTGAGCATGGGGAGCTCTCTGAGTTGCAACCAGAACATCCTCCAACGCTTATCTCTGGTCCTCCAGAGGTGGGGAGTGGTGGCGGCCTGGGGCAAGGGGGTGCTCCTGACAACCCTGCCAGGGGACCACTGCAAGAATCTTGGTGCTGCCCGGTGGCTGTGTGTTCAGGGAAGTGCATTTGGCATGGCCAAGCCAACTTCAGGGATGTCCGAGTCGCAGGTCTGGGTCTAGACCGGGGTCTCCCTCACTGCTTGCAGTCCTGCTCCACGCTGCTGCTCATCTGCACCGCTTTATTACACTTTGCTCACTTGCTTTGGTGCCCGGGGGTGGGTGGGGGGTATGGGTGGTTGTGAAGTTTGGGGAGGTGTCCTTCCCTCTCATTCTGATTGCCTGACTCTCCCAGTACTGACTCAGACATTTGGCACTAGCTTCTTTCTTGCTGTGCTTTCTGCTGCCTCGGCTCAAACTTCTGAGCATTCGTGGTAGTGAGCCTTTAAACGGAGAGGGAACCCGGTGGGCGGGCGTCCGCTAAGTTACAGCTTGAGCTCAGGGCTGCGAGAGAAGAAAGCTGCCCAGGGTCTCAGTCTCCTAGGCTGATGTCTCCTCCCTGTGGTGATGCCGGGGCACTGCACCTGTAGATCCCGGACTCACTGCCTGCGGAGAGTTAGGTGGGCAGTATAGAACAAGGCCTAACCTTCACTCCTAGTTCCAGGGTTCTCCACGTACAGCGTGACCTTCCCCTTGATGGTGAGTTCTAACCATTAAGGCCTTAAGGACTGTGGTCCTCCCTGAGGAAGCCCCTGGTTATTTTTGTCATATACCCTAGACTTCCTCAGAAGACTCAAAGCTGGTTGGACAGAGTGAGCCCTCTGGGTTACTTGACATCCCACTTTTGGCTGTCCTGGAGAGGGTGCGCAGCTGAGGTCACCTGGGTTCTTTCCCTATAGGGTCTGCCATTGCTGAGTTGTTCATGCTCACCTTCCCATGATGGTACCTGCCTTGTTCCGTGTGTCCTGACTCTCTCAAGGCAGAGCTGCTCTCAGGGTTGTGACCAGGGTGAGATTCTCCCAGAATGCACTTGGTGGTTTGACCGGAATCTTGGGCGTCACTTATACTTAAGGGTTCCTCTTAGCAGAGGAGGTATCAGCAGTGGCTGGCAATCTGGCACAGCCGAGGTTGGGTAGATTCATCCCACCTTGGTCATTACCTCTTTCTGTCCTAAAGCCTGGGAAGGCCAGGTCTGCCCACTGCCACCTCCTTGAGGACCTTGCCTGTACTCTCGTGTCTCCAGTGTAACCCACCCCACCCCCTTGTCCCCGATCTTCTTTCTTTCTTTTGGCCAGGATGAAGCGGGCACAGTTTGGGCCCCATGACTGGCTGTCTTTGCCAGTGCCGCCGGGACCCAGCTGGTTGCTAGTGGACACCCTGGAGCCTGAGACAGCATACCAGTTCAGCGTCCTGGCCCAGAACAAGCTGGGAACGAGCGCCTTCAGTGAGGTGGTCACTGTGAACACTTTAGGTGAGGGCCCCGGGCTGGGATGTCTTGAGGATATTTCCTGGAGATGGTGGGTAAGGATGGTAATGGCGGTGATGGTGGTGATGGTCCTAGCAGCTAACTTTACTGATTACTTTGTGCCTGACACCGTCCTATGTGCTTTACATAATCATGTCATTTGCTTTCCCAGGAAAGACTTGTCATACCTTTCTGTGGGGTTTGCCTGGACCTTAGTGCCTTGTCCCACATCAGAGCACTTTTGGACAGATTGCTGTTAAGGACGAGGCTCAGCATTTATCCTTCCTTGTTAAGCCACATGTTTGTATCTTCCTGTGGCTTCACAGGGCAGGCTGGAAATCCTTCTTCTGTGTTCTTACCAATTCTTTCCTCTGGCCCTTGGCCTCATTTGGTGGCTGGTGTGTGGCCAGTTCTCCCTGTTGAATCTCCTAGTCATGCCAGCTCTTCCTTCCTGGACCCAGTGGCTCACTCCATCCCACCCTGATAGCACCTGTGAACAAGTGGCACCCCTCTAGCCTGTTCCTGGATCCTTTACTGTCAACAGGGGTGCAGCCGTGTTGGGATGCTTACCCCTACTCTGGAACTTTCCTCCCTGGGCCAAGAAGGCAATTGAGAGCAGACTGAGCTATGGGAAGGCATTCCTACTTCTTTAGAAGTAGATACATATTGTAGTATCTTCTTAAGATACTATCTTTTTTTTTTTTTAAAGATTTTATTTATTTATTTGACAGACAGATCACAAGTAGGCAGAGAGGCAGGCAGAGAGAGAGAAGGGAGGAAGCAGGCTCCCTGCTGAGCAGAGAGCCCAATGCGGGGCTCAATCCCAGGACCCTGGGATCATGACCTGAGCTGAAGGCAGAGGCTTCAACCCACTGAGCCACCCAGGCGCCCCAAGATACTATCTTATTTAAAAGACAACATTTAATTCTTCCATCTTCCGCCCATGATTCCCCTTTGTTAGCTTGTTTTTTTCCCCTCTTTCCTTTTGAAGAACTCCATTCCCTCATCTATGTTTTTAGAAGTGCTCAGAAAGTAGGATCATGTGGGCCACTTCCCTTGGGTGAGGAGGGTTCTTTTATGTGACAGTCTTGTCCCTGAAATGACTCATGCATGGGAATGTGACACGTTCTGAGGGGCACGTGCTGAGCCAGAAGACAGCATGTAGAGAGTTGAGGGAGCAGGGACCTCAGCACCACCATGTCCCTTCTCTCTCTCTTCCCTCTGTGCTGTAGCATTCCCTATCACAACTCCAGAACCCCTGGTGCTGGTTACCCCACCAAGGTGCCTCACAGCCAACCGGACCCAGCAGGGTGTGCTCCTGTCTTGGCTCCCCCCTGCCAATCACAGCTTTCCTATTGACCGCTACATCATGGAATACCGTGTCGGGGAACACTGGGAGACGTTAGATGCTGCCATCCCAGGCACTGATGGAGAGTTCTTTGCCAAGGATCTGTCACAGGTGAGGTGCCTAGGTTTCCTGCTGCTATTCCTAAATCCTGAAAGTGACATGACTCTCTGGAGTCACCAGAAGCTTTGAGTGACCCGTGTCAGGTGTATGATGCGCAGCCATGTACTGCCGCCCCACACCAATTCCTTTATTCTCAGATCTGCTACCAAGATCTGGGATCTTCAGGTCATGGCAGCCAAGGTCCCACAGACTTAGGACCAGTGTGTGGCAGCATGGGCTTTTATTGCTGGGAGGGCTTTTCCACATAAGCCGAGGCCAGGCAGGGCAGCTGAGGAGCCCTGAATATGTCACTAGACGGTGACCTTAGCTCCCTGCTAGCAGTCTAACTTGGGCTGGGCAAAGAATTTCCCAGAAGGGTAGTCTTCTAGCTTTGTCCAGGGAAGCACCCCTGCCTTAACAATTCAGAGTCCCCAGAGGAAGATACATAATTTTTTTTTCTTAGCGGACCCCCTTTAAACTTTGATGTCTCTCTAGCTGGAGAGAGGAAGCGGCTTATTTCCTGGATATGGACAATCTCATCTGTCTTTCTGTCTTCCTTCCCTGGACACTCATTTAGTGGTAGGATTGGCTCATGGGGGCTCCTGAGAATGCCTCTCTTTCCAACTCTGCTTTCAGTAACTTACAGTTGTAGATTGAAATCTGCCATGTTGGGAGTATTTTTACCATGGAAGTTGGCAAATGCTACAGATCAGGACTTTTTTTTTTTTTTTTTTTTTTTAAACTGAGAGCTGTTGTTCATCGCTTCCAGTAGGCCACTGCCTTGGGTACGCTGTAACATGAGAGATTGTTGCAGGGTGGGTGGGGGAGGGTCAGCAGTGGGTCATTCACTGTCTCAGGTCCCTAGGCTGACAGGGTCTTGTCCTGGGGGCTGTAGGACACCTGGTATGAATTCCGGGTTCTGGCCGTCATGCAGGATCTGATCAGCGAACCCAGCAACATCGCCGGCGTCTCCAGCACAGGTACTTGAAGGGGGGTTTCTCTTACAACTGTAGGATGTCTCCAGCACAGATACTTGGCAGGGGGGAGAGGTTCTCTTACAATTGTAGGGTGTCTCCAGCACAGATACTTGGTGGGGGGAGGTTTTCTTACAGCTGTAGGGTGTCTCCAGCACAGGTACTTGCAGGGGAGGTTCTCTTACAACTGTAGGGGTCTCCAGCACAGGTACTTGGAGGGGGAGTTCTCATACCGCTGTAGGGTGTCTCCAGCACAGGTACTTGAAAGGAGGTTCTCTTACAGCTGTAGGGTGTCTCCAGCACAGATACTCGGGGGGGGGGAGGTTTTCTTACAGCTGTAGGGTGTCTCCAGCACAGGTACTTGGGGGGGAGGTTCTCTTACAGCTATAGGGTGTCTCCAGCACAGGTACTTGCAGGGGAGGTTCTCTTATAGCTGTAGGGTATCTCCAGCACAGGTACTTGGGGGGGGGGTTCCCTTAAAACTATAGGGAGTCTCCAGCTCGGGTAGGGAGGAGGGTCTCTTACAGCTGTAGGGCATCTCCAGCACAGGTACTTTGAGGGGGGAGGTTCTCTTACAGCTCTAGGACATAAAAGCCATGTGGATGCCCTTTGGGAGAGAGTTAATATAGGGAGGGAGGCTGAAATGGAAACAACTGAGAGCTCTGGTGGAGACTGAGTCTCATCATTTCTCAAGGCGCTCCAACCCATCCTTCTTCTCCCTTGATGGACAGGATTTCTCCAACTATAGAGCTGTATTTATGACACTTTCTATCAGATAGCCACAGGAAGAAATATAGCTAATCTTGTCATGATAGTAGTCATGAAGAACTTGATTTAAGTTCTTTTGTTATGAAATCCCTGTTTCCTCTAGTGCTATCCTCTGTAATGGACTGGGGCGGTGAATTGGAAAGACAACAGGTCAGCACATATTTGTTGAAGGCCTATTATAAGACTGCTTTATAATTATGGTGGTTTTATTTGGAAAATTGCTGTTTGGTGTTGTTTCCTCCGCTCCTTCGTCTCCCTAGATTTTTTTCAGGCTAAATAAAGCCAACTCCCTAGCATTTTCCCCATTTATCTTTCTTTCTCTTGGCCCTGATCCCATTTCTACACATCTTTCTCTAGCTACAGTTCCTGAAACATAGCAGAGCCCCTCCCTTGCTCAGTGAAGTGGCTCCCTTGGTATGGGAAGAGGCTTTTGCTTAGTGATTAAGCAATGGCACCATTTCCATGGGCAGCGCTCACACGAGGACCTCTGGGACCAGCTGACAAGGAGCTTGGCCAAGAAGCTCATGCAGCAGGACTCAGAGCTACAGAAGCACCAGGGAAGGCAGACTTGGGGAAGGACAGGGGAGGTTCCAAGTGACACCAGAGCACTGGGGCCATAGCGTGTGACTTCTGCCTTATGTTAGACACCATGGCACCCTTGGCTTTTGTCCCATTCTTTCTTTCTTTCCTCCTTCCTTCCTTCTTTCCTTCCTTCCTTCCTCTCTCCCTTCTTCCTTTTTATTATGAAAGTACCCTGTCTTGGCTTCCCTCCAGGTAGGGGACTCAGAGAGAAGGAGGAGCAGGGAACAGAGCTTACAGTCAAGGCTAGAATAGAAGACTTGAGGGTTTTCATCAGTGAACTGTTCTGTGTTCAGTGGCTTTATGCCTGGCACCAAAAGGAAGCCCCCATATTGGGAAGACTCCCCATGGGTGAATGAAGGCACAGCAACCTCAGCCCCCTGTCTCTAAGCTCCTCCATTACCAAAGGCTATAACATTCCATTTGCCTACTCAACTCATAAGCGTGATTTGGGTTATTTTCATCCATTGTTATTTTCAGCAGAACAATGAGCTCTGGCCAAATTTATCAGAATCCACAGAATCTAAAGACTGGCACTTTCTATTATAACTGACTTTGAAGTGGGGTACAGTAGCTGGGGGTCTAGTCCTGGCTCCGTCACTAATGAGCTGTATGGATTTGGACACAGAGTGAAACTAAGTAAAATGAAGTTGGACCTATGTTGAACGTCTCTGCTGGCTCTAGCATTCTGAACCCGAGACAACCAGGACGTGCTCACCCTCCCTGTAGGAATTGCTCATCTGTGCTGTAAGGACTTAGAAATGGATGAATCTGAATTCTGTAGTCACAACCTCTTCTCTCTGCTGTAGTATTTTACCCTCAAGGTGTCTCCACAGTGGGCTCTAATTTTGTCGAGATGGCATGGCAGAAGGCAGCAAATTTCCAGCAGGAGACCAGAGTTACAGTCTTGTGGTGCAGGAACTGATGGGCAATATTTATGCCAGCAAGTTGCTCAAATTCTGCCAGCGACGGTTTCTGTACCTTAGGGAATGAAAGCGATAGCCTGTGCTCTGTTGGCCTCTGGTAGTATGCATGAGAGCCCTTTATAAAAAGCACTAGCCAAGTAGACATAATTATGGAAATTATTACTGCTATGGGGTAAGATACAGATGTGATTCCTTCTTTCTAAGCTCTGTAGCGATCACTTGACTTCTGTAAACTAGTCTCTTCTCTCTCTTCCCCCTCTATCCAAACCTCTCCAAGTGCTAGAGTTGAGCACAGATCCTGAGCCTTAACATTATGTGTTCTGCAGAGGTAGGGAATAATACTTGGGGGCTAGGTGTCAGAGCAGGTGGGGGCTTTTACGGGAGGGAGGCAGGGGAGGAGTCATGCGTGTTCCTCGCAACCCCCCGCAGACATCTTCCCACAGCCGGACCTGACCGATGACGGGCTAGCTCGGCCTGTGTTGGCTGGAATCGTAGCTACCATCTGCTTCTTGGCAGCTGCCATCCTGTTCAGCACCCTGGCCGCCTGCTTTGTCAACAAGCAGCGCAAGCGTAAGCTCAAGCGCAAAAAAGGTGGGTATCTGCCCCCACCACCCTGCTCTACCCGGCCCAGCTCCAGATGCTCCCTGTTGGAAGAGATGGCCCACTTTTAGCATGGGCCCCCTTGAAAACAGGGAAATGGGGTCTTATGGGTGGAACTGCCAGTGGGACTTGATCTGGAAGAGGTAGTAAGGAAGAAGGATGCTGGGGAGGGAGTGAGAGGCCAGAATGGGCGAGAGGACACATGTAGTGGTGGTGAGCACAGGGCTGGGGACTGGCCTCAAAGATACCGAGCACTGGAAGGAGCTGCTCCCCTCTGTGGCTTCGCTCCGGGACCTGTGGACGCCTGAGACGAGTTTTGTGTCTCTGGCCTCAGTAGGCTCTCCTCCCCTTCTTCTTCCTTCCAGATCCTCCACTCTCCATTACTCACTGCAGAAAGAGCCTTGAGTCTCCGTAAGTGCCCCTGCTGTGCTAGTGTGTGGGCAGAGGTGCAGGGTGGACACAGGCAGGTGGTTTGCCCCGCTCAGCCCCTCGAAACTATTTGCTCTCCACGGATCTGCGTGGTATTTTTAAGTTGGCCACGTGCACAGAGGGAGCAGTAGTGGACAGTCCAAATTAGTGGGCAATCCATTTCTCTTTAGCTTTGGAATGGGTTTCTGTGATGTTTTTTCATCCTAATGGATGTGCCTTCCTAGTGTGTTTCACTTAAGTTGGTACGAAGGGGGGGTTGCATTTCTTGAGCACCCCAGGAATGAAGTTAGAGGTGCAACGAGACAGAGTGGGGCAGACAGGAAAGACAGGGCGGAATGAAAGCAGAAATGTGGGTGTTCATTCAAAAACGGCCAGGACATATCTAGACAGCGGAGCATTGAGCAAAGTATTTCCCGCCAAAATATGCGGCCCACCTGCACCCCTTTTTTTGAGTATTGTCTTAAGTGTTTGTGGTGGTCCGTTAAGAGGAGAAAAAGAAGTGGAGGAGCAGGCGTCTCCCACCTCACACTCCTGCTCCTTCACTCACCCCTGCAGTTTGTCCTCTGGCAAGGTGAGCCCCGAGAGCATCCGCACACTCCGGGCCCCGTCGGAGTCCTCCGATGACCAAGGCCAGCCGGCAGCCAAGAGGATGCTGAGTCCCACCCGGGAGAAGGAGCTGTCATTGTACAAGAAGACCAAGAGGGCCATCAGTAGCAAGAAGTACAGCGTGGCCAAGGCCGAGGCCGAGGCCGAGGCCACGACGCCCATCGAGCTCATCAGCAGAGGCCCCGACGGCCGCTTCGTGATGGATCCGTCCGAGATGGAGCCCTCGATGAAGAGCAGGCGCATCGAGGGCTTCCCCTTTGCCGAGGAGACGGACATGTACCCCGAGTTCCGCCAGTCGGATGAGGAGAACGAGGACCCGCTGGTGCCCACGTCTGTGGCTGCCCTGAAGTCCCAGCTGACCCCTCTGTCATCCAGCCAGGAGTCCTACCTGCCACCACCAGCATACAGCCCTCGGTTCCAGCCCCGTGGGCTGGAGGGCCCCGGCGGCCTGGAAGGTCGGCTCCAGGCCACAGGCCAGGCCAGACCCCCTGCCCCCCGGCCCTTCCACCATGCCCAGTATTATGGGTACCTCAGCAGCAGCAGCCCTGGGGAGGTGGAGCCGCCGCCCTTCTACATGCCAGAAGTGGGCAGCCCCTTGAGCTCGGTCATGTCCTCCCCACCCCTGCACACTGAGGGGCCTTTCGGCCACCCCACCATTCCTGAGGAAAATGGAGAGAATGCTTCCAACAGCACGCTGCCCTTGACTCAGACACCCACAGGAGGGCGCTCCCCTGAGCCCTGGGGCCGGCCAGAATTCCCCTTTGGGGGCCTGGAAACCCCGGCCATGATGTTTCCCCACCAGCTGCACCCCTGTGATGTAGCCGAGAGTCTGCAGCCCAAGGCCTGCCTCCCCCGAGGACTGCCCCCCACCTCCCTGCAGGTGCCCGCGGCCTACCCAGGCATCCTGTCTCTGGAGGCGCCAAAGGGTTGGGCAGGCAAATCGCCGGGCAGAGGCCCCGTCCCGGTGCCCTCCTCCGCTAAGTGGCAGGACAGACCTATGCAACCTCTGGTGAGCCAAGGGCAGCTAAGACATACCAGCCAAGGTATGGGCATCCCCGTGTTGCCTTACCCCGAGCCGGCCGAGCCCGGGGGGCACAGTGGCCCCAGCACATTTGGCCTGGACACCCGGTGGTACGAGCCCCAGCCCCGGCCCCGGCCCAGCCCCCGGCAGGCCAGGCGCGCCGAGCCCAGTTTACATCAAGTGGTGCTACAGCCCTCCCGGCTCTCGCCTCTGACCCAAAGCCCCCTCAGCTCCCGCACCGGCTCCCCTGAGCTTGCCGCCCGGGCCCGGCCTCGCCCGGGCCTCCTGCAGCAGGCAGAGATGTCGGAGATCACCCTGCAGCCGCCGGCCGCTGTCAGCTTCTCTCGCAAGTCCACGCCATCCACAGGCTCCCCTTCCCAGAGCAGCCGCAGCGGGAGCCCCAGCTACCGGCCCACCATGGGCTTCACCACGCTGGCCACAGGCTACCCTTCCCCTCCGCCGGGCCCTGCAGGGCCTGCGGACAACCTGGATGTGTTTGGACAGACGCCTTCCCCTCGAAGGATGGGGGAGGAACTGCTCAGACCAGAGCCCCCCCCACCGCCATTACCTACTTCAGGGTGAGTGTGAGCTGGTTTCTCCTGCCCACCTCCACCTGGTCATCTTCCACCCCCCATTCCTTACCCACCCTCCGCCCCTTCCATCAACCCAAATGACAGGGCTTGTCTGGACATGCTGCAGCATCCCTTCGGGGGAGTTCTGGTCCTGGCATCAGCAGGGTGTGGACATGGGGTTGAGGGTGGGGCTTACCTGTCCAGGTACCCTGCCAGGAGCATGAGGGAGCCTCTCCACCCAGCCCAGAGCTCTCAGGAGGCCCCCAGGGTGATGGGGAGTGGACACACATGGGCAGGGGGGGAAGTGTGATGTGTCCGAGGGGGTGGTCACCTCAGTTACTCTTGGAGTGGAGGGCTCTCTGCATCCCCGTGATCCTGGCTTTGGGTGGTTCCAGGGTTTACCCGGAGACCTTGTATCCAGCCTCCTTTTCTTTCCCGGCCCATCCTCCCTGCTAGGCAGGACCCTGAAGCCTGATTTCCCTGGACCACTAAGCCTGGGGCTCCTCTTCCCAATCTCCTGGCCTTAGCAGCCTAGTGAGCGGGGTCCCCCCCACCCAACAAACTCTCCAGGGGGCACATCCTGGAGGCTAGGAGCAAAATCTCAGACCTGTGAACTGTGTGCCTGGAGCCACATACCCTACCCCAACCTGTGTGCCTCGCAGGAAGCTGCAGACAGACAGACAGACAGACAAGCTCCTGCGATCAGCCTGCCTGAGAGAGCACACTCTAAACTGTAGCAGCTGGTATTCCAGGTACCAGAGTCGGCCTGGACGCCCGTCTGTGCCTCTTTTTCTCTCGTCTTTCTTCCCCTGTCCCCCCCCTCCCCTCCTCCCCCTCTCCCTTCCTTCCTCCTCAAGTCTGGCTTTCTTTCTGTCTTTCTTCCTTCTCCATCTTCTTGGGGTTGGCCCGACTGGCTCCGAAGGGTTTGCAACGTCTCCGTAGGGCCCCCTGGTCCCTCCTGCCCTCCCTCCCTCTCTCTCTTTCTCTCTGGTTCCGTCCTTTGGTCTCTCTTCTTGATGTGGCCGCCTGTGCAGGGGAGCAGAGTGTTTCAGAGGAGGCTGGCCTGGTCTTAGGCAGGATGGGAGGCGGTTGGAGAGGAGGGAGCCCAGCGCCCTTCCCCTGCCCCAGGCACTCCCACCCTCTCTGGTACCTGGAAGTACAGGTTCTCCTCCCACTGGCCCTGCTCCTGGCAGGCCGAGAAGGTGGTGGAGAGCTCTAGCTAGGACGCCCGGCGTGGCGCGCCCACGGGACCCCGTGCCTCCGTCTGTGCAGGAGGTGCTGTGCGACGCAGCCCTGTCGTCTGTGCTTTGTGCAGCGCTCATCTGCCTCGTCCATCGTGCCGTCTGGTTCTCTGTCTCTCTCCTCTCCTTCCCCTCACCCCATTCTCTGGCCTCGCTTGTGGTTCTCTGGCCCCCGTGCTCCTCCCCTCCTCCCCTCTGGGTGTGCGTGGGTGGTTCCCCCACGCCCGTGTTGATAACTGCTTTGTTTCTGATTGATCTCAGCTATCTGGGCAGTGTTGTCGAGACAAGCCTCTCCTCAGCTCAATAGGTAAGGGAGCTCCGCGGCTGGGGCGGGGCGGGGGGCGGACAGGCGGACGGGGCTTCCGCAGGGCCATCGCTTCCTTTACAGGGGAATCCAAACCATGTCCCCTCACCCTCTCTGTGGGCGGCAGCCTCCGCTGCTCTGGACCCCACGGCTTCTGGGTTCCCCACATCATGCTGCTCCCACAGCCTCACCAGGCCACGCTCGGGCACTGCCTAGCTGCAGCTTCTGACTCCCACCTCACATGCCAAGCCTCTCCCAGAGCCTCCCTGCAGTTTTCCTCACTCGGACCCCTGCTGCCCACACACCCAGGGCCTCCCACAGAAGCCCCCTGGGACCCTGCATGCACCCCGAGGGGCCTAGAATGCCTAAGAGCCGCTTTGCATCTCTGCACCTCTGGAAACATCAGGCCACACTTAGATCCAGAACCACCCCTGCTTGCCCTGTTTTCCCAGCAAACTCAGGCAGCGCACCCCCCCACCCGTTCCATGCTAGCCCCCCAGAGACTCAGATCTTCCTCTGGGGTTGCTGGTCCCTCACAGTCTTCTAGAGATCTTTCTAATCTCAAGGAACACACGGTTGGGGTGTGGCCCAGCTCCTTCCCTCAACTGGGAACTCCTTCCCTCAGCTGGGTCATCCTCAGGACCAGGTCACCTGTAGTCCTGTGAGGGCAAGGGCAGGGGACTGTCACCATGTCTCATGTCCCTTGCCTTCGGTAGCCTGTTCTTGGTTGTTACAGGACTGAGATGTGGACCTTGCCCTCAGGTCCAAATTGCTTTCAAGATCCCTGTAATAGCCACTCCTGATCTCCTTGGGTCACAGCTGTGGGGTCTTGGGAGGAGAGTCCCAGGGGTAGAGGACAGGCTTCCCCCGGGGCAGGAAGAAGCCGAGCAGGGAAGCGCTGTGCTCTTTCCTCTGCTCTCCACAGAGGTTCGTCCTCTTCTGGCGTTCTTCCAGGTGGAGGTCTCAGGAACTTGGGCATTTTAGATGGGTATCAAGTCTCTTAAAGAGGCTTAGGGTCACCCGAGACTCACTGTCTTTCTGGTGACTAAGACGCTTCTTTTTGCCATGGACACCATTGCCTGTGCCTCTGGGAACAAGCGGCGTGGGAACAGGAGGGCTTCCCGGCTTCTCTAGGTGAGAAGCATCTGCATCCCTTGCACACCTAGAAGTGTCAAGGGAGGCGCATTATCCTGACTCAGGACTGTAAGGCTTCGGTCAGAAGAGTGGCCTCCCAGAAGAAGGATTGGACAGCTTTGCCATTTCTTTATGATCTGCAGCTATAAACTTGTTAGCAGCCAGGAGGCCGTGGGATTGTGTCTGAGGCTGGTTGGGTACCACACTGCGGCCATTAGCACTGGAGAGCAGGGAGGGTGTCAGGAAGGAGTTATGGGCCCACCTTCTCGAGGGGCCTCCTCTGGCCTCCTGGGTGGATGCTCCAGAGTGACAATGACTGGGCCATCCTCCACCTTCCTGCTCTCCCTCCCTGAACTCCAGTTATGACCCTTCTGTCACCCCCAGAGAGGTGATAGCTGCAACACCAGCTGTTACTCCACTCCTGGACAGTGCCTGGACCCCATTCCCCGTTGTTACCGCCCCTCCCCTCACCAGTCATTGACCCCTCCCTGCACAACCTCCCCACTGCACCCAGATCTGAGAGCTGAGCTATCATATTCTCCCTGCTGTGGCAAACCCAGAAACCAAGGGCAGTGATGAGGGCGAATTGGTTCCTTGGGGGCCTGGCCAGCATCCCCAGCCTAGGAGAATTAAGTGCTCCCTGCAGCCTTGGAGTTAGACCTTGATGGTGCTGGGCAGCAAGAGCCACCGCTCACTCCCGCTTGCTGAGAGCCTCCCCCGGGCGCAGTAGCTGCTGGGGCCATTGGGAGGTGTCAGGCTCCTCTTCAGACGCTGTCTTCATGCTGCGCCTTTGCATGTGTCTCCACTTGGTCTTGCTTGGAGAAGGTGTGACACGTCTTGTCTACGTTCGTTCTTGCTCTGTTCCTGTTTCCTTCAGTCTCTCTCCTGTTCCTTCTCCCCTGTACCTGCAGTGGTCTTCCCGCCTCTCCTCCTTTCTCTCTCCCCTTTTTCTCCTCTTGCCAACTCCCATCTCGGAGTGGGGAGTTGTATTGTGTGGACCAGCCCTTTCTGGGGCCCGCTGGGAGGCCGGTGGTTTTCTCGGCTTCCTGTCTCATACCAGAAGCAGCCCTCTTCTCACCTCCCCCTCAAGCCCCCTCTCCTGTTAGTGCCGACCTTGGCCTCTCTAATCAGGTGGGTCTGGAAGGGTGGATGGGGCCCCCCTTTTACTGGGTGGACTGTAGGAAGGAGCTCCCGCTTGGAAACAAGTATCTCCCAAGCCCTGAGGCCAAACACTGGGTTTGTCCCCTGACCCCACTGGAGAAGGTTATCATCTGTCGTTACAGCTGGGTGGGAGCTGACCTGCGCAATCCTGGCTTTCTGTTTTGTAAGTGGAGAGTGGGGGGGACCTTTTTCCCGGCCATGCCTTGTATACAAGTGGATTTCCTCATCCACCCTCCATGGTCTAAGGTCAGATGAGCAGAGTCTGCTGTCAGGCAGTTATGAAGAGGAGAAAAACACCCCTTAAATCACTGCCTCTACCTGCTGACTGGGGACAGCCGACAAATGTTCCAGTGGTCAGCCCTTAGGCCAGTAAGAGCAGGAACTGTCCAGTGGATTCTGACTTCTCTGACCTGTGGTTTGCCTATTTTTTGAACCTTTTTGTCTGTGTCTTTTCTCCACTATCCTAGGTAAGCAGAGAGCTAAGCAGCCAAGGCCCTGGGCTAAATGGTTGTGATTTGGGTTTTGTATGGATTTTATGAAAACAGAGAGAGAGAGTAAATTCCAGGCAGTTTTTGGTAGTTCTGAACTGCAGAGAAGCATCGCTGGGACAGAGAACTGGGGTTTACGGGGAACTCCATATGACATGGAAGATCCAGAAAAACCTCTGGGCTTTTAGGCCTCATACTCTGACTTCCTGTGAGGAGGAGAGCCCCAGAGTTTGCTGGACTCCTGTATACTTTAGAAGAATTGAATTGATTGGGAAGAGAACAGTGCCTCCATTTCTTAGAGAGCCCAGGTTTAGATGCTGTTCTAACAGGGTAACCTACTGGTCAACCTCAGATTCACTTACCAACTTTATTCCAGGGATAGGATGAAGTTGCTTAACCCCAGCTTTCCACTGTCTGACAGACAGCAGCACCAAAAGCTTCATTATCTGATAGGTCCCCTGTGGGCTTGATATTGACTGGGGACATGGTCACCCTTCCTAGAAAAGAGAGGCAATTTGATTCCAAAGGGCTTAACATGCTGCAGGTAAAGTCTGTTGGGCCCTGTTTCATATGTCTTTTCTGTATCATTTGCTAAAAATAAAGATCCATTTTTGCCCCCTCACCCACCCCGTCCTTCCAGACATTTGCTTTTATTTTTCCCTCCTGCATTGGTAGAGTGTCTTGGTGCCTCCAGGAGCCTTCTGTCATGTTTGAGCACTGAGCCCAAGTGAAAACAGGTGGACAGCAGGTGTCCTGGAAGGGCTGGCGCTTGGCTGTTTCACAAGGGAAAATTGGCTTTTCCTCCTCAATGGATCATGACTGTTTGGGAATTTTCGCCTGAAGATATAACTTCAGCCAGCGTTTTCCCATCCGTGGTCTGTCTTACTCTGGCTGTACCACTGGAGCAGAGAATGTCAGGGACTACTGCAGCTTGGCGAAGTGACCTACCGCTCAGGTGAAGTGTGGGAACTCTGTTTTCTTCTAGAGAGCCTCTGGACCATTTTCCTTTAGGAGGAAGTTGGAAGAGCAGTTTAGCCTAATGTTGAGAGTCTTGTCTCTGTCGCATTTTAACTGGATTAGTAGACAAGCTGCTTAACCGTCCGCATTCAGTGTCTCCCTCTGAGAAACAGGGTCAGTCTAGTGTTTGCCTCTTAGGGGTATTGTAAGGATGAATGCAAACTATTGTAGAGAACATAGACCAGTGCTGGGCATGGTAAGTGGTAAGTAAATGCTATGTGATAGAAATGATAAAGGTAATGATATGTTAATTTCAGTAATAGTATCCTTGGAGGTTTCACCTGGCTTGGAAAAACCCTAGGAGTGTTCTGAACCAGTTTCTCTCATGCCCTCGTGGGGCACCATGGGTTATGTGGTTTAATCACTGCTCCCTGGGGCCACTTGCTTGTCAGATGCCTCCTTGGACCATGCATTGCTCACCTTATGTGGTCCTTTTGAAGAGGCCGGCCAGGGCCAGGAGACAGGTAAACTGAAAGGCTGATTCATACCTTTGATTTTCCTTTTAGGTAGCTGAAGAAGCCCTAGTCAAGGATGAGAAGGGGGTGAGGACATCCTGCCAGCATTGCAGAGTCATGCTCCCTCACACCCCAGCCATCTCCACCCTTTGCCCACCTTCCAGATTCCCTTGCGGCCACCACTGCTGCTATGTAGGATCTCTGTGGGTAGAGTCTGAAGGAGGAAGGGACGGGGAATTTGCAGGTTGGGTCTTTGGGAGTGGAAGACCTCGTGGTGAGTTGGATTTCTCTCCGAGACCATGTGTTGCCTGTGTGTGCGTGTAGGTGGGGCCTCTGAGCTCTGTGCTGTCAGGGGAATATGGAAAATCTAGAAGCTGTCTCTGACCTGAACTTTGGAGGAGCTTCTTGATACTTTACTTACTAAAAGGCTCTGGAATGATGACATCCATCAAAGAAGATGGAGGTTGCTTCATTGCCAGTTAATGCAGGAAATCCCAGAGACCAGAGGCTTATCAACAATTAGTCTGTAAGTTTTTTCTTCCTTTATCCCCACGAGTGTGCCGAGTACTGGGGAGACGGGGCTGCAGACCTCCCGTCCCTCTGTCATCTGTTGTTCTGCTTCAGATTGCTTGCTCACCACTGGGCACTTCTTTTCCCCTCACAGGGTTGGCTGTCCTCCTTTTAATCAGGATTTACCCAAAACCAATGTGACGGAGGTGGAAGAGGGAGATGCGGGGACTGAGGAAGATTGTGATTCGCCTCAGTGCACTGTGGCCCTAGAATGTCTCTGCTCCCCTGATGGCATGCTAAAGCCAGCCCTGGTGGGAAAGAAAGAACAACTCCTCTCTCTCTGCCTTTATTCCTTGGGCTCCAAGTTTGGCTTACTTTGAGAGGAAATGACATTGATACCTGTCTTCTAGATTTTCTTTTATGACTCTTGGAAAATTCTCTCCAGTATCTACGGGTTGTCACAGAGAGTCCATCCTCTCGGCTCCCTTTGGTCTCCTTTGTCACAGGGGCTGCACAGGCTCCAGTGGAACTGTGGGCTCTGTTCTCATCTCACTGTTGATCCATCAGGCACATGACAGCATCCGTCCCGCAGCTGAGGGAGGAGGAGAGACTGACATATGTGGCGTCTCTCCCAACCCCAGTTTCTCTACTGAATCTTAAAATGTAGAGATTCACTGGGAACTTGCTGCTGAAGGCAAGGGCTTTGCCAGGCTGCCAAATTTGGACACTAACTGTCGTAATCCACTTCCACTGGTGACATCTGAGAGCGTCAGGGAGACCCCCCCGTTGAAGTGTGGGTAGATGACAAATATTTGTTGCTGTTAGCTGCTGGGGCTCTGCCTAACTCTGGTGGGCAGAGGGGAAGAAGCCCCGTGAAGCTGGGTTTAATGTACCCTCCATCTCACTGGATCTTGGGTTTCTCATTTGGCCCTGGCCTTCTCTTTTCCAAAGGAGGACAGTCCGTTCACTGGGGTAGGTTTCCTCACCTCCTGCTTTAACCTGCCCTTTTCCTTTTCATTTAAAGGTCTTTGTTATGATGATTTCTCACAACTTTGGTCACTGAAGCTGACTTCTCTGACCTTCCACCTCCCGGTTTGAGTGACATGTGATGAAACTCGAGATTAAAGTCTCTCTCTCCCTTTCTTAGGTCTTCGGGTTGCTCTGCAGATTGGTTTCCATCTGAGGCGGGCCTCCCACTGCTGGAGCTTTCTACTGGCCTTTCTCCCTTCCAGGAGCCGTCAAGAGGCAGGTGTCGAGGAACGACTGTGGATGCCTGAAACTCTCCTCCTGTGGGTCAGCTGTATGGTTTTCTTCCAGCCCCTCTTCAGAAGCTCCCTCTTCTGGGAGCTGATCTGTGCCTCTCTAATTGTCCCTTCCAGAACACATCCACCTGCACCGGGGAATGCTGCTGCACCTGAGAGGCTGGAGGCTCTGAAATACCAACGGATAAAGAAGCCCAAAAAGTCATCCAAGGGCTCTTCGAAGTCAAAGAAACGATCCGGTAAATGGCGGATCCTGTCTTTCCCCTTCTCTCCGCCGTTATTGTGAGATTGTTTGGTTCAGGATCCCGTCTTTGGGTTTTCTCTAGAATTAAATCCACCAGCTTATGTTATTGTCTCTTTTTAACATTAATTACCAAGTAATACATTAATATAATTTTCATGTGAAAATTAGAAAGGTAAAGTCTCTGATCATCCTCCTGATTGTTTCTTCCCTTCTGGGAAGTGCCCTTCTTGGCAGGATGCATGCTTTCAGAGACTTTCCATGCATACATCTTGATAAAATACATTGTATTTTTTAAATGCATTTTTAAACAACGTTAAGTAGTATCTTATTTTTTTCCACTTTGCCATATATCTTTTGGAACTATCTCTATTTCCTTATATATTTCTTCTCTATTATTTCAGACTTTCTAGTCAGATGTGGGAATTATGGGGTCCTACTCAGCACTTAGGGGACATCATGGCATGACCCAGCCTCTGCAGGATGACCAAACTTTTCTTAGTGAGATAGAATGAAATCTCCTTATTATAGAAAGGACATTTCTATTGAAATATGTCTGATGTTTATATCCAGCATTGGTCAGTAGCTGCTAAGATAGTATAAAAAGAATTCAGCCCTTTTTTACACTTAGAAAATTCTTTAGTATTTATCATGTACTCTTTTTTCTTTTTTCTTTCTTTTTTTTTTTTTTTAAGATTTTATTCATTCATTTGACAGAGAGAGAGATCAAGCAGGCAGAGAGGTAGGCAGAGAGAGAGGGGGAAGCAGGCTCCCCGCTGAGCAGAGAGCCCGATTCGGGGCTTGATCCCAGGACCCCGGGACCATGACCCGAGCCGAAGGCAGAGGCTTAATCCACTGAGCCACCCAGGCACCCCTCTTTTTTTCTTTTAATCAATGGTTTTAGGAATCTTGTCACAGGCTGTCAAAAAAAAGGCAGCTGAACAGTTTCCTTGCAGATCTTTAATTACTGGAGAGTAACTTTCTTTAGAGAGTGGGTTATGGAAAAGTGGTCCTCAGAGGCCCCTGGCATCTTCAGAAGTAGTGAGCACTTGTTTCTCACTTAGCCTTCGGGTGGTGCTATTATCCTATTTGTTTATAGATGGGAATACTGGGGCAGAAAAGAGGAAAATGATTTTTTTAGGGTTTGGGTGAGAAATTGGAGCCTGAAGCTGAATGTTCAGCCCCCTTAAGCCCATTGCATTTGAAGAGCCATATACCCACCTACCTATGTATTTACGTTTTGTTTTAACAAAAAGAGCCACCTCAGATACCCGTACTCCCTCTTGTTCTGTCTCACCATCCTGTGCCCTGTAATATGTTGATGGCTCTCAAATGTCTGTTTTTAGCTCCGGTCTCTTCCATGAGCTCGAATCTCATATTTCCAGTTGCCTGCTGAACGTGCACTTAGATGTTTTATAAGCCTTTGAAATGTCCAGAATAGAGTTATTGATTATCCTCTCCAAATCTGTGTCTCCTCGCTTCCTTCCCAGCTTCTTTTTTTTTTTTTTTTAAAGATTGTATTTATTTATTTGACAGACAGAGATCACAAGTAGGCATAGAGGCAGGCAGAGAGAGAGGAAGGGAAGCAGGCTCCCCGCTGAGCAGAGAGCCCGATGCGGGGCTCGATCCCAGGACCCTGGGATCATGACCTGAGCCGAAGGCAGAGGCTTTAACCCACTGAGCCACCCAGGCGCCCCCCTTCCCAGCTTCTTAAAGATCCCCACTCCTGGCCTCGCTGCCCGGGGGGTGAGCCTTGCTCCTTCTCTTGCTCTCACACATCCCATCCAATCCGTTTGGTAAGGTCTGTGCTCCCAACTCTGACAGCAGATCCTAAATTTGACCACTGCTCTCCACCTCGATTGCTAAAACTGAGTTCTGAGTTACTGTCCTTCCCACCCTGATGACTGCACTCGCCTCCAGGTTGTCCTGCTTCATCCTTTGCTCCTCCTACAGTATATTCTACACTCAGCGACCCAAGTGATCTGATAAGACGTAACAGCGTCCTCTTCCAGTCATGGCAATGTGCACACTCACGCACGCGCGCGCACACACACAAACACACATCTGATGAAAACCTTCCAGAAGCTTCCCACGGCAACCAGAGCAGATTTCAAACTCCTTACAATACCCTTCTCCGTCTTTCCTGCCTCGCTGTCCTCTGCTCGCTCTGCTTCAACTACGACAGCCTTCCTTCTGTCCCTGAAATACGGCACATTCGCTCTTAAGCCATGGGTTTCACTTTTGCCCCTCCTCCTGTTGGGAACCCTTCTCACTCAGAGCTTCAGAAGGTTTATCATTCGAGACTCTACTCCCCTTCTGAGAGTAGAACTGTGCTTTCGTCCTTTGCCCTCACGTGGCCCTGTTTGCATCTTTCTCTGTAGGTCTTTCAGTATCTGGAAATTTCATTTCTATATTTTTTAAGTCCTTAATGTTTGTCTCTTCCTTCTCACTCCACACTAAAGTATAGTTTTCTAGAAACCCAGCCCTTTACTGCCGTATCTGCAGAAGAGCCGTGCGATAGAAGAGGGGCCCAGGGAATCTAGGAAGGACCACACCTGGCTCTGTTGCAAGGATGGAAATCTTGGGTGAAGTCCGTCACTGCTGGGGGACAAGGGGGTGAAGAAAGTGTATTGAGTTCCAACCCACTCTTAGAAGCCTGGATCCCCAACACCTAGAAGGATGCTTGGTTCCCACGAGGCACTAAAAAAATAAACAGTTGTTACTCTAATAAAAATTAAAATACTAGATATACTAGATAACAGATTTAAATAAAAGTATTTAATATTAAATAAAAGATAAAAAAGAAATGCTGATAGACTAGACCCATCCTGCTTTCTTGACTCTCGGTACGACCAGGGGAGCAGACTTGGGTCATTGGTTCTCAGCACAGATGGCTCTAGAACGGGAGGCCCTTTGGCCACCAGGCTCCCGGACCCTGTTGCACTTGGTGATTCTTATTCTCATACTGGAGAGCCAGGATCTATGTCTCAGCAGATGAAAATGGTGAGCGAGTGAGGGGACCACCTTCCTTTTCACCCACTTTATTTTTTTCCTGTTTGTTTGGTGCACCTGTTCCCTTCTCCCTAGACGGTTCTGCCTCCCAGGCTCAGCAGCTTCCAGACTCCCAGGTTCTGTGGCCCGATGAAGCCGTCTGCCTCCGAAAGAAGAAGAGACATTCTCGGCCTGACCCCTTTGCCCGCCTCTCAGACCTGTGCCACCGCCAGCTTCCGGAAGACCAGACGGCGATCCTTAACAGTGTGGATCACGATGACCCTGGCCACGCCACTTTGCTGTGACGCGACACAACTCTAAGTTGTCCCAGGGTGGTCACGCTGGGCTGAGGGGCGGGGGAGGGAGGATGACGGTGTGCCAGCTGAGGGGCGGTCTGGGGGGCTGCTCCGAGCTTTGTTCTGCTCATTCTCTCTCCAGCGAGAGTGCAGCCTCCTCCAGAGCCTGGCCAGCGGGTCTCACTTTGGGGACAGCGGGCCAGGGGCAGACCTGGAGGTAGAGATCAGGAAGTGAACTGGGGACAGGGAGAGATCGGCCTCCTCCCCACCCTCCCCGCTTCACTGGCTTGATTTTTCTCACCTCTTCAAATACCTTTGGAAGTGAAGAAGGGGAAAACAATGGCTTTTACTGCTCTCTGCTTCTGTTTCAGTTTTTTCAAGTCCTGGAAGAGGGCTGGACTGCCCACCCCATCTTCCAATTCTACATATATATAGATATAGATACAAATGCATCTGTATGTAGTTTGTGGGTTTCTCTATGTATATATATGTACATTGAAGCAAAGTGCTGTTTATTTCTGTGGTCAGTGAAGGAAGGAGGAGGAGGAGGGCAGCAGACTTGTGGGGTTTGTAAGGAGGATCGGCAGAGGGCGGGCTGGGCGTCCTGATGTCTGTCCTGGGTGTCATTCCTCCTGAAACAGGATTCATGCCTTCTCAGCTGAACTCACCGTTCATCTCTCTACCTTCTCCCTTCCAGAGCAGGAATGGGGCTTGCCATGATGGCCAGCTGCCTGCTCTGGGGGGGAGGTAATGAGTTACCACAGAACTAAACGCAAGCCCTTATTTCTTGATTCCTAGGTGAAGAGAGGGTGGCCAGCAAAGGGCAGACTGGTGTCCTTCTTTCTTCCATGGGTTGGCTCCTGCTACAGAAGTAGAAGCTGCTTAGCAGGAGGGCCAAGAGGCAGGTCCCGCACAAACGCAAGCTCATCTGTCAGGGCCTCTTGGTCCAGCCGGGGCCGGGGGCCTGTGGCCCAAGGGCCGGCTCCCGTTCTGGAGCCATCTGTGTGGAGCGCCAGGCTGCCACGGCTCTATTTATATCCTGCCTCTGGCTCGGCACCCTCTGGAGTGCTGTTCCAAAGGCGCTGATTGGATTCCTCCTTTCTTTTTGTGGGAGCTAATTCCCCAGATTGATTAATTGCCACTTGTGGGGAGCCCGCCTGCGGCTCCTTTCCATCTCTCCACGTGCTGCCTGCAGACTCATCTTTGCCCTGGGCCTTCCTCCAACCTGTGGACCCAAGCTCCAACAGGATGGGATCGGATGCAGCGAGGGTGCCTCCGGTTTCTGGGTTCTGGGGGTCCCCCGGCACCTCGCATTCCCTCGAGGTTTATGTGTGCGGAGCTGGCGGAAGCGGAGGGTGAAGGTGGAAGGGGTGGTAGGTGGGGGCCTGGTCCTGATCCTTCTTTCTGCCAAAATCTTGTCCTAGTTCAAACTCTTAGCACCCAGAAGCTTCTGTGAGGTTATCCTACAGTGACTGAAGATGGATCTCTCTCTCCCAGTGAGATCATGGTGCTGCTCAAGAGCAGGGCAGAAGGTCCTGAAGATAGATGGGGGTGTGTCCGCTCTTTCTCCCCTTCTTCTGTTGGAGCCTGCCCCCTGGCTGCCTGGGAATAAAGGTGGCTATCAGGTTCCTTGAAGTATTTCCTTCTTGGTGCTGTTGTCTTGGTGGGTTTGGGGACATCTGCCTCTCCCCCGTTGCCTGCTTGGATGTTGGCCAGGTCAAAGCCCAGGAGGCTTCTGCTGGTCTCACTGCAGTTGCTAGTGGCTTAGCTCTGATGACCTTGGCAGGGGGAGGCTCTTGAGAGCTGGGGAGCTGCTCCTTGCTGGGAGCGTCCATCTTCGGGAGTGGATTCTTCTCTGTCACACCAGCCCTGGTGCTTCCTTTCTCTCGCCTAGCAAGGGGGGACCGTTCTGTCACATGTCACACAACCAGAGTTCATTTCTGAGGGCGATGAGTCATTGTGGTGGCGGAAGGAGGGGGCAGTTTCTGGCCCTCATCCTGCTGATTGCTCTACTCTTCTGGGCTGGGCCTGCGCCCTTGGGGTGGAGCCTGGACCTTCTGGCTAATGCCATTCTCTGGGCATCCAAGACCCCCGACTTTACCCCTGGGCAGCAGCTCCAGCGAAACGGGAAAGCAGAGGTTGGGCAACTCTTTCTGCTTTTCCAAGGAAGCACTACCTCTGCTACCGTGCCCAATGAGTGACACGCTGAGTACCTCTCCTAGGGTGTGTGGGGAAGGGACACGGGTCTCACACTGGCTCAGTTTGTAGCCTTTCTTGGTGTGTGGCTTGCTGACCAGGGTGGACCCTGGCTGAAATGTGAATGTGGGACGCCAGAGCTGTAGGACCTCAGGGTGAGTTGGGCCAGTCTTCTGATCCCCATGCACTAGGAGTTCCAGGTCCTGAGCTTAGCCGAGAAGAGGAGAAGATGAGGTGTAAGGCTTTGCCTCTTTAGGATATCCTACAAGGCTGAGAGCCAGTCTTTGGGCCGAGGTGCCTCAGACTATGGCTGTGCTTTCCCAGGGGGCCCACCAGCAAGCTATCTCCAGGGCTAACAAAGGTGCTGACTCCTGTCTTCTCTTCTTCCTCTGGCAGTGCCCCTTACCTCAGCACATCAGACCAAATAGTGGGAGCTGTGCTTTTTGCTGGCCACCCAGTGGCAGTTGTGCTGGGGCATCCCCAAGGCTAGGCAAAGGACACACAACCAACGTATCTCTCAATGGCCTCACACTCACTTCTTCTCCCAAGATGGCCTCCTTGTGACAGTGTCCCTGAAGGCTGGCAGCCTTCCTGCACCCCTGGGAGCTATTTCAGTCCTTCCTTGAAGGGCCGCGGTGGAAATTGGCAGAATATAGTCTCCTCTGTCTGTGTGATGGAGGGTAAAGCTGTCGTAGGCACACACTTCCATGCTGGGTGTGTGCACATCTGTGAGGGTGTGGTTGTGCACATTTGTGTGATGGGGGTGTAGCCATTTCTAGGGACCAAATGTCCTTTGTACTCTGCCCTTGAACAATTGCCATGTGCGCTCGTGAGCTTCCTAGGACTTTTGTGCTCCACTTTGTGGGCAATCAAATGTCTTCCAGACTTCCTCTTTTATGGTCTGGTACCTTTGCTGTAGAAGCAGCTCAGATAAGAACCTACTCCTGTGTCTCAGACTTTTGCCTGCCCCTTCATTCTGCACCCTGACTAGAAACTGTGACTGTTTCAGGGTTAAGCGATTTGCAGACCGGGACAAGGGTACATGATTCTTGAAGGAGCCTGAAGCTGAAAGCATGTAGGAGGGTCTGAGACTGCAATTGCTTGGGGAATAAATGAGCAATAAGGAGAAGGGGAATCCTGTTTCTTGATTGCGGGCTGACCATACTGAGTGGGTTTCATGGCTTGCGTGGGGTCATGTGTGGGGATCATCATTTGTGACCAAGTTCAGCGTGTGCTGGTGAGCACCACCACTGTGTCTCCCCACCTGCCTCCCTAGCTTCTTTCCTTGAGAGATGGGGTGGGGGGTGGTATGAGAGATCTTTGGAGATTCTACTTTCTCTATAGGAAGGAAGGATGCTTCATCCCACAGGGCTGGTGGGGTCTGTGCCCCACTTTGAAGAGCCTGTGTCCAATGATCATGCTTTTAGGGGTATCTCAAGCAGGGGTGGATAGGGGTGAGTAATTATTAAATATTTTTCAATGCTCTCTGTCTTTATTTTGATTTGGGATCGAAAATATTTAGGGTTGTACTGATTCCAGTTGTTTTCCTATGTCTTTTACATAGAGGAACCTGGGTAGGGTTCAGATGTGGAATTTTCTGACAACTTTTTTTTTTTTTTAAATCTTGTTTTTTTGTTGTTGTTGAGTTGACAAAACAATAGCTTCAAGGGAGAAACAGACTTCACAAAGAGTCAGGGTGACTTTGCCACTTGCCGGGATTAGAATCCAGGGCCAAGGGATGCATGGCTGCGCTGTTTCTTCCAGTTGGGGGGTTGGGGTGGGCTAGGGGGAGAATTGTACATAAAGTACATTTTATTACTACATAGAAACATAAGAAAAGAGAAGCTAATGGTTAATCTTGGGCTTGCTTTGCTTGCATGTAAAGCTTTGGGCGCCATCACAGGGATTTCCAGGGAGCAGTAGGAAGGAGTCAAAGGGGAGAGATGGGTAGGAGTGAAAGGCAGCTCCCCTGAGCGCATCCCCACTGCTCCCCCTGGGGAAGAGTGTGCATTTTCACCAGCCCTTTTGGGCAAGGTCTGCCTTCATATCTTCTCCAAAATAAAGGGAGGCAGGCTCTGGCAGGCTGGAGGGCTGGAGCCCCATGGGGCTGCACTGTTGCTTTGGGGAGAAGGTCCAGATCTAACTGAATAAGGGGATCGATCGGGTGGGGTGCTTCAAGAAAGGGAGAGAGTTGGAGCACAGAAAGGAGGTCAGATTCTTCAGTCCAGTGTCTGTAAGGCTGGAAAGGGAATATAGAGCTAGGTCAATTGCAAAGTAGAAAGAAGGTGGGGATTCTGAGATGCGACAGGCCAAAGCTGAGGGACATTAAGCCTTGCCTTTCTCTATGGGGCATGTAATAACTTAGTTTCCCCTAAGGGTGCAGTGTACAAGTGGGGGGGGGTCAACCCAAGAAAAGAAAGAGGAGCAGTTATCTGGGGTGGGGCAGGCTGGAGAGTAGTAGCAAGGAAG
This sequence comes from Martes martes, assembly GCF_963455335.1. Lineage (NCBI taxonomy): Eukaryota > Metazoa > Chordata > Mammalia > Carnivora > Mustelidae > Martes > Martes martes. The sequence goes on from NC_137898.1 coordinate 87,854,955, forward strand.
GTCATTTGGGGGGACAGAAGTGGGAGGGTGATATAGTCACTGAAAAAAGAGTAAGGGGTCTTGGCACATAGGCCCAGACTGGATCTTGGAAGAGGTCTTGCTTCTTAGCTGGCCTTCCTTGCTTCCTCTAGAATTAGCCTATAACACTAAGTGCCCAAACCAAACATGGTCATATTCTCTGTGATGTCTTTCAGCTTCATGTGTTTGTTTTCAAGAGTTCCTCAGGCCCAAAGCTAGATTTGTCTTGAGATCCCCATCGTATTGCCAGCTCTGTATCATTAGAGAAGCAGGACTCATTCTCATAAGCTTCACTAGTTTGTTTTCATAAGGGGAAGTGGCAGATGGCCTTTTCCCTGTCTCCCATGATCTTCAACTGCTTGTAAGATGTTGCTGGTGATGGAGAGGAAGGACTGGGGTTTGCTTTTTTATTTGTCACCTTTTCTTCTTGAGGCACAGAGACTGCCTTCAGACCATGAAGCCACACAGTGGCTTTATACCTAGAGGTTTGATTCTTATTTTCTCCTCCTTTGACAGGGTATGGCCACAGTCTGATTGACATAGAAGGACAAACGAGTTTCACCGTAAGTTAGACCAGCTATTCCACTGTCCTTTTGGATGTCTCCAACCCTGCCTCCTTTCAGATGGAGAGGCAGAATTAAAAATCTCTTCTTTAGAAGAAGTCCATAAAAATCAAGCCCAGGTGGGACTTTAGCCCTCCTAGCACCTTGATGTTGGGTTAGGGAGGGGATCCATTACCACCCCTCCTTCCAACTGGTTGTAAAACCAAACTGGTCCAGTGCTTTATTTCTGGGCCCCCTGTCTATACTTTCAAATAAGTCTTTCATGAACAAATATCCTCACCACGTGCTCTGTGTTTTGGGTTGCTGAGAGGGTAGAAATATTTTCATAACCTTGTTTTAAGCTGACCAAATAATTTCCAATAGATTGGGTCTGATTCAAAGACCCTCCTTACCCCCAAAGATTTCTGGGTAGGATAAAGAAAAATTAGGCATTAGTACAAATATCATTAATGGCTTGCCATACCGTAGAGAAGGAAAAGTTGCAATATCTTGATTAATAAATATGTTGGTAGGACAGCAACCAGCAATTGCAATCACTTAGATATTGTTTTCTGTGATGGGTCTATAGTAGTAGTTGGGGTTTCTGAAGAGAGTTAAAGAAGTAATTGCTAGCTCTGGACTCCTGGCTGGGAGAGCTGGATTGGGGAGAATCGGGTACAGATTCTCAGTTCCTGTCCCTGACACCTTGGCTCTTTGCCTTTCCTATCTCCCTAGACAGGGACATGAATGGCTGTCTGGTCCTCTTCCTTTTAGTCTTGAAATGTGCTCCACCATCCCCACCTCTCCCTGGCACTGGATTTCCTGGATTTATTTTAGGAACTAGGGCAAGCTCTCCACCTCCACTCCATATACACACCAGTTAGGCCTTTCCTTTCTTACCCCACTTCTTTATGGCTCCAGGGATCTTGAACTTGTGCATGGTTTATGATGGGGAGATGGTTGGGTGGGGCAGGGAATCTGGGAGGGGAGATGGGTGGGGCTGGGACGGGGGACTTACATTTTTCAGCCTTAGAAATACTGTGAGCATGCTTTTGGGTGATGTGTGGGGTTTTCCATAGTAGTGGAAGGGGCAAATGCTGACCCCCCCTCATGGGTGATGAGGACTTAGAGGCTTTTTGCTTCCTTTTGGCTTAGGTCATCTATGAAACCTCGTCTATGATGGAGAGGAATAAACCTCCTCACGGTCATCTTGCAACTCTTGGAAGGCAATTGTCATTCTGTCAATGAATATCTATATTGCCTACAATGAGAGGTCTGTCATGAGTGGACAGCGTCCTAGCTGGGTCAGAGAAATGGGGCTGTCTCACATGCCCCTCTAAAGTTGCCAGGTCATCTCCCTGGTCTCCAGTCCCAGCCAGCTGTCTAGTCTGTGTTCCTTTCCTGGGCTCAGGAAGTGAGAATGTGTGTGCTGTGTGGGTGTGAGGGTGTCTGGTTTGTCTGTGTGTGTGAATGTGTGGGGTGTGAGAGTATGTAGTGTGTGGATGTGAGTGGGTATGGTACGTATGTGGTGTTTGGGGGCATGTGTGTTGTGGTGCGATGTGGGTGTTTTTGTTTGGCATGTTTGTGGTATGTGTATGTCAGAGTGTGGTGTGTGTGTTTGTGGTATGTGGGTGTTTGTATCTGGCATGTTTGTTGTGTGTTGGTATGGGGTGTGTTTGTGGTTTGGGGGTGTGTGTGTGTGTATGTGTGTGTAGGGTTTATAAGGACACACTAATTTGCCTGAGTAGCATCAGGCAGGCCTAGACGACCCTCTTTCTGGTTGACTCTTTGATAGGCAACTTCTGTTTAGGTAGGAGGGTGAAATTAGGAATATACCATCTTTAGTGTATTTTTTATGGAGATTGTATATAAAATTATATAAGTACATATAATTTGTTCTATTTTAAGGAGAGAGGGGAACTTATGTAAGGGTGGGTGGGTGCAAGGATCAGATGCAGTAGTCAAGAGTGGGAGGCTTCAGGCAAATGGGGCATCTGGGGAGTGGGAAGTGGGAGGACAGGAGACTCAAGCTAGGCAGGAGGAGTGGGGCTCACGCCCTTGGCGCACATATATAAATATACAGAAAACCTATATAAAGTCTATCTAGCTAGCTTATCTATATATCTATATATCTATATGAAGTCATAGTTTGCTTTATTTTTGTACCTGTGCTTAGAGATGTTTGAGCAGGACTGCCTTCTGCAGGTGGTCTAGAATACTAGCTCATGCCTTGATGTCCCCAACTCCCCCATCCTTTCTCCATGCCTTTCTTCCTCTGAGATACTCTCTGTTCAGAGTTGCTTGGGTCTTTCTGATAGAAATGTGTGTATATGAAATTTTTAAAAAAAATAGCAAAACAAATAATCCACTTGCAGAAAGGACAAGTGAGCTGAAGGTTGTGGGAAGCTGCTGGGTCTGATAGCTGCAAGGAACATAGATCCAGTATCTCTTGTCACTAGTAAGGACACTGAGGCTTGAGCACATTGGCACAGGTGCTTACTACAGTGAGTATGGAGAGTTGAAGACTGAATCTATCCTCTTATTGCTGAGGGTTGGTACCCAGTTCCTCTGAAGGAATCTGTCTTAGCAGCATTAGAAAGGAGAAGGTTAGGATTACCTATGGGCTAACAGAAGCACTTGTCCTGGTTGTAGCACCCTGACTCAGAGCACTCCTGGAGGGTATGGCCGTGAGACAGCGGCATCTTGAGAGAGCTTGGCCAGGCTGCCTGCAAAGGCTCAGACATGGAGAAGAATACCCTGGTCATTTTTGCTGCAGATTCTTGGAACCCTTGTGAATGTGATATCTAATATAGATATATAATATATGCTTTTTACAGTTATTATTTTAATTGGAAAATGAGGTGTTGTTGGAAATGGGATGGTCCAATCCTGGGATACTGAGTGGAAGATGAGGTGTGAGAGAGCTTTGGGCACGATAGAAAGGATGCGGCTGTGTAGAACCTCCTGCCACCTGGCCTGGAACCTACAGAACCCAACAATATACTGGGAGAATTTGGCCCAGAATTGGAGATTCTAGAGAGTGGGAGCTCACTTGTATTGGAGGAGGAAACTTTGTGTGGCCTGAAGAATACCTCTTTAAGAATTCAAGACCTCACATGCTGCAAGGGCTGTGCACCTTGCAGCCTCAACAATTGTCTCTTGGATGCTAGCTTTTTCATCTGACTTACCAAGAGCTCGGAGTAATGTCTTTGAAGCTGGTAAAGGGCCAGATGGTACAGGCAGCCTGGGAGAGACTTGTGGCTGCAATCTCTATACTCTCATCCTGCTCATCAACTACAAAAGGCAATACTAACTCCTCCTCCCCAACCAGAGTGTCATGTTACCCAAGAGCTTTTGTCTTAGGGAATCTGATCATTAGATGGACTCAGATGCTTTAGCCACTGGAAGGGGCTCTCTTTATCTTTTGGGGGTTTTATGGGAAGAGTGGATTGGGGTGGAGCTTGACTCTGACTTCTGACCTGACTGCCCCCCGACCCCCGTGTAGACCTTATAGGGCTCTGACATTCACTCAGGCACTATCCTAGAGGCCCCAGGATTACTTGCTCAAAGCACTTCTGATTTTCCAAGGATACTGAAGGAAAATGGGTTTTGTCCATGTAGTACAGGCTGTGTGTCCATCCTTGACTAACTTTTTCTGCAGTCTTCCAGGAGGCCAAAGGAGGATATAGCCAGATGTTTCTTAGTAAGATTTTTCAGGGAGGTTGGGCAAGAGACAAAGCAGCACGTTCTATGTCCCTTCCCAGCTCACAACCTAACCCCTTCTAACCTACCCAAGCCTCCACACAAAGAGGGCTTTCCATTATTGGCTTTTGTTTTTTGTTTGTTTCTTTGTTTATTGTTTGTTTCTCTTAAAGTGGTCATCCTTTCTTTCTCCATAGAACCTGTCCCATTTATGGTACTCATGCAACCAGCAAAATAAATCACTTTAGCATACCAGGCCTCTCAGAGGTTTGGTACCCTCAGTAGATCTACAGTTGCTCTAAAACTCTACTTCTTCCCACATTATACTCAAGGCTTGATCCTTAAGAATCCTCAGCAGCATCAAAGTATACAAGGTCAAAAGTCGTTGACCACATTCCCATTTCATTCTTTAACCTTTAGTTGGACTCTTCATTTAGGGGAGGAAAAGTGAAGACAGGGGACATAGCCCTTACCTTGGAATTTTGGAGCTTGGAGGGGATGTAATGCTTTCTTCTACCCTTTTCATGACCCTGGCCATAAGCCCTCAGAAAGATGGTGAAAAGATAGACACTGAAGCGGGGAAGGATAGATAACCCAATGTAGATCTCCAGTTTCTCTGAAGAACCAGCCTTTTACAAAGGCACAGGAAGCAAAATGGTTTGAGATCTGATTATAGGGAGTAAGCAAGATTTCCTATCTTTGAACCTCTCAGTTAATGGGACAGGTTGGTGGGATGGGTGCTCTGATTAGGCCTGCAAGGCCCATAGCCACTGTTGGGAACATGGTAGAAGGGATTTTGAATGTTTGCTTTTCCCTTTTGGTAGCTGGTGGCGGAATCTGTGGAGTTGTTTTACTTTTGCTACCTCTGTCTGCTAGACGGAACAAGAATTTGGAGTAGACCCAGTCACTGGGAATTTCTCACCCAAGGATCTGGGTGGGTCATATCCTTTCCCTCTTTATCATCAACCAGGAGCTTGGGGAAGAGGGGTTTATCTATTGCTCTTTGGCTTGTTGGTAGACCCTTCCACTCTCCTTAGCTGTAGATGTCCATTTTGCCCCACTTTGGGCAATATAAATATAAAAAGTGGGAGGTGGGGAAACAGGAGAGCCTGCACAGCACTCTTCTTGTCCATAAGGGATTGGCCACGATACTGGACGGTGGGGGTCTCTCCTGTTGTTTAGTAAACCACACTGCAGTGCCCAGGGACTGGGAGGGAATGCTTTATGGAATGATCTCAACTGCTGGAACTTTAGATGGAATGGTTGGTTTAGGGAAGAATAGCAGTTTAAAGCCTCATGTACCAAGTTGTATACATCAATCTCAAAAGATCTTGACATCTCATTTAGATTTCATTTCCACACTACCATCTGTGGGGCCAGAGACCAAGGGCACGGATGGCATGTGCTTTCCCCCGTTGCTCCTTTTCCACAACCATTGACTTGCAGGGACCACATCCTGCTTCATGCCAGGGATGCTTGGCTCTCTTCACCTTCAGCTTTTTCTCTTCTACCAGGACAGATTCTGTCATCCTGAGTCGACTTCTTCCATCACACACCTGGAGGCAATTTTGTATGAATTTCTTTTCCCCATTTCACCCGGTGACCTGCGGACACACAGAGGGTGGGGGTGGCTACACAGTGTGGGTGGGTAGGGGCTCCCATTGCCCCCTCCCCAAGACCTCTTAAAAACTCCATACCTCCAGATGCCTGGTAGCCTCTTCTATGAGTTCTTTTCTGATGATTCTGGATGTGACCATCAGTTTCATCATGGGAGTTCTTGCTCTCATTTCAACCTCTTTCTTTTCCTTATTCAGCTTTCTTTGGGAGTTGCTCCCCACCCATGCCAGGTCTTCTTGTGAAGACCATTCAAACCTCGTTTCCATTCTTGAATGTCAAGTATTACCACATAACTGCGCTAGGGTGCTTTATGGTGCTGTTCTTGAAGAGGCCAGCTGGCCTGAACCTCCTTCGTCCCACTGGTTCCTTAAATCTTGCTGTATTTTGTCTTCTATTTGATTTTTTTTCCCCTAGGGGTTGGGGTGGGAGACATGGGGGTGGCTTTTGTGTTCTCTCCCTTTTCTTTATGTATGGACTGGTTAAAGTCAGTTATCATGGGCAGCTGACTTCATGGTATTGGTTGGCTGACTTTGGTTAATTATTAAAGACAAACCAACAAATTGTACAGCTGCACACAGAACACCTTTAAGTGTGAATTTGAATGGCAACTAGAGGCTTACTTTTTGAACTTCAGGTATGTAACTCAAAAGTAAATAAAAACACTATTTTTTCAGTAAGCTTTTTTTTTTTCTTCTAAGAGACAATTTAGAAATCAAACTATAAGAACATTAAATCGGTGCTGTACCAAAGCCTTATATGAACATACTTACACTCTGTATAGCCTGTCTCTGGTGAGCTTCCTGCTCTCTCTCACCCTCTTCTCTAAAGTCTGGGAATGCCAGCATGTGCCACGCCTGGGGCTGGGGCTGGGGCTGGGGGACCTGTGGGTCAAGGGGACACCTTGGAGCAGAGAATGATGGTGAAGATGGGACACTGTTCTGCTCTGGAAGGAAACCAGGCATTTGTGTATGTGTGCCTGTGTGCATGTGTACGTGTGTGTGCTCACAGGTGTACAATGCCAAAGTGAATGCACTAACCGGGGGTCTGAAAGGGAGACGCAGGTTGGCTCTGGAAGTGGGCTAGTTGTAATGAAAGGGGGAGCGTGTCCTCTCCCTTATTTCCTGTCCTTCCCTTTCCTCTCTGTTGGGGAATGGAGGTGTATGGAAACAGCTACACTCTTAACCAGGTGCTTTTCCCTCAAAATCTCCAAATGCTAAGCATCTATGAAGAGCCCATCCAAGAGGCAGGCACCTCCAACCACCAAATCACAGACTGCCAAGATGGGGAGAAACCTTTCATCTCTCCAGCTCTTGCTTGCTTTCTTGGGGAAGGGGGCTTCTCCTGCAGGGTCCCTTGACCTCCATTCCCGGACCCCAGGTCTATTCTAGCTGCCACCCCTCCAGATGGGCTCCGATCGGCTGTCCTACCCCTGCTTCCCAAACCACAAAGAAGACCTGGTTTGAGATGACCCCTAAGCCACACCTGCTCTGTGGCCCTAAGCAATAATGCCTGCCCTGGCTACCAAGGACTCCTTTGGCCTTAGACTCTTGCCAGTTAAAAAACAGAGTGACACCCCAAACTCAATGAGGGAGAAGATCTGCAGCCTGTGTTGGCTCAGGCTGCCGTGCCAGGCTCCACTTGCTGGTGCTTTCAGGCTTGCTGGATACTAACTAACTCATCGCCAGTAACACTGCACGTTCATATAGTGAGTTAAAAATCAAAACAAGCAAACACGTACATACGCAAACAAAAAGAGGACAAAGGGCATATCAAACGACAAGATGTGTAGCCGGTGAAGGTATCCTGGGAGTGTTGCAAGCTAAACTGATTAAAAGAAGTTGAGTATTTAATTGCTCCTCATGTAACATTACTCTGCTTCAGAAATGTTTTGTATTTTGATATAAATAAACATTTGCTAAAAAAGTTTATTTTCTAATTTTATTTATACCTAGGAAGTATTTTCTGGTATCTTCTAATCTCACCTCTGGCTTTAGGTCTCTCTGATTAACCCTAAGATTTTTAAACTCATGACTGAACCTGATTCTGGAGGGATTTGAGGCTTGGAGATTAAGGAAGGACTCTTCATTCATTGAGCAAATATGTACTGAGGGTATATTATGTGTGAGTCCCTGTTCCATTCAGTTGGAATGCACCAGTGAGCAAAGCAGATTAAGTTTCTATTCTACGGCTTCTAGTCTAGTGGTGGGGAGACCCACAATAAACAATTACCACAATAAGAAAATTACATAGACTATAATAAGGTGATAAGTGCTTTGGGGAAAAAAAATAGAGCAGGATAAGGGACAGGTGGAGTGCAGAGGGAGGGTATCGTTTGCACCCTAAAACATTGCCTGAATGGGCCTCTCTGGAAAGATAACACTCGAGCAAAAACTAATGGGTAGCTCAGCTCAGTGTCTAATGCCTGTAAAGTCCTTAAACTTGGTAGTTTTTTTACGTTGCCTGAGATCCTTATAAACTAGAAGATATGCTGACTTTTCAATTATGGGATGAAGACAGATTTTGTTTGATTCCATCTTTGTCTAACTGGACCCCCACTCTAACAGAAGATGGCCTGAGGCAAAATGTCACCATAGGGGTCAGTAGTGCCGTGACTCTTCTATGCTTGAATTATTTTTTCCCTTCACTTGAAGGGATGAGCAGGCTTCCCATCTCATTCCATCATTCCCAAGGTTGATTTGGTGGATTTGACGGCCTAAATAAACATGCTTTCCCTCCCTTAACACACCATCTTTATTATTTTTCTCTCTTAATTTCTCTCTCTCTCTCTCTTTTTTTTTTTTTAGAAAGTGAGAGCACGCTTGTGAGTGCATGCACGTGCCAGTGGGGGGAGGGAGCAGAGGGAAAGGAGAGGGAATCTTAAGCAGGCTCCCATGCTCAGCACAGAGCACAAGGAAGGGCTTGATCTCAGGACTTGAGTCAAAATCAAGGATTGGAGGCTTAACCCACTGAGCCACCCATGTGCCCTTTTCTTGTTTCCTGATATCCTTCCTGTGTTCTATTTCTCCAGTATTCTCTGATTATCTATCATCTCATAGGATGCTTGGTTTTCATTTCATTTGGTCTTTGGGTGCAGGGCAAATACCGTGATATCCCTTTTATGCTCAGACTCTCAAGTGAAGAGACCAACCAGCCAACCCATCAGCCAAACAAGCACAGCCAAAGCAAAAATGGGTCCATCTGCGAATTTAAACACATTTGCCATGGAGTAAAAAGTTTCCATATAAAATTCCCTGAACGCTGTGAGACGGGGCTGTGATGCCGGGAGCTTTCTATCTAGCGTCCAGGTAGCTTGCCTTGTCCTTGATTACTGGTCACAGTTCTCATCCCTACCTAATTTCCATTTCACGGCCTCTGCCCTCCCTTTTTCTTAGCAGGCCATAATGAAAATCCTTTTGATACTTTTTATAGTCTCTGGACTTGATTTTTAAAAGCCGATACATGAAGGACCATTTTACAGCCTCCTATTTACATAAATGAGTGTGGCTACATCGTCAAACCCACCCCTGCACTGGCCAGCTGCTCAATTTTGACACATGAGGCGACAAACCCCAGTTGTCGATTCATCTTCTCCCAGTGGTGTGTATTTGACAGGAGGAACTTGTGCACGGAAAAGAACATTTTTGTCACATTTATCAGCTCTGTGGCAAAGCTGAGTTAAAAAAAAAATTAACTAGTGGGGAAAAAAAATAAGTAGTATGGGTCAGGAGGCCCCCTGTCTGTGTTAAATTGGGTCATTTTAGGGACTTCAATCTATTTTTAAAATTGACCGTAACTTCACGTTGACCCAGTGCTCTGTGCTTTAAATAATTCTATCACATGTATTTCATTTGCGGCTCATTGTAACTTTACGGCTTAAGTAAATTGGACGTTTCTCTGTTTTTTTTTTAAATAGAGGAATGAGAGGATGAGAACCAACAAATGAGTCAACCAATCAATATCCCTTTTTTCCTCTTCCCCTCCCCCTCCCTCCTTTCACCTCTCCCCCGAGCATCACTTCCTCCCCTTTTCTCTTCTTTCCTCCAGCCCGTCCAATACCCCTCCTCATTCTGCAAAGGCTTTAAGGCAGCAAGAAGTTGCTTAGAAAATAAGAGTCCTTAGACATTAGTTCTGGTCCTGTACTTTTTCCCTTAGGCTTCCTTTCAGATGGACACGACCCAGTGCCTGGATACTTGTATTCTCCCAGTGAGGCCCCCTGACTCTGGAGAATGAGACTCTGGGACCCTGCCAAGCAAAGCCAATACATTTATTAGTGGGAATTCAGCTAAATGACAGTGACAAAGAAAGGTGGGGAAAGATCACGTGATAAGCAAACTTTGTAAGCTGTATAAACCTCAAAACACGACTGATTTCTGGGGTCAAGACCCTTTGCTTTTAGGTTTTAGAAGGAAACCAGGCTGGTCCTGGGCGGTAAGGGACCTTCTGTCCTCATGCAGACTGCATGGTGAGCCCACGTCAGACTTATAAACTAGCAGAAGTTTCCTTTTGTATCCCCGGCCTTCCCTTTTGGGATCCTTTGCCCTGTTTCCATTGAATCCTTTCCCCTCTATGTTCAGTGCCCCATACCCTTCTGTCCACAAACATGGTGTTAAGGAAAGATCTCAAGATACTTCAGTTTCTTCATGAGGGGAGGTGGGCAGGATCTTTCCCCAGGACCCTGAAATTTCAAATTGTAGCTCACTCTGCTTTTGGGAAATTGTCTTTCTCCTTTATGCCCTCAGCCCCAGTCTATAAACCAGTTGTATTTATGATGGTTTGCTCCCCATCCCCCCCCCCAGATCCCTGACCCCCTTTGTCTTGGTTCTGCCATTGAGTCTGATGAATTTAGGGAAATCATTTAACCTTTCTGATGGAGTTACTCTTGTCAGCACCCCTCCTTTAAGAAACACTGGGTGGGAGGTGTGCATTCTCTGTGTTGACGCTTACTCTCAAACATCAAGGTGCACGGGTCATTCTCTCTTGGGGAGCTCCCTTAGCAGTACCAGATTGAGCCACAAGGTTCTGTGGCTCAGCCAGTAGCCATTCCAAGGAGAGAGACAACATTCTTTCCCTGTTGCTGGCAACCCCAATCTCTATGACAAGTTATTTTAGAGCCCTTATTTCATTTGGCTTTGGGTGGAAAGCATACCCTTTCTGCCCAGATAGGGAGGTGAGAGATAAGCCTCTTAGTATTGACAGACACTCCCCTTAAGGCACTGACTGTAGACTTGAGTCTGTCCCTTCTCTTCCTTCACCAGGCCTCTATTTTACCAGCACAGAGATATGGGGTAGAGGGTGTTGCCTCTTGGTAGGTGTGGTAGAGTAACTGGCCCTCTTGACAACTGCAGCTACCTTGAGAAGGAGAGTACTCAGCTTCCCTTTATCCTTAGTTTGGAGCCTTAGTTGCCCATTTGAAGACAGCAGGAGTGTTGCCTGTTATGTGGCCCTTAACACTCTGTTACACTAGCTCATTGTGTGCCTGCCTCACTTGTGTGTAAGCTCCTTGGGGATTGGGCCCTATCTGACCTTTTCACTGCTGGAGTCTGAATGCCTCTCACAAGAGAGAGATTAAATAAATACTTATTGAAAGAATGAGTGACTGGTCAGAAAATGCCTCTTCTGTTTGGTAGCACTGAATTGCCTCTCATTGGGAATCTTGGTAAGAGCAGCTTCAGTGCACTGGTGGGATAAGAAACTAGGCTGGATCAGTCGAGTCATGGGGGATGAGCATGAGAGACAGGTCTAGAAGCCTAGAGTTTCAAAAAAATAGAACATCTGAGGTGTAGTAGGGCCAACAGATCAGTAGAAAATTGTCATTGGAAAGATGGTTTGTTATAGTTCCCAAGGGGAGGGGAGGGGACATGCTACTAGGGGTTGCACAGGGGCACACCAGAGTCGTTCAGATGAAGAGGGGGAGCTGAGAGCAAGAGTCTTTTTTGTAGTTTCCACAGGAAGGAATGAGGAAGGCAGGGGAAACAGGTGAAGGATTGGCTAGTTTGGATAAATTTAGCCTGCTCCATGGCGCAGGGGCTGTTCCTAGTCATCTGGTCCCTGGCCCTGGGGTAATTAGGGCAGGGGATAATAGCCTGGGTATGAGAGTCTGATAAAGGAGCTGATTGGGGTGTAGACACTGGATAGGTTAGTTTGTATTTGAAAAATGCATTTGTGGACAAATTATCTACTATCTGTAGGTATAGGCTAGCCCTGGGAGGGACAGTCCCTCCAGGGTCATTGTGTCCCAGATGTCAGTGCATCAGAGTACAGGAAACAAAAGACAGAGTTAATATAGCTTGTAGCAAAGGGGAGTGGTAATATGGGATGGGAGTGAAGGAATAATGTCGCAAGGATAAGTTTTATTTGTTTTCAAGTCAGGAGATTAATTAGAGTATGCTTTATGCCACTGGAATGAGCCAATGGAGGAAGAGACTCCATGATATCAGAGAGAATGGGTGGTAATAAAAAGTAACACGGTTCTTGATTAAATATCAACAAAGAGGATCCAGACCACATATGAATGAACTGGCCTTGAGAAGGGGTGGGATATGTTATCCTTTGGGATGGGAAGGAAGATGATGCCAGGATGTCATAGGAATAGTGGAGAGTTCTCATTTGTGTTTTCTTATGAAGTGAGAGACAAGGTTATAAGATAGATGAAAGATCAGAAGGGTTGTGGTGGTGGTGGGAAAAATATGAAGAGTAAATTAACTTCCTTGAGAAATGCTGAGAATTGCTGGACTGTTTTGTGTGTCAGTTTGAGGTTGGTGACAATATGTTGTGTTTTTTTTTTTTAAGATTTTATTTATTTATTTGACAGATGGAAGTTACAGAGAGGCAGGCAGAGAGAGAGGAGGAAGCAGGCTCCCCGCCGAGCAGAGAGCCCGATGCAGAGCTCGATCCCAGGACCCTGGGATCATGACCTGAGCCGAAGGCAGAGGCTTTAACCCACTGAGCCACCCAGGCGCCCCAATATGTTGTGTTTTATCCAGACTTGGGGATTTTCTAGAAAAGTGTGATTTGGAGGAAGATGGACAATATAGTTGAGGGAGATTATAAGGTAATAGTCGTAATAAACCAGAGAATCTAATATTGATAAGTAAATAAAATAGAACAAGATCACTAAATACAGATAAAGTGATGGGTTCAGTGGTTTGGAGTCTTGATTGCCACTTGGTTTTTGGGGGGAGGGCAGTTTGGGCCATAGTGCTTGAAGAATAGGAGCTTGTGGTCAGATCCTGTTAATAGTGTATTCATAATTTAAAGGAAGAGTAATTCCGGTAATGACCAGGTCCATGCTGTCACTGTGGATGGATGGCTTAAATAGGGTAGGAGAAAATTCGCTAAAGATGAAGAGCCCAAAGAGTTAAGAAGGGTGCTGAATGGCTTACCTGGGCAGATCATCGTTGAAAGTGATGGCAGAAGTTGGGAGGAAAGGAAGACTGAGGCAGGTGCTCAGTGAATGGAAGGGTCTTGAGGATGGTAGATGTGAGCAACAATGAGAGAGTGGTATCTTTGAAAGCCACATATCTCAAAGGAGCAGGTTTAGGGGAGAGAAATGGTCTGGAACCATCAGGTAGAGTCTCTGCTTTCCTACAACTTACATTCTGGTATAGGAAGCCAGCCAATCAGTCAATCACTTAATCCATCGATATTAAATTGTAGTGGGCATTATGCAGAAAGAATAATTATTTGGCTGGTTTATATTGGATGTTTAGTGAAGGCCTTTCCAAAGTAACATTTGAGTCTTGTGTCATTGGTGGTAAGAAGGGACCAACCAGAAAAAAGCATCCTAGGTAGAGGGTGCAGTTAATGCAAAGGCCCTAAGGCAGGAATGAATTTGATATGTCTGAGGAACAAAAAGCAGTGAGATGTGAGTGTGCAGGAAAGAGTGGCAGAGGCACAGAGGATAAAGCTTGAGAAATACACCGGGACTTTGCAAACCTGAATAAGGAATTTGATTTTGTTTTAGGGTAATGGAAACTCTTTGGGGAGTTTTAGGTTGGGAAAAGGTATGATCTGATTTTTGCTTTTTTTTTTTTTTTATTTATGCTTTAAAAAGATCCTTCCACTGCTTGTGGAGAGTAGTAGGCTGTAGAAGGGTAAGGGCAGAAGCAGGGAGACAAGTGAGAAGACCATGCATGTAGTCCAAAGTTGAGAAGATGGTGTTACAGATTAGGACAGTCATAGTACAGATGGAGAGAAGGAATGCCAATTTGTTACATGTTTGTAGGGAGGTTTTAACAGGCTTGCCGAAAGATCTAATGTGGGAGGTGAGGGAAATAGGAGAGTTAAGAATGACTCCTAAAATTTTTACCTAAGTGAGAATGAGAAGACAGAAGGAGCAGGAGATATGAAAGGGGAGGGAAATCAAGAGTTTGTAACATTCATGATTATTAAATATCCATTTGGAGATGTCAAGTAGCCAACTGGATATATGAGTCTGGAATTCCAGAGGGAGACTAGGGCCAGAGATATGGATTGGGGGATCATCATCAGAGAGATGGTATTTAAGTCTTAGGAAGTGGGTAGGTAGAGAGGAGAAGGGGTACGTAAGAGGTGTACTAAAAGCTACTGAGTGAAGAAAAGTAAAGTAAATACAGAGAAGTGACTACAGATTTGGGCAGTGTAGAGGTACCTAATTAATGGTGGTGACAAAGGCAGCCTCAGTGGAACAGTGTGGACAGCAGTCCAGCTGAAGTGGGCTAAGAAAGTCAAGACAGTGGCTACTGACTAAGCTAAGGCAGAGGGAAAGTTCTGATAACATGGGAGAATTTGCTGACCACTAAATGGAAGTTTTCCAGGGCATTGTTTAAAGGTTTAGGAGCACAGTGGGTGCTGTAATGTCCTAATTTGATCCCCTATATTGGACAGGTGCTTCCATCCTCCAGCTTCTCTGGTGGTGGTAACTAATGGCTCAAGTTCTCCATTGCTAGAGAAGCGCCCTTGACTGACAGAGTCTCTTTGCCAGGAGGTCATATACCCCTCCTCCTGGGACAATGACTGCACAGGGATACAAAAGACCACACCCTTTCCTTAAGAGAGGGCAACTTTATGGTGATCTCCTTGGATTAGGGCAAGGCTAGAACTTGGCTGAGACCACATCCCTCCTTTTTTTGTTTTTAAAAAGATTTTATCTATTTATTTGAGAGAGAGAGAGAGAGAGAGCACACATACTTGTGAGCAGGGGGAGGGGCAAGGGGAAGGGGAGAGAGAGAATCTCACTGAGCATGGAGTCATTGTGGGTCTCGATTGCACCACTCTGAGATCATGACCTGAGCCAAAACCAAGAATGGGACACTTAACTGACTGAGCCACCTAGGTGTCCCAATCCACTTTCCTCTTTCCCCAATTCTGTCTAGCCTTTCTTACCCTCTTATGTGTTTCTCTTGAAGGATTTTTCTACCACATACCACATGTGCCCAGTTGCTTGCCTTAGGCTCTGCACATAGGGAACCCATTCTAAGACCTGCTGCTAGGAGACTCTAAGGACGGCATTCTGGTGTTGGGTCATTTGCCAACTTTCTGGCAATATGATTCCATCATGGTAGTGAATACAGTGTTAAGAGCCCCCTTACTCCCCAGGCATGTTCTTACAGCATAAATGCTAAGATACCACCTGTATCTGCTGAACTGAGACAGAGTTCACGTGAAGGGGATGAACTGGTTCATAGAGTATCTTCTATTTGAGAGATACTAGGAAAAATTATTGAGTGGCTGTTGCAGAATGCCATTGATCCTCTGAAGAGAGAAAAACACAGGATCAGAGTAATCAATAACCAATTTAAAGTAAAATGCAAGTCAAATGCTTCCTTTGCAGCTAGAAAGAGGCTTCATGTCCTGCAACAGGAGGGAACACAAAGCTGAAGAGCCAATCTAGGACTTAATTGTGAGACTGGAAGAGTTTTGGAGAAGGCTGAATTTCAGCCTGGGAAGTCTCTTACCTAGTCAGAGCTTTGATAGAGAAGGCGTGAGACCCTGTAATCCAGAATGGGAATATATAGATGAATGCACTGGAAATTCCTAAACCTGCAGGTTCCTCTCAAACTTCTGACATCTTGCTGGAAGGAAGGACACCCTCCTTGCTTGAAGAACATGCAGATTCCTTACATGAGGCAGGTGTCTTGTAAGACACTTCCTTACCAGCTACCTCATTGTTCCCCTCTATTAAGAAGGAGGGTCATTATTCTGACCCTCAGAATAATGAGGGTCAAACCTCTGGGCAACTCTTGAGTCTGCTGAGAAGATAGGGCTTTCCCTGGGGCCTGAATAATATGCCCTGGAGAGGGAGAGTGTGCCCACAAGTCGATTCAGTGGGGACTGAATCAAAGGAGCCAAAACAAACCAACAACCATCCCCGCCTCCACCGCCAAAACATAAAAACATCTCTCTCTCTCTCTCTCTCTCTCTCTCTCTGTGGGACAAGTTGTTAACAGGGGAGCACTCTCCCATGACACAGGACTTACAATCTTGCAAGAGCCCTGGAAGGTGCTTCTAGTAGCTGCTGGAATGATCTTTTTTTTTTTTTTTGAATGATCTTGAAGGCTAGATGAATGTGATGGCCTACATGAAGTGAAATAAATACATCAGAACTCCACTGCAGAATGTGGAAGAAGGAATCAAGAGGGTTGGAGAAAAGGGCATGCTAGAATGCACCATTATAGAGAATGAGGAAATCCATTGGCCTGCTTTGTCTTCTGACTGGGTTGGAGGACTCCCGGTTTACCCAGTGGAGAGGAATATGTTGGTGAGAAGGGCACCCGGGTGGATGGGAGGCTCAGCAGTGGCTGTTCTCTGAAGGCTGGGGCTGGTGATTGATCACACACTTTCAGAACAGAATGTTTACCAAAAACCTGTAGAAGGTACTATTATTAATGGTGAATCATTAGAAGCATCCTTTTAAAGCCTTGAATAAGAAAAGAAATAAGGCATCAATTCTATTATGAAATATTGTACTGGAAATCCAACCACTGAACAAAATCTTAAAAAATAAATAAATAAAAAATAAAATGAGGATGGAAATCCAACCACTGTAGTTGAAAAAGTTAAACATATAAGAGGGTTAAAAATTAGAAAGTAAAACAATACTTTCATTAGTTTCAAATACTATGAATAGATACATAAAAAATCCATGTGCATCTGTGGACAGTTAGAAATAGTAAAGGGTGGTTGGGTTGTGGACATTGGGGAGGGTATGTGCTGTGGTGAATGCTGTGAAGTATGTAAGCCTGATGATTCATCGTCCTGTACTCCTGGGGCTAATTTAAAAAAAAAAAAATAGTAAGAGAACTAAGTGAGATTGCTGGTTTTAAGACAAGTGCTATTTCTTTATACTAGCAACAGAAAATATCAACTAAAAGGCACCTTTATAATAGTGATGTCACCAACAAAATAATATACACAGGAATAAATCTAACAAAAGATGGGCAAGACCTTTATGGATCGAATGGTAAAATTTAATTGAAAGACATAAGAAGGGGCACCTGGGTGGCTCAGCTGGTTAGGTGTCTGCCTTCTGCTTAGGTCATGACCCCAGGGTCCTGGGATCCAGCCCTGCATCTTGCTCCTCGCTCAACTGGGAGCCGGCTTCTCCATTGCCCTCTGCCACTTCCTCTGCTTATGCTCTCTCAATCTCTCTGTCAAATAAATAAATAAAATCTAGAGAAAGAAAGAAAGAAAGAAAGAAAAGGAGGAAGGAAGGATGGAAGGAAGGAAGGAAGACCTAAGAAAAAGCCTACATAAATGTGAACCACAGATTGAGACAGACAAGTATCTCTGTCTCCCTGTGTTGGTGGCTGGATTTTTCCTGATGGTTTTTTTCACTGAGGATACGGTTCTGCAGGGATCCTGGCTTTACGTGGCATGTGAGGACCAACACTCAGCCTTACGTGGGACTATGCCTTGGATCTTGTCTCCAGGTGTTAAAACCCCCGCTCTTTACTTACAGGATCGGACCCTTTCTTCCCTTCCCTGCCGCCAGTTCAGGTCAACCATAGCATCAGCTTAAGCTTAGGATTCTAGTTTCCAATTCCCTTTTAACTTTTGGCTACTGGTAATTACTAGTACTTTCTTATGAGCTCAGCTCTGCACTCAGAAATATATGTGCTTTATTTCATCCAGCATCCTAGATTTTTGAGGCAAGAAGCTTTCTAGGCCATCTAGTTAACCTTCATACCAACACTGACAGTCTCCAGTTTATCTTTGTCTTTGTATGTTGCTTCTTTTCTTTTAAATAGCGTATTTATAATATGTTTCTTAACTCAGTCTAATTGTGTCTTTTTCCAAAGGAACATTCAATTCATTTTATTCACACTGAGTCACAACTATTACACTTTCTATAGCATTCTATCTTATTTCATATTTTTTTTTTCATTTCATCTTGTGGTCTCCTGGTTTTCCTTTTCTGTATTTTTGCTTGTTTGCTATTTATTTTTTGATTACTATTTATTGCTGTTTTGCCCTTCTATTAAATTTGGGAGGTTAAATATTATTTCCATTAATGATTATGTTTCTTTCCCTAGTACTCAGTCTAGGGAAAGTCTACCTTTCCTTCACCACTATTAAATGGTGACAAATGCCAACAACTCCCCCCACAACCCCGATAATCTATTATCTGGCTGCTTCCTACACCCTGCATAAGATGAGGCTTTCAAATATTTCACTTCCCTACTTTCCTTTTCCCCAACCTGAAATGATAGCTTTGAATATTTTTACTTCTACCTCCCCAACCTAATACGTTGTGCTGAGTGAGCTCAATACATTTACTCTAAGCTGTTTTTAAGATTTATCCTGCAATAGGTCTCTTCTGTTTTGAGAATCCCTATTTCTTAGATTATATATTCTCAGATACTCATTTTCAATATACATTTGACTACATGTGCATATGTAGTCAAAATGACATCTAGGTGTGTATTTATTACTCACCACTTTCTTATCTCCATCGCTCTCCATCTTGAAGTCTTTGACTTAAAGAAAATTGAGAGTAAGGATTTTCCTCAAGTTTTTTTTCTTATACAGATTCATAGGTGTTCTAGTGTCTGGACCATGTCTATTTGCAAATACAATTTTTTTTATTTTTTTAATTTTTTAATAAACATATAATGTATTAATAGTCCCAGGGGTACAGGTGCAAATACAATTTTTGACTCCTTGTGATAACAACAACAGCAGGGAGTTTTCAACCCTCTTTTGAGGCACCAGAGTGAAGCCTCTCAGCTCTCTGATCATCTCTCACTTTTCTGGGCTTGGGGAAAGAGAAAGCTGAACTCATTTGCTCAGCCCTTCCTCTGCTCCTTGGAGAACTGAGAGAACAGGCACAATCCCATGAGCTATTATTACTTCTCCCCTGGGGCTCAGGTATCTCTGCATACCAATTTCCTCTCCTGACCTTGAGATATTCTCAACACTTGTACCTAAGTCAATACATTGCAGAGGAAGAACAAATGAAACCTCATGATAAATCATGAAAGTGGTCAAGATTGCTTGTGAGAACATGGCAAGAGGGATGAGCAGGGGACCAAGAACAGAATCTTGGGAAACACCATACTTAAGGGGAAGGCAGAGAAAAGGCAACCTAAGAAGCAGACCTAAAAGGACAGGTCAGAAAGGGGAGGAGAACCAGGGAGTAGAAAGTCGCAAGGAGGAAGTGGTCAGTTGAGTCAAAATATAATTGAAAGGTCATATAAATATCATCTGTATGTCTTCACAAGCTGGGGTGAAATCACATTAGCTTTCCATTGAAACCATACATTTCAATGACTCCATGTCTCATTTGCCAAATAAGCAGGAAGGATACAAACATGAATGCTGTTCTCCATAGTCTAGAGAAAGCCACATATTGCATACATGAAGTGATGGTTCCTTCTGTTTTAGGTGTTTGTTTTTGTTTCCTCTGAGGACATCTCAATTCCTAAAATTCCAAAAGATAGGGATCAGGGACTCTGCATTTTCTACCTCTCTTCCTCACTATAAATTATTGGATGTGATTGCATGAGTGAAGGGAGCAGCATCTCAGTCCTAAATGTAAATGGACATACTGGGATGGAGATAATAGTGAATGATGCTACATTGTATCAGTTCATGTTCCATAAAGAAGCAGATAATGAGAGTAAGGTTTACTTATAAAGGGGTTGTTTTTATAGGTGAGGGAGGGATGTAGGAAGATCACAGTGAGGTAACACAGGCACAGGGGGCAATTAGTGGCTGACTGACACCATCTTATGCCTGAAGGCAAGAACGGAAGGAGCAGTCACCATAATTGGGAAAGAGAAGGTGTCATATTGAGCAGGCCATCTTGAGAAGAGCAGTGACAAGGGAGAGAGCCAGCTCCAGGTGACCTCACAGGCATAGAACCAAGAGAATAAATACCATGATCCCCTCCTTTCTATCTCCAATCTCCTGACAAAGATTCCAAGTTGGAGCCAATTAGAGGCCAGAGGGTACAGGAGTTCATTGATGTAACCCATATAGCAGAAGCGAGAAGGGAGGAGAGGGGTGGAGAATGGATGGTGAGGGGCAATTGGAGGGTATCTGGCACAAACATGATCTGCCTACAGAATGTAAGACTTAGATTGATGCTCAATGAACAGGCTCTGTCACATAAGATAAAGACCAAAAAATGCATATTGGATTTGGAAATTTAGAGTCCACTGGTAACCTTATTTGAAAACAGGTCTGGTGGAAATATCAGAAGAGGAAGCCAAATTGCAGTGGACTGGGTTAAAGGAGAGATGAAAACATAGAGAGAGTGATAAAGATTTTGAAGAAGCTTAAGATGATAAGAGGAGATCTGTAATAAACTGGATCTGGGAAACTGCAGGATATAGTAGATGTCTTCCATTCTTTATCTCTTCTTGTCTTCAAACCCTTTGCCATGTAGTTTTCTAGTGCTTTCTTTCTTGAACTCTGGAACTGATCAGGTATCTTGCTCCAGCCAATGGGACATCAGCAGATATTGCAGAAGCAAAAGCTTGAATGAACCTGTGCTTTAGGGCTGCCATTGCCATGAAAACATGCCCTTGGTAGCCTGCTGGAAGATTACTGAGACAAGGAGCAGAGTGCTCTAATTGCTCCAGTTGAAGCCAGCCTCTGTTAGAAGCCAGAGCAGATCAACTGATCCCCAGAAATTAAGGTGACTCAGGAGAGATATCTAGCTGACACCTAACAATTCTAGATAGACAAGGAACAAACACTTAACTGTTATATGCCACTGACATTTTATGGTTGATTTTTAATGCATGTGCATATACTTTTTAAGTAAGAAAGAAAGGGAAATTAGAATAGATTTTAGAATTTCTCCTAGATTGTATGACAGCAGCCCAACTTTAAAAAGCCAGGCACATTATACGAGTGTATTTTAAAAGACTTTGGAGATCATGTAAGCAATAAGGAAGAAAAGAATTGGGATCCAGACAGAATGGAGCCCTTCTGAGGGAAGTCGGTCACTGCTGGTGATTTTCTCCTCTGGAGGCATTTATTGATTTTAAGACCAGTTCTATATTTAGTCTTGGCCCCCCTCAGAGGGAGAATACTGGCAAACAGACGTCAGGAAGCTTTAGGGTTCACACAGAGCTGGTGTGGCAGATTGGAAACGCAAGGAGTCCCAAATGTATGGTTAAGTTCTCCCAAAAGGATGTTTTTCTGATATTGGGGTTGTGCACAGGAGGGTGGGGAAGTAGGCAAGGACTTGGAAAAGGCATAGGGAAATATTCTATAATCTCGAAGGAGACTAAATCTAGATAGAGAGTGGGGTCTCCTCAAATACAGTCTGCCCATTCTTCAAGGCATTTGTCAGATTTTGAAACTGTATGGGGGAAGAAGACTGAAGAACTAAAGTTAAAGTCTTCAAAGAGCTTAAGTACATTTCTAACAGAAAAACATATTGAGCAAACTGGACACGCCAGGAGACAGGGCTAGGGAACCAGAAGCCAGGATAATAGATGTGCAGAGACAAAAATGAAAGGGGAAAGAAAGGAATGGAGTAAAAGAGACATGTGGAATACAAACAAAGAGGTCTAATAGTACATATAATTGGAGACCCATACAGGGAAGAGACAATGAATGGGCAGAAGCAATATTGGAAGAGATAATGTCAGAGAAATGTTCTAAACTTGTGGAAGATATCTCACAGATTCAAGATGCTCAATGAATCATAAAGAAGATAAGTACAAATTAAAGCGCACCAAGCACATCATAGTCAATCTGCTGAAAACCAAAGATAAAAAGAAAAATCTTAAAAGGTTCAGAAAAAAAAAACAACCAACAACAACAACCCAGTACATTATCTTCAAAAGAACAACAGTAAGATTAATGACAGCCTTTTCAGCACACACAATGGAAGACAGAAGACAATGGGATATCTTTAAAGTGCTGAAAGGAACATCCAACCTATAACTCAGTAAACAATGGAATAATTTAAAATATTTGATTTAAAATAAAATAAAGGAAAGGATAAAAAATGCATGATACCAATAGAAAAATATTATCCTAAAACTATCTAAAATATATTGGTTATTGACTTTAAATGGGCTAAGAAACCCAGTTAATAAGATAAACATTGTCAAACTGGATTTAAAAACCACAACTAGATGCTGTCTATAGGAGCATATTATATAAGTAAAGGGAAAAGTGGGAAGCAATAAAATTTAAAAATATATACCACAGAAGTACTAATAAAATGGAAGTTCCCAAAACTTAATTAAATCAGACAAAGTTAAATTTTTTCCAACAAGGAATGAGTTTTATTGGCTTGTTATTGCTTAATCTTCTGCTTTTTTTTCCCCTGAAATTTTTCATTGGCCTAAACCTAGTGACTTTGAAATATGTGCTTTAGTATGGGGTCCATGGCTCCCTGTAGACCCCAAGAGAGTCTTAAAATTTTTTATGAGGATTTATTTTAATTGGGGGTTTTCCCTTTGATCATAGTCTTAAAATTGAATTTTACCATTTTTTTGCATCATTCTGACTCCATATAATCAAATCATGCCATGGAATCCCAATGTCCTTGCTTGTTCTAGTGGTACAGATTTAGACAGATTAAGTTAATTTTAAAGTAAGGAACTGTTTTTGGTCATTAAGGCTATTTAATGATAATAAAGGGGGCAATTTATTTTTATTTTTATATTTATTTATTTATTTAAAATATTTTATTTATTTATTTGACATAGAGAGAGACACAGTAAGCGAGGGAACATAAACAAGGGGAGTGGGAGAGGAAGAAGTGGGCTTCCTGCTGAGCAGGGAGCCCATGTGGGGCTCAATCCCATGACCCTGGGATCATGATTTGAGCTGAAGGCAGACACTCAACCATGGAGCCACCCAGGTGCCCCCACTTTTTAATTTTTTAATTAACTACTTTATTTGTCAGAGAGAGAAAGAGAGCACAAGCAAGGGGAGCTGCAGGCAGAGGGAGAAGCAAGCTCCCTGCTGAGCAAGGAGCATGATGGGGGGCTCCATCCCAGGACCCTGAGTTCATGACACGAGCTGAAGGCAGATGCTTAATGGACTGAGCCACCCAGGCACCCCTAAAATGGACAATTTAATAGGAAGATACATCAATGCTAAATTTGTGTGTACTTAATATCATACTTTCAAAATGTATGAAGTCAAAACTGACAGAACTAAGGTAAAAAAATATGCAAACACAATCATAGTTGGAGATTTTAATATATTTTTCTCAGTAATTTATAGAACAAGTAAGGAAAAATTAGTAAAGATTTAGAAGAACAGAACAAATGATCAACTAACTTGAACTAATTGGCATATGTAGATCTCTACCCTCAACAACAGCAGGGTACATATACTTTTTAAGTGCTCGTGGGTCGGTTACCAAATAGACTATCTATGGGGCCAGAACACTTTATCTTGTTAATTCTGAAAGCCCGAAATCAGAGTAGTTCTAGAGTGGAATTAAATTATAAATTAATAATTATAATACTTCCAAAAGTTTTTCAGTTAAAGGATTCTAAGTAAACCAAAGTTCAAAGAAGAAATCACATTATAAGTCAGAAAACATTTTGGTTATATAATAATAAAAATGTTTGTGAAATGCGACTAAATTGATGTTCTGAGGGTAATTTTCGGTTCCAAATGTATATCAGAAAAGGAAAAAAGTTGAAAATCGAGGATCTGAAGCACCAGCTCTAGAAGCTGAAACAATAGCAATGAACTAAACCTAAAGACGACAGAACAAAGGAAGTAATAAAGGTGTGTGTTATTGAAATTTAAACAGATACACACATGAAAGTTGACAAAAGATAGTTATTTGAAAAGATTAATAAAACCAACAAACCTCTAGCAAGACTACTGAAGATAAAAAGACAAAAATAACAAATTAGCATTAACAGGATTCACATCAAATTCTACAAAAAAGTGGAATTCCCATCAAATTCTACAAATATTACAAAGATGACAAAAGAATATCATGAACACCTTCATGCCAGTAAATTTGGCGACTTAGGTAAAATGGATACATTCCTTGAGATACAGCAAAATTTACACAAGCAGAAAAACAAATCTGAATAATCCTATATATATTAAAGAAGTTAATTCTGTAATTAAAAACTATCCAACAAAGAAAACTCCAGGTCCAGATAGATAGATTCACAGAAGAATTCCTCCAAACACATATGGAAGAAATAAATCTTATGTGAATTGTTCTAAAGAATAGAAATAGGGAGTGCTTCTAAATTCACTTTATGAATTCGGTACAACATTGATTACAATATCTGGCAAAAAATACAAGAAAGAGAAATTATAGGTAAATATCTGTTATTGTCATAGATTCAAAAGTTCTAATAAGACTACATATTTATATATAATGTGTATACCACATAATTTATATGATATATAATATATGCATATGCGTATACGTATCTATATCCTGAACAAGTGGGGTTAGTATAGAATTTCAATGTTGCTTTAACATTTGAAAGTCAGTTAGTGGAATGCACTGTAATAATAGAACAAAAGAAAGCCCATATGATCATCTCAATAGACAGAAAAAAATTGGTAAAATTCAACACACTTTCATGCCAAAAACTCCACAAACTGGGAGTAGAAGGAACAATATTTAATTGGGTGAAGGAGTTTACCAAAGACCTGACACCAGAGTTAATTATGAAATAGTGACCACTTTTCTTTTAAGATTAGAAACAGAGCAAAGATTATTTTTACCAGTTCTATTTAACATTTTACTGAAGATACTAGCCAGGTCAAGAGGGGAAGCAAAAACAAAAACAAAAACAAAAACAAAAACAAAAAACCAAAACAAACAAAAAAACCCAAACAAACCAAAGAAACCCAAAAAACTCCAAAACCCCAAAACAAACAAACCAAAAAAATCCCATGACTTCATACTCAGAAAATCTAAAAAAAAAAATCTGTATGTAATCACTATTAGTAAGTGAATTTCACAAGTTTACTGGATACAGGGACAACATAAAAAACTTCTATTTACTATCAAAAATTGGCTGAAATAGAACCGAAGTAGAAAAGGAAATACAAATGGAAGCTCTAGGATATCAAATATCTAGAGATAAATCTAATGAGAACTATACAAATTCTCTACACTGAAATCTATAAAACATGTTGATAAAATTAAAACTTACATAAATGGAAGAATATAGCATGTTTAAGGATGGAAATCTTACTTTAAATAAATGCCATTTCTCTCCACTTGAGCTATAGAATTAATAAAATACCAATCAAAATTCCAGAACTGTTTTGTGATAACTGACAATTTAATTTTAAATATTTATGGGAACGTAAAGACCTGGAAAAGCCAAGATAATCATTAAGAAGAGTGAAAAAACAGGACTCACATTACTAGATAGCAAAACCAATGGTAAGATTAAAAGTAAGGAAGAGTGCTATTGATGCTAAAGAAGAGGAAGAAGGAGAAGAAAGAAGGAGGAGGAGAGGGGAAGAAGTAGGTAGATCAGTAGAATAGAAAAGAGAGTCCAGAAATAGCTCTACACCTGCGCTGCCATCTTTTTTATGATAATGGCACCATTCTCATTCAATGGGATAGCGACTAGTGGAATGGAAAGTATAAATGAATCTAGATATATAACACATCACACAACACACAAAATTGATTTGACATGGATCATAGATCCAAGTATAAAACCTTCTAAAACGATAACATTTCTAGAAAAAAACCTGAGCATGTCTTCATGATTTTGGGGTAGAGATATTTCCTTAAACATGAAAGAAAAGCGTAATATAAGGGAAAAATGATAAATTGACTGGAGGATCTGGGATATTGGTAATCCTGCCTGAATTGGGTTGTTTTGGATTTCCATTCACCTTAATCATAGGCCATAATAGTAATAAGATACATCCTAGTAGATATCCTATATTACAGACATACTCACTTCATAGCAGTCCAAGTTCCTCTTGGTAATCAGGATCAAGTAACCCAGCTAGTGTAATTCAAAGGCATGAGGGACCTAAAACACTGATGTGGCAGTATTAACTACCACTTGATCAGAATCATTGTAGTGTCCCCTGGTAGAAGCATTCCACCCTTTGGAACTAAGGTCTCTAAGACCAGTAGAGCATAAGGTCATGGGGATAGAAAGCAAATTTTTGCTACTGGATAATTAGGGGTAATAGTGAGTAGTGCCACTGCCATTTCCATTCCTTGATTCCTGGACCTGTGAATCCTGGTTATGGGAGAAATAGCACAATACATTGGACCCTGATAGAGAACATGTATCACTTCCTGTAGAATATTGCTTCAGCCCTGAAAGGTATTGCCACCTAGCTGGCACTGTAAATGAATCTTCAAAAGGCCATTCCAATGTTCTACCAAACCAGATTCTATAAGGTGGTAGGGAACATGGTAAGATGAATGAATATCATGAGAATTGGCCCATTGCTGCACTTAATTTGCTGTAAGTTCCCTTGATCGGAAGCAATGTTGTGTAGAATACTATGATAGTAGATAAGGCATTCTGTAAGTCCACTGATGGTAGTTTTGGCAGAGGCATTGTGTTCAGAGGAGGCAAATTTATATGCAGAGTAAATATCTGTTCCAGTAAGGACAAAACATTGTCTCTTACATAATGGAAGTAGGCCAGTATAATCAATCTTCTGTCTGGTAGCTGGTTGATTACCTCAAGGAATGCCACCATAGCTGGGACTCAGTATTGGTCTCTGCTTCTGTCAAATAGTCAGTTGTGGCTTGTAGGTCAGCCTTGGTGAGTGGAAGTCCATGTTGCTGAATCCATGCCTAGCCTCTGTCCTTGCTACAATTGCCACTTTGTTCTGGGGCCCATTAGGTGATAACAGAGGTACCTGGGGAATGAGACTGACTAGTATCTACAGAATGGGTCATCTTATCTACTTATTAATAAAATGCTCCTCTGCTGAGGTCACCTTTGGTGAACATTCATATGGGACATGAATATCTTCACTTTTTTCTCCCCACCCAGAGAGATCTAACCACATACCTCTTCCCCACACTTCCTTGTTACCAGTTTTCCAATCATATTTCTTCCACATCCCTGACTCTCAAGCCAAACCATTGGCTACAAACCATGAATTAGCATACAGTCATGAGTGTGGCCACTTCTTCCAAGGAAAATGAACAACCAAGTGCACTGCTTGAAGTTCTGTCCTTCAGAACTTCAAGCGAAGATTTCTCTTCACTAACTGTCCTTTAGGGATGTCCCAGAAAGTAGTGTTGTAACAGTATACTTCCAGGTTTTGAGTATATATTATGCAGATTCATCTGTAAATCTGGCCTCAATCTTCTCTCTGTCAGCTGATCATATGGAACTCTGCAACAAGGCCATAGGCATGTACTGGGAGCAAGAAGGTAGTGTAGCCAGAATAGGGAACGAGGATATTTGGGCCACTTCCTCATAAAACTCTTTTGCAACTTCAGGGCCAGTTTGTGCCTGATTTCAACTCTACCACTTCCATTTGATGATAGTGTACTGCTGCATGCACACAATTTTATGGTGCAATGGGTCAGATAACACCCAGTTCATAAAGGGCTGCTTAGGTTGCATGGTAACTTCATGGCCCATGGTTAAGCTTTCATTCTCTACTAGGGCCTTGTAGTAAATAAGAAGCTGTGTATCAAAAGGGGAGTAGTTATCTACAGAGGGTGGTACAGCTTTGCTCCAAAACTTAATGGTTCCCACTGTGATTTACATATGGAGGCCTGCTATAGGTTTCATAAAACATCTCTATCTGCTACTGACACTTTAAGCACTATCGAATCTACTGGGATCATATGGCCCAAGTGGCAGAACTACTTCTGGTGGTTTTACTAGCAGATATTGAGAAAAAAGCATTTGTTGGATACATTTCTATGTATCACATACCATGTACAAGGGACCGTTATAATTTGCTCAAGCAATGAAACCACATCTGGAAAAGCAACTGCAGTTGGAGTCACCACCCGGTTAAGTTTGTGATAATCCATTGTCATTCCCCAAGATCTTTTTGTCTTCTGTACAGACAAAATAGGCAAATTGCGTGGGGATGTGGTGGGAATCACCACCCCTGCATCTTTCAAGTCCTTAATGGTGGCACTAATCTCTATAAATCCTTCAGGAATGTGGTATTGCTTTTGGTTTACTCTTTTCCCAGGTAGAGGGTGTTCTACTGGCTTTAACTTAGCCACTCCTACCATAATAGTCTTCACTCTACAGGTTAGGGAAGTAGTGTGGGGAGATTCTCCCATTGCTGAATATATCTATTACAGTTATGCATTCTGGAAGTACAGAACCATAGAATGGGTTTAGGGATGAACTGGGTCCTCTGTGAGAGAGACTTGAGCTAAAACTTCATTGATCACCTGACCTCACTAAGCTCCTGCTCTGTTATGGTCTCCTAGAATTAGTATATGTTCAGAGCCAGTGTCCAGTAATCCTTGAAAAGTCTGTTTCCTTTTTTTCCAATGTACATTCACCCCAGTAATAGGCTCTAAGTTCCTTTGAGAAGGGTGGAAAAAAGATTAACACTATGCATTTTTGGTAATGTATCAGGGTTCTTACTCAAGGAGATCTAGATTGTCTATCATTCAAAAGGTTCTGGGTCTGTACATTGGCTCAAGTCAGAATAGGTCAAAGGGCCATGACTGTTTTAATGATCTAGATTTCTGTTCACTTGACCTAGAATTCTTCCTCTCATATAGATCAGTCAAGAATTTAGTAGACCACCCATCTATTTCACCTCTAACCAGCCAACACTATAGATCTTTGGAGTCAGACTCTTCTTATTACTGCTTGGACTCCACTGTCTATTATAGTAACCATGCCCACCTTACTTTTGATGATTAAGGCTGCTGCATGGCCCCTGCTACCTGGGTTCTAAATATCCCTATTGCTTTTAGAGTCCCTACATTAAGTGGTAGCAGTTCCCAGTTTAATTTCTGACCTACAGAGAAGAGTGAACCCAGAGCTCTTCAAGGGGGTTGGGGTTCCCTTCACAAATGCATTTCTTTCAGTCATAGTAAAAGTTGTGTCCTCTGGACCCTCCAGGGGTGGGTGTGCATGACTTACATGATAAATACACTCTATCATTCCAATCTTGCTAAACCTTTGGATAGCTTCCTCTATAATATACCAAGGCAATTCTGACATTTCAAATTCATTTAGTGTAGGTCATCTTTTGATCCATATTTCAGCTGAAGAACCAAGCAAACCATTAGAGCCCTTTTTAACTCCTGAACTCCAATATTATATGTAGAATCTCTGCATAGTGGGCCCATATCAACAAATGTGTCCGGATCAAGCTTTTTATTCCTTCCACTGTTATCTTCTATCTTTCATATTGATCCACAAACAAGTTCTCCAAAATTATGCGTGCATAAATTGGAAAAATCATGTTCTTTTGGAGTGTAGTGCAACTCCTCATTGGTCACACTTTGTAACTCACCTGTTGGGGACTGCTGAGACTTGAGTGTAGTTATAAATCTAAGAGCCAAGTAGGGTAATGAGGATGTGTCTTGGAGGAGAATCAACAGTGTCTTTCAAGGTAAGCACTTCAGGCAAAGCAGGATCGATCTCCTCAGATGGGATGGAAGACTGCTTCTACTGGTAAAGAAGAGTAAGAATTATTTAGGATTTAAATGTCTCTAGCCTTATTAGGATCTCTCCATATGTCTCCATACTAATTTTCAGGATTCCACTACTTCTCAAGTAAGACCTTGATTTTAACAGCAGAAGACATAACCTTATATGCAGAAAATTCTAAGGAAACCACAAAAAACTATTATAAGAAATGAGTTCAGCAACGTTGCAGGATACAGATTAATATTAAAAATCTAATATATTTCTGTACACTAGAAATGACAAATCCAAAAATAAAATTAAGAAGATAATTCCATTTACAGTATCATCAAAAAGAATAAACTACATAGGAATAAGCTTAACAAATGAGGTGCAAGACTTGCATATTGAAAACTGTAAAGCTTTGTTGAAAGATATTAAAGAAGATGTAAATAAATAGATAAACACCTCATGTTTATGGAATGGTAGATTTAGTGTTACGAAGATGACAATACTCTCAAAATTGACCAACAGATTCAGTGCAATCCCTATTAAAATATCAACAGGCATTTAAAGTTATTTTTAGAGAAACTGACAAGCTGACTCCAAAACTCCAGTGGAAATTCAAGAAACTCACAATAGCCAAAACAGTCTTAAATGAGAACAAAGTTGGAGACTCACACTTCTCAATGTCAAAACATACTACAATCAAGTAATCAAATAATCAAAACAGTGTGGTAGATACATATGTGAATGGAAAAGAATTTACAGTCCATGGGGCACCTGGGTGACTCAGTTGGTTAAGCATCCAACTCTTGGTTTTGGCCTCTTGGTCATGATCTTCGGGTCATGAGAAGGAGCCCCACATTAGTCTCCATATTCAGCATGGAGTCTGCCTGAGATTCTCTGCCTCTCCCTCTCCCTCTGCCCCACCCCTCACTCATGTTCTCTCTCTTTCTCTGTCTCTAAAATAAATAAATAAAATCCTTTAAAAAAGGAGTTTGCAGTCCAGAATTTTTATATTTATGGTTATCGATTTGTGACAAGGGAGCTAAGGCAATTTAATAGAGAAAGAAATTCTCTTTCTCTGGGGCTGGGACAACTAAGTTCACATGCAAAAAGAATGAAGTTGGATCCCCTACCTCACACCATATCCAAAATTAATGAAAAATGGATTATAGACACAAATGTAAAAGCAACAATTATTAAATTATTAGAAAAAAATAGGAATAAATCTTCATGACTGTGTAATAGGTATATCTTAGATATGGCCCCAAGAGCACAAGCATCAAAAGCAAAAATAGATAAATTGCACCTCATTAAAAGTTCAGTTTATCATTTTGTGTGATGAAAGATAACTTTATTTCTTTCCTTCAAATGAAATCATCTAGAAAGTGAAAAGACAACCTACAGAATAGGAGTAAATATTTGCTAATCATATATCTGAGAAGACACTTGTACACAGAATATATAAATAGCTGTTACTTAAAATTCAACAATAAAAAGACAAATAATCAAATTATAAAATCAAAAGTATCTAAATAGATATTTCCCCAAAGAAGATATACAAATGATCTAGCATGTGAAAAGATGCTCCACATCACTTATCACCAGGGAGATACAAATCAAAACCACAATGAGATGCCACTTCACACTTAGTAGAATGGCTAAAATTAGAATGACAGATAACACTGTTGGCAAGGTTGTGGGGAAATTGGAACTCTTACACATTTATGGTGGAGATGTAAAATGGTGCTGCCATTTAGCATCTTGACAGTTCCTCAAAAACAGAGTTACCATGTAATTCAGATGTTTAACACCATTAACTGACTAATTATTTACAAATTAAACTATCCTTAGTTACCAGTTTATCTACACTAATCTGGCTAAATTATAATGCCAGAATGCCATGCCAAGTAAACTTAATTTAAAAAAAAAAAAAAAGCGAAAAGGATAGAATCAGGGAGGGATACACAGGGGATATCAAAAATAACAATAATGTGGGGTGCCTGGGTGGCTCAGTGGGTTAAAGCCTCTGCCTTCGGCTCAGGTCATGCTCTCAGGGTCCTGGGATGGAGCCCCACATCAGGGTCTCTGCTCAGCAGGAAGCCTGCTTCTCCCTCTCTCTGCCTGACTCTGCCTACTTGTGATCTCTCTGTCAAATAAATAAATAAAATCTTTAAAAAAAATAACAATAATGTTCTTTTTCTTTAATGGGTATCCTTGTATTGTTATTCTTTAAACTGTACATAAATTGTACTATAAATATTATTTCATATGGATTAAATATTCAATAAAAATGAAATACCAAGTGTTGGCTAGAAGTTAAAGCTACTGTTCCTTTCATACATTGCTTATGGACTGTAGCTGGTACAAACACTTTGGAATACACTTTGGTAGGTAGTAATACTAAATATACGTAAAGCCTACAACCTTGGTATGTATATACTCAAGTTTTAGTGCTTATTTCAACCAAAAAAATAGTTGTAAGGGTGTTTATAGCAGTATTAGTTTAAAAAAGCATCAAAGTAGAATAACATAAATGTCCATTAATAGTATATTTGATTAATAATATGTGTTCTGCTAATACAAAGGAATACTAGGCAAAACTTACCTTTGGTAATAGAGGTGAAAATGTTGGTCACCTTGTGGGAGGGTCTTACTTGGGTTTGCTGGGGTACTGGAAGTGGTTCATTGTGTATATGTGTACTCACACCCACTTAATTTTTCTGAACTGTACATGTGTTTGTATACTGTCCTGTATGCATTTTATAACATATTAATAAAAGGTGAGAATAGATTTATGTATATCTTTCATTTTGGAAACAAACACAAGAGGTATATCTTAAAAACTTAGAAAATCTTACTTCTGAAGTAAGAACAAGGTTGAACAGAGAAGAGATAGAACTTCCCTGAGTATTCCTTTTCATTTAGTTTTAACTTTTAAACCACATTAATAATTTTTATATTCAAAAAATTTTATCAGTACAGATCAAAACATAATTCTTAGGGTGTAGTGGCAGAAACAGAGATGTTGACAAGAAATTTCACCTTCTGTTTTTCAATTTCATTCCCCCTGGGAGTTAGGTTGGGAGTTAGGTTGGTCATAATACTGGCCAACCAGCTATAAGACGACGACTTTGGGCTGAAGCAGAAGGGCTCATTTTGTTTCACCATATGTTTTCTCTCCTTGCTTTGGGAATCATGGAGGTGATATCCTGAGACCCTCGGGCCATAGGATGGAATTCTTTCCAGATCTCTAACTCACCACATGGAGCATGACTACCCTGAAGAACTTCTCACTTTGTACTGGAGTATCTGAGAGTGAGAAGTGAACCTTTTTTGTTGTTGTTGTTTTGTTTTAATTTTTAATTCTAGTTAGTTAACCTGTAGTGTTACATTAGTTTCAAGTGTACAATATAGTGATTCAACACTTCCATACATACATGTGTAAAAAGTAAACCTTTTTGGAAACTAGTTTGTTGCCTCAACAAAATCTAGAGTATTCTGATCAATAAAGATGTAAAATTGAGGTGATTTGTTGAGAGGGAAGAGAAATAGTGGCTATATGAGGAGAATTGGGGAGAGAGATACTCTTTGATACTCTTGGAAGAATGAGAATGAGAACATTTATAGAATATTAAATCTAAAAGAAAACTACAGTCATTATTCTGTTCTTTTCATTTTGAAGATGAAGAAATTAGAATGATTTGAAGATGAAGAAACTAGAATGAAACACATAATGAGTTAGTGTAAAGACAAGATTGCAACCCTGGTTTTTAGGACCTTGAGAATGGTCTCAGGGTTAGGCTACTGTTACTCTGGGAGCAGCTGAACATTTGTTTAGGATCCTTTAGACATTCTGAACTTCAATTTCTTGGTGAAAATTCTAGGTAGGAATAGCAGCAGCCTCTTGAACTATCAATGTTTTCCGCCAACACTGAAGTCACAACACAATCTCCTTTCCACTTCCACTTTACTGTCCTTCCATTGAAGCAGTCCACTGGAAATCATTAGGAGATTTTTTTTTTTTTAATAAGAAATGGCATTTATACTTTTTACTCTATACCTCTAATTGTTTGGGTTTTTTTTTTTATGATTTGAATAACTGCTGTAAACAAAGTTAAAAAAAAAAAAGAAAATGTCCTTGTTGAGAATTTTGTTCCTCATCTTTGATTTTTTGGGGGGTGGACAAGTTCTTTCTTCTCCCACATGTAAGAATAAGAAGTGTCTGTGGCATTGTTTGAATCAACTTCTCTATGGCCTGGATTATTTTGTGACAAATTTACTCTTTTGATTCATAAAATATCTTTCTGCTTCAGCATTCCTTAAAACTAGGTGACAAGGCATACTCCCCCTGCCCCAACCAAATCTCTATAATTTTGGTAATTTCCCCCTGTGTCTTCCTCAGGTTTATATTGGTTGTTCCTTACTTTTTGTTCCCATCCCCCTAACTCTCCATTTCTGAGGTATGTCCATCACTAAGGCAGATGCTTCCTTACCTCTTTTCCATCTGACCCCAGAGATTAAAGGATGCCATTGTCACATCATCATTGGCCAGCCAATCAGGTGGGCACCTCCTATCAATGACCTCCTTGTTCCAGAGGAATTCTTAGGCAGCTTCGATGGAAGGAGGGAGCCAAGAAGGAGTCCTGGCATAAGTTCAAAGATGATAATTACAACATGGATTGTGTACATTCTTGCCCGGAAAGGTGCAGGGTTCCCCTTCCCACCAAAAATCAGTTCAGTAAGTAGAGCTGGAGGTAGCTACCTGGAATTGTGTCTCATCTATCTGCTTCTTTCTGAACCCCCACTGCACTTCCAAGAGATCTTTAAAAAAAAAAAAATATATATATATATATATATATATATACATAAAGATGTATAACTTTGGATAAGAATGGAAGAGGGCTGTGTCTCTAGGTATTCTGAGGGCAGTAACTTACCAATTTTTTGCAGGACGTTGAAGTTGTAGAAAGCGAGGCTGTATCTGTAGTACAGCACTGGTTGAAAAAAGTGAGTAATATTCCTCTATGATTCAGGGTACCCCAAATTCTAGAGAGCTGGCCTCCATGGGTGCAGGAATCTAGAATCCTTTCCCCTTAGAACTGGGAAACTCAAGCTCATTGCTAAACACCCTGCCTAGAGTTGTGTCTAATTCACCAAATGTCCTAGAAGACCCTAGGGCTTATGTGATCTCTTGGGAGAGATGTGTTGGAATCACCATGATCCCCACCTGCTTCTTAAGGATATTGGATGAGGGGTTTCAGATGTGTCATCCCCAGCTACAGGGCATCTCAGGAATACCTTGAGATAGGGCCATGGACTTAATGAGTCCTCTAGAATTCTACAGGAATGTAGTAATAGACATGCTATGGCAGGAACTGTGAAATACAGAGTGTGTAAGTGAGGACACGTGGCATGTGTGTTGTGACAGAGGAGAAAACAGGGAAAAGGCAGAAGAGACAGACTTGGACTCAGATACAATTTCAGGGGAAATTGCTCACCTTTCAGACTGAAGAAGAAGCTTCCCAGGACATAAGGGAGAAGATGTCTGCCGGCTGCCTTCCCACCCATGGCCAAGATGTACATGTTACCAGAGACGTGGTAATTGAGAGCTTGAGATAGTCATCCTAGGGGAGCGGGCAGAGAGGGAGGTGGGCAGGCACAAGGTCCAGTTGAAAAGGGTCTTGGGCAAGTGGGCAGAGCTTGTCCAGGCTAGACTCCATCCTGCCATGGTGTCCTTGCTGGACAGTAATCACATGTACACTACCTGGATTTCCTAGGTGAAGCACCATCTCTCAAAGTCTGATTTGTTGGCAAACCAGAGTCAAGAGGTCCTGGAGGAAAGAACAAGAATCCAGTTCATAAGATGGAGGTAAATTCCACTCATTTGCCCTGAGTGGAATTGTGGGGAGGGAGGCAAAAGTCCCGCACCTTTGAGATTCCTGGCCAACACAAACACAGCTATTCTTCTCCAGAGATGTTGACTTCTCTGGCTGAGAAATTTTTCCCTTACTTTCGGGTCTTAAGGGAATATTTTTGCTATCTTGAAAGCCCAGCTCATTCCTAAGATTTAACATGACTTGGGGGGTTGCAAAACTGGGCTTGTTCACCATTTCTTCAATGCTTCTGAATAAATTTCAGACTTCTGTTACTTTTGCACTTGATTTGTTCAGAAGTGGCTGCACTTTAAAGAGCTAAAAGAAAATAAGCTCTTAAAATGCAAAAGCCTGAGCCCTCATCTGCAGCTGAGGTGAGAGGAGGTTTCTCAGAGCCGGAGGCTAGAATTCTGTGCTCCACATTACGGTGGTTTTGCCAGCCTCCTGCCATGCCTGCAGGAGCACAGACCACCTCCTTCTGCCTTTCTTGGCTCGGAAGGGGCTGAGACCCAATGTGGAGGGAGCTGAGCCTGGAAGCCCGCTCATTCCCTCTGGCATAAGCTTCCCTATTTCCTTTTCAGAACTGTGTTCACTTGGGGTCTCTTCCCAGCAGAAGAATTGTGGAATTAAACTGGTCCTCCACGAAACTGTGGAGGAGCTCTCTCTCTCATTTCTGTACCTTCTTCCTATGCCCCCATCGCCCCCTTTGTTCACTTCTACCAAGGAGGACGCATTTCTCAAGAAATGTATTTTTGCTTTGGGATATCCAGTTTTCTTGTGTTTACCCTTTACTGTGCCATTAGCATTTTACAACAGGATTCAAATGCTCAGGAAGGAGTGACAAATGGTGGAATTTGAAACCTTCCAGGGGGAAGACTTTTGGGATGGGAACCCCATGCTAAAATTGTAAATGTTGTGGACTGTAATCTAGCCACAGCCTCACGCGTGGGAGCCTGTCCCTGCCCAACATGGCTGCACTGGATGGGAGCAGTTCCTTGTGGCAGTTCCTTGGTCCAGATAATATGAATATCATCTTCAAAAATTTAGACCTTAGGGGCGCCTGGGTGGCTCAGTGGGTTAAAGCCTCTGCCTTCAGCTCAGGTCATGATCCCAGGGTCCTGGGATCGAGCCCCGCATCGGGCTCTCTGCTCTGTGGAGAGCCTGCTTCCTCCTCTCTCTCTGCCTGCCTCCCTGCCTACTTGTGATCTCTCTCTCTGTCAAATAAATAAATAAAACCTTTAAAAAAAAAAAAATTTAGACCTTAGCTGTATGGCATAACTAGGTTAAAGCTTTGGAGACAAGCTACAGGAATCACAACTATCCATATATAATTTTTCCATTCTGAACTTTCTGTGGACTTTTTAAACCCATAAACTGTGCCTGTCTCCCCCTCCAATCCACTGGTTTTGGCATTCTTCTATTAGTTTTAGTAAATATGTAGTCAGGGAATACATACCCCTTCATTAAGCAACGGCAGATACTCATTTATTTGGTAGATGTTTTCTAGGTCCTCTAAAGATGAAGTGCCCAGTTTCAAAGGGATAAAAGTGAACTAGAGGAATAAGGTGTTTGAATATTAGAGAAAATGGCAGAAAAGCCGTGAGGAGTGCGACAGCAAGAGCATAGCATGAGGGACCCCACTTTTTTAAGTTCTAGGCATTGTTGCCTGGGAGACCCTGGAAAGGTTTCTAGCAGGACATTTGCTTGGGCTGACCCATGGGCTGGGCAGGGACTGAATAAACTGGAGTGGGGGGGAGGGGGCTTCCCCAGGTCATGAGGGCCTTGGTAACTTGGCCAATTCCATCTGGCGTCCAGTGTGCAGGGCTGCGGCCTTTTCTCTGAAGCCTGCCCCTTTCTGCCTCGGGCTGGGAGTAATCTTTATTCTTTCTTACCCCTCTCTTTGGGCACTGACTCAACTCTACCTTGAGTGAGTGATAAATGAGCATATTTGTCACCTCCAGGCTTCAAGCCCTTGAGGCAATATCAGTGTCTTCACACTGAAAGCCTCAGAGCACCTAGAACAGTAGAGGCAACATTGGGGGGTTCAGTGGGCACATTGGTTTTGCTGGAATGGAGGGTTTGCGGGAGGAGAGGGGGATGGAGTTGAGGAGGGCATGAACTGGACCACAGAGACAGAGGCAAATCGGCATGGTGAAATAAAACAGAAGAGCAGCGATGAGGGGCCTGCAACTTCCTTGTGAGAGAATTTTGCAGAATTATCTCTAAACCATAGTAAGTAGGGCATAAAGTAGGTGATAAAGAGCTGATAAGGAGGTAGAGAGGAATTCGGGGTGGGGAGGTGAATTCCGCATCTTACAAGACCACTGACCTGCTGTGTAAAGGCACTTAACCTCTCTGTTTCTTCAACTCTTCTTAGGACCATTTGCTGCCAGCCCAGGATTACTGGGTGGCTCAGGGGTACTGATAGTAAAAAATAAACAAAACAAAACAAAAACCTTTGTGTGCCTCATGCAAGAGGAGTGAAGGACCAGCTCAAGAGTTCATGGCGACAGGGTCAGAACGATCGTTTATATGATTCCAACCCACTCGCTATGCCTAGTGAAAGAGAAACTCAGGAATCCCAATGTTTAAACGGTGTTTTGCAGCCATACCCGTATCTTCCAAGTGCCAAGTGAGGCGAGGACTGACATTGTGCGAGAACGAATAGAGCAGGTGAGACGAAGGTAAGCTGTGGGAGATTATCTGATTTGTACCCCTAATAGGGTCAGGTGGCGGAGGGTGGCAGAGGGTGGCGGCAGTGGGGAGGTCTCTCTTCTGCAGGTTCCCTGACCATGTGTGGAGCTCTTCTGTGCTGAGTGCCTCTCCATAGGACTCTGCTCCAGGACCTGGATGGGGCAATGGCTGCCCAGGCACCCCAGATCCATACCATGGTCCGGGTGTGCACTCTGGGCAGGCTTTGCCATCCCATCTGCCTTGCTCCTCTTCTCGGCCCCTGCAGCATATGCAGCCTTACAGATGAATCATCTCAGGATATTCACAGCAGAAGTTCCTATGCAGAATGCTGAGAGCTACAGGTGAGAGGGTCGACCGGTGAGGAGCCGGGCCGAAGAGATGGACGTGTTGGGTGTGAGACAGTACACCGGGGTGGGAGCTTGATAGTAAGGTTTAGCCTTTCCTTTGGTGACGGGGCCTATACTTGGGGCCAGTGAGAGTGGGGGATAGGGCAGCTGCCTCAGGGTCCTGCAGTGCCTCTCTTCAATTTCTGGAGGGACTCCAAGTCAAGCTCAGACTGGCCTGACTCTTTTAGCTGTGGTGTCACAGTGAGTGCTTCTCAGTTAGGCACAGGCCAGGGACCACCTGGGGATCTTGTGTTAGTAGGTTGTGGGGGGTCTGCTGCTCTGCATTTCTAACACTCCCAGGCATTGCTGCTGTAGGTCTACTGACCCCACTTTGAACCACAAGGTCACAGAGCACTGCGGTCAGGAGTGAGGGCACGTAGGTTTTGGCCCTGCCACCAATTAGGGCCTTGACATTGGCTTCTGTGACTTCTTGACCTGCCCTGGGAACCAGTGGTCACAAGTAGCCATTTATGTGGCTCTGAGAGGTAGAAGGCCAATGACACGGATGTACTACAGAGGCCATTCATTCAGGAAAATGTTACTGCACCCTTCCCAGGTGTGAAGACTGAATTGGCGGTCACAGGGGGGTGAAGGAGTGTTTTAGACCCAGCCCACTCCCAACAGGCTTAAAGGAAGGCCATGGAGATAAAGTGCTGGCATTTATGGAACACTTACTGTATCCCAGCGTTAGCACAAAGCATTGTCAGGATTTTTCATCTGATCCAAAAGAACCTCAAGAGGAAGGCATTGTTCATACCCATTATGAACTAAGGCCAAGCCTTAGGAGTGGACATTGTCTTTCAGTTCAGCTCCATCTTGGGCAAGTTGAGTTATGCCTCTGTGCCTCAATTTCCTTAGACTTCAGAACAGTGTCCTGAGGAAAATGGCTATCAACACTTTGTAAATGACATGATGTGCCGTGTCAACGGTTTACTAATATTAAACACATGAGGAATCAGGGTGCTTGCACGGTCTTCTGAAGTGTGAGGAAGCAGATCCAGGTCTGTTTGGTGCACCACCATCCTTTCCTGCTGTGGGTTTTCTGGCCTAACGCAGCTCTAGGAATGTCGGGAAGGTGTGATCATCAAGCCCTTTAGCCATCCTGCATTTCTGTGATGTGGCCCCTGGGCATTCCTCTGCTTCCCAGGTTCATGTCCTTCAGGGTCAAGGAACAGCCTTTGTCAGAAGAACATCTATCACCCCTTGACCAGAGGAGTGACCACACCTGGACAGAGAGACTCTGGCGGCTGAGCCCTTCCTTGTGACAGTGGCACCACTGGAATCCTCCCGCTGAACCGCTAATAAAGAGACAAGCTATTTAATCACTGTCCTGGCCTCCGGTGTGAGTGCTTCCTACTCATGGACTTGGCTCTGGGGACACATAGATGAAGGACACATGGCTTTTGGGGAGAGAGACACCAAGCCAGCACAGAACTGTGTCAGTAGGCCATGCTGGGTGCTCCTGGAACACTAGAAGGGGTGTTGAGCTAGGCCAGGACAGGAGGACTTACTGGGGAAGGTGTGGTTTGTTTGTTTCACTCATTTATTTTATCTTTATTTCTTCTCTAGCTTGCTTCCTGTCTTTATGTAGATCCAAGCTTCTTTTTTTTTTTTTTTAAGGTTTTATTTATTTGTCAGAGAAAGAAAGAGAGTGGGCACAAGCAGGGGGAGTGACAGGTAGAGGGAGAAGCAGGCTCCCCACTGAGCAGGGACCCAGATGAGGGACTTGATCTCAGGACCCTGGGATCATGACCTGAACCGAAGGCAGATGCTTAACCCACTGCGCCACCCGGTGTCCCTATAGATCCAAGCTTCTGACCTGTATTCTTTTCCCTCTCTGAAGAACTTCTAACAGTTCTTGCAAGGCAGGTCTACTGGACACCATTTCATTTGATTTTTGGCTGAGAAAGTATTTCTACTCACTCTTGAAGGACAATTTTGAAGGACATAAAATTCTAGGTTTTTTTTCCTTTGACACGTTACATGGCCCACTCTCTTCTGGCTTGTATGGTTTCTGAAGGGAAGTCATGTAATTTTTATCCTCACTCCTCTTTAGGTAGATTTTTTCTGTTTCTGGCTTTTAAGATTTGTTCTGTGTCTGATTTTCTGCAGTTTGAATATGCTATGCCTAGGTGTAGAGTTTTGGGTATTCACCCTGCTTAGTTTTCTGAGTTTCCTGGATCTGTTTTATGGGGCCCACCATTGCAAAATTCTCAACTACTATTACTTTGAATATTTTTTTTCCTGTTCCCTTCATTTTTCTCCTGCTAGTATTCTCATTATGCATATGTTACATCTTTTGTAATTGCCCCACAGGTTTAAGATACCCTGTTCCATATTTTTTTTTCTATTCCTTTTCTTTTTTCTTTTGTTTTTTTTTTGCTTTTCAGTCAGGGAACTTACTATGGACCTTTTTTCAAACTCACTGATTCTTTCCCTGGCTGTGTCTAGGCTACAGATGAGTCCATCAAAGTCACTCTTCGTTTCTATGACAGACTTATTATTCCTGGCATCTCTTGTTCACTTTTTCATAAGGTTCCCATTCTCTCTGCTGACATTGTCTCTCTATTCTTGTATGTCACCCACTATTTCTATTCGATCTCTTTGTATATTATTTATTACAGTTTTAAATTCCCACTCTGACAATTCCAACATGTCTGCCTTACCCGAGTGTGGTTCTGTTGCTTGCCTTGTCTCTTCAGTATTTTTTACCTTGTGTCATACAGTGTCATGTTTCGTTGAAAGCCAGTTAATGCTGCAGGGGGTAGAGGAGTGGAGGTAGAGAGTGTGAGGTTTTATATTTCTCTGATTAGGACTTAGGCTGTATTTACTTTCCCCAGCAGCTGTAGTTTCAGAGATTAACATTTTTTTATTGTGCTCTTGTTTTCATCTCCTTTGTTGTCTTTAGGTTCCTCTAGAGGTTCCTTCTTAAATAGGGTCTGAGGCTTTTACTTCTTCCAGCTGAAATCCCTGTGGTTACAAAAGGGATGATGTGGTTGGTGGTGGGGCCTGAGGAGAGAGTGGAGGGTCCTTTGATCAGGCGTCAGTCTCTTAGTGAGTCTGTGGCCTTGGCCTGTGTCCTCCTTGCCTTTTCCCCCCTCCACTGCCCCCACCTTGGGAGAGACAGGAAGGCCACAGGGGGCCAGAGTTGAATGTTTTCCTTCCCTCAGGTGAGGTAGGCTCTGAAATAACAGTCTGTCTTGAGGGCAGGCCTTTGTTAGGGAGAACCAATTGCTCTGGATATCTTTCTTTCTTTCTTTCTTTCTTTTTTTTAAATTTGTTTGACAGGGATCACAAGTAGGCAGAGAGGCAGGCAGAGAGAGAGGAGGAAGCAGGCTCCCTGCTGAGCAGAGAGCCCGATGTGGGGCTCGATCCCAGGACTCTGGGATCATGACCTGCGCCAAAGGCAGAGGCTTTAACCCACTGAGCCACCCAGGTGCCCCATCTCTGGATATATTTCAAAATGGCTATTTTCCTCTACCCTTGCTGAAGTGGGCAGGAGGGTGGGGTTCTCTGATCTTCACTGTGAGAACCTAATGGGGCTCCTGGAGGCAAAATTCGGTAAGTTGGGGGCCTTCTAACACTGTGGCCTCTGGACATGTTAAATCTCAAGCTTGTCCACATTAAGCCACCAGCAATTCTCCCTACTCTGGTGCTGTTTCCTGAAAATTTCTGTGTCTGCAAAGTTGTGATTCTCCATAATAACCTGTTTGTCTCTCTGATTCTCAGGTCAGTGTTTTGCCCCATGACCTAAATTCTCTCATGGATCTAGGTAGTATTGTCAGTTTTTGGTTTGTTTGGCTTTTTTTTTTTCTAATTGTGAAAATGGGAGTGACAACTTCCAAGCTCCTTACATATCAGACCAGAAACTGGAAGTCTTATTCAAGTCTTCATTGAGTGTCTGCTAGAATAACAACCAGCGTGGACTGAGCACCTACTGTGTGCCAGGTGGTACTAAGTAGGTCCTTACCCACCCTGCTGCACTATTCCCTGAGGTCAGGAGTACCTGCAGTTTCCCTCTCCATCATCTCTCCCTGCCAGCCAGGCTTCCTTTGTCTGTTTGCTCCAGGGTGGGAGGCAGGGGAGGAAGGATGCAGGCAGGAGTCAACCAGCTAGGGGACAGGGACACAGCCCTGAGCAGAGGCAAGTAAGAGGGCTCTGGAATGAGGAGAGGAGCATGATGCAAAAAGGCCACTCTGGCTGGATGGGAGCAAGAGGAAGAAAGGCCACAGAGGAGGCTGTTGAAAGGGGGCCAGGGCCAGACCATGTGGGCTGGGAGCCTTGCCCGAGCAGAGAGGGAAAGTGCAGGAATGTTGGGGACAGAAGGGGATCACACATGTGGAGGTGGGCTGTGGCCCAGAGTGGAAGCAGGGACCCCAGGAGGGAACTCTTGGGAAGGTGAGGGGACAGAGAAACCAAAGGATTTGAGACAGGACAAATGCGACTTGGTGATGTGTGGCAGCTGGAGAATGGGGGAGAAGAAAGGTCCTGGGCAGCTGGCCATGAGCTGCCATTTGCTCAGACAGGGAGGTCTCCGTTGAGGGAGATGAGTTTGGTTTGGGTAATGATTTAGGTCCCTGTAGGATATCACAGTGGTGATGTCAAGCAGGACAGACAGGACTGGGCTAGCAGGCGGGAGTCTTGGTAGAAAAGGGGCCCCTGGTGGCAAGGAAGAACCTGTCCTTCTTGGGGGTACACTTGCAGGAAAAGAGGTAGAGAAGTAAGAACCCTTTCCTCAGCAGTTGTAGAAGTGACCTTACTTTACCAAACCCTCACTCTAGTTCTTAAGAGGCAAGGAGTGGCATGCACCTGGCCAGAGCTTCAAGGGCTCGGTCCCCACAATCTAGTGAAGGAACAAAAGCCCTCTTCATTACCCAGCTGAGAGGCTGTTTTGCCAGAAACCACCAGATGGCGCCATTTCCACACAAAAATCATTTTCTGAAGGCAAACTAGTGGAGTCAGGCGGCGTTTGCAGGGCACGCTTTAAATTTTAGCACAAATCAGGAAGCCTAAACAGATGGAAGGCCTTTGAGTATCTTAGTTTAATGATGAATACAGTTCGCATCCACATACATGAACTACAAGGGGCTATTCATTCAAATAAAAGTTATTGAGTGTTTACATCCAGCACCGACTAGAGTATGGGGATACCCAGTTGAATATTCTGTCATACCCTCAGGGAGCGCAGAGTGGTGGAGGGGCTGACATGCAAACAAATTTTTAATGTTGTGTGAAAATAAACCGAAAGCGTATATGTATGGTAGAGCAAAAGAGGGAGTGATTTTCCCTGCTTGAGAGGAAAGGTGCTGACTTTCAGCAGAGGGGACGTTGAAGCAGAGGTTTGCCAGGCT
The DNA here is from genome assembly GCF_963455335.1 of Martes martes. Taxonomy (NCBI): domain Eukaryota; kingdom Metazoa; phylum Chordata; class Mammalia; order Carnivora; family Mustelidae; genus Martes; species Martes martes. The sequence continues at coordinate 87,899,146 of NC_137898.1, forward strand.
GTGGCAGCAAAGGAGGGGTCTTCTAGGGAAAGAGAATACCCACATAGGAAGGCCGAACATTCAGGGGATTGGGTCTGGACCTGAATGTTTGGAAATCGGGATACAGTGGGGGAGAATAGCGGGCCAGGAGGTTGAGAAGTGCACAGGTAGGGATCCTACAGGTGAGTGCAAAGTAAGCCCATGAACCCTGGCTGCAGGATCCCAGGGGAAGCTGTGCCAACTCTGCAATGCTGGCTAGGCAAGGCTTCTCAGGAGGGAGATGTGCAGAGGGTTCCAGGCACTTGGAAAAGAGGGGCAGCCCATTGCACTCAGACAGGGTGCCCTACAGTGTTGGGCTCTGACTTGGGAGGTAATGGTTAAGGAGCTCACAGGCCCCCACCGGTTTGTTCTCTCACACACAAACATCTGGAGTTTGGGGAGAGAGGGACCTACATTAGTATTATAGCCGCAGCTCCTTCAAACCTAGGGTGGAAATGAAATCATTAAGTGGCTCAAATGGAGTTTTGTTCTGTGCATGATTAACCCCAGGAGGGGAGTTTGGGAACAAATATGCCTCCTCTACCTGTATTACAGGGGGACTGAGCCATGGTAAATTAAAAGAAAATCACTGGCAAATTTGGGATCAGTCAGCTGTGACCAAGCCATTTGTGTAGTTAAATGGAGCTGAAAGAGCTAATAAAGGCTTTGTGGGTCATGGATCTTTCTGTGAGGGGAGGGCATGGGAGATGGGGGTGGGTATGCGGGTGGGGGGCTGGTCCAGGCTGATGCTTGTAGAAGTCTTGCCTGGTGGTGGTGGTGGTGGTGGTGGTGGTGGTGGTGGTGGTAGTGGGGATGTTGGCCTCTTCTCATCAGGTGTGTGTCAAGACCTAATGGGGAAGTTGCTGATTCTAGACAGAGACAGTGACACAAACCCAGTCATATCTCTCTCAAAGAAGACAGCCTTGGGACACTAGGGGGTAGGAACCAGAGCTTCCTGACTCCGTCACTGCAGAGTGAGGCACAAGTAGGTGTAAGGACCTATTTTATGTTTATATTTTGTCAAGAGGCTTTCATTGAGGTTAAACAAAACCTTGTTTAGCCCTTGAACTGTCCTCGTTCCCCTTCCCCCAGGGGATTCACTTAAAGGCGGGTCCCGGAAACCAGCTCCGGGTAACAATGCCCAGATACAAAGGTGGGTCAGGCCAGGTGGAGACATCCGATCAGTAGGGGGTTGCATACTGTCTCCCTAGCTACCAAGGAGTATGGGCCCCCGCCCTTTGGGTACCCTTTTGGCGCCAATCCTAATCAAGGTGTAATAGGCTGATTCAAATGTCTACTAGGGCAAATTATAATTCAATTGGTCACCTGACATCACTGTGGAGTTTCCTGTGTGTGTTACAATCTCATTGGCCACCTGTGCATGGCCAGGCCCGACCGCGTGGTCTTTGCCCTTAAAAGCTAGACTGTGAAACAGAGAAGGGTCGCCTTCTGTTGTAAGAGGTGCGGCCCCGAACGTTCGGTTAGATTCTTGATGCTTGGCGCGAAATAAAGCTTTGCTTGACCTTCGCTTTGTATCAGTCTCGCTCCTTTAATCACGGACCCGTTATTGGGGCATAACAGTAGGGGACTTAGGATCCACATGATGTAAGGAACAGCACCAGACTTAGGGGATTGCTGGATGAAGACACAGCCATTGTCCAGAGGGGCGGTATGGAGCTCTGGTCCATCCCCAGCGGAGAATGGAAGGCACCCAGCCAAACCAGTACATGAATTGGGGTGGGCTGGTCTGGCAGAGCCAAGGGTGCAGCACAGAGGGCAAGCCCAGGAGAGGATGCCTGGCAAGTGGGCTACCCCAGAGCAGACAGCGGGAGGGCTTGGGGAGGAGGAGTGCAGACAGCAGGGAGGTGTTAAAAAACAATTCAACCTAGTCAATTAGAAGACTTAATTGTCTTCATCAAACTACTGGGCAGCATACCGTCTAGCTAATAGAGGGGATTTTCTGAGGAGTTGTACAAATGGAACGTTTTTATTGGAAAGCGGGGTGAGGCAAGGAAGTTATTAACAAAAGAAAAGGATTGCTCCTCTTAAGGAAGAACAGGGGCTTCTATCATGCAGATTGCCTCATCTTTGGGCGGGGGTGGTGGGGTGGTGGGGGTGTGAGTTGGGCGCTGAAGAGGTAGCAGATTACCTCAATGGCACTGATAGGGAAATTCCTGACTGATGAGGACACTATTTCTGGGGGAGGTTGAACTGCAGTTAGCGTGGGTTTGGGGACTCTATGTGACGCCTGTGGTTTTCCTTTTCACAGAGGAACCAGGCTCCAGCTCCCGCAGGCACCTTCTTCTGACTCCTGAGGCTGAACACCAGGGTGTGGCTGCAGGTGTGAAGTGGGGAGGGCACACAGTCTGGAGGACAGAGCTGGGGCCTGGGCTGACTTCTGCTCGACTTACCCGGGGATGCTAAATGCAGGCCCCGCACGGCGGGGATTGGCTCTGCTTCCCTTTACCTCCCCTCCCCGGGTGCTCTGCCACCAGTGCCCATGCCCTCTCCCCCCTCCTCTCCTCTACCTCGCGGCCTGGGAGGGCGGGGGCCGACCTGGAGACCTCCGCTGAGCCACCAGACACAGTGTTCGACATGCTTTCCAATTATTTGGCAGGCTCGGCAGCGATGCTCGAAATTCATTTTCCATCCTGAGAGGGGAAAACAAAGGCAGGGGAGAGCAGCAGCTGCTCTGGGCCAGCTTGGGAAACTTTGCTCGCAGCCAGGCGGAACTGAGCCAGCGGGGCGGGCCAGGCGGCAGGGGGCGCTGTCGGGCCTCCCTCCGGCCTCGGCCCTGGCCCCGCCTCCCGCTCCCCGCGCCTCCGCGGGTCCTCCGGTCTCCCCCGCTCCCAGACCCCCGCCGGGACTGCCCCTGGTCTCTCTCCCACCGTATCCCTCCCCCTCTGTCTTGCTCTCTTCCTCACCGCCTCATTCCCTCTACACCCTACCTCGCTCCCTTCCCCCCACTCTCCCCCTCTTCCCTGCCCTCCTCTTCCCCACCTCTCCCCGACCGCACCTCCTGCTTCACTCAGTCTCCTCCTTCCTCCTGCCTCATCTCCCTTCACCCGGCCTTTCTCCTCCCCAACCCCTCCTCCCACCTTGATCTCTCCCCACTGTCTTTCCCTTTGTCCCAGCTCCCCTCACTCCTGCTTATCTCCTCTCCCTAGCCCCCTCCTCTTTTCCAGTGGTGGGACCCGGGGACTTATGTAGCACGACCAGACTGGGAGCACTCTGGTACTCTCGAGGAGGCTGGAGACCAAAGCCTACAGCCAGGAGTCCACCGTGAGTGCGCTTGGTCGGGTGAGGGAGGCCACGGAGGGACTTTGAGGGGAAGATAGCAAAGCAGCAGCTGGTAAGTGGAGAAGGCCCAAACCAACAACTTTCTGAACAGCTCTCTTGGCATAACCCATTGCCTGTGGTTCCTGACCAGTTTCTTTACTGACTGGCTCCTTTCGAGTGTGCACCTGCAGAGGGTAGGGTGTGCTTTCCCTGTCCCCGCACAGAGCCTGATACAGGTGCTCAGTAAATCCTGATGGAAGGAGCACCTGGCTGCAAGGTCTTAGGTGCCCTCCAGGATTTGTGTTACCATTTTCTTAATGTGCACCTCGGTTCTGGGGCCTCCTCCGCCCTTCCAGGGCCCATTTGCGGTGTCCCCCATAAGCTACGTGTTGTGGGTGGGCCTGGGAGTCTTGCAGATGAAGGAATGAGTTGTTGAGAAGTGGTCTGGTCTGTGAAGGGCCATCATAGAGAGGCCAGCAGCCATAGCAGGTCCTACCTCCTAACTGGAATGCACGGAAGGCCGGGTGACAAGCTGCGTGTGGCATACTTCCCGTAAAGAGAGTGCATTTACTAACTGGGTGTGCACATGTGTGCTTTTTCTGGGGGGCAATATAGCATGACGGCTGAGACCAAGCACTAGATTGCTTGCACTGGAATTCTGGTTCTACTATTCAGTGGTGGTCTGGCCTTTGAGCAAGTTGCTTAACCTCTCTGTGATGCAGTTTCCTTGAATCTTTGGGAAGATCAAGTGAGACCATCCCTGTACAGAAGATGCCAGGCACTTGGGAAAATGCCAGCTGTCCAAACGTGGTGGCCGCGATGGTGATCATCCCCAGGAAGAGGCATCTTGTCCCCGTGCAAGCCTTTTCTGACAGTGATGGATTGGCTCTTCTTCACATTCGTAAAATACTCTCCTCAGCACTTTGGAGTGAGAGGTGGTGATCTAGTCACTCTGTAAAGGAATACTCAGTCCCTTGGCCCGCAGGAGCTTATACTGGAAGGTGAAAGATTCTGGGTACATCTAAGGATGCTGGGGGGACTACAGACAGTAGGTAAAAATAAAATTGTTCATAATGCATCTAGGAGCCAGCATGTGTTGGAGATCTACCCAGAATCAGGGCAGGTTCTGCATCTCTTTAAGGGAGGCGGAATTTGCCTAGAAGAACCAAGTCCCAGCTCTGCAGACTCTCAGGACATGTGCTCTTGGGGACGGGCTGTACACCATGACTCTCCCCTCATGCTCTGGGGAGAAGCGTCTCTGGGTTAGTGTGCCAACTGAGAAAAGGCACTGCTTCCTCTGAACTCAGGCTTACTTGGGATCTGGGGAGAGAGGTCCCCACGTGGCCTGGACCAAGAAGGAGGAGGATGTGGCATCTTGTGGCCAGCAGGTGATGCTGTTGATCCAGTGTTGCCAGCTGCTGGTCCCTAGATAGTGCCTTCTCCTCCCCTTCAACCCCAAGCTGTAAATTTCTCGGCCGTGTCCACCGTGAGCACCATACAGGGAAGTCGTTGCCTTGTTCCCGACTGCAGGCAGAGACCTGGGGAATGCCGTCTCCTGGCCACTCCACAAAGTGGCAGCCCCTTCCTGCACACCGCTCCGGGCTTCTGGGATGTCCTGAGAGGAGGGGTAGAATGGCGGTAGGGGTATGCAGGGTGTGTGTGGACAAAGGAAGGAGAATCACTGTGAATCAGCCCTAGGGTTTTGGAGCCCCTTTTTTGATAAGTCCCGCATCCTCTTTGTGTAGAGTGGGAAGTAAAGGAGTGTTTCTCCAACTTTGGTGGGCAGCAGAGTTCCACCAAAGCACCAGGACACTTGTTAAAGATGGAGATTTTTGAGCACCACCTGATTTATTTGGATGGGTAGGCTTGGGATGGAACCCAGGAACCTGAATTTTTATTAGACCTATCCAGTGATTCTGAGACAGCTGTCCTCAGCCTGCACGTTGAGATGCACAGGGATTAAAATCACTACCTGCCTTTTCTTAATGGAGGAAAGCTTGGGAACTCCAGGGTTAGCACCAGGAGGAGAACATTCTGCTCACTTCAGCTGCTTCCTTCACCTGGTCTTTGGGGGCATCTTTTACCAATCACCCCTGCGTCCACCTCTGGACTTTCTCTTCTGCTTTGTCCAAGAGAGTTAACAAAGGGAAGAGAAGCAGAGAGAGAAACAAGTCCTGGAAAATTGGGTTTATTTGTAATCTTATTCAACTTGAGCCCATGAAATACCCCTCCCCTCTCCTGGATCTCTCCTCTTTAATCTCTCTCACCCAGGATCTCTTGGTTTCTAGCTTGTTCAGAGTCCTTCCTGAAGGGTGTGAGTTGTGTGTGTGTGTGTGTGTGTGTGTGTGTGTGTGTGTGTAGTGTGCATTTTGCTTCCCTGGGTCTCATATTGTTAGCATCAAATAACAACTGGTGAGGCAAAGGGAGTGAAAAGGATGCTTTTCTTTGTTTGCACTGTTTGGACTCCCTTTTCTCAGGACCCTTGGTTGACTCCCTGGGAAGCTGTGAGAGAAGGGAAAAGAGGCAGCAGCACTGTGCCCATTGCTGATTTGCTTGCACCAGCTGCGTGAGCTAGGTTGAGCCACCTAACTTCTCTCGACTTGGGTTATTGCCAGCTGTAAGATAATAGTATCCTTCTTTCAGTGTTGGTTCAACACTAGGTAAGGCAGCATGTGTGAAGTCCCCTGTGTGGTGCTGGGCAAGGCAGAGCTGGTGTTCAGTGATGTCACCTACACTGACCTCTCCCTGCACTCCATTTCTCCAGAGTTCAGAAGGGCAAACCTTTAGGAAAATCATTCAGTGTGTCCAGACCCCAGCTTACCTGTCTGGAAAATGGGACTGTTGGAGCACCTGCAACCAGAATTGGTCCTGGCCACATCAGTGGAGTGGATGGATGCTTCACTCCCTCCTGCTTTAGTGTCCTGGCCAGGACCTTGATGTCTGCCAGCCCTTTTCTCTGTCCAGTCTTCTGAGACCTGCCTGTACCCTTATCCCAGCCTGGGTTGGGCAGCCTGGCCTTGAGAGTCACATAGAATTGTGGTCCAATAAATTGTGTTGAGGGAATCAAACTTTGGTTTGAGTGTGTGGCCTTGGGCTCATGGGCAAGATGGGAATGATAAAATTTACATGGCAGGGACAGAGGGAGTGTGTGTAGAACTTTGATAACTTCCTAAGTGCCCACATAAATGTGGCTATGAAGAGTGTAGCTCTGAAGGATGGTCTTTCCTGTCTCCACCTCTCCAAGGACTTTTTTTTTTAATCAAAAAAGCTGTGTTTCTGGGGTGCCTTGGTGACCCAGCTGGCTAAGCATCTGCCTTCAACTCAGTTTATGATCCCAGGGTCCTGAGATAAAACCTCAATGGACTCCCTGCTCAGCGGGGAGTCTGCTTTTCCCTCTCCTTCTGCCGCTCTCTCCTCCCTCCCTCCTCCCCCTGCACACACTCTCTGTCTGCCTCTCTCTCTCTCAGATAAATACATACATACATACATACATATATTTTTTAAAGAAAAGCTGTGTTTCTATCTAAGCACCCCCTACCCTGTGTTTTGAAGGGGTGGAGAAAAGGCTCAGAGAGAATGTTGTCAAGGAGTAAGTTAAATTCTTGATGGGTGGAAACACATTGTTTTCATTTCCACAACAGGAGAAGAGAAAGCCACAGCGCAGTTAAGGCTGCTTCTCTGCCAAACCCCCAAATCTGAGACCTGTCCCAGTTTCAACTCCAGGAGCCCCAAGGGTTTGCACCAGGAAGTTCAGTTTGGACAACTAGTTTATGTGCTTCCTTCATGCAGTTATGGGCAGGGATTTCATGTGTGTAATTCTCCTTATGATGTTTGTGCATCTCTGGACTTCCAAGAGTTATTTTATTTTGTTTAATTTTTAAAGATTTATTCACTTATTTGAGAGAGAGAGAGAGAGAGAGAGGGAGAGTGCACACATGAGGGGGGGCAGGGGAGCAGAGGGAGAGGGAGAGAAACAAACTCTTCTGTGAGCATGGAACCCTACACAGGGCTCAATCCTGTGACACACGAGATCATGACCTGAGCTGAAATCGAGTCAGACACCTAACCAGCTGAGTTATTTTTGATGATGAGGCAGGATCTCCAGAGGTCATCTGATCTGTGCACCCAGAGGGACCCATTGATGACCCATCTCAGACAGGTACAGGTCTGTGAGCTTCATTGGTAGCTTATTCCTCTGTCCTACAGGTCTGCGTGAATCTTCTATTCTTCAGGCTTAAAGGCCCTTCGTACCTCCATTCTGTTTTGGACTTTACACTTGCCTTTGAGACCCAGCTAAAATGCCACCTACCCTGTGAAATGTTTCTCTTGTTTCCTTGCTCCGAGCTTGCCAACAAGGATCAAGTTTATTTTTGCATCTCACTGTCTGTATCTATTTAGCGTATTTTTTACATTATATTTTTAAATAGTTTTTTTTTTCTTTGTAATGGCTTTTGCCAGTTTGCTAGATTGCAAGATTCCTTAGGGCAAGATCTAGGTTTTGTTCATTTTTCATAGGTGCTCAATAGAACCTGATTTGATGCAGGGTAGCCTAAACCACCCCACTGAAATGCAAACCAATTTGCTTGTTATGTTCTGGGACCCATGCTAACACCCTCTCTGTGTTACTAGAACTTGGATATTTCCATGGCCCATCCCCCTCACCTCCGATCAGTGTCTGCAGTCTGATGTGCAAACTGTGTGTTTCCTTCCTTGAATGCAACCCTGCCCTGGGTTTAATGAGGCTCCCCAGAAATGAACCCTGGTTGTGAAAGCATCTTTCCAAATTCCTATAGTGATTAGCAGCCTCAGGGACGATCTTTTGGGACTGCTGTTTCTATTTCATACTGAACACAGGGGCCCCTCAAGGAATCAGAAGACAGAAAGAAAGGATGGACATAATGCAGTTTTTGGAGACTTACTCCCCTTGTGGGTCTCTCTCTTTCTATCTTTCCTCGAATCTCACCTTCAGCATTGCAATTCCTATCTGGATGCTTGCTTCCCTGCTAGGAGTAAACCCTCTCACCCCATTCTTTGTGATTAGGGTACAAAAAGAATAATTACAGGGTAATCTGCCAATCATACAGCTGTATTTGGCAAAAAGGCTGAAGAAGTCCTTCAAGGAAGGACCTGAAGGAAGGGGTCCTGTGCATTTTGGCTGCTTGGTCATGATCCTCTGAGTATGAGCCCAGGTCTGTCCTATTCTCTCAACTCTAGGTCACGCCTAAGTGTTGCCTAGACATGAGAGACTGGCTGTAGGAGAAATGGCTTCCTGGATCATTGCAGGTTGTCCTTGGCCATAAGAGTCCTCTTTGTATTGTCAGAAGTTTCTAAGTTACACAAGTAAAACCAATGAATCATTCCAGTAAGAATTAGTAAACGTTTATTGTGTGCAAGCAAAGAAGATAGTTTGCAAACTGGGAGTCCTCAAACCAGAACATGGAATGAAGCTCAGGAATGTGTTGTTATAAAACAGCTTACATAGAAGGCAGTGAATTTTTTTCTTCACAGGATTGTTTATAATATTAGACTTTTCTTAAGTAATAGAGAATTGGTTAGTGGTTATATCATATTAGCCTTGGGAACCAGTTTAACTCTTGCTTACCATTTCCAGAGACAGAACGAGAAATGACCCAGGTCAGGTTAGTCTTGCAAAATAAGCTCAGTTAAACTTTGTTTGACCAAATTAGTTTTGTCTTCTCAGAGAATTTCAAAGTTGGTCTCCACTGGTTTTGGTTTTAGCAATTCCTCTCTTTCCATTGCAGTGTGATTCTCATTACCACGGATGATGTAGTCAGGCCCAAGAATCACACATTCACTGATTCCATTATGTGGCCACTATCTCCATCATTTCTGTGGTTATTGTGGATTTCAGGCAGTTGTCTGATCCTGATGGATACCATGTCGCATGTGGGTGACTGCTGATAGGCACTGAAAACTCTTGAGGGTATACAAGGCACCGAGAGGACAATAGAATGACTATAAGGAGGCAGAGACCAAGGACTGAAATGTTTCCTGGAGCAGAGAGTCTCAGGAGCCAAGATGTAACCAAAAAAATAACTCAAGTGAGTTGTATTTATTTTTAAAGTTATTTACATGTGCATAGCATGATATATCATCAAACATGTGTTTTTCACATATGATGAATGAATAGGAACAGAATGAATATGAGCATGTTTGATTTCAGGAGGGGGTAAGAAGAACGTGAACATCCACTGAAATAAGGGCTCTATATAATGTGAGCAACCAGATAATTTAATGAGGTGCATTTCTGTAGGAATAAAAGAAAACAAAGGTCATTATTTGGAGTTAATTATAAATTTAAGTTTCTGAGTTTGGAGAGCAGCCATTTAAGAAATCTTCTAGATGTTGGGTTCTAAGCACCCTTGGGTAGAGTGAGGACAACCAGTGACCATCACATAGATGTCCTAGCTTATAGTGTGAATGTCTGGGAGTCTTTCTGAGGGGCCACACAACAGTCATCACAAAGGTTGTCCACACAGGGGCTATTGTGGTGACATCTCTGAAGTTTATGACATGCTCTCCGGCTTTAGCTTACAAGGCTTCAGGAAAAGGGCAGTGTTAGTTTCATAGTCATCCCAAGTCAAAAGAGCAGGAGAACATTCAGATGTTAGTTTGGGGCATTCTAGCCAAATATTTGAGGAAACTGAAAGATTTCAGGATCCAGTCCAGTTTACAGGCAAAAAGCAAGACCTCAAAGATAATTAACAGCACCAGAATCTGATCCACTAAGGTGTACTACTTTTTCCCCTATAATCTTCGCCCTTGCTATCACAGGTAACCACTGTAAGACTAATTTGCTTGCAAATTAATCTAGTTTCAATAAACTTGGCCTGATTATTTACTCAAGTGCAGCAAGAATAACAATTGATCTTATGGGTGCTTTTAAATCTGCTTTGCTGGAGCTTTTTGTAAGGAATCTCAGATTAAACTTTCAAAAGCCTCTAGAGGCTAAGAAGCCAAGCCAAGGACTTGTCCAATTGTGTCCTGTTACAAGGAGAACAGATTCTTAATTGAACTTATGCAAATACATATATTGTCATGAAAATCAAGAATATTAATAAGAATTTCTGAATTCTGGAGGGATCAGGTAGGAAGAAAAAGATAAATGTTTCAACCTTTGTTGCAAAGAGACACTTTACCAAATTGCTGTAAGTTATAGATAACTTAAAAGAAAGGACAAAAAGGGGTCCTTTAAATCTGAAAAGAGGACATTAAGGAATCAGCACTGTTTTAAATGAAGTCATAAAAATTATAATCATCTTCATCAGTTCACTCAGTCTGATGTAATTAAATTCTTATTTTGCTTCATCTTGGGTTAGTAGCTTTATGAATCAATCAGTTTTCCATCAAAGTTTTAGAAATTCTTCCCCAGTTTACTGTTAGGATCTTAAAGTTATCAGAAACCTGCATTTTAGAGTACTTGCAGGGTTTTCCATAAGTCCCTTTGAAGATGAAGTTCTTTTGCAGGAACACTTCTGTGAAAACATCAGAACGGAACAATAAATGTCTGTTAATACCAAAAAGACTTAAAAGTAGCTGTGGTTAAAGATCTGGTGAGATTTCACCATAACAAAGGATGCAATTGACAAGTATGTTTGTTTATTTTGTGATATACAAGATTTTAAGATAATAGCTGAAATTTAATTGGTAACATTATACCAGGATGTATCCATTTTTTCCTAAAGGAAGTTTAGCAACACTTCTTATTTGGCAATGCTTCCCCATAAAATGTAACATGGGCAAAAGCTACATAGTTATAAAAAAAACTTAGTTCTTTTGACAGAGAAGATTCCATTTTCTTAAGTAATCGAAGACCTGGTAAAGACAACACATGAAGCTTTGTTTTCTAGCAGATCACATTAAAGGTAAAGAAAAACCTGTGTCCGTAATCTCTTACTAAGAGCTGACCAACAATCTAAAAATATTTGTGATTTTAATAGAGAGGAAATCAAATTCTCCTATACCCCTATACTTTCGACATTAACTTCAATGAATCTATTCTAATCTTAGCTTGATCACACATAAAATTCCTTTCTCAAGATTCTTACTCCACAGACCTTCTAGAATTTTCTATATCCATTCAGCTTTTGCCATTTTCCTCTTCTTATTCTGTATAAGTACTGTATAAGTACTGCGCACTAAGCGATCGCGCCACTGGAGCTCCTCCTTTTCTTATTCTGGAAAAATCATTTTACTTTAAGACAAAATCCACTTCCTTTTTTCTTTTAGCATAAAGCAAACCTGTGTCCTTCATATCTTTCCTTATCCAAAAACAAGTTCCATTTTACTTATCCACTTTTAATATACAGTGATTTTCTTTTACCCTTACTATTTCCAGTAGTTTTATTTTTACAAATTAGTTAAACATTTTAATGATTAGTAATTTTTGCTTCCCAGCAAAAACTGGGAAGCAGGCAATTGTGAACTGTCTGTCATACATTAGCGTTGTGGAGTAGATTAGCAAATTTGTAAATACATTTTATAATTTTTAGAACTATATTCTTCCTTAAAGTAAATTTTTCTATGTGGCACAAAACATGCCTATTATTAGACCCAAATATATTTTGTCTGTTTGTAAATTGTCAAAAGGCTAAAAGCAGATAAACTTATGTTTAACATCTAATGTTTGTCTTGTTTGGAAATGATTTTGATATCAATGAATACCCATTAATTAATTAATTAATAACTAATGCCCATTAACTTAGTATAAACTCTTATATATATATGTATATATATATTTTTTTTTAATAGAGAGGGAGGAGGTGGGAGGGGCAGAGGGAGAGGAAGAGAGGATCTTAAGCAGGCTCCATGCGGGAGCCCAACATGGAGCTCCATCTCACGACCCTGAGATCATGACCTGAACTGTAGTCAAGAGTCAGTTGCTTAACCAACTGAGCCATTCAGGAGCCCATATTCATATTTATTTTAAATTACTTGCTTTTAACAATTACACTTGGGTTAGATATCAGATAGCTAATTGTCATCTTAAGTTACTTTTGTTGTCAAATTTGAGGACATGCCTGCTTGTATTAAGCCAACAAACTTAAAGTAACTCTTATTTCCATAATAAGAAAGAGAGGACAAGGTGGCTGGACAGGGAACAGATAGTGTGGGCTACAAGGCCAGGGGAGACAAGGTGTATGTGGCTGTGGGTGGGGTGCTCTGTGCAGAGTGGGGTGAAGCTAGGAGAGCCGTCTGCTGCTCGCACCATTTGGGTGCTCTATTTGACTGTGGAAAAGGGAGAGTGAGGGGCACTGTGACAGGAACTCTGTCTAGGGGAGAGGTGAATGGGCACTGCTTCCAGCTGTGGTAAACACTTATTCTGTGACTTTGTTCTATGAACTTCACTGAGCCTTTTAAAAAATATATTTTTAAAGCATCATTATATTTATTGGGACTAACTCACAGGGTTAATACTCATGATGATGATGGTGAGTGTTGTAATAAAGGCATCGGTCACATGTACCAAGCACTTGCTATGTGTTCAGTTATAATGTTTACTTCTCGAAACAACCTTACGATGTTGATGCCATTCATAGCATCACTTTACAGAGGATAAAACAGACAGAGGGGTTAAGAAACTGGCATAAGAACATATAGGTTATAAATGGAGGAATGCAATTTTAGCTTATACTGTCTGGCTCCTAACCTGTGCGTTTAACCGTTAAACATATTGCCTCCAGGTAGTTGAGATGATTGTGAGATTCTTGTGAGTGAAGTGCAGTAACAGTAATGATCACTGCTGCTGGGTGTTGAGGACATTGTATTTGCCAGGTACTCTTATAGGACCTGAAGTTATGGTGGTGGGTAAAAGACATCCTGACTCTTCTTCTAGTGAGGGCAGAGCAAATTGGTAGGTGATTGATCAATCGATTGATTGATGGAGATAGACTGAAGAGCTGGTGGTAGTGCATGCTTTGAAGGAAAGAAAAAGCAGAGGGAGGACCCAGAGAATTTTTGGGGATTGTTCATCCGTTTAACGTGGTCCCAGATGGCAGTGCTGCAGAGGTGAGATCTGAGGATGGATTGAAGGAAGTGATGAGTGAGCCGTGGATATCTGGGCAGAGGGGGCGGTCCGTGCTAAGGCCTGGAACACACGTGGGCTGGGCCAGGCCTGTCTTGAGAAGTGGGTGCTGTGGCTGGAGCAGAGTGAGCAGGAAGGATAGAGGGCAGGACGTTGCCCCATGAATGGAGGACTGTGCAGCAACATGGACAGGCAGGGCCGCTGGAGCAGGAGGGCCCTGCAGGTCAGGAGGAGAGCAGGGAGGGGGTCCTGGTCAGGCGAGGTGGGCCGTAGGCTCCGATTATGATTCTGGTCTGCCTCTTTCCTAAAGGAAAAGTTTAGGGCAGCCGCAGAAGGGCATGATCAGCTTTGCAGCTTGAAAGATCTCTTGGTGTTGCTGTCATCCAGTTTCCTCACCTCTTAAACGAGGACATGAGAGCTCTGCCGCCGAGCCTCGTGAGACATTGTTGAGATGATGAAATGAAAAGTTTGCTGGGGGCTGCTTGGAGCCCTGACGTCCGATCCAAAGGCAAGCTGCCGTTATGTCAGCTAGGCCCTCTCCAGACTGTTGCATGGCTTTCTGTTTCTACAGGCTTAGTGGCCAGACAACAGTCTCAAAACTCAAAGAGCACTTTCCTCAGAGATGATCTCACGTAATCTTTACAGCCCATCTGGAGTGGTTAAATTCCTTATTGTTCCCATTTAGTGGGAAAGAAAACTGAGGCTCAGAGAAGTCAGAGAGGTTGCTGTTACACAGTCAGTCAGCACTGGGAGTGTGCTTATGACAAATACCTTCTGATTCTAAATTCAGTTGGCCCCCAAAAGGTGTTCGGTGTTTGTGCAGGTGGGATGTGGAGAGGTGGGGTGGGGAGGTCAGGTATTGATTTAAAATTTGATTGGATGTGGGCAGACATGGGCTTATTTAGAGTGATAACTGTTGTTTTGATCACACACACAGTCCCTGGAAAATAATGCAGCATTATAGACAGCACAGATTAATACACAATAAAAATCGCTGAAAATACTCCCGGCAGATGCTAGCTATAACACAGAAAGCTTAGGAAAATAAGGCAAAATCATAACATACCAGCTGATGGCAATTAAATACAGATGACAAAAGAACAACATAGTTCTGCTAAGATCTATCCTTTCTCTGAATGTGACAATGTCCCTGAGAAGATCAGGGTGCACAGGGGAGCTGGGCTGGCGGTGGTGCTTCCACTCACCAAGAAATGCCCCCAGCCCCAGCCCTGCCAGGAACACTTCTTGGGAAGCCAGAGGAGCCAGGAAGGAGTGGCAAATAGTCTCCAGGAATTTCACCCCCAAACTCTAAAGTCTACTCTATAAAACTTTAAAGGCATGCCTGGGGTTCTTTGAAAATCGAGTCTGTAGGGCTTTTGCTGGTTTTGGAAGTGCCAGCAGTCATGGGAACCCTGCAAATGTCCCACACCTGATGGGCAGCTGAGCAAGGAACACTTCCAGAGAGGTCGCTTACGGCAACTCTCAGCCTCCAAGCAAGACAACCCTTTATCAGAGCCAACGTGCGACTTTTGCATCTTCAGACTGTAGAGAACCAACTTTGGTATGTAGCCTTGATTCTTTTCTCCTCATCTGAAACTTCTCTACTGAAATGGAGGCTTAGTCCTTCCTCTCATTCATTCTCCGTCTCTTGTCCTGGCTTCAGTGGTTCTCAGACAAGCTCACTGATGCTGAGTTTGCATATTTATGGGGAGCAGAAGTGAAATAGGAGTTGGGGTGAAGAGTGAGAGAAGGAGGGAAAGGAGAGGGGACCAGCTATGGTTCTGCTCCCGTAGCAGCTCGGGGGCCACAGGGGTGGGGGAGGTGTCCCTGGTGTGCTTTTATCGGTGTTACCATGCAATATTCCCAGCCTGCTTTGTCTTTGCTTTGCATTTTATCAATACCACCAGCGGATCCTGCTGTCCCTTTCTGTGGGTTTATTAATATTGCCCTCTGATCTATGGGTAGCCGCCACACTTTATATTCCAGCCCCATCCCGGCTTCTCCAAACTCAGACACCATATTTAATTAGATTTTCTCCCTGGCTCAGGCAAACAGAAATTGAACTCCCAGTATATCTCTATTGCTCTGGAGCCTGCACCTGACAGAAGTAGACAGCTCTCTTTCCCTCTCTGGCTTTCTCTGCCTTGTCCCCTCCACTCCCACCTCTGACATTAATATTCCAACACAACCTCATTTCTGAGTTCAATCTTTGGCTCCAAATTCTGAAATTCATCCTCACATAAACCCCTGGCATTCAAAGGAACAACGTGCCGAAGGGGTTTGGGGCTGTGACTTTTTGACTGTCTTCCAGGTTGGCCCACCTGAGTGTTCGCAGGCAGTAGGGAGTGGGGCGGTTCAGGGGCCGGAGGGTCATCTCCATCTGTATGCGAGGGTTGCTGGGAGTTCTGCCCGAAAACAGGAGACAAATTAAATGTCCTTTCAAGATGATGACTCCATCCTTGGAAGAGTCTGAAGGAAAAACCACTTACTTTTTCTGTGTTACAATTTCTCTGTCCATAAGTTGGGGGAGGGAAACAGAATGGGCTTTTATTGAAGTTAGGAGAAAATGGAGACCTCTGATTTCACTTTTTGTCAACAAAATGTGGAGAAGGGAGGGGTTAAAGAAGAGATTTGGAAGGAGTTGGTCTTGGACCAGCTCTCCTGGGCCAAGGAAAGCCCCTCAGGCATTGGTGGGGGGTGGTTTGGACTGCTGGGCTCCCAGGCAGGCCTTAGTAGTCCCAAGATCTTGTTTACAGAGCCTGGGACCCAGCAGGGCCTCCACCATTTCTCCAGCCACCCCACACTATTTCTCAGTCTCTCAAAACTTTCATTTAATATATTTGAGACTCAGTTTCCTTATCAACTAGATGGAGATAATGGCAGCTGTGCGGTGCATGGCTCATAGATGTGAGAAAGAACACTGGGCTTCATAAGCTCCGCTGTGTGAATGGGCTTCATAAGGTCCGCTCCTCTCCATTAGGATCAAACATCCCCTTCTCAGTTAAATATTGCTACTGGGGGAGAACAGGGCCTGGGCCCCATAAAATAGAGGACAGTAAAATACAATTTATTTGGCTTTGAAGTGATTTTTATTTTCTTCAGCCAGGAAATTAACCATTATAATTAGCATACATTGTCTGAGCACTTAGACTGGTATCAGAGGGATTTAAGCTGAAAAAAAAAAAAAAAGAAAGAAAGAAGGGGAGGAAGGAAGGAAAGAAGCAAGCAGATATGCAAACAGTAGAGAAGGTGTTTACTGGATCCCTTGGATAATGTTTGAAATGGCTTCATACCGGTCTGTAAAAATATCTACATTTACTTTATGTTATAGTGGTTATTTAAGAAATGTAAGTATGCCAAGCTGAGGAGCATGCCTCAGAGCTCTGGAGGAAGGACCTCACCTGTCCACACACTCGGAGCATCGACCTGACCCTTACTCCCGCCATCCTCAGAGCTGCAGGGTAGTGGGCAAGGAGAGCTCATTCCGATTTTAGTGGCCATGGTAAGTGCAGTGAGGGGCACACGGCAGCAGAGAGAAGGCACAGCACATATCCTCACCCACTGAACAAATAGAGAGTGAAGTGGACATGGCATTGGGTTGGAGTAAAGGCTTTGGAGTCAGATGGACATGGATTGGAATCCTGGCTGTGCCACTTACTAGCACTGTGACTTCTGGCAAGTTATATAGCTCCCTGAACCTCAGGTTTGTTGTTGTTTTTAACCTGCATCAAAGGGAAATGATGCCTGTTTCATGGGGTTGTTGTGAGGATTAAATAGAGTTATGCATTGGAGGCATCAACATGATGCCTGTCCCATGCTGCCTCTGGCCTCTGTGTTAGTGTTTTTGTTGTCTCCATGCCCGAGCTCCTAGAACCCCTCCGAGGCAGGGCTCAGGGTCATAGGTTGGGACATGCTCTGATCAGATTTTCAGAGAAGCCACATTTGTGTTTTGACTGTGAGTTTTAACTAGCTGGCGGCCTGGTGTGAGTGGGTCGAGAGAGTGCCATGGTAAAAATAAAGGTCCTCAGAGATTCCCATGGAGCGGGAACCTCAAACTTTATTTTTATCAGCACATCGTTTAAGATGTCATTTCTCCAAACAAAATTCTTACTTGAAAAACAACATAGACCCAACAGGTAAAGGTGAGATGGTTCTGTGTGGTGTTGTCTGGAGCCCCAGGTGCTTAGCCTGGGGGTGTTGCTGCGGAAGTCCTGAGCGGGGCAGGCCTTCCGGGGCAGACCTGCCCTCTTAGGTAAAGTCCAGTGACTTGTCTGGGGACAAGGGGATGGTGAATGGTAGTTCTGACTCTAGAACCAAACCGTAATCCAGGATTATCTCATGACACCTCGAGGTGTTGGCAGAGAAGTTCTTGCTGTTCCCTGTTGATTGGATTGCTGCATATATTAGATGAAATTATGCTAGCTGATCCAAAATGTCCGGCATTAGTACGACTAGAGGTTTATTTCTTGTCCCTGTAACACTGGTATGGAATTCCTGATCAGCAGATGGTGTTCCATCCCATGATGATACAAGAACTCACGACCTTTCTTCTTGTGGTTCTTGGATTTGGAAAGTCTTGATGCCCCTCTGTGCAGATGGCAGAAGGGGAAAGAGAGCAAGGTGGGGGCACGGGCACTTCTTAAAAGCTGTGGCCTAGACAAGAGACCCACCACCTTCACTCATGTTCTGCTGGTAAGAGCTCATACATGAGGCCACATTTAACCACCAGGGAGTAGGAAACACAGCCTAGTTGTGAGCCCAGAGAATAGAAAAAAACCCGGAAAACTGGATATCGTGAACAGCTGGGAAACTCTACCACAGGTAGCCCTTCCCGTTGCCAAGTGTCTGCTGGTACTCTGCTTCCAATACGAAACACTCAGGCACTGTGGCCTCTGAGATCCATGGTCTCTCCTATCAAGTTTCCTTGCACCTTCTCAAAGTCCAGCTACCTATGAACTAGGAAGGCAAACTATCCACTCCCCCCAAGCTTGCCC
Source organism: Martes martes (assembly GCF_963455335.1). NCBI lineage: Eukaryota > Metazoa > Chordata > Mammalia > Carnivora > Mustelidae > Martes > Martes martes. The sequence goes on from NC_137898.1 coordinate 87,917,482, forward strand.
CCAAGGTACAGTGGGGGAGTGAGGACGAGATCCTGGCAAGACCCCGCCCATTTGGCCAGTGCTAATTGGCACCCACACGGCAGCCATGGAATGGTGAAATCTTGCTGGGCAGGCACCATGAAGATGCTGACCCTGACGTGGGGGTGTTCATTCCTTGATAACATCCTCCTTAAGCTCTCTGGGAGAGGTGTCTCTGTCGGTTGCTCTCTGAAGCTCCTGCTCAGCCCTTTGTCTACCACCCTCCATGGTCATATCTGAGGAGGGCGCCAGGGAAATTGTCCTCTGGGGAGCTGCACAAATTTCACAGCTTGCTGCCTGCAGGTCCAAGTTTTCCACTCACTGGCTGTCTTAGGCCAGATAGTAGTTTCTTCTGTGTTCAATCACCCTAAAAAAACTTGGGTAGGTTTCTGAACAGTTTGCTTCCATTCAGTTCCAAATGCTATTAACAGCACCCAGAGTTCTCAATGTATAATTCTCAAGTGCGCTTGTTGTTTCTTCTTTACCCCTGCCTCATGCTTTTCTCCCTCTCGATTTCCTAACAGCCACCACGAGCATGGAAAACAGGCTGGGCAGGTGTATTCCTTTGCCAGGGCTGCCCTGAAGCAGATAATCACAAACAGAATGACTTGAACACAAGAAATGGGTTGTCTCACAGTTTTGGAGGCTGGAAGTCAGAAACCAAGGTGTCAGCAGAGTGGTTCCTTCCTTGACTAGGAGGGGCAGTCTGTTCCGTGCCCCTCTGCTAGCTTCTCACTGTCTGCTGCCAGTCTGTGGTGTTCCTTGGCTTCTGCTGCATCACCCCAGTCTTCCTTGCATCTTCACACGGAGCTCTTCCTGGGGGGGGCGGGATCTCCTGTTCAAATGTCTCCTTTTCATGAGGGTGCCAGTCATGCTGGCTAGGGGCCCCCCACTCCAGTGGATTTCATCCTCACCGATTGCATCTGCAAAGGACCTTTTTCCAAATAAGAGATATGGGGGGTTAGGACTTCAACATATGAATTTTAAGGGAACACAACTCAACCCCTGGCAGGACAGGCAGCTCCTTCATTTGATCTTCATTACAGGGTTGAGTTCTTTTCCTTGAGAGGATTATTAATGGGCCTTTGTTACTGAAAGCTCCTTTGAATTTCATCCCTTTTTCATTCCCCCTTTGCTGCCCCCTGTAGCTACCAGTCTGTTCTCTGTCTATGAGCTCCTTTTTCCAATTGTTTTGTTTTTAGATTCCACATAGAAGTGATATCATTTGGTATTTGTCTTTCTGTGTCTGACTTACCTCACTTAGCAAAATGCCCTCAAGGTCCAAGCATGTTGTTGCCATCCACAAGCAACTTTTGAACCACATGCTTCCTCCCTAACCTTTTCAATTCTTTGTCCAGATGTCAATTTCTAGGTGAGCATTCCCTGAACACTCTATTTAAAATTATGCTGCTCCAGCATTTCTGAATTCCCCTTTCTTGCTTTTTTCCCCATGGCACTTATCCTCACCACCTTGTCACGGGGTATGTCATTTTCTAAGTTTTATGTTTATTGTCTGCCTCTCGGCACTGCATGTATAGTCCAAGGGGACAGCAGAGTTTTGCCTGCTTTTCTCAGCATAGTGCTCTCAGTGCCCAGAAGAGTGCTGGGCACCTAGTCTGTGTTCAGTAAATAAATGCCTGTTGAACGGTTGAATTGAAGGTATCTGGTCCTACCTGCAAGCCTGGGGCAGAGGGTGTGTTCACAGGGGCTGAATCAGTGTTTTGGGTCAGCAAGTAGGCCAACCCAGATCTGGTTTGAGTCCTGGGTCTGTGATTTCCCACGTGTGAATTACTTCATCTCTGTGTTCTCTAGTTTCCTCATTGGGAAATGGGAACAGGAATACTTTTCTGTCTTGGGATTGTTAGGAAGGTCAGTTGGCAGAATGCACAAAAGTGCTGTGCAGAGGGCCTGGCACGCTCAATAAATGTTAGTCTTTACTTGTTATAGTTGTTAATAATACCAGTTCTCACCAACAAAAACCTCTCTGCCTCTTCTCATGCCTTTTACACTGTTGATGTATTTTGAATTCCACCCTTTATCTCAGACATCATGAAATGATAGCTCTGTAGGTAAGGACGCAAAGGATGGCTTTTGCTGTGAAATCCTGTTTCATTCCACTTTGTTTCTCCCTGGGCCCTCGGACAGTGATTCAGTCGTATGTACAACTGTGAGACCGCTGGACTGGCCAGTAGCAAACCTGGTTTCCAGGTACTGCCCTGCCCCCACCCGGCTGGACCCCTTCGGTCCTGAGTCTTATCCTGTCTCTCGCCTCAGTTCTTCCTTTGTAAAATGAAGGGGTTTCTTTATGGGTAGAATGTTTGTGGCACATTCTGACATTCGGGGCTCCTCGGGGTTGTCATAGAGATGGAACTGAAGGGGCTCTGAGGAACACAGATCCGGTAATAAATTCAGTCAAACTAAGGGAACCAGATGATGTACAAAGTTCCTTCAGTCCTAACTTTTCCTGCTACTGCTCTCTATGGTTTAGCCAGAAATATTTATCCACAGTGACTGTCTGGTTGCCCAAAAGTAGATTCTGCATGTTTGTGTGCCTGCCCACGTCCTTGTCTTCTCCTAATGCCCCCTGGACCTGGTTCTTCTTTGGCCCCGGGGAGGTCCTTCCATTAACCATCCCAGACAATGGGATAACCTTTGATTATGTGACTTCAATGTGCAGTTTTCCTTCCACGTAGGAGAACTGGTGCCAAGTTCCTCTCAGTCCAGGAGTGCTGGGATGTGCTGGTGCAGAGACAGGGTTGCAAGGAAATGGGCATGTCAGAGGGAAAAGTCGCTAACTCACCCTATTTTCTCTGCCTTCCCTTTTGCACATGGGAGCTAATTCAGGGACAGGGACGATGGGACTAGACAATTACATTTAGAGTATGTGTTTATTAATGAAGGGAGCAGACAGTAGAGGAAGTGTAATGACATCATAGTGTGTCTGATCTAATTATGCTAATGGATTTTTACGGCTCATCACAGGGAATCCCAGTTGGGCTTGCATCAGGAATTCCCCAGAGGATCTGGAAAGACCGTTGGGAATCTCCTTGTGCTGTTCAGGCCCCTGTGGGCCCCATCCAGCCGGATGTCTGGGAGGTTTTGCCCTGGAGGCTGAGAACAGCCCTGCAAAGTTAGAAACAGGCCTGCAGGAGCCAGGAGACCTAGGGACTCCAGGAACTATGGTTCCAAGGGGAGCTGCAGAGGCCTGGAGCTGCTGGGTGGGCTGCGTGCTTGGCACCATTCCTTTGCTAGCAGGAACGGTGACCTAACCACAAGACAATGGACCGTGAGACAACGGACTTTGCCCTAGTGTCAATGCATGAAGTAGGCCAGCACCTGCTCCTCTCTGCTCTCTTCCCACCCATAAACTGTAAAGCACACTTTTAACCCTCATTGGGTTCATGTAACCCAAATAATATCCGGTTCTATGTCTGTGCCTTCAATTCTGACCTCTTTCCAGCTCTCTCCTCCAGCCCCTACTCTTCCCCCAAATGCGTGTATGTCATCGTGGTTGGGCTCGACTTCATTCACAGCGGGGAAGGCAGCACATTGTTTGTTCAAGGCATCCTGAGAAAATTCGGAAACCCTCATAATATTTCTCTCACCTCACCAGCTGCCTAAAATCCCACACTTCATTTTTTTTTTCTTAAATCATAGATTTATGTTAAAGGGGCCCATCTTCCATGGGCTTCTGTAAAAAATGTGTAGTCCTTTAAGCTATTATCCACCATGAACATATCCATCATATCCATCAAGGGAAATCATTTTCAGATCCTTTCCTGAGGGGAGATACTGAAGGTGGTAGGAGGAAGGGATGCTGAGAGCCTTGGGGGGCGGGAAGGTGGCTTCTAAAGAGAAGAGGGGGAAGAGGAGTGAGACTGGGGTGACCATATGATCATATATATTTATTTATTTATTATGCTGAGCTGTGCAGGGCTCCATCTCCAATGGTCACTTGTAAGACACACCGATGTCCGTGTGGAGGCTGGGCCTGCTCTTCTCCAGAGGGCTCTGTTCAAAGACGTGCCTTTGGACAGAACAGCAGCAGTGCCTGACCAGCCTGTGTCTCTACCCCAGCAAAGGCTGAACTCCAGCAGGTCAGGGCCACAACTGGCAGTGTGTGCACAGAACAGTACTCAGACCCAGTGCTTGCTGACTTCAGGGCAGCTCGCATAAATTCCAGAGGGCTAAAGAGAGTGGGGTGTGGGCACAGCAGCTCAGAGTTCTGGTAGAGTTTCCAGATTCAAGTTTGAAGACCATGGAGTGTATTTCTGTGGAGCACTGGATGCTATACACTACTGAGAGATTAGACTCAGAATTTAGAGCTGAGAGCAGTTACTGGCTGTATTAGTTTTCCATTGCTGCCATAACAAAGCCTCAAGAACTTAGTGGCTTAAGAGGCAAATTTGTTTTTTGACAGTGTTGTAGGTCAGAAGTCCAACATGGGTCGCACTGAGTTAAAACTGAGGTGTTTGCAGGGCTGCATTCCTTTCTGGATATCCTGTCTGCCTCTGTTTGCCTCTTCCAGCTTCTAGGGTTCCTCGGCTCATGGGTTCCTCGGCTCATGGACCCTTCCTTTGTTTTCAAAGCCAATGCCATTCATCTCTCTGACCCTTCTTTCACTGACATGTCTCGCTCTCTGACCACAGCTGAGGGAGCTTTCTCTGCTTTCGAGGACTTGTGCCATTAGATCGGGCCCACCAGGATCCTCTCCCTATCTCAAGGTCCTCAACCTTACATCGCAAGTGAGGTAACATATTCACAGAATTGGGGGATTAAGACATGGACATCTTTGAGGCCGTTTTCCTGTTATCACCCTGGTGGTACCTAGACAAACCTTGAGCAAGTCTATAAGAAGAAGCTATTGGGAAGACTAGTTCCCACCGAGCAGAGATTCTAGGGAGAGGGGTATGTCAGAGCACGGCACAAATGTAGTGTTGTACTGTTGTGCCTGCACTCTCTGACTGTGGGCACAGTGGAAGAGACTGGCCAGCTGCCCATCAAACCTGTTTCTTCTTCCTGGGGTACAGCTGAGCCATGCAAGCTTTCCCCATAGTTATGTGCGACCATAGGACTGAGTTGTGCCAGTCAGGATGGAAGTGAGCTCTGCTACTTGCAGACCTTGTCACGAGACAAACTACCTGTTCTCCATGCTGCAGGGTGCAGAGTCAACCTGAGTCGGACAGGCTCCCCCACCTCAACGTACATCAGATGTGATATGAGTGACAAAGAAGACTTTAAAATGTTAAGCTGTTGAATTCTGGAATTCTTTGTTATAGCAGTCAGTCCACCCTGAATCATATAGAAACTGGTCCCAGAAGTGGGCACTTGCATCACAAATAGTCTAAAACATGAGACATTGACTGCATAGCCAGGTGGCAAGAGGTGAAGAGACACGTGTGGAGGCCAGAAGGCTGGAGAGCTTGTGTTGCTGTGGCAAAGCATTTGAGAGAACCTCACAGTGATAAAGTGGAAAGGAGACCATGCACTCCTGAGATTTAGCTCTAGGAGCAGTGTTTGGAAACTAGAATAGCAGCAGTGTGTGCATGTTTATGTATGGTGGGCTTCTATTAGAATGTCTTCTTTGGCAAGGTATCAAGCAAAAGGAAGTTAGGAATTAGCTGAAGTTAGAATTAGCTGACTTGCAAGAAACATGAAAGGGGATGGAGAAAATATGGACCTTTGGTCATCCAATACGTTCCAGCTATTACAGCTGTGTAAGAAATTATAGATCTTCCCAACTTATGATGGGGTTACATCCAGACAAACCCATTATAAATTGAGAATATCATTAAGTCAAAAATGCCTTTAATATGTCTAATGTACCAAATCTCAGAGCTGAACCCAGCCTCCCTTGCATGTGCTCAGAACATTTACATTAGCTCACATCAGGGCACAATAATCTCACATGAAGCCTGTTTTATAATAAAGCGTTGAGTGTCTCACGCAATGTGTTGAATTCTGTGCTGAAAGTGAACAACGGGATGGGTAAATAGTGGTTGCAAGTGTACTGGTTGTCGACCCTTGTGACCGTGTGGCTGACTGGCAGCTGTGGCTCCCCCTGCCCAGCACCAGGAAAGAGGATCGTACTGCGAGCTCCTAACCCAGGGAAGACCAGCATGCAAAACTCATGTAGAAGTATAGCTTTTACCGAATGTGTATCACCTTCACACCATAGGATGTATAGTCAAAAAATTGTAAGTTGAATCACTTTAGGTAGAGGACCATCTGTACTTGAAAACTTAGTGCTGTAAGCCCAAGCTGACACTGAGCTTAAAAGATTTATTATACTCAAAGAGTTTGTGCCTCAGGAATTCAGGCAGGGACATCTTGTCTCAGCTCTGCAGTGTTTGGGGCTCAGCTGGAAGACCTGAAGGCTGGGGCCTGGAATCATGGGGGAGGCTCACCTGCTCATGCCTGGTGGCTGATTCTGGCTGTGACTGGGGACCTCTTTGCCACTCCACAAAGACCTACTCCATTTGGTCTTCCATATGGGTGAGTCTGAACTTCCTTACGAGATGGTGACTGGGTCTCCAGGTGGAAGTTGCATCACCTTTGTTTCATAGCTTCAGAGGTCATGCAGTGTCCCTTCTCCCTAACGCTCTTCATTTTTATCAAATCACTAAGGTCTGCCTGTACTTGGAGGGACGGGAAGCAGACTCTACCTCATGATGGCTGCGGGTCAAGGTTCTCAGAGAACATGCGACACAGGCGAAACTACTATGGCCATGGCTGTATTTGGGAAAGCACAGTATACCACAAAGGGTTTGGAAAAGCTGATAGCTTTTTAAACAGTAGGAGGTAAGATTGAGGGAGTTTGTGTGAGAGAGTGACCCATCAAAACTTTTCAGTTGTTCCGGTCACCATGAAACCTCATGACAGCTGCTGAAGAAAAGACATGAGAGTGACAGAAGGAACAAAGAAATCACATACATTTTAGAATTATATTTAGGAAAGAACCCTGAATATATGTGTGTTTGTATATTTTAATAAATGAAACTGACTGGAAGCAAATGGGTCAGGCGCTACTAAGGTTTTGAGGAATTTTATTGCAAAAAGCAAGGGAGCGAGCAAGCAAAAACCCATGAGCCTCACATCTCTCATTTGGCAGGAACCAGCAGTGCGTGTCTCCCAGAATCTGAGGAGGCATAATCCCTAATATCTAGTTGACATGTGGCCCAGAAGGATGGTCAATGGGGAACAACTTCCTGATGGGGAGAGGTAAGGGTCGTAGGGAACATGTCTGCCCAGGTATATATCAGATCTGCTTCAGACTGGTCTCCCACTCCACTTTTTTTCCTCTCAGATGGGACAGTTTAATGTGTCTACTGTGGTTATCATAGTTACCGGTCCCTATTTCACTATTTTAAGTTGGATTTCTGGATGGCCAACAGCTTACCTTTACTTCATAGGTCACCACTCACAGGAGCCATAGCCAGACCAGATGGAGAGGATTTTGAGGCAGAGAGTGTGCTGGTCTACCTGGGAGGGGGGTTCTATGTGGTCTAGGCATGGGAAAAGGAATGAAACAAAAAGGTGGGCCATGGCACATACTAGCCAGTGCTTAGCAAAGCCTTTTAGTCTTCTTGGTGGTCCATGACTAGGCTCTGTGCTCTCACCTGCCTTGTGGTTAGCTGTGGCCAGGACACTGTCAGTGAAGGTAATGTACACCACTTCCAGGTTCTTCCCTAGCCCTTTACTCTCACTGGCTGCCAGCTGGGCTCAAAAGGTCCAGTTCAGGACTCTAAGACCCTGAAAAGTAGGGAGACTATAGATGGAAGGGTGTGTGGTCTCTGAATGACCATAGCAGCAGTGTCTCCTGGCCCCCCTCACTGCCACCACTCCCCCCCCCCCCAACACACACACACTGGTCTACAGTAGACTGGGAAATGAGCAAGAAATCAGCCTTTGGGATTTTTGTAAATAGCAGTTAGTCTACCCTGACTAATACAGGCTGTTTTCCTGGCATATCCTTTGAAGAAACAGTAAATAACATTTGTAAGTAAGTCCATTTCTTTAATGGACTGGCACATCAATTCCCTGCCTTTCTCATTCCCGCCAGCCATGGCTGACTACTTCCAGGGTGTCCAGATGACATAAACTGAGTCAGCCAGATCACCTACCCTAGGCATTTGCATTGGGAGTTTAGTCAGTTGGTGTTATGCGTTACGGATGAGAGAGGTCCAGCAGGGCAGCCCTTGGTTACTGCTGTGCCCAGAAGCAGAGGACTGGGCTGCAGAGGATGACACTCGGTGCAGAGAGAGCAGAGATAGGGCACCATGTGCCTTAGAGAGCTGGGAGCTGTCGCTGGCCCCTCCTGTCCCAGCTGTCCTTTCCTGGGTTCTAGGAGAGATTCCTGATTCATAGACTAAATTCCCTTTGATTCTAGTTATACTGGATTTCTGGTGCTCTGAACAACTGTGGACTGAGAAGCAACATCGTGTTTCAGGTGGAGACAGTGAATCACAAAATAGATTGTATGTTATGAACTTGAACTTGTGACTATAATTATATATAATTATATAAAGAATATGGAATACACACTGACATAAACAATGGCTTTCTAGAAGACAGGGAAGGCAATGTAGGTAATTTTTTAACTTTCCCGTGCTTTGGTATTTAAAATTTCATACTGCCAGCTCATTCTACTTCCTGCTCGGATTGACTCTTCTGAAGAGATAGTTGGCCAGATTTGAAGGCTGCCTCGTACCCTTTGGTTCCTATTGAATTCTTTGGCTTTTGTTCCAGGCTTGTCCTCTCTGGCCTGGCCATATCTTCCTGGGAGCCAGGTGGCTTGGATTTATCTCGTTCCCTAAAGCAGGGATGATTGTCTTACTTCAGCCCCATGAATGTTCATTCTCCTTCCAGCTTGTCTCTCAGAGGCTTGATACTTCAGAGGCCTAGAAATCACATTGCAAAAGCAGCAAACTCCCAGCAGGAGAGGAAAAAAAAAACCCCAAAAAACAAAACCCTGAGAAAGTGCCCTCTTCTGGCCAAATCCCTGGTGGTCCCAGCCAGACTCTCTCATAGAAGGACACAGGTGGTCTCCCTGCTTCGGAGGACTTAGGATGTTTGCCAAAATGGAATTGTCCCACTTCCATATACAGTACTGTTGGTTGAAACTTGTATTTTGAAAATGCTGATAAATTTTTCATTTTATTGTTTATTCTAATTGTCATGCTCTTATTGCCTTGCAGCAATGTTCCTTCCCCCTGCAGGGATGTTAGCCCAAACACAGCTGCATCCTTGGGTTAGTGTGGGAGAAGGGCCAGAAGGAGTGAAACAGACTGCAGGCAGGAAATGAGTTTAATTCTCCCAGTCTGCAAGGGCCCTGGGTATGGGAAATATCCCGACCACTAGAATGGACAGCCCTTGAGAGTAAACACCAAACTTCGAGGAAAAGGTAGATGACCAGTGCTGTAGAAGCTACCATATGCAGTCTCAGAGATGATTGTCCTCAGTTGGATGTGGGGATGTGTTTTCAGTCTTCCTTTTGGGAGACAGGGGATTTGTTTAGGAAATTAGAAGTTGCAACTATGCAGGAATCCATAGTTCATAGTCACTGAAGCACAATTCAGAAATGACTTTGTTGCTTTAAATGATATCTCTGTTTACACACGGGGCATCTTGTATAATTCATGAGGATTTTCTATCATTTACCAGTAAGGATCAACAAACATGGCTTTCACGTTCTTGTAATTTTGCGGGTCCTACTGATGCACTGCCTTGCCTGACTAGGGCAGTATTTTGTGATGAGGAGGACTTTGTGATGAGCATGGCAGCCTCTCACAAATCACAAACACCATTGATAACAATTATTGGCCTCAAAATAAACCAAAGAATTTAACTCCCATCCATACCCTTCTTTCTACCCCAGGGAATCAATGTTCGAAGAAGTTGAGTGTTTTATCCAAGGTTACAACATTGTGGGTCCTGCAGGAAAACTCAAAACTGCCTTGTTCCCAGGTTTGTGGTATTTCTCTAAACACAGGGATAGTGGAGCCCAAAGCCACAGCAACACAACATAGCACCTTGTTGCTTCAAGTGTTGGAGAGAAAATTTCCTCCCCTGCATGGTAGGAGGTGTCTTAAAGCTTCAGTTTCCTAGTCTTCTTGGATTTAGTCTTCTTTGACCTAGTTAGCAGGTGAACTGGTGAGGAGGGAGACATCACCTAACTGTATCCAAATCCTCTGAATATTTTGATACTTATTTTGACATAACAGGATTTGGCAGGGACTTTGCTAGGGAAATCCTGCCTTGGTGTGTAGCAGTGATTGTCAGAATTTGTAACGTGTGATGGTGTGAGAAAATAGCAACAAGGATTAAGTCAAAACACCTTGAGTTTTTCCTAATGGAATTACTGTTCAACACTTATCCCTCCATTCATTTGGTCAGTGTCTTATCTTTCTGATTCCCCCCTCTCCTCATAAATTCCCCCAATTCTCTTATGGGTGGAGTGACACTACTATACCCATGCACTAACAATTTCAGAGCACATATATAGGACTGTGTGCTTAAGGCTTTCTCTCTTTATGGATTCTTTGAAATTTCATTGTCTCATCAGAGGATTGAATCCAGCGAATCCTTTACAATTAGGTTTCTACGGATCAGAGATGGAGAGAAATACCAGTATCACAACATTCACTTGCAAATATCACTTGTTAATCTGACAAGCCAGGGGGATTTAGGACTTTCTGAGTCAGACACTGAGAGACTGAACATTTTTAGTCTCCAAAGCTCAGGAACTGGGCCCAACAATCCAGCAGGATCACTTCCTTGCCGTGTAAATTTGTGGTTTAGCCGAGGGTCCTTCTCAGTGCAGGCAGAGGCCTCTGTCAAAAGCAGGCTGGGTATGGCAGCTGGCCCAGGCCTGGCTCTGTTCCCTTCCCTCCCCCGCTCCTCCTTTCTCGTGCGATTTTCTGTGGGGCTGGGACCTCTTGGGACTTATCAGGTGCACCTCATTCACTGGGCTCCACTGTATGCGAAGGGGCTCAGCTGGAGGCAGCAAGTGTAGGGGGAAAAAGGGCTGATTGAATTTGCTTTGGGACCAGCTCCAAGTCCTGCAAGGCTTGCAAATGTTTGGGGGGTGATTTCCATATCACTCTAAAGTTGCTTGTCTCTCTCCCAAAAGCAAAGGCTGCTGCCAACGGTGGAGGACTTAAAGCTGGAGGCTGCCCTAAAGATGGGGAAATGAAATAAACTCCATTCCTGGAGCTCACAGAGTGTGTGTGTGTGTGTGTGTGTGTGTGTGTGTGTGTGGCAGTCTTTGGCTCCTTGCTAATTCCCCATAATAGAGATCACAGTGCCGAGGAGAAGCCTAGGGCTTTGCTAGGCATTTGGCCAGTGACAGAGGCACAGTGTGACACCCAGAGAGGGGATTCTTGGAAAAAAATGGGATGTTGTAAAGTGCGAATCTTGGATACAACGGAAGGACATGCAGGGCAGGTTGGCGATGAGTTGAGAATGACCCTCAATGAAACTATGCAGATGAGGAAATTAAGCAGAAGGAGCCAGAATGAGTATATTTGTAGTTGAATCTGTTGGAGTCTCTTTAGACAAGTCACTCGCTTGCTCCATGCCACATAGTTTCTAGGTTGTGGACGAAGATAATCATCTTTGTGGAACTCTCTAGTTAATGGTTCTATAGAGGAAGGAGATACCGAGATGAATAAGCTGCTGTCCTTGTCCTTGAGGAGCTCCCTGCTGCCTGGGGAGACAGGTGCAAAATGTGGAAGAGGCTGTGAAGTGTGTGATGTGGGCATTTGGCAGCAGGCAAGGTAGGTGACTTCTGGGTGCTTTTCAATTCTAATATTGAGTTTCTACATAGCCAAAATGGTCATATCATTGATTCATTGGTCTCTTTATTCAGCAGTTGTATATTAAGCATGTTTAATAATCCACACCCTGGGGATATAGTGAGAAAGAAGACAGAAGTGTCCCTGCACATATGGAGTGTAGAGTTCTAACAGATGTTGACGAGATAGTTGCAAGGGCATTTGGTGTAAGGAAGGAACAATTTATATGATACACAGATTTGGGATGACCCTCTTGTTAGGGATTTTAGGATGTGGCTTCTCAGAGCAAGGGGATGTTTAACTGATAATTGACAGATGATTGGTTAGATGATGGGGGCTGAAGGAAAGAGGACAAGAAGAAGATTTTTCGTTGATGCAGGTGCTGACACATGGGAGAAAACAGCATTTTCATTGATTGGAGAGGTGTCCTCGTTGCTGGGAGGGGAGAGCTAGAGAGAAAGAGGAGGTGAAGTTGGGCAGGAAGGGAAGCAGAAGCTGAACTGTGCCTGGCTTTGCCATGGATTACATTTATCCTAAAAAGGGGGGATAATTAAGAGTTTTAAGTGACTGTCAGTTTTCAGTCAAAAGTCATTCTTCCTCAGAGAAGGCCTGGCCAATTGCCTCAATTTACATTAGGTTTCCCTAGTTAAAAAGTCTCAAAGAACACAGCTCTTTCCCTTCAGAACCCTTACCCAACTTTTAGTGATTTTAAGGTTTATGTTTTTAATGGTTGTCATCACTAAAAATATGAGGGTCACCATGACTTTTCTAACCAGTGCATACACAGTGCTTATACATTGACTAACGCATGGTGGAAATGTTAGAGATGATGATTGAATGAAAACATAAATCACATTGCTCGTGTTTGGAGATTCATTCACCAGCATCATGGGCAACTCTTGCAGAAGAACAGGTGAGATGAAAGAGGTTGGAGGTGTCAACAAGAAATGGGAAGTGTGGGCAAACACTGAGAAGCACAGGGGGTAGAAACAGCAGAATGTTGAGATGGGTTAGATGAGAGAGAATGAAGAAGGGTTGCTTGAGCTTCTGGTTAAAGCAATTAGATAAATAGCAGTGCCATTTATTGAGATCATAGTTCTAGGACAGGACCCCAACGGGTGGGAATAGTGACTTCAGTCTGGGGCCTGGCTCTCCCAAAGCTCATCTTTAGTGTTAGGTTTGACTTCTTATTCATGGCACATAAGGGTCTGCTCACAAATGGAGAAATTTCTCTCTCCCCATTCTCTATGCCATGCTACTTTTCTGCCTACCTCTCATTTGTTCATTGAGTCTGTTGTCCATGCAAAGAGTCTGATGTGAGGAATTCTCTTTTTTCAACTTTTCAGGTGGCCACTCAAGAAGTAGTGTGGGAAACATCCACATAAGAATGCTTCAGTGTCATATATATTCTTGAATTCTGAGCAGACTTCTGTTCTAATTCCATGTACTTTTCTTCCTACATAAACTGGATTGTTGAACTGGCCAGAAAAGTTTGTGTACTTTAGTCAACTCTTGCTTGAGATTCTGTCTTGCCCACAACCCTTAGGAGGGATTCATGTTGATCATAGTCTCCTCTTCTGTCAGGTAAAGCTTGTTGAATTAGAAGTAGACTCTTGGTCCAAGGCCAGCTGACCATAGCAGTTGTCAGTCAGATTCTCTCAGGAATTTGAACTCAGAGATACAGAAGGGGACATTGTAGGTATATGGGCTAAAAAGTCATATAGTTTTGGGACTGGGGTGCTTTGAGGGACCAGGAAGATATAAGGAGTAGATAACCCATGGTGAAGAGACAGAAGCAGGAAATAGATACAGCAAAGACCAGTTGGAGGGAGGGAGGGAAGAGAGTGGGTTTTCATTTCTAGAAGGTCCAGCTGTACTGTTTCAATGGGATTGACAGACCTTATTCCCTTTCTCCTCACATATCAACTGTGCAGCCCACAGAGGATGGGAATTTTACCTTTTTTCATGCAGGAGCAAGCTGGCGAGGAAGTCTCCAGTATTCATTTCTATCTGCTTACTTTTCAAAGAAAATTTAAAAGAATTATGAAGTGTTTCAGATATACAGTTAGATAAAGAGAATGATAGAGAACATTCATGTATTCACCAACCAGACTTACCAAACCTTAACATTTTCTCTCTTGCTGTATTTAGTTGAGATCTGTTATACTTTCCCCCAATTCCATTCTTCTCCCCTTCCTCAGAGGTACCAATGCTCTACATTTGTTGTTTTTCTTTACTTAAACAGTCAACAAAACCAAAAGACAACTGACCGAATGGGAGAAGATATTCACAAATGACATGTCAGATAAAGGGCTAATATCCAAAATCCATAAAGAACTTATCACCCAATGATAACTCAACACCCAATGAACAAATAATACAATAATACAATCAAGAAATGGGCAGAAAAAGAACCAAAAGATACCTGTGAATAAACCTAACCAAAGAGGTAAAGGATCTGTACTCGAGGAACTATAGAACACTCATGAAAGAATTGAAGAAGACACAAAAAGATGGAAGACCATCCCATGCTCATGGATCGGAAGAATAAACATTGTTAAAATGTCTACGCTGCCTAGAGCAATCTATACTTTCAATGCCATTCTCATCAAAATTCCACTGGCATTTTTCAAAGAGGTGGAGCAAATGATCTTAAAACTTGTATGGAATCAGAAGAGACCCCGAATTGCTAAGGAAATGTTGAAAAAGAAAAACAAAACTGGGGGCATCACGTTACCTGATTTCAAGCTTTACTACGAAGCTGTGATCACCAAGACAGCATGGTACTGGCATAAAAACAGACACATAGACCAGTGGAACAGATTAGAGAGCCCAGATATGGATCCTCAACTCTATAGTCAAATAATCTTCGACAAAGCAGGAAAAAATGTACAGTGGAAAAAAGGCAGTCTCTTTAATAAATGGTGCTGGGAAAATTGGACAGCTATGTGTAGAAGAATGAAAGTTGACCATTCTCTTACAAATACACAAAGATAAACGTGAAATAGATAAAAGACCTCAACATGAGGCAGGAATCCATCAAAAACCTAGAGGAGAACATAGGCAGTAACCTCTTCAACATCAGCCACAGCAACTTCTTTCAAGATATGTCTCCAAAGGCAAAGGAAACAAAAGTGAAAATGAAATTTTGGGACTTCATCAAGATTGAAAGCTTCTGCACAGCAAAGGAAACAGTCAACAAAACAAAGAGGCAACCCACGGAATGGAAGAAGATATTCACAAATGACAATATAGACAAAGGGCTGATAACCAGGATCTGTAAAGAACACCTAAAACTCAACACACACAAAACATAATCATGTCAAAGAATGGGGAGGAGACATGAACAGATACTTCTCCAATGAAGACATACAAATGGCTAACAGACACATGAAAAAATGTTCATCATCACTAGCCATCAGGGAGATTCAAATCAAAACTACATTTGAGATACCACCTTACACCAGTTAGAATGGCCAAAATTAACAAGACTGTAAGCAACGTGTGTTGGAGAGGATGTGGGGAAAGGGGAATCCTCTTACACTGTTGGTGGGAATGCAAGTTGGTGCAGCCACTTTGGAAAACAGTGTGGAGATTCCTTAAGAAACTAAAAATAGTTTCCCTATGACCCTGCAACTGCACTACTGGGTATTTACCCCAAAGATACAGATGTAGTGAAAAGAAGGGCCATCTGTACCCCAATGTTCATAGCAGTAATGGCCATAGTCACCAAACTGTGGAAAGAACCAAGATGCCCTTCAAAGGACGAATGGGTAAGGAAGATGTGGTCCATATATACTATGGAATATTATGCCTCCATCAGAAAGGATGGATACCCAACTTTTATATCAACATGGATGGGACTGGAAGAGATGATGCTGAGTGAAATAAGTCAAGCAGAGAGAGTCAATTATCATATGGTTTCGCTTATTTGTGGAGCATGAAGAATAACACAGAGGACATGGGGAGATGGAGAGAAGGGAGTTGGGGGAAATTGGAGGGGGAGACGAACCATGAGAGACTGTGGACCCTGAAAAACAATCTGAGGGTTTTGAAGGGGTGGCGGGTGAGAGGTTGGGTGAGCCTGGTGGTGGGTTTATGGAGGGCACGTATTGCATGGAGCACTGGGTGTTGTGCATAAACTATGAATTCTGGAACACTGAAAAGAAATTAAAATAATAAATAAAAATTTAAAAAAAAGACAAGAAATGGGCAGAAGACATGAACAGACATTTCTGCAAAGAAGATATCCAGATGGCCAACAGACACATGAAAAAGTTCCCAACATCACTTGGCATCAGGGAAATACAGACCAAAACCCCAATGAGATACCACCTCACACTATTCAGAATGGCTAAAATTAACAAGTCAGGAAATGACAGATGTTGACGAGGATATGGAGAAAGGGGAACCCTCCTACAGTGTTGGTGGGAATGCAAGCTGGTGCAGCAACTCTGGAAAACAGTATGGAGGTTCCTCAAAAAGTTGAAAATAGAACTACCCTATGACACAGCAGTTGCACTACCAGGTATTTACCCTAAAGATACAAATGTAGTGATCTGAAGGGGCATGTGCACCTGAATGTTTATAGCAGCAATGTCCACAATAGCCAAACTATGGAAAGAACCTAGTTGTCCATCAACGGATGAATGGATAAAGAAGATGTGGTGTGGGGTGCCTGGGTGGCTCAGTGGGTTAAAGCCTCTACCTTCAGCTCAGGTCATGATCCCAGGGTCCCGGGATGGAGCCCCACATTGGGCTCTCTGCTCGGCAGGGAGTCTGCTTCCCTTCCTCTCTGCCTGCCTGCCTCTCTGCCTGCCTCTCTGCCTACCTGTGATCTCTGTCTGTCAAATAAATAAATAAAATCTTTAAAAAAAAAAAAAAAAGAAGATGTGGTGTATGGAACGGAATGGAATGCAACAGAATACTATGCAGCCATCAAAAAGTGAAAGCTTGCCCTTTGCAGTGATGTGGATGGAACTAGAGGGTATTATGCTATGCAAAATAAGTCAATCAGGAAAGATAATTATCATATGATCTCTCTGATATTAGGAATTTGAGAGTCAGGGAAGGGGGTTGTTGGGGGTAGGGAGGGGAAAAATGAAACAAGATGAGATCGGGAGAGAGACAAACCATAGGAGACTCTTTATGTCACAAAACAAACTGAAGGTTGCTGTGGGGTGGGGGGTAAGGATAGGGTGGTTGGGTTATGGATATTGGGGAGGGTATGTGCTATGGTGAGTGCTGTGAAATCTGTAAGCCTGATGATTCATAGACCTGTACCCCTCAAACAAATAATACATTATATGTTAATTAAAAAAAGAAAAGAAAAAAATAATCTGTACATCCAACGTGGGCTCAAAATCATGACCCTAGATCAAGAGTTGCATGTTCCACCGACTGAGCCAGCCGGGTGCTCCTCATTTGTTGTTTTTACAATATAATTTTACTCTATTTATTACATGTGTTAACATAATAAATGATTGTTTTCCTCGGTATTAAATTTCATAAAATTGTTTTATTTGTAAAAAACTAATATCCTTTTTGGTCAATGATATATATTTTAGATTTGTCTGTGTTACTAACTGTAGATCTATTTTTTTTTTCATGTAGAATTCTTTGGTACATGATTATATCATAATGTATCCTTTCTTCTACTGCTGGCCTCTCAATTGTTTCCCTGTATTTTTTCAGTTACAAAAAATGTTGCAATGAATATTCTCATGTATGGCTCCTAATGCATACACATGGGGTTTCCCTGGGGAACATAGTTAGAATTGCAGTTGCTAGACTTTAAGGCTATGCACATCTTCAGCCTAACTGGATTTATCCAAATTATTTTCTGAAGTGGTCGTACTAATTTTGCTTGCTGCTAGTTCCAATTGCTCCACATTCTCACTATCATTTGATATCATTAGACATTTTAATTTTTGTCAAATACATGGATATGAAATGTAGTTTACGTTTCTAGGAGTGTAAGTTTGTAAATATGAGGTTGTCTGTATTTTCGTATTTTGGCCATTTCAACTTTTCTCCCCCTATGAATTGCCTATTTCTTTCAGTTGCCAATTTTTCCATAGGATTATTTGCGTTTTGCTTATTTACTTGTCTTTATTTGTTCTGAATATAAATATTTTGTTGGTTATATGTCTTACATCTTTTTCTTATCTGTAGTTTGTATTTTCAACTTGCTTATGGTAACTTTTCATGTTACAGGTTTCAGTTTTAATGGGAATTTTATAAGCCTTCTTTATAACTGGTGCTTTTTGTGTTTGAAGAAATTCTTCCCTACCCTGAGGACATAAAGATATTCTTTCATTTTCTTCCAAAGTTTTTTTTTTTTTTTAAAGATTTTATTTATTTATTTGAGAGAGAAAGCAAGAGAGAGAGATTGAGAGAATGAGTGTGGGGAGGGGTAGAGGGAGAAGCAGATTCTCTGCAGAGCAATGAGACTGATGTGGGATTCGATCCCAACACCCTGGGATAAAGACCTTAGCCAAAGGCAGATGCTTAACTGAGCCACCCAGGTGCCCACTTCCAAAGGTTTTTAAAGAATTTGTTCTGCGTTTAGTTTTTAGATCTGTGTGGAATATATTTTTGGTATGGAGTGAGGAATATATGTTTTTTGCCCCACATGAGTGCTGAGGTGGGTGAACACCATCTATTTATCATTTCACTCTTCCCTCAGAGACCTATATCATCACTCCATTAGGTAATGAACCTTGGTCCATTATATTGAAGGTTTTATCTCTGGACACTCTGTTTTGCTTTCTTTATTTCTGTAGCAGTGCCACATTATTTTAATTACAGCTTTATAATGTCTTGATATTTGATATAGTGATTATGTCCTTAGGTTCTTCTTAAAAATTTTTGGTCAGTTTTTCATCATTTGATTTTATGTACACATTTTAGAAGTGGCTTGTCAGGGTTCCTGAAGATTCTTGTCTGAATTTAGTTAAATGACACAAAATATTTAGATTAATTTGAAGAGAATAGATAGTTTTATAGTATTACCTTCTCACTTATAAACACAACTTTTCTTTTATGTTTTCTTTAGCATCTTTCAACAAAATTTTATAATTTTCTTCAGACATATGATGTGTGGCTTTTTTATTATTATTCCTTGACATTATTATTTTTCTATTATTTGGTCTATTTAAAAATTTTAATGTTATTTTAAGATATCTTTGTATGTAGGAGCACAACTGATTTTTAGAAATTGATTACCTCTGTAACAAACTTGTCAAACTTTCTTATTGGCTCTAATTTTTGTTTTTTTGGTTTTTTAAAATATATTATTTATTTATTTGACAGAAAGAGAAAGGAGAGAGAGCACACGCCAGGGGGTGACAGAAAGATAAGCAGGCTCCTCATTGAGCAAGGAGCCTGATGCAGAACTCAATCCCAGGACCATGGGATCATGACCTGAGCTGAAGGCAGCTGCCCAATGACTGAGCCACCCAGGTATCCCTAATCTTTATTTTCTATATATTTTGTCTTTAGTTTTTATTATTATTATTTAAATTTTGTATACTACATTGTTATTATTTTCTATTTTCAATCTTTATTTTCTAGTAAATGCATTTATGGCTATACATTTACCTCTAAGTACAACTTTAGCTGCATCCTATACGTTTTAATATATAAATATAATATAATGTGTATATTATATATATATTTTTTGCTCAATTTTAAATATTAGCTAATGATTTGCTATATCCAAGGATTATTTAAGAATACATTGAAATTTCTAACATATGTATTTCTTAAACTATCTTGCTTAGAATATTTGTTCTGTATGATGTTGATACTTTTAAAATTTCTGAGCTATTCTGTATGCTGGGTCAAGTAAATTTTTTCTTTTTTGGTTCAAGTTCAATTTTTATGCATGTTCCATGGATAGTCTCTGTTGGTGCAGCATTCTTTTTTAAATTAATTAATTAATTAATTTTATTTTTAAAAAAGATTTTATTTTATTATTTGTGAGAGAGAAAGAGCATAAGCAGGTGGAGCGACAGGCAGAGGAAAAGCAGGTTCCTTCTGAGCCACTCAGGTGTCCCATTGGTGTAGCATTCTATATGCATGTCTGTTTGATCAAACTTCCTTACTTTGTTGCTTGAGTCTTCAATGTCTTTAGTAATTCCATGTACTTGTTTTGTCCATTTTGGATAGAAATATCTTAAATCTCCAAGTATGATTGTGAACTTTTCATTTTCTAAATGCAATTTTGTCAGTTTAAAAATATTTTGAGGCTAAATAATTATTTGCATAAAATAATAGGGTTTTTATAACAGGTGAATTGTTTTCTTGATCATTCTGCAGTGGTCCAATATGATAGATAGTATTATTGTTAAAATATTTACTCCCCCAACTAAGGTAAGATTTTACTTCTCTTCACCTTGACAAGATTTGGTTGTGTGACTTGGTTTGGGCAGTGAAGTCAAGTGGGAGTGAGAAGCATTACTTGCAAATGGATTTAATAGCCAAGACATTGTTCGTAATGTCTTTATTTCCTTCTGGCTCTGACACCAGCAGTTTTAGACAGAGACTAATCTGTTAGTCTGAATCCAAGGGGTGGACGTATTATAAAGCAGAGTTGGTCTCAATCTGTGGTGAACGTGTTGCCGAGTGAGAAATGAGACTTTTTTTTTCCCCCTTTGGAAGTTACTGCAATCTTTTGGGTTGTTTATTACTGCAAGATAACCTAAACTATCATGATTAATACTTCCAACTAATTCCTACTAATGCCTTTTGCCTTAAGGTTGATTTTGTCTGTTATTAATTTGGCTGCTCCAAGTTTCTCTGAAATAGGGTTTGCTGGAATGTCCTTTTCAGTCTCTCTCCCTTCAAAATTTCTGAGTCTCATAATTTTGGTGTGTCTTCTGTAAACCACATTTAGCTAATTTTTTTTTTTTTCCATTCTGAGATGCTCTGGCCATTTAAATTTATTGTTTTTATGATGTATTTCTTTCATCTTATTTTGTGATTTCTGTTTATCAGACCTTTTACTTTTGCCTTTGTCCTCTCTTTCCTCATCTATAAACTGGTATAATAGGCTAAATGGTAGCCTCTAAAAAAGGTATGTCCAATTCCCGAATCCCAGAACCTATAAGCATTACCTAATATGGCAAAAGAGTATTAACTTACTGGGCAAAAAAATGTGATTAAATTAAAGATCTTGAGAGATTTTTTCCCTGTTTTATCCAGGTGGGTCTAAATGCAGTCATGCATATTTTTATCAGACTGACAAACAGAAGAGGAGGAGGCAGTGTGACAATGGAGGGAGGATTGGAATGAGGCAGCCACAAGTCAAGGAATGCTGACAGCCACCAGAAGCTGGAAGAGGCAAAGAGCAGTTTATCCTGTAGAGCTTCCAGAAGGACTGTGACTTTGCCAATACCCTCATTAGGACCTCTGGCCTCTTGTAAAAGAATAAATTTCTGTTGTTGTAAATCATTCAGCTTGTGGTGATGGGTTACGGCAGCCACAGAAAACTAATACAAGTGGAATAATAGTGTTCTTATTCCATAGGGTCATTGTGAGAATTATATGAAATAATACAGGTAAAGAACTTATCCCTCAGTGTCCAGTCTACATTAAGTGCTCAGTAATGTTTAGACATTATTCTAATCATTATTACCAGTAAAAATATGTTTTAGGTAGAGTTCTCTAGAAGAACCTGAGATGGAGATTCTTTTTTAATTAAAAAACTTTTTTTTAGATTATTCATTTATTATTTATTTGACAGAGAGAGACATAGTGAGAGAGGGAACACAAGCAGAGGGAGTGGGAGAAGGAGAAGCAGGCTTCCTGACAGCAGAGAGCCTGACATGGGGCTCAATCCCAGGACCTTGAGATCATGACCTGAGCTGAAGGCAGATGCTTAACGACTGAGCCACCCAGGTGCCCCTGAGGTGGAGATTCTTATGGAACTTACTGAAGGGACGAAACCTGTAAGGGGGTGAGGGCAGTAAGTTAGAGCAAGGGAACAGTCTAAAGTTTAGTTGTTAGACAAGAACTGAAGTCTAGTCTTAGTCCAGTCCTTGGGGATCAATGAATGGCACCCAGAGGTGCCATTTATACCGTGAGGCAACAAAGCTATGCTTCTCTACTCCTGTAACAGTCAGTCAATGGATGAGGCACCAGGGAATGGGAGAAGGAGGAGGAGGGAGTGAAGTGTGAGGGTAACATAGCCTCCTTGTAATTTCAGGGTAAGCCATGTAAGCCAGCTCTTCTCAGCCAAGGGCAAATCTGAGAAGGGTGTAGCTGTGACCTGTTAACAACAGTCCTCACAGCAGCTGGGGAATAAGCATTAGCTCAGGTAGAGGATGTGTTGCTGGGACACACATATTGTGTCTACTACACAATGAAAGCTGAAAGACAATGGGGTAGTATTTCAAAGTTCTAAAGAAAAAAAATCACTGTCAACTGAGGAGTTTTAGCTCCAATTCAAATATTATTCAAGTGCTAGAAAAAACACAATAGAGTTTTCAGACAATAGAGTTTCCAATCATGCCCTCACAAAAAGATATGTTAAAGAATGCATTTCAGCAAGGAGAAAAGTGAATCCAACGATGAATAAGTGGAATTTGAAATGAAAAACACATTACTATTTGGAGTAGCACTCCCCAAAATGAAACATTTGGGTATAAATCTAACAAAATATATATAGGACCTATATGGGGAAAACTACAAAACTCTAATGAAAGATATCAAAGAAGAACTAAGCAAATGGAGAGATATTCCAGGTTTATGAGTAAAAGGCTCAATATCATCAAAATGTCAGTTCTTCCCAACTTGATCTATAGATTTAATGCAATCCTAATAAAAATGATAGCAAGTTGTTTTGTGGATATCTCCATAGTTTATGCGGAGAAGCAAAAGACAGTCAACATATTCTTGAAGGAGAAGAACAAAGCTGGAAGACTGATGCTACCCAACTTTAAGGCTCACTGTAAAGCTACTTTAATTAAGACAGTGTGGTATTGGTGAAAGCATAGATAATAGATCAGTAGAATAGAGAGCCAAGAAATAGACCAAATAAATATAACCAAATGGTCTTTGACAGGGGAGCAAAGGCAATACAATGAACTAATGGTGGTGGAACAACTGGACATGTGCATGTGAAAAATGAATCTAGACACAGACCTTACACCTTCACAAAAATCAGTTTAGAATAGATCAGAGACTTCCATGTGAAGCACAGAACTATAAAACTCCTAAAAAGATAACATAAGAGGAAATCTAGATGAACTTGGGTATGGCAGTGACTTTTTATATACAATATCTAAGGCATAATCCCCAAAGGAAACAATTGATAGGCTGGACTTCATTATTATTAAAACTTCTATGCTGTGAAAGACAATGTCAAGGGAATGAGGAGCGAGCCACAGACAGGCATAAAATATTTTTTTTTTTTAAAATTTTATTTATTTATTTATTTGTTAGAGAGAGAGAGTGAGCGAGCACAGGCAGACAGAGTGGTAGGCAGAGGCAGAGGGAGAAGCAGGCTCCCTGCCGAGCAAGGAGCCCGATGTGGGACTCGATCCCGGTACGCTGGGATCATGACCCGAGCCGAAGGCAGCCGCTTAACCAACTGAGCCACCCAGACGTCCCCATAAAATATTTTTTAAAGACATATCTGATAAAGGCCTGTTATCTGCAATACACAGAGAGCTCTTAAAACTTAATAAAAATATGAAAAACCTGATAAAGAAGTGATCAAAAACTTTTAGAAACACCTCACCAAAGAAATTATACAGATGGAAAATAAGCATATGGAAAGACGTTCCACATTATATGTCATTAGAGAATTATAAATTAAGATAACAATGAGATACAACTACACACCTATTAGAATGGCCAAAATCAAAACACTGACAGGACCAAATGCTGACAAGAATGTGAAGCAGCAGGAACACTTATTCACTGCTGGTAGGAATGTGAAATGGTATAGTCACGTTGGAAGATGTTTCAGATGTTTCTTACCAAACTAAACATGCTTTTGCCATACCATCCAGTAATCACATTCCTTCGTATTTAGCCAAAATAATTGAAAATTATGTCTACACAAAAACCTGTGCATGGATATTTATGGCAACTTTATTCATGATTGCCAAAAATAGAGGCAACCGAGATATTAATTAATTAATTAATTAAGATTTTATTTATTTATTGACAGAGAGAGAGGTCACAAGTAGGCAGAGAGGCAGGCAGAGGGAGAGGGGGAAGTAGGCTCCCCGCTGAGCAGAGATCCCGATGCGGGACTCGATCCCAAGACCCTGAGACCATGACCCAAGCCAAACGCAGAGGCTTAACCCACTGAGCCACCCAGGTGCCCCCAAGATGTATTTTACTAAGTGAATCAATAAACTGTGTTACATCCAAGACATTGAATATTATTTAGCACTGAAGAGAAGAGAGCTATCAAGCCACAAAAAGACATGGAGGAAATTTAACTGCATATTACTAAGTGAAAGAAACCAATCTGAGGTGACTACATATTGTATGATCTCAATTATATGACATTCTACAAAAGGCATTTAAGACCTATGGAGACCGTAAGAGGATTGCCAGAGGCTAAGGGGAATGAAAGATGAATAGGCAGAGTACAGAGAATTTTTAGGGCAGCGAAACTATTCTGTATGATGCTGTAGTGGTGGATATATGTCACCACGCTTTATTAAAACCCACAAAAGGTACAACAGCAAGAGTGAACCCTACTGTAAACCATGGATGCTGAGTGATAATGATGTGTCAGTGTAGTTTCATTGACTGTAACAATGCGATGAGGAATTTTAATAGTGGGGGAAGTTTCGTTTGTGTGTGACAGGGGTGGAACATGAGGCTTACGCATTGAAAATGTGTTCCAATGCTGAACAGCATACAAATATGAATCCACATCTAGATACTGCACAGTAAAATAGCAACATATCAAGGAAAAAAAGATAAAAATTAATTTAAATTTCTCTTCTAAAGAGAGAAATCAGATTACTTACAGACGAGTTAAATTAGAACAAGGGCCCTTTTGTTATCAACAGTGTTTGGTATGGGTAAAGGGATTAAAAAAAAAGAACAAAAACTGTGTGTGTCTCTGTGTGTGGGTTTGTGTAAAGTGTTGGAAGGGCTAACGTGAACTAGAGATAAGAGGATGGGAAAGAGGTTTAGTGGTGTAATGATTTGCTGAACTTTAGATGGGCTGAATGTGAAACATTGAGATCAAGGGAATGGCAGAAATGGAAGCAGGTCAGATGACCACAGAGCCAACTCAGAGTAGAGGATCCCATGGCCAGCTGTGTGTCCCACTAATGAAGAAGGCTTGTTGCATCCATGCTTTGAACTACCACACAGGGTCCTTGGTCCTGTTCATATGAGTTCTTAAATTGCTTATGGCTTGGCAAGATCTGAAATAATAGGGGCAAGTGAACTAGAGTTCAGATAGTATAAATAGCTTAACTCCAAAGGTGGGGATGAAGAGAAGGAGAATAGCAATGGTAGAGGTCAGGTAACTGGGAATTAGAGGTCAGGTGGGGCAACCATTGATATTAGGGAGTCTAGAGGACATAATGCCTTCCCAGTGAATAAATACAATGACAACAAGATCCAGTCCTGCTTAAGGAGAGTTGGCAGGAGCTAGGTGAGTGTCAGATTTTGAGGTATAGACTAGAATCCAGTGTATGAAGCTGTATGTGGAAATGTGGGCAGATCTGCTGGTCTGGACTGGGAAGGAAAGTGGAGAGAACTGTGACTTTGGTGTAGAGAAAGATATGTGTGTTCTTAGACTTTACTCTTCGCACTTCTGGGTTTGTAACAGTTAAGTCAACATGGACTGCAGAAGGTGTGCAGAAGCACAGAGTGGTTCTGGGAATATCATGCTGAGGGAACATGTTAGTTCTAAGTTCCAAAGGATGGTGGGATTGAAGTCATTCTTTATGCTCTGCCCTGTCATGGTTGAACAGGAATCAGACTGAGCCTGGGTCTTCAGAAGAGGTCCACAGACAGATCCACACATGTGCTAGGGGAGGTAAAGGCAAGAGTTAGGCCCTGGCAGGACTGAACTTACATGCTTCCCATGCAACTTCAAGTAGATCTGTTGTTAGACCAAGTTGTTGCAGGTAGCAAGTTCTGTTGCTAAGTAAATCCCATGATAACTTTTTTTATACACAAGGGAACAGCCACCCACAAGGCCAGATGTACAAAACCCTCTCCTTATTTTCCTTTATATGTTGTTCTTCTTGAATTTCCTGCTTTTATTAGTGAGCACCACTGTTCCTCTGTGATCCAGAATGAAAAAATCCAAGTCACCTTTGCTTTCTTCTCTGGCCATACATACAGTCCCTTCTTCAGTGCCACCTGTTCTACCACTCGGAATCCTCTTCCTCGGTGCCCTCCTCATGCCTTGCTGCCAGTCTTGACCCAGACCCTCATTTCTGCTCTCCTGCCCTATTTGTAGTACCTTCTTACCTGCTCCCCAGCTCCAGGCTCTTCTCTAATTTCTGTTTTATTGTTTCTCTCACAATCTCATACAATCTGTCAACCAGACCTTTCGTCTTTACCTCCCCAAAACAACCACTGCCTCAACCATGCCCCCTCGTCTGAGGGGACTTTGTTTCTCATTTGTACTACAGCAATAACCCTACTCTTTCTCCCCTGTGATTTACTATTGCAGCTTGAGTGATTTTTTTTTTTTTTTTTTGGACACCGAGCTAGAGAGTACAAGTAGGCAGAGCAGCAGGCAGAGGGAGAGGGAGAAGCAGGCTCTCTGCTGAGCAGGGAGCCCAAGGCAGGGCTTGATCCCAGGACTCTGGGGTCATGACCTGAGCTGAAGGCAGCAGCTTAACCGACTGAGCCACCCAGGCGCCCCTTGAGTAATGTTTCTAAAATGCAAATCAGACAATTTCATCTGTCCGCTTTGCTCAGAAACTTCCAGTCGCTTCTTGTTGCCTTTGGAATAAGATCCAAATTACTTTCCATGGCCTTCAAAGTCCTATATAATTTGGGCCTGCCGACTTCTCTGACGCCGTCTCTCTCACTGTCCCCCTTACTCCCACCACCTGCTTGCTCTTGCTCAAATGTGACAGTGCACACCAGACCTCTTCCTGCAACCTCTGTGTGGGAGAGAGCTGCCATCTTTGCATGGCTTGCTTGCTCCTACAGCTCAGGTCTTTGCTCCAGTGCCGCTTACTTAGAGAAGCCATCTCTGACATCCTACTTAAAATGGTTCTCGCCTAATCTCTATTACTTTATCCTGCTTTGTTTTTTCTTCATAATAATCATGATCTGGAATTATCCTGTTAATTTTATTGTTATTGCTGTCTTCTCCCCTAGAATAGAAGTGTCTGGAGGGCAGGAGTCTGAACTTGTAGTACCTGCCACATACTGCATTTTCAATAAATATTGAAGGAGTGAGTAGGTGGTGTTCCTTAACTTGATCTTCTCAGAGTGAAGCTTTGTCCGTGCCACATCCTAATAAAGTGGATTGTTCATTGCCCTTCAATATGTTTCAAAATCTTCTCCAAGCTCCTTTATATTCTTATGCTGTATAAATGTCCTTCATATCACTTGTACCCTACGCCAAGTGAGCTGTATGCTGTTACCCAGATACTCTGCTGTTTGTCACCTTTGAGATTTTCTTCACATCAGTTTCTCTACGGAGTATATCATTCCCCTCATGTCCTCACCTTTTCTTCTTAAAATAAAGCACATCCCATTGTTTATTCTTTTGTAACAGTGTTGCTCTACTATATTGCTCTGCTTAAGGAGCTCTTTATTTGTTAAGTTTTTGTTCTAATTTCAGGTAGATAACGTATAATATTACATTAGTTTCAGGTACAATATAGTGATTCAACACTTCCATGTATCACTTGGTGCTCATCACAAATGCCCTCCTTATTCCTCATCATCTCTTTTCTTCCCTAACCCCACATCCTTCCTGGTAACTATCAAGCTTGTTCTCTATAGTTAAGAGTCTGGTTAAGAATCTCTCTCTTTTTTTAAAAAAATTCTGAATTGAGAAGTTTGTGCTGTAACTTATAGCATTTTACTTTGTACCTGTCATAATCATTCACAACAATATCCTGGGCATCCAACACTTGCCTCATAGTAGGTACCCACTACATATTTGTTAAGTAGATATTATAGTTTTGTGCATCTCTCTCTTTTCCAACTTTTTCCAATTTTGAGATATAATTGACATATAACATTGTTGTATACAATGTGTTGATTTGATACACACATATATTGCAACATGATCACCACTCTAGTTTTAGCTAACACATCTGTCAAGTGACATAATTACCATTTCTTTTTTTCACATTCTAATGTATTATTTTTTATTTTTTGATGGAATACAATGTTCTCATGCTTTTATTTTATTTGTTTTTGTTTTTATTTCTAATGCATTAACTTTTTAAATTAAATTCAATTTAGTTAACATATGATATATTATGAATCTCAGGGATAGAGTTTAGTGATTCACCAGTTGCGTATAACACCCAGTGTTCATTACATCAAATGCCCTCCTTAATGTTCATCACCCATGTACCTCATCCCTCAACTCCCACCAACCCTGGGTTTGTTACATATAGTTAAGAGTCCCTTATGATTTCCCTCTATCTCTGTGTTGTCTTATTCTGTTTTTCCTTCCCTTCTCCTATGTTCAGCTGTTTTATTTCTTAAATTTCATATATGAGTGAAATCAGATGGTATTTGTCTTTCTCTGACTGACTTATTTCGTTTAGCATAATACCCTCTAGTTCCACCCACATCATTGCAAATGGCAAGATTTCATTCTTTTTGATGGCTGAGTAATATTCCATTATATGTATGTATGTGTTTATCCATTCATCTCTTGATGGACATCTGGGCTCTTCCCATAGTTTGGTTATTATGGACATTGCTGCTATAAACATCAGGGTACATGTGCCTCTTCAAATCACTATGTTTGTAGACTTTGAATAAATACGTAGTAGTGTAATTGCTGGTTCTATTTTTACCTTTTTGAGGAATCTCCATTACTGTTTTCCAGAGTGTCTGCACGAGTTTGCATTCCCACCAACAGTGTAAGAGGGTTCCCCTTTCTCCACATCCTCACCAACATCTGTTATTTCCTGTCATGTTAGTTTTTGCCATTCTGACGTGTGACGTAGTTTTTCCTTGTGGTTTTGATTTGTATTTCCCTGATGCCAAGTAATGTTGAGCACTTTTTCATGTCTTTGTTGGTCATTTGTATGTCTTCTTTGGAGAAATGTTGTTCATGTCTTCTGCCTATTTCTTTTTTTTTTTTTTTTAAGATTTTATTTATTTATTTGACAGACAGAGATCACAAGTAGCAGAGAGAGGGGGAAGCAGACTCCCTGCTTGAGCAGAGAGCCCCGTGTGGGGCTCGATCCCAGGACCCTGGGATCACGACCTGAGCCAAAAGCAGAGGCTTAACCCCTTCTGCCTATTTCTTGACTGAAATTTTTATTTTTGGGGTGTTGAGTTTGATAAGTTCTTTATAGATTTTGGATACTAACCTTTTTTCTGACATGTCATCTGTGAATATTTTCTCCCATTCCAGAGGTTGCCTTTTAGTTTTGTTGGCTGTTGGCTGTGCAAAAGTTTTTTATTCTGATAAAGTCCCAATAGTTCATTTTTGTTTTTGTTTCCGTTGCCTTTGGAGATGTGTCTAGTGAGACATTGCTGCAGCCAAGGTCAAAGAGGTTGATGCCAGTGTTGTCCTCTAGGATTTTGTTGGATTCCTGTCTCACATTTACGTCTTTCATCCATTTTGAGTTTATTTTTGTGTACAGGGTAATAAATTGTTCCAGTTTCATTCTTCTGCATGTGGCTGCCAAATTTTCCCAACACGATTTGTTGAAGAGACTGTATTTTTTCTATTGGATACTCTTTCCTGCTTTGTCAAAGCCTCATTGACCATAGGGTTGAAGGTCCATTTCTGGATTCGCTATTTTGTTCCATTGATCTATGTGTCTGTTTTAGTGCTGGCATACTGTCTTGATGATTATAGCTTTGTAATACAGCTTGAAGTCCAGAATTGTGATGACACCAGCTTTGGTTTTCTTTTTCAACATTACTTTAGCTATTTGGGATCTTTTCTGGTTCCATACAAATTTTAGAATTGTTTGTTCCAACTCTGAAAAATTCTGGTGATATTTTGATAGGGATTGCAATGAATGTGTAGATTGCTTTGGGTAACATAGACATTTTAACAATATTTGTTCTTCCAATCCATGCACATGGCATGTTTTTCCATTTCTTTGCATCTTCCTCAATATCTTTCAAAAGTGTTCTATAGTTTTCAGAGTACAGATCTTTTACCTCCTTGGGTAGGTTTATTCTTAGGTATCTTACAGTTTTTGGTGCAATTGTGAACAGGATCAATTTCTTGATTTCTCTTTCTGGTGCTTCTTTGTTAGTGTATAGAAATGCAACAGAATTCTATGCATTGATTTTATATCCTAGGACTTTGCTGAATTCCTGTATCAGTTCTAGCAATTTTTTTTTGGTGGAGTCTTTTGGGTTTTCTACATAGATTATCATGTCATCTGTAAAGTGTGAAAGTTTGACTTCTTCTTTGCTGATTTGGATGCCTTTTCTTTCTGTTTGTTGTCTGATTGATCAGGCTAGGACATCCAGTACTATGTTGAACAATGGTGGTGAGAGGGGACATTTTTGTTGTATTCCTGACCATTTCTTTTTTGTGGTGAGAACATTCAAGATATCCCTTAGAAACTTTCAAGTATATAGTATAGAACTGATATAAATAACCACAATGCTGTGCATTAGATACCCAGAATTTACTCACCTTCTAACTGTAAGTTTGTACTATTTGACCAACATTTTCCCTTTTCACCCATCCCCCAGCCCCTGCTACCAACCATTCTACTCTCCGTTTCTGAGTTTGGCTTTGTTAGATTCCACAAAAAAGTGATATTATACAGTATTTGTCTTTCTGTTGGACTTACTTCACTTAGCATAATATCCTCAAGGGCCATCCATGTTATTACAAATGGGAGGCTTTCGTTCTTTTTCATGGCTGAGTAATACTCCATTGTATGTAATACAATGTATGTTTTATTCATCCATCCATAGATGGACATTTAGGTTGTTTCCATATCTTGGCTATCAGGAATAATGCTTCAAGGATCATAGGAGTTCAGATATTTCTTCAATATCCTGTTTTCATTCTTTTGAATACCCAGAAGTAGAATTGCTGATCATATGACAGTTCTATTTTTAAATTTGTTGAGGAACTTCCATACTATTCCCACAGTGGCTGTACCAGTTTATATTCCCACCAACAGTGCACAAGGATTCCCTTTCTATACATCCTCACAAACACTTGTTATCTCTCTCTTTTTTTTTATGATAGCCATTCTAACAGGTATGAGGTGATATCTCATGTTTTGATTAACATTTCCCTGATAATTAATGATGTTGAGCATTTTTTATGTCCCTGTTGACCATCTGCATGTCTTCTTTGGCAAATGTCTGTTTGGTTTCACTACACATTCTTTAATTGGGTATTTTATTATTTATTTGTTTGAGTCCTTTATATATTTTGAGTATTTTGGATATTAACCCACCATAAAATATTTGATCCCATTACATAGGTTGTCTTTTCATTTTGTTGATTGTTTGTTTTGCTGTGCTGAAGTCTTTTAGTTTGGTGTAGTTCCACTTATTATTATTTTTTCTTTGTTGTTGTGCTTTTAGTGTCGTTGCTAAGACATATGTCAAAGGGCTTTTTCCCTATGTTTTTTCCTAGAAGTTTTATGGCTTACAGTCTTATATTAAGTCTTTAATCTATTTGGAGTTACTTTTTGTGAGTGGTGTAGAATAGGGGTCCAATTTAATTTTTCTGCATTGTTACTCAGCTTTCCCTACACCATTTATTGATAAGACTGTCCTTTCTCTATTGAGTACTTTAGGTCACTTGTCAAATAGTTAACAGTATATGTGGGTTTTATTTCTGGGATCTGGATTCAGTTTCAGTGTTCTATATGTCTATTTTTATGCCAATACTATACTGTTCTTTTTTGTTTTATTTATTTATTTATTTTTAAATATTTTATTTATTTATTTGACAGACAGAGATCACAAGTAGGCAGAGAGGCAGGCAGAGAGAGAGGAGGAAGCAGGCTCCCCACTGAGCAGAGAGCCTGATGTCGGGCTCTATCTCAGGACCCCGAGATCAAGACCTGAGCCAAAGGCAGAGGCTTTAACCCACTGAGCCACCCAGATGTCCCTGCCGCTAACTTTGAAGATGGAGTGGGCTGTGGAATAAGGAACGAGGGCAGCTTCTGGGAGTTGAGGGCGACCCCGTGTAACAGCTAGAAAGGAAACGAGGACCTCAGTCATACAACTGCAAAGAGCTGATTTTTACCAAAGTCTGATTGAGCAGCAGATTGTGTTCAGACCCAGTGAGAACCACAGCTCTTTTCAACATGTGGATTTCACCAGGTCAGACCCAGAGTGGAGACCCCGGCCATGTCATTCATGCCCAGACTTTTGACCTACAGAGACTTTGCGATAATAAGTTTATGTCATTTTAAGCCGCTCAGTATGGTATTTTATTATGCAGCAATAAGAAAATAATACAGGGATGACGATGATGATCATGAAGAAGAAAAATAAACTTTAGGAAGGGCTGGAGGAAAGAAAGAGCCAGGGAAGCCCCCCCAAATTTTCAGTCTCAATCTTATGACTCAGGCTCTCCCTCCTTTAAGTGCCAGAGCGACTACAGGTCTTGATTCTGCCCTGGGCCACTTCAGGCAGGCTCCAGAAGAGAGGATTCAGACATGATTAGTGAACGAATGTCTTCCTTTTGTCTGGTTTTTCCTTTTAGGCTTAGAACAGAGGCACACACTGTTTTTCCACTGATCCCCTCTCTAATAAGTGTACCGACCTGAAACAATTGACCTTAAAAAATAAAAATAAGTAAGCAGCCCCCAGAGCCCTAGCAGGCAGCATTAGCATTCTCCAGTCTCCCTGGTTGTGTCCTGGGAGTCTCAAAGAAATGAATCTTATTATTAGTCTGCTGCTAGTGACGGCTCCTGATGGCTCCTTCCTCCCAGCTACAGCTGCTGAGCCTGGCACAGGTGTCAGAAGGCTGATGGCTCTGCAGGGATGAGGCAGAGGCACATGGAGCCATCAGTCCCAAGCTCAGGGCAGGCTGTTTGGATTTCCGCATGTCAGAGGAGCCTCCAAATCTGTGTTTCTAGGACTTTTTCAGGCCGTTATTATGAATGGTGGTAAGAGAGCACCATTCAGAGGTCTTCACTCCCTTCTTTTTTGTTGTGAGATATATCCTTTATACAGAGGTGTGCATATAGTTTAAATTTTTAAAAGCAAACACCAGTGTGAAAAAGAAAAACAAACATTGCCAGCACCTGGTAAGTCCTGTGCTTTCCTATCCCCATACACAATCTCTTCTTACCCCACTCCCTGCCCCCCAATATCTTGAAGTTCGTGAAAACCACTTTCTTGCCTCTTAAAAAAACCTCTACTTTTTTAAAAATACCGTTGTATGCATCTCTAAATAGGAACAGCCTAGTTTTGCCTGTTTGCAAACTTTATGGAAATGGAATTTGTGTACCCTTTTTGCATCTTGCTTCTTTATGTATTATATTTTTGAGATTCATCCATATTATCATAGAATCATAGTTTGCTCATTTTCAATGTTGATCAGTATTCCATTTTCTGAATATACCACCATTTATTTATTCTCATCTCAATAGACATTTAATTTAGATTGTTTTTAGCGTCTGGCTATTTAAGCCACACTGCGATGAACATTCTTATACATATGCACTAGGCAGGAGTTTATCTAGGGTATGTACGAAAGCTCAGAATTGGATGGACATGGTGAATGTGTGTCTTCAAACTTGCCAATAATGCCAAACTGCTTTCCAAATGGAATTCAAGTACATTCCCATAAACAGTAGATACAATTTCCTAATTCTCTACATTTTTGCCAGCACTCAGTATATTAGTTTCCTATGGCTGCATTAAAAAAAAAAATGTTACAGGTGGTTGGGTGATGGGCATTGGGAAGGGTATGCGATATGGTGAGTGCTATGAAATGTGTAAGCCTGACGATTCACAGACCTGTGCCCCTGGGGCTAATGACACAATATGTGTTAATAAAAATAATCAATAAAAAATGTTACAAACATGGTGGTTTGAAACAACTTAAAATTGTTACCTTACAATTTGCATGAGTCAGAGTCTGGGTTCAGATTAAGAGGGTTTTCTGCTCAGGGTCCCTCCAGGCTATGATCAAGGTGTTGGCTTGGGTTGGGGGCTATCTGAACCTTGGGTTCTTTTCTGAGCTCTCACAGGTGTTTGTAGAATTCATTTCTTTGCAGCTGTAGGACTCATGTAGGATTCTACATCTTCAAGGCCACTCAAGGCCTCTCTGACACTTCACCTTCCTCTAAAGGCAGTGCTGATTAGGTCAGGCTTATCCAGGATAAGCTCCCTTTTGATTAACTGAAAAGTCAACGGGTACAAATATAATCATAAGGCAGATACTATATTCACCAGTTTTGCTCATACTCAAGGGGATGCATTATATAGCATGTGTATATCAGGGCCCTTGGTGATCATCATGGAATCACTTGCCATATTTGGTATTTTCAGTTTGTTTAATTTTTAACTAATTACATTATTTAATTTTTGAATATCCAAAGTTAAGTAATTTTTCATTTGTCTATTGATGACTGGTGTATCTTGGGGTATTTTTTAAAAATACATTCTTCATTTGCAGATACTTCTCTGAAGTGGTTGAACAATATTCTGTAATAATAAAATACCATGATATAACTTTTATTGAATGCTTGGTCTTTGTGAGCCATTTACATGAACTGCCTCTTTTTACATAGCTAAAATTGTTGGAATAGGTCCTACACATTTTACAGATGAAGAAATTGAAGCCAAGAGGAGTCAGACAACCTAATGATATCCTATAACTAGTAAGTCAGTGATTTGGGCTTTGAACTGGATCTGTATGACTCTGGAGACTATGTCCTTAAACTCCAAGGAAATCTTGCATACTTGACTTAGGGGGCAAGGAGGCTTGTTATGGGGGCAAATGGTTTCTTAAACCTTTTATAATGAAAATACTGTTTTATGGATGAAAGAGTAACCCTTTATGTTTGCTAACTTAAGCCCTAATCTGTTTCTCTTAGTACTGTATTTCCCTAGCTAACTTCTTCTTTCCTCTCCAATCTGTCCCATACAGGTTGTTACATCAGTTTCTTCCAGTTTCTGAGTTCATTTTTTAGATTCTGCCCCAAAGCCTTCAGAGATCGGCTAGGAAGCTGACATCTAAATCCTTTCTCCCTCTCTTTGGAAGTCTGACTTCAGACTCCTTCCCAGCCTCATCCCCCATAAACCTCTCTGTTCCGGGTAGGACTGGAACATCCACAGGCTAATGTTTTACTCAGACCAGTACTCCTAATTGTAAACTCTAGTTTCACTTTTTCCCTCCAAATTCTAATCTTTCAAGTCCCACTTCAATTCATACCTCCTAGATGAATTACCCCTTAACCTCGTGGTCCCAAGAGATCTTTTTCTCTCTCTTCTGAGTTCCTATAGCATTCATAATTTCTATCATTTTACCCTTAGTTAGATCTTTCATTATAATCGTACTTAATTTTTCACATCTCAATAAAATCATATACCTATTGCTAGTTGGTAAGTCCACTGAATTGTTCTTGGTTCTTATCTCACTTGAATTGCATCTAAGCAAGGAATCATTCTTGAAATTTTCTTCCCTATTGGTTTCTATGAAACCTTTATTTCTTAGTTTTCTCCCTACTTTGGATTCTCATCTTCACCAATACCCTAAATGTCTGTTCTATGGGATTCTGTCTTTGGCCCTTTTTTCTTTCACCCTGTACTTCTATGCATAGCTTTTTATACCATCACTTTGTTGAACTCTCTCTTCCATTGGACCATTAGCTCTCTGAAGTCAAGGACAACATCCTGTCTTTATTATATCCCCAGGGTGTAACCCAGAAACTAACAGAATATATTACTTGAGAATGGGTATCTTGCTTATGTAATTTGTGAATTCCCACATTTGCTCTGACACCGCCGTGCTTGAGGTGATGCTTACTGAAGGAGGAAAGAAGAATTGATGCTCATGGATGGCTTAGACAGGATCTGAACTGATGGGACCAAGATGGAGATATAGTGCTTTCTGGAGAAGATCTTCTTTTCTGCACTTTCGACTTGGAGTGTGTCTAGTCTATGTAAGGAATGCTAGCTGTCTTCAAATATTTAAAATAAGTATTTTAAAATATTAAAATTTAAAATAAGTATTGAGAAAGCTCTCGTGCCTTTAGTTCAATTCACATGCTTTAAGCTCACACAGATCTATTCTGGTCCATTGTATCTTGAGATAACTAGAGCTGTATCTCTGACTTGGCTCCCAAAATCAGACATAGAGAGTTAAATCAGATAACTCATATTTGGACACAGATTTTCTGTCTTCAAAATGTTTCTACATCTCATTTGGTTTTTATTAGAATACCATGTGTATGAAATCATTCATTAAAGATATTCGTGATCTAGGCACTGTCCATGGTGCTGGAGGAGTCATGGGGAACAATTCCTGGCTTTCATGACATTCTGACATAGTGCCTCTGCCCTTATTCTCATTTGAAACCGAGGAAACTGAGGCCACGGCAAATTATAAGGTTTCCCATGGTTCCTCTGTTGGTAAATGGAGGAGGTTGAGCTTGAGTCTAGACTTTCTTACTGCAAGCATATATTCTGTCTGTTATATCACCTTGCTAAGTGACCTTGCTAAGTTACCTGCTGCACTCTGAAGTTCAATGAAAATGTACTTTCATTGTGTGCAAGTTTTGTCTTTTTTTCTGATAGAGAAACACCTTTCTGAAAGGAGCGCCAAGGATAATATTTGAAGCAATGCTTACCTTTTTCTTTCAAGTTCTTTAATGTTGAGTGGCCCAGGTTCCAAGGTGATTTTTCCAGTAATAATTCCAAGACTCATCCAGGCCTGGGGGATCTGAACAATCTGAGCAGCTCTCCAGACCTTTTGGCCTCTGATTGCAGGCATACTTTCCATGGGGAATGGGCAGAGGTCAGGAAGATGTAAGAATTGTGCCCTACCCTACCTAGCTCATACACTTACTGATTTTCTCTTAGTCCTGGGGGCCCAGGTGCCTGGGTCTCCACCCCCACCCTCCTAACTTTCCTCAGAAGAAAGCAAAGGTTAACTGAGATCACACAGCCAGGTGGAT
This sequence comes from Martes martes, assembly GCF_963455335.1. Lineage (NCBI taxonomy): Eukaryota > Metazoa > Chordata > Mammalia > Carnivora > Mustelidae > Martes > Martes martes. The sequence goes on from NC_137898.1 coordinate 87,954,572, forward strand.
GCCCGGATTTGCTTTCCCTGGGGCTAATTATGGAACTACATTAGATAAAAGTCAACATATGTTGTAAAAGGCACTGTGTATCACTGCTTGACAGTTTCTAACAATGTGCTCATGTAACAGCTGTCAAAGGCAGTGCTAGAAAATGAGTAATATGTTGATTTATGTATATCAGATCTGTCCCCGCGCTCTGTGGTGGAGCAGACCAGGCAAGCTCAGCTCTGTGGGTGGAGAATCTAGGAGGGCGGTGAAAGCAGGAAGGAAATTCCCTCATCTTCAGAAGCGCCTGGAAGGCATGGCTGAAGCCTGTAGCAGCTGTTACTTTCTGAGGTCCTTTGGAGAAAAATTGCCTAGGGGACATCTGTTCCCTTTCTACAACAGTGGGAAGAGTAAAATCCAAGTCTCCTAAGGCAACGGGGGCTGCTGAGGTAATCTGTGCCATTCTTGGCCTCTGGATAGAGCTAAGGATAACACCACAGGTCCCCACTCTAAATGGTTTTGGGAGTTTCTCTTGAAGGAACCACTCTGGATTTTCTTTATAGTCAGGGCATGTTTTAATGACCAACTCAATTTTCTTATTTGTTTTATAAGTATCTTATTTTATTTCCAAAGTATGTTAAAAGAGGAAGTAGAATGAGTTTTTTTCGTGCATTTCAAAAGCTGTCTGCCTGTGCTGTTTTCTCTTGAGGCCATTAAAAGCCCCTTTGGTCTCTGAAAATATCTGGTTATTACATAGGGGAAATCAGTTTGATGTTGCCTTGGGAATTTCCACTAGGTTCCACATTTATGATTGGCTCCTCTCTCTCTAGCATTCTCTCAATTCTCATTCTCTTTGCCTTGGCTATGCTGTTTGCTCAGTTATAATATTCTTCTTTAAATGGTAAGAAGTGACTTAATAAAATGATTAGGTCCAAAGCACAAAGCCAGCCCCTGAATGTTAGCAGCAAATCCAAATTCTTTTTTTTTTTAAATTAATTATTTATTTGAGAGAGAGAGTGCACATGCACACAAGAGGGGGAGGGGCAGAGGGAAAAGGGGAAATGGGTTCCCCGCTAAGGAGGGAGCCTGAATGGGACTCCATGCCAGGACTCTGAGATCATGACCTGAGCAAAAGGCAGATGCTTAACCATCTGAGCCACCCAGGTGAACTGCAAATTCAAATTCTTAAATAATCACCATTAAATTTATAGTTTCTGGGGAAATCTTTCACTTATAGTCACATATAAATAGTTCTGTTTACTTGTTGGTATTTATTGGGACAAAACTAGAAGTTCTCCACTTATTTTATAGACCCCAGAACAGTATCCCTGCAGTGAGATGTGGGGATGGATTGCAGAACACAGTTGCCTTTTTTTTTTTAAGGTGGGAAACACCGATCAATGTAGCAGTCTTGAGGGCTTTCACTACAGGTCTGAGGGCATAGCAGACAGAGCAATCTTTTCTCTCTTAGAGATTGAATTCTTCTGGGTAGTGGCACTAATTGTGTTGACAAAGGTACACTGCTGATCCATTGTTTACACACACTGCAGCTACCACACTGGCCGGCGTGCACTGGTGGGTGGCAGATGCCCATGGTGCTCTCCATTCCATGCAGAAGCCCTGGATGCTGCCACCATGGAACATGTCTTTATTAGGAAAATGCATCTTCAACTGTAGATTGGATGCACTCCCATGAGCTCCTGTCCAGCCAAACTCCTACAATCAAATCAACTTCTAGCAATCTAGTTAATGGAGGAAGCCATTTACAAACTTCTACTCTGATCACTAAAATGTTGTAGGGATAGTTGATTGCACACCTAATTAATGAAAGCTTTGTGGGCACTGCATATTTATCAGGCCAAAGATTGAGAAAGAAGTTAAGATTCACAATCGGCCAAGGGTAATTAATGCAGCCAATTCAAAGTTTAAATCTACAAAAGCAGGTATCTCTCCTCCAGAGATATGTGAGGATCCATTAGAGCTTTTGGTCAGGGATCCAAATCTATTCTTGGAGGACTATATCCTTTCGGGACAGCTGTTTCCCTATTCAACCCAACAACCTACAATGATTATGGAACTTGATTAATAGGTTGGGATGAAGATAACCTTTCCTAAGCATGAAAGAATTTCAAGAGCAATTATGAGAAATCTACTGTAGCATTCTTTTTAAACATTATTTTTCCCTACTAGTGGTCAGCAAAAATATTTTAGATAAAAAAAGTTCTGCTAATTTAAGATGGGAAGGTAACAGGGGTAGTGGAAAAAATATGGAATTTAGAATTGAAGAGTTATGGTACTGATTTATTAACTATCTGATCTTGAGCAAGTTAATGTCCTAGAGGCTCAGCTTTTTTATCTATAAAATGGGAATAATAATCATAGTACCTTATAAAATTGTGGTAATATTAAATTAGAAAATGGATATATAAGTTCTCTTCAAACTAAGTATAAATTTAAGTTTACTGTGTTTTTTTTAAGACTCATTTTTTCCCTATGCCTTAACATTTCTAAAATGAATATATTTCTTATAGTTGATATGTACATTCTATGTGGTAGTCGCTTTCCTTTTCCCCCTGGAAAGTTATTAAATTGATGGTATGTCTTATAATCAATGGCTTCCTGAGACACGAAAATATGGTAGTTCAGTCAAAAGAGGTCAGATTAGCTATTTTTTATTTGGGTATATAGAGTCACTATACTAATATGATATAGCCACCATTTAGTAAGTGCATTTTGTTATTTGCAATAAAATATTACCTAGTACAAATATTTTTTTTTCTATGAATTTCCACTTCCTTCGAATTATACTTGAAATCGTAATTGGAACAACACTTGCTTGTCGACATTATTGATTGGCAAGTTGAGGGATGGTTATGGTGGGGAACCTGCTGCCTGGCAGAGGACACTTGTACTGATGGAAGGAAGATGGAGGATTTTAGACAAACCCTTAGCTTCTGGGGGCACTGTCCACCTCATTCCAGCTTTTGGCTGGCAAACTCATAGAGACTCTAAAGAAAGATACCTATAAAGTGGAAACTTTATTGTTATTAAAAGATAAGATTACTTAGACACCAAAATAGAGCATGTTTTCTTCTAGATTGATTTTTATTAACTTGAATGCAGACTCTTCTTTGTACCTGATTGTACCATTCTATTTTCAAATACACACACTGTATTGACAATCTTATTCCCTCATTGAATTTTCTGCAGGTCTTTGTTGTCTTTTATGAGGCTATTCCAGTGAGGGAAAAAGTTAAATGGAATTTATGGCAATATATTTACCTGGCTAGGTTGTAACTATTTCTAAAATAAATAAAACTTTTAAGACAACAAAACTGAAAAAGCTCAGATATCCATTGAATACTTCTCCCTTTGGGAGGGATAAAAATGCATCCCGCTTACAGCATGCCTTTTTCTAAAGGCCTTTCTGGTTTTCCCAAATAACCATTGTCTAAATAGAGTAGCTTGTATGAAATTGTACACTCTGTGGGTGGTCCTATAAATATTCATTAGTAAAATGTACATAAGGCACTGATCCATGGGTTTTTTATTCAAAGATATGGTCTTAGCAATAAAAAGCGCAGTTTTGATCTACTGGGTAGAGTCAACATAGGCCTAAAATTATGATCCCGAATACCAACCCCCATCCTTCCAGAACTGGAAAAAAAATATTAACAAATTTGGCCTAAAATGAAGCTGGGAAGACATGAAAATGAAGCAATAAATGTCGTTAGATGCCAAGTTCAGAATTCATCTGCTCCTGTTGAAGGCCTCATGGTGTTTGCAATGCAAATCTCGGAGTCATGCCTTAATCATTACCTCAGGGAGACAATTAGGGTTAAAATATAGATTTCTAGATAATGAGAGCAAATAGTAGAGAAATAAATACACAAAACAAAGCGAGCTAATGTGACTCATTTATAGCAAAGCTTCATTCAAGGAGGCTTGAAAAGTTTTTTCTAGCCGGGAGATGGGCTTTCTAGGTGTGACAGTGTGTGTGATTTGGCCCAAGACTCTTTACTTTATGAGGGGAAGATGGGAATATCCTCTCAGGACCTTGGGTTCATGTCAAGGACTCCTAAAATGGAGGCACTTGAGTAACTTTGTGCTTTCCATTTTATACTCTTGGTTGAAAACTTGGGCACTCAAATATGACAGACCCATGTTTCACCCTTAGCTCAGCCAGGTAAAGCTCTCTAACCTTGAGCAAATTACTACACCTCTTTAGGAGCTAAGAGTTTAAGTTTCCTCATCCAAATGGTTATCAACCTCACCGGTTTCTTGTAAAAACTTAATGAGAGAATACATGTAGAACAATCCATCTCACCTGTTATTATTATTAAAGTTATTTGTTGTGCCAATCACGTGTCCTCTTTTCTCCTGAGAGTTAAAAGCCATGCTTGCTGAACATTCTTCATTCAATCTTCTTTCCTAATGAGAACATTCCATGATTGATTGCTGCTTCTCATGACTATATATCTTGTAAGTGAAGTTGGATGTCTGTGACTGGGAGATCGTGCTACACTCCCCTCCTCTCTGCTGTGGCAATAACAGATTTTCTGGAGGCCATCCATCAATCCACTCAGAAAGCAAGATTTTCTGAGGGTCTACTAGGAGCACAGTACCATCACTGGACTAGAATTCAGGATCATGGGGTTCTAGTCTCGGCATGACCACTGACTGGCTGCACTGTCATTGTCGTGTCACCATACCTCGCCGTACTTTAGTGTTTTGTTTGTATGTTAGAGGAGTTGTACTAGATCTGTGGTTCCCAACCCTGGCTGCATATTAGAGTCACCAGGGGAGCTTTAACGAGCGCACGTATTGCATGGAGCACTGGGTGTGGTGCATAAATGATGAATTTTGGAACACACACACACACACACACAAATAAAATTAAATTAAAAAAAAGAAAAACATCAGTGCTCAGGCTCAACCTCAGTCTAAATAAAGTAAAATCTCTGGGGTGGGGTCTAGAATAGATATATTTTTAAGACTCCTCCCAAGTAATTCTAACCCATAGCCAGGGAACAATCATTTAAAGGGGTTAATGGTTTCGGGGAACCTGGGTGGCTCAGTGGGTTAAGCGTTTGCCTTCGGCTCAGGTCCTGATCTCGGGGTCCTGGGAATCAGTCCCACATCGGGCTCTCTGCTCAGCGGGGAGCCTGTTCCCCTTCTCTCTTTCTCTGCCTGCCTCTCTGCCTACTTGTGATCTCTGTCTGTCAAATAAATAAATAAAATCTTAAAAAAAAAAAGGATTATTGGTTTCTTAACTATGCTCCTCTGGAGTGGAGGGAAGCAGGCACCACCAACTCTGAGGGGTCACTCTTACTCTAAAGAACAGTTGTATTCTGGCCATATATAGAGGTTTCTTTTTCTTAAAGTTTTTTTTTTTTTTAAGATTATTTATTTATTTGAGAAAGAGAGAGAGACAGAGACATTAAGAGAGAGCACAGGCAGGGAGAAGAGGGAGAAGCAGATTCTCCACTGAGCAGGGAGCCCAGCGTGGGGCTGGAGCCCAACATGGGGCTCCATCCCAGGATCCTGGGGACATGATCTGAGCCAAAGGCAAAAGCTTAACCGACTGAGCCACCCAGGCGCCCCTTCTTAAGATTTTGTTTAAAGAAAGCTCTTTTGCTACAAACCAAATCAAAATCTTTGAAAACTTATGGATTCAATTGTCTTTGATGTTTTTTGGCATTGCACTTATAATCTGGAACTCAATTTGTTCTGGAAGCTACTTTTTTTTTTTTTCCCATTTCTCATCATAGAGTCTAATGAGGCCTCTTTACATTTTATGACTTATCTTGGAAATATGCACTTAGTAATAAGATAATGGAGCTTTATTTATTTAATCATCATTAAAAGAATCAATGTGGTATACTAACATTTAAAAAATTAAACTCCTATCCTGCTATATGCATATATCAGTTATTTACATATACCGATTGAATAAAGAATTTGAAATTTATAACAGATGTCCTCTTATCATATGCCAACTGGAAATAAGGTTGTATTTACATATAAGTGACATATCCATATATCTATATATGTGAATAAAAGTTTTTTATCTTTCAGCTTCAACTTCTGTGCATCCATCCATGTGTGTATTCATTCATTTCCTCCTTCAAAAATTCTTAGTGAATATCTGCTTTGTAAACCCTTTGTGCTATGGAAGACTGTGTGTGTGTGTGTGCATGTATGTGTTGTGTTTGTGTATGTATAAGAAATAATGATACACACTTACAGATAAATGTAAGAACATATCCACACTCATAGATGCCAATTTATGTCTAGATATTATGGACTTAGTTTCCTGTTAACTAGAAAAGAAATAGTTTCCAATTATCTTAACTACCAAAAAAGTTTTAGTTTGTACACATTCTTAGTTCAAAATATCTGAAATACTTGGTTAAGAAAGCATAAAATCAAATGAAAATGCAAATTTATTAGGAACATATCTGAAAGAGTTCATGAGAATTGGAGTGAATAACAACAACAAAAAATGTATATGAAATAAGGACCTGATGCTAATAAAAGCAGGTGTCAACTCATCCAGAAAAATGTGTCCATGGGAAAGGGAAACAGAGGTTGGATTTCAGAGAGCCAGCTGTTTGGGTGAATTCTGATATACTGCTCATCAACTCTGGGGATTTTTTTTTTTTTAAGTTAACATATCATGTATTATTTGCCCCAGGGGTACAAGTCTGTGAATCATCAGCCTTACACAATTCACAGCACTCACCATAGCACATACCCTCCCCAATGTCCATAACCCAGTCACCCTATCCCTCCCCTCCAACACCCCAGCAGCCATCAGTTTGTTTCCTGAGACTTAAGAGTCTCTTATGGTTTGTCTCCCTTCCCAGTCCCATCTTGCTTCATTTTTCCCTCCCTTCATCCACAACTCCCTGCCCTTCTTCTCAAATTCCTCCTATCAGAGAGATCATATGATAATTGTCTTTCTCCGATTGACTTATTTTGTTTAGCTTAATCCTCTTTATTCCATCCACGTCATTGCAAACCACTCTGGGGATCTTTTAAACAATATTGATGCCTGGACACCCAACCCAAACCAACCAAGTTGGAGTCTCTGGGCACGAAGTTTGGTTGTCAGTGATTAAAATCTGCTAGGTGATTGTAATGTGTGGCTGGAGTGGATGAGAACTAAGCCACCCATGGTTTCTGTCGTCAGGCACACTCCACACTAGAGTTAGGCCTAGATGCACACAATTTTTGCAAGAAGCAGGCAAGTTCTACAAGGAGTTTCAGTGTCAGGGGAGGTTAGTTGGTCTATAATTGGCTCTAATTGGCTCTCCCAGCAGCTGAAACATTCTCTACCTGCAGCTGAGTGACACTCCAAAAGGGGAGAGATGTGCTCCAACCTTTGAAAACATCAAAGGAGTCACTTCCAACACGGTTCTTACACAGCCCAATGCCCTACAGCTCAGCAGGGTCGGGGCCAGGCCCAGCAACGCTGATAGGGAACAGCTTTTGCAGAGTCAGAGTTTTATCTCTTCCTGAAATCAGCAGTACCAGAAGACTCGCAGCAAAAGGCCTGGGGTGGGGAAGGAGGAGAGCAAGGACTTAAAGCAGGCATCTGCCCCTTGACTTGTTTCGCTGCCCCTAGCATCTTTCAGGCTGCTAATTTCCCTTCTGGTGGTGAAAGAAAACTCTACTCATATGTATTTTAGTGTGAATGAGGAACATTTAATACGTGAAAAGGTTTTTAAACACAAGTTACGTAACAGGCAATTAACATGGCTTCTAAGGTGTCCGGGGCCTGATGTTTACTCTCCCCAGTCTCATCTTTTACAACTCCATGTGCCAAACATATGGAGCCATTTGTCTTTCCTTAAATAAGTGTGGTGTGCACATCTCTCTCTCTCTCTTCTCTGCACAGTTAGCGCCTATGGACAGGGACCTTTGCTATTCTGTCAAACACGGTGCCTCACACACAGTAGGGGCTCAAATATTTGCTGAATGAGTAGAAAATGGTGATTAGGCAAAATGATAAGATACCAACTTGATTCTCAAGTGGTCTGAAATCCAAATCAGGATTAAAAGATTCGAAGACAGCATGACCCCTGCCCTTGGGTGGCTGCAATCTAGCATGGGAGCAAACGTGTCAGAATAACTACACGGTGCACTGTGGGTGCAGAGGAAGTGTCTTTTTCCTTCCATCCTGGGGTAGACCTGATAGAGAGCAAGGCTGGGGGAGGAGGAAGAAATGGCTGGGCCTGGGCTAAGTCCTCTGTGGTGGGGGAAGGAAAGGACCAGGGTTGGCCCAGGTGTGCCAGTGCTCTCGAGTGGCCAGAGAGGAGTGGGGCCAGAGGCCAGTGGTGTCATGTCTAAAGGAAAGTAGGAAGGATTAAGAAGTACAGCATATTTACATCAGAATCCAGGCTAAGGAACAAAGGGAAGAGTGGACTAAAATATGAGGGAAGTTAAGATGAGGAGGTAGGAGTAAGAGAGACCCACTGCCTTGAGCTTCCTTTTATGAAATGGTAGTCAGTATTGCGTAGTATGTGAGAGCATGGAGAGACTGGAGTTTAAGTCTTACCTCTGCCACGCATTCATTGTGGGTGCGCGGACAGGATACTTCACCTCTGAAGCCCGATAGGCGTGCGGCTGCAACCACACCTCAAACTGGGAAGCAAGGGTCCTGTCAAAGGACAGGAGGATCCGAATGGGGGCAGGCTCAGGTGTGGGATCCTCACGGATCTGCCCTCTCCTTGTGTTGCTTCCCCTCATGTTTGTGCGATGGTCACCAGCATCGACTTTCACAACCAGCAGAAGAGGAGTGGCGTCTCCTCAGAATTCCCGAGCCGCTTTCCTCTCATTTGTCATCATCCCAAAGTGGCCAAAGACAGATGGATTAGGTTCCTGTGACTGCTGTACCAAGGGAACACAAACAAGTTTTCAAAAGTCCAAAAATCAAGATATGGACAAGGCCACACTCACTTAGAAGGCTCTAGAGAAGGCTCTTTCCAGTTTCTCTCCTAGCTTCTGGTTGTTCCCTCTCTTCCGGCAGCCTATCGCCGCTCTTCACATGGGGTTCTCCCTGTGTGCTGTTTCTGGGCTCACATTTCCCCTTTTTATAAGGACACTAGTCATCCTGGATTAGGGTCCACCTTAATGATCTTTGTAATTTGATTACTTCTGTAAAGACCCTGTCTCAAATAAGGTCACATTCCAAAGACCTGGAGTTAGGATTTCGACATATCTTTTTTTAGAGGGAATGCCATTGAACCCAGAACAGCATATTTAGGAACTAAATACGCAAAGGGAGAGACATGTCATAACTGGCTTAAGTCATCCAGGAGGGAATGGGTACCCAGGAGTTGTCTGCAGTACTCACACCCTGTCTTCATGGGGTGCTGGGAGAGCAACGGGAACTCAGCACCCGGCAGGCATCAGGCACTCAGACCCTGGACTTGGAGACTGTGTGCTAGTCTGCACGTTGTCTGGAGCACGGTCCCTAGCCTGTCTATGCTATAAAAACAAAGGTGGGACTGCCTGCCTGGCTGGGCGGCTCTAGGAACTAAATGCAATGGTTCATATAAAGAGTTCCACATGGTGCCTGGCCCCACAGTAAGTGCCCACAAATGGGACCATCACTTATTATTATTACCAAAATACCTTGCTTCTGGCCATAGTTGAAGGAGCTGTCTAAGTTGAGTCATTAAAAGAGGCAAGCGTGTCACCAGAGGAACAAGGGAAGTGAAAGCATTTGGCCTTGGAATCTTTGAAATTGAGTATTTCAGAACGTTCATGGGAGGATCTCTGCCGAAGATACAGGCCTGAAGCTCTGGAGAACACTGGAGACTGACAGCTTTGTCATCCGTTGACTGTAAATGCTATGACTGTAAACAAGCCAGCTCAGGGACAGACTGAGAACACAGAAGGCAGACGCGGACAAAACTCTGGGGTGCTCCCAGACTTAGGCAGGGACTGGCTGGAAAGATAATGGGGATCCAGAGATCCTGACAGCAGTGTCTCATTTGACAATGCAAGGTGCAAAGGAAAAAGTTGTAATTGAGTGGCATAAGCTCCAAACACGGAGGACTTGATGGGATCAGTCATAGGCCAGCTTCCAGTCTCGGCTTGACTCTCTACCTCTGCTTAATCACATGCAAGGAGTAGAGGAAAAAACTGAGCGTAGGGAAAGGAGAACCAAGTAAGACCTTGGAAAAGGGATGATTCAAGGATAAAGCTGAACAGCATGTTGGGATCTAGGGCCATGCAAGGGCAGAACTGGAAACATGGGCTGTTTCTTTGAACTACAATGAAGTGACCGTGCACTGCAGCCAGCATGGAGTCTGATGTGGGCAAGATTCAGAGAGAGAGGCCGGACTGGGGAGCCTCCTTTGGGCACGGAAACCCTGGAGGATGGAGGAAGCTCCTGGGGCTCTCAGAGGGTGTTAGGGCATTGTGCCCAAATTCTGCCCCAGCAGACACAGTCCAGTCTCAGAGTGCTGAGGAAGCTGTAGGGGTTCTGGCCCACACAGATGAAATGATAGGGAGGCACCAAAAGCTAAAACTGTAGATGCATATTCGGGACTGGGGGTGGAGAAGATGACTACGTAACAGAAATATGCTATATAAGTTCTAGGTTTTTTCCCCAGTAATCTGGACCAAGTTGAAGACTCTGCAAGTTTTACAAACCAAAAAGAAATTTCCCCCAACTTGTCACAATATTTTGATTGGTAAAATAACGGCATACTATAATTATTTAGTGGTTTATGTTTAATTTACGGGGTTAAGCTTCTTGCTTTTGTGATACAGTCTCTGTTTATGATTGGTTTACCTTTCCATTGTCTGTTCTAGCATGTAATCCCCTGGGAAAACAGGAACCAGTTTTGTGTCAATATACTCTGTACTGCCTGGCAAAACTTATAACTAAAAGTCAAGTTAGTATATTTCTTTTGGTTGCTCATACTTCAAAGCTATGAAGCCCAATGAAAAGACATTCTTTTATTAATAGAAAATATTTCCACTGTGGGAAGCAGTGGTCAAGTATTAATGTACCCATGTTCTGCAAGTGAGGTCTGAGGGGGCAATAAATGAATTGGCATTAAAATCCTTGGTTCCTGGTTTTCTGGCTGTGCACTAATGTCCTCTCCTGAGAGAGTAGTTCCTAAATTTTGGTGCACATTGGAATCACGTGGACATTAAAAAAAATCTGAGTGCCTTGTTTCCACCTTTGATTTCATTGACATAGAGTACAATCTGAGTATCATTATTTTTATAAGCTCCCCAGATGACTTCTTTAGAGATTCATTTATTTCAGAGAGAGAGTGAGAGAGAGAGAGAGCGAGCGAGCGCACACATGAGCAAGGGGAAGCGTAGAGGGAGAGGGAGAGAGAGAATCTCAAACAGACTTGAGAGTGTGGAGCCCAACGTGCAGCTCGATCTCAGGACACCGAGATCAACCTGAGTCAAAACCAAGAGTCCGAAGCTTAACTGCATGACCCAGGTGCCTCTCCCCAGCTGACTTTAATATGCAGCAAAGTTTGGGAGTCACCAACCTATGTGCTACTCTGTGGCAAGCCAAGTGAATAATATCATCACTGCATCTTTCAGAACACAAATAATAAAATATATTAGAAATCTGCATGATTGGAAAACAGTGTGGAGGTTCCTCAAAGAACTGAAAATAGAGCTACCCTATGACCCAGCAATTGCACTACTCAGTGTATATCCTAAAGATACAAACGTGGTGCTCTGAAGGGGCACGTGCACCCGAATGTTTATAGCAGCAATGTCCACAATAGTCAAACTGTGGAAAGAACCTAGATGTCCATCAACAGATGAATGGATAAAGAAGATGTGGTATATACACACAATGGAATACTATGCAGCCATCAAAAGAAATGAAATCTTGCCATTTGCGACGACGTGGATGGAACTAGAGGGTATTATGCTTAGTGAAATAAGTCAATCGGAGAAAGACAACTATCATATGATCTCTTTGATATGAGGAAGTGGAGATGCAATGTGGGGGGGTTGGGGGGAGGTAGGAAAAGAAAAAATGAAAAGATGGGATTGGGAGGGAGACAAACCATAAAAGACTCAATCTCAAAAAACAGACTGAGGGTTGCTGGGGGGAGGGGGGACGGGAGAGGGGGGTGGGGATATGGACATTGGGGAGGGTATGTGCGATGATGAGTGCTGTGAAATGTGTAAACCTGGCGATTCACAGACCTGTACCCCTGGGGATAAAAATACATTATATGTTTATTAAAATAAATAAATTATTTAAAAAAAAAGAAATCTGCATGATTTCTGAATTGGTATTATAAATAGAGCATCATAAATAGTTTATAACATCTACAATATAGAATAGATCAATATAATAAATAGAACATGGAATAGACTAAATGCTTAGATTTAAATATATAAATATTCAAAGATATAGAATGAAGGAAGACTCATGGATTGGTGAGGAAAGGGACTACTATTAAGTGGGAAATGTTGCTTAGCTACTTTTAAAAAATATTAAAAATTTTAGGATTTAGGGTTTTTAATCAATAACTTCCTCTCACTACCTACATTCAAAATGAATTGAGAGATGGACATAGAGTCAGAAAGATGGAAATCCGTATGTTATGCTGATTCACTGGTAAAGACGAGGTGAAGAATGTGGGTCTAGATCTTTTGGAAAACAAGGCTCCCTACACTTTGCACCTGGGCTGATTAGATCTGCCTAGCTAAATTCCTGATAGCACTAAACACTTCAGGTCATCTGGGGGCAGGTGGGGAGAGGTTGCCTTGTGGAGGAGGAGACCAGAATTAAAGCTCTCCCGCAAGAGCAAAACCGAGGAGGACAAAGGGAAGAGCTGAGCCTTCTCCCACATGCATCATTTGAATTAAGTCATCATATGCAGTGAGGATTTGGGCAGAAGAGCAGGAGGAAGAGAACAGTCCACATGGAAGCATTAAATGGGAGAAGGAGGCTCCTTCCCCAGTAGAGAGACTCTCCTACATTCACTAATATCACAGAGATTACAGAGTTTAATGTAAGAGAATGAATCCTTGAAAAGACAATGATATTTAGGTGGCTATGTTTCTGTCTTCTGAATGAGGACAGTCTTAGCATTGGAATGGTGAAAAGAATCACAAAGAAACAGATCAATAACTGACTACACACAATTTTGGGTCTATCAGATTATTAAAGATTTTTAAAATGAAGATAATACATGTTGGTGGAAGTATAAATTGAAGCAACCTTTCTGGATATAAATTTGGCAATTTATTTTAAGAGCTCGAACATCTTCACATCCTTTGACTCAATAATTCCACTCTTAGAAACCTGAGAATGTAATCAATGATAGGGTCAAAGATTTATGTCCAGAGATATTCATTCCAGGTTATTCATAATAATGAAAGAAATGGAACCACCTCAACGCCCAACAATAGGGGAATGATTGAATAAATGAGGATGACTCCATACTATGGGAATATTATGTTTCAATTTGAAATGAAGATTTTGAATACTTTTCAATGGGGGAAATGCAAAAAATTTAAGTAAAAATACAGAGCACAAAAATAAATACACGTATAATCATAATAGTGCAAAAAATAAATTTTATTTAAAAATATTGGAAGAAAATGCATCAAAATGTTAATAGTTATTGGGATTGTATTTTTCTTTATTTTTTAAAAATAAGAATTCTGGTTTTTATATTATTTTTAGGTGGATGTTTATTAATAACGTTATTTATTTTTTTAAAGTGCATATTCTTCTTTGAGACCTGAATGTCAGCATGCCAGTCTGGCAATTTGGGACCAACGATTAAAACTACCTCCAGACAGGGGCACCTGGGTGGCTCAGTGGGTTAAAGCCTCTGCCTTCCACTCTGGTCATGATCTCAGGGTCCTGGGATCGAGCCCCGCATCTGGCTCTCAGCTCAGTGGGGAGCCTGCTTCCTCCTCTCTTTCTGCCTGCCTCTCTGCCTATTTGTGATCTCTGTCTGTCAAATAAATAAAATAAATTTAAAAACAAACAAACAAACAAACAAAAAAACTACCTCCAGACAATGTGTGAGTGGAAAGAGAAGGTGATGGCTTCCCTGCCCAAAGCTATAAAGCCCAAGGGTGAACACAGTGCATGAAAACGGAGTGAGATGCTTGCTGTCACTGATGTATGGACAGACGTGGTGTAGTAACACAGAGATTTTGAAAGAATAGATGATATTTGTTTTTCCAAATTTCTTTTCCAAATTTCAACAGGCAGTTGGCCAGTTACATGTAAACTCAAGTTAGGACTCCTAGGTCTTAATGGAGGCCACGCCCATGGAAGTGTTTGGGGAAGAGCACTTTGGGAAGAGTTGTGTGAGAGAAATCAGGGCTGGGGTCTGGCTGGGCGAGTGTGCAGTCACAGAGTTGCTGGAGTGAATCCAGTTAACTGGTGCACCTGAGGAGCTGCATAGGGACACCTGCTGCTAGCGATCCCGCCCAGGTGCGCTGCCAGCGGAGGACCAGACCCCTCTCTCTCTCAGTACAAGACAGCTCTGCTGCTTTAAATGGGACATCCACAGTAGCCCCGGTTGGCCTCTCTGCACAGAAAGCCAGGCGGATTTGCATGCAAATCTAGTTCATAAAATTCCTAAGCATGCTATTTCATCCAGGCCTGGAGAGTTTGGCTTGCAGAGACTCAAATATGACTGGAACAGAACCTAACGTTGAAAAGAAAAGACAGAGATTTGATTGCCCAGAGGGAGCTGAGACCAGTACAAACTCCTGGTGGAGAGCACAGGTTTCAAAACCAAACAATCCCTCCAAAGTCAGCCTTTTTCTCAAACTTTCCCTCTTTTAAAAAAAAAATTTTTTTTTTTCTTGAGTGTTTAAGGAAAAGAAAAAAACAACCCAGAGAACAAAAGCACATATACTCAGATGGGGGGTGGTTGACCTTGAAGGATCACTAGTTGAAATTAGCAATGTTTAAACATTTTATTTCTCCTTTTTGAAAATTTGCCCCTTTTTGAGTTTTGATATTATTAATTAAAAAAAGCTGGGACAAGCTTCTTTCTCTGTATTAAGATTCCTGTGTTTTTAATATAGCACTGAGCTGTATTGGACAGTGACCTTGAAGGAGTAGAAAGAGAAATAGCTGATCTGTTACATTTTTTTCCCATATTTCCTTAGAACTGCATTGCCCTCTTTTCTGTATTTTATGCTGCTGAGCCCAGTCTAGTTTGAAATGTCTAAATTATTAAATGGTACATGAGGTAATTGATGCAGGATTAGGAAGTTAAAACAACGTGCAATGATATGAAACATAGGCAGCAGGGTGAGGTGGGGAATTTTACAATTTATTCCTGAGAGACAGAGACAGAGAAAGAGGCAGAAGGAGGAGCAGGCTCCCGTTGAAGGATCAGAGATATGAAACCAAATAGTCGGTGGTACCATCATGCTCCTCCAACTGCCTCTGATGGGTTTTCGCCTTTGTCCTAGACAAAGATGTGGTTCTGTCAGCTGGGCTCTGTAGTTCTACCTTGAGGGCAGGTCCCTCCTTCTAGTTATGGGTGTTTTCTGTAGAATCAGGACCAGGTCGGATTTGGCAACTAGACATGGGAAATGTTTCATGTCTCAGAGTCTCATCTGCCTTTCCCCACCAACTCCAGCAGGCACGAGGACCTAAACCAACTAGGGAACAGTAGGGAGGAGTGAGGGAGAAGGAATCAATCTGTTCTGATGTCTGTCTCCCTGATCTTTGGAACAGAGGGATGGTGTCACCTCTGAGCCCAAGTGTTCTTGTATGGGGAAAGCGTCCTTTTAAAGAATTAGTCTTCAGCATTCTGTCAATTATGGCCTCCAAATCTGGCTGAGTAATTAAATGCCAGCTGACAGTAAATATCAAACTGCTTGGGAGCTGTAGCGAGATATAGACAAGTGGATTCTGTGTGATTGCTTTGGTAATTTGCTTTTTAATCTTTAATACCAATTAAATACAGGGGAGCTGAAGCCCGAGCTTTGCCCAGATGATACAGCCCATCAGCTGATGCCGTGAGCTGTCCAGCATGGACTTCTTGGCTCCTGGGACTGCACCAGGTCTTGGGAGACAGGGAAGTCTGATTGGCAGTGAATAGTGGACCCTGCACCACCCACCGGCAGAGAAGCCCTGCCTTCAAAGCACTGACAGTGCTGTGCATCCTCAAAGGCTATGGTCAATTATCTCTCCTATACTTTCTCCCCTTGGGTGTCCCTAGCACCCTTGTGGGTCTCATTTAAAGCCTGATTTTTTTTTCTTTAAATTTCTTGCTTGGGGGAGTGGGAACAGGAGGAAGAGAAGCAACACTTACTGGACCAAGTATAGAGATTGCTCTTCAGTGGTTCCTACTGAGATACCAATCTAGCATGAGTGTAGGCTCATGCCTTCAAAAGAACCTCTGAGGAACTTCAAAGCAGTGGTTCTCAACCAAGAATAATTCCCTTCCCTCATCTCCCTGACCCCCACCACACATACACTACCAGGGACATTTAGCAATATCTAGGAACATTTTTGGTTGTCTCAGCTGGGGAGGGGATGCCACTGGCTTGTAGTGGGTATAAGTCAGGGATGCTACAGGGATCCCACAATGCATAAGACAGCTTCACATAACAAAGAATTATTTGGCCCAAAATATCAGTGGTACTGGGGTGAACAAACTTGCTCTAGACTGAAAATAGGAAGTTAAAGTGAAAACTGTAAGAAATTCTTGCGGTTATAGGGGATTTTTAAAAAAGACTTGATTTTTATTTATTCCTGAGAGACAGAGACAGAGAAAGAGGCAGAGGGAGGAGAAGGTTCCCAGCGGAACAGGGAGCCTGATGCAGGACTCAATCCCAGGGCCCTGGGATGATGACCTGAGCTGAAGACAGATGCTTAACCAACTGAGCCACCCAGGCACCCCAGTTATAGAGGATTTTTGAACTTGAGAGTGTGTGGAAGTGATAGCTTTGATGTTTGATCTTTCCCATGCCCATGGGAAGATAAGAACTACTTTTGAGGCTGCTTTTGCTTTCCTTTTATCATTACTTCAGGAAGTATAGAACCTGCCCTACACCTATAGAAATGCAAGCTCTAGCCCAGGTGTTCTCAAGAATAAATTAGTACAGCACAAAAACTCTGTGCTTTTAGGAGCTGACAAAAACAGGTGGGGACTCAAGTACTTTGGGCAGTTGCTTCTTGCTTTTTCTCATCTAACCTTCCCCACTCCCCTCTCCTACCTCATGATAAATTATTATTTAAGGAGTGTCCTCTATAACTGTTGTTTCCTTTGGGTTGACAGAAAGTAAATCTTGACCTAGGGGGTTGATTTTTGGAACAGGGGTGATTGACTATAGTTCACTGGTACTTAAAATTCTCCAGTCTGGTCTTCATTCATCTGAGCTAATTAGGTTAATATTGATGGGGTTCTGGCTTCCCTACAACTCATTACTTGACAGAGAGCTGATACTCCTATGAAAATGGAACTCACTAGCCAAAATAATGAGATTTTTGAGAATTATAGCTCTTTCAGAAAGAGCTAAGAATAGTGTCTTACAGGGGCGCCTGGGTGGCTCAGTGGGTTAAAGCCTCTGCCTTCGGCTCAGGTCATGATCTCAGGGTCCTGGGATCGAGCCCCACATTGGGCTCTCCACTCAGTAGGGAGCCTGCTTCCTCATCTCTCTCTGCCTACTTGTGATCTCTCTCTCTGTCAAATAAATAAATAAAAATTAAAAGAAAAAAGAATAGTGTCTTACAGATTCCATCAGAAGCAGAAATTTTAGAACATATTGACCAGGGTTTGAGAACAGCCTAACAATAAATATGCTAAAGGAGATAAACATAAAACAAGAACAGGAAAACATCAAATGAACAAAGTAAAAATTTAGGTATGAAATATATAACAGTTGGATATTGATGGGTTATTTGCAAAAAAGGTATAACTGAGGAATGGATTACTGATTTGAAACATCAGACTTAGGACATTTCTAAAGAAGAAAATAGGAAGAACAAAGAAATGGAAAAGCTAAGAAATATGGGAAAAGCAACAGGAGAGTGAAACTCCAGCCCATGGGGGCACCATACAGCCAACAACACAGAGGAATCTAAGGGTATAAGAAATAAAAGTAGGAAAGAAAATCTCTTGGAAAGAATAATGAGTTAAAAAAAAAAAAAAAAAAAAGGATGGCCTCAGACTGAAATATAGTGCCAAAATGAAGAAAGAAGGGACAACACCAAACCTTACTAATGATGAAGGGGATATAGTAACCTTGTAGTGGGGAAAGCTTGAAGATGTCACTTTAAGCAAATAATACTTATGATATATGATGCATTAAGAAGGGCATATCACTTCTGTGATATTCTTCCCCAAATCCTACAGTCCCAATCAAGTTATTAGAAACTGTCAGACAAAGCCAAATTGAGGACATTCTACAAAATGTCTGACTAGTATACTTGTCTGTCAGCTTGAAAGAAAAGGAGGTGGAACATCTAAATGCAATGTGGGATTTTGGGTCAGATCTGGAACAGCAACAGCAAAATAGACATTAGTCCAAAAACTGGTGATACATGAATAATGTCTGTAGTTTACTTAAAAATATTGTATCATTGTTAATTTATTAATTTTGTTAATTTTACCACAATTAGGTACAGTGTTAACTTTAGAGAAAGCTGGGAAAAGGGAATGGGAAACTTGCTTTGCTTTTTTGGGTAACTTTCTACATGTGTCAAGTTCTTTTAAAATAAAAGGCTAAAAAAATCCTAATCCATTATTTCCAATATTGAATTACTTGATGATAAAGTAGTTATTACATGAGAGTTCTAGTGGTTCCACATTCTCAGCAATGTATAGTGTGGGCAAGCTTTATCATTCTGAACATTCTAAAAGATACGTAGTGGCATCTTGTCATGGTTTTGATTTTCATTTCCCTAATGACTAACGATTTGGGGCATCTTTTCATATGCTTATTTTATATCCACCTGGAGAAGTATCTGTTGAGATATTTTGAATTTTTTAATTTGGATTTTTTTTATGTACTTTGAAGATATGTACTCATGTTTTATTGGATATTCTGTGTAAATAACAATAACTAAAGGAAAGATAGGATAAGATCTCTGTTACCTTGGGTTAGGCAAAAAGTTTTCAGATAGGGGTGCCTATCTGCCTTTGGCTCGGGTCATGGTCTCAGGGTCCTGGGATTGAGCCTCTCATCGGGCTCTCTGCTTGGCGGGGAGCCTGCTTCCTCCTCTCTCCCTGCCTGCCTCTCTGCCTACTTGTAATCTCTGTCTATCAAATAAATAAATAAATAAATAAATAAATAAAATCTTAAAAAAAAAAGTTTTCAGATACACTACCAAAAGCACAATCCATAAAACTAAAAAAAAATTAATTAGTTGGAGTCTACTGAAATTAAACTTTGGTAATGTATTTTTTTCTGGTCTTAATATTGTTAAGGCAATGCTGGTTTCATCAAATGAATTTGGAAGGGTTCGCTTGTATTTTCTGGTAGAGATTGTGCAGAAACTGGTATTATTTCTTCATTAAATGTTTGGTAGAATTTGCCAGTGAAACCATATGGGCCTGGAGTTTTCTTTTCTTTGAGGGTTTTGACTACAAATTTAATTTCTTTAATACATACAGGGCTATTTAGGTTATGTGTTTCTTCTTGAATGAGCTGTGGTAGTTTATGTCTTTCAAAGAATTGGTCCATTTCACCTAAGATGTTGAAGTTCTTGGCCTGAAGTTGTTCTGAATATCCCTTCATTATTTTGATGACCATATGAACAACAATGGTGGCCCCTTTTTCATATGCAGTATTAGCAATTTGTGTCTTTTCCATTTTTTTATTGGTTGGTCTGATTAGAAATGTATCTTTTCTATTGACTTTTCTCCAAAATCCAGTTTGAGGTTCCACTGAATTTTTTTCCTATTATTTTTCTACTTTCAATTTCATTGATTTCTACTCTGAACTGTTTTTTTTTCTTCTTCTTGTTGCTTTGGGTCTCATATGCTATTTTTCAGAAGTAGATTCAGATTTTAGATTATTGATTAGAAATCTCTACTCTTTTCTAATATAAGCATTTACTGCTATAAATTTCCACTAAGCACTGCTTTAGCTGTTTGCAAATGATGATATTCAGTATTTTCATTTTTATTCAGCTTAAAATATTTTAAAACTTCCCTCGAGATTTTCCTCTTTGAGTGATAGGCTATTAGTAGTATATTCTTTAATTCTAAGTATTTGAATATTTTCCAATTATATCTTTGTTACTGATTTCTAGTTTAATTCTTTTGTGGTCTGAGACTATATACATTTCTATTCTTTTAATTTTTAAAGCATTGTTTTAGGTCCAAGAATATAATACATTTTGGTGAATGTTCCATGTAAATTTAAGAAGAATGTGGATCCATGTGTCAGTTTGGTCAATTTTGGTTCATAGTGTTGTTCAGGATTTTTATATCCTTAGTGGTTTTCTGCCTACTCGTTTTGCTAATTACTTCGAGTGTTGAGGATGCCAACTATAATTGTGGATTTGGTTATTTCTGTTTCAATTATATAAGTTTTTAGTTCATATATTTAGAATCTCTCTTGTGGGTTGCATACACAGAATTATTATTTCTTCCTTGAGAATTGAACCCTTCATTATTATGTCATACCCCTATTTATCCCTGATAATATTCCTTGTTTGTGAGTTTACTTGGAAATTAAAATATCTATTCTAGCTTTCTTATGGCTAGTGTTTGCATGGTGTGCAGTATGGAATTAATATGGTAGGTTTGGGGTTGCTATACTTAGAAAGACCTGTGGGAAAGGTTGGGTCTTGGCTAGGATCTGGGAATTTGGATTTGGAAGTATTCCTACCATTGCCTCACTAATAAAGGAGGCTCAGTGTGCTAAGACTGTTTGTACAAGCAGTGTGGTTTATCCTGCACATTTGCTTTCCCTCTGGGAGTCTAGAATTTTGGTACACACTAAAGAAGAGGGTGCCTAAAGGAGCAGCTCCAATTAAAACCTTGAATACTGGGTTTCTGTTTGGTTTCTCTGGGCAGACAAAGTGTGCACATGTTGCATTTTCATTGCTGGGGGAAGAGTGTGTTTGTGGGAGGGAGAGCACATCTAGAAGCCTTTGTGATCTGCTGTGTCCTTACTACCTAATATAATAAGCCTTAGTTGTAAGTATAACTGTATGCTGAGCCCGTGAGTTCTAGCAAATATCCGGGTATGTGGTGGTCTTGGGGACCCCAACCCACATGGTATGTTATTTTCACCCTTTATTGTTGTTACTTTTATATTGTTTTATTTTGTTAAACTTTTTATCTTGATATAATTATAAATTTACAGGTAGTTGGTAATAAATAACTCAGAGAGGTCCCATGTACTTTTCCCTAAGTTTCTCCCACTGATGACAACTTGCTAAATCATAGTTCAGTATCACAACCAGGATAATGACATTGATACAGTCAAGATATAGAACAGTTCCATCACTAAAATAATCCCTCATGTTACCTTTTTCTAGCCACACCTACTTCCCTCCTGTGGTCACCGTTGGTGACCACTAACTGGTTCTCCATTTCTATAATATAATTTGTCATTTAAAAAATGTATGAATAAAATCATACATTATGTGACCTTTTGAGATTGCCTTTTCCCTCTCAGCATAGTCCCCTATAGATCCATACAAGTTGTTTACAGTAATAGTTTGTTTCTTTTTGTTGCTGCGAAGTATTCTCTGACATGGATGTACCACAGTCTTTATTCAACTGTTGAAACACATCTGGGGTTTTTCCAGTTTGGGACTATTTTATCTATCTACCATCTATCATCCATCTATCTATCTATCAATCATCTATCTATCTATCATCTATCTACCTATCTATATTTTAATTTTTAGAGGGGGAGGGGGAAGAGGGAGAGGGAGAGAGGATCTTTTTGTTTTAATTTATTTATTTCTTTACTTATTTTTTTAGAGAGGGAGAGAGATGGTAGGGGCAAAGAGAGAGGGAGAGAGGGAGAATCTCAAGCTGGACATGGAGCCTGGTGGGGGGCTTGATCTCACGACTCTAAGATCATGAGCTGAGTTGAAATAAAGAGTCAAACACTTAATGGACAGAGTCACTCACGTGTCCTCAGTTTGGGACTAATATGAAAAAAATATTCATGCACAGGTATTGGTGTAAATGTAAATCTTTATTTCCCTGAGAGAAATGCCCAAGAGAACAAATAATGTCATGTGGTAGTTGTATGTCTGGTTTTTTAAGAAACTGCCAAACTTTTCCAGAGTGGCTGGATTATTTTATAAGCCCACTAGCAATGAATACATGAAGATTCAGCTTCTCTGAATCCTCACTAGCATTTGGTGTCATTGTTTTTTTAATTTTAGCCATTCTGATAGTATAGTAATAAGTCATTGTGGTTTTAATTTGGATTTCTTTGATGGTTAATGATCCTGCACATCTTTTTATGTGCCAATTTACTACATCTCCTTCAGTGAAATATCTCTTCATTATTATTATTATTATTATTATTATTTGCTCATGTTCAACTTGGATTTTTTTTTCACCAATTCAAGTTCAAGAGTTCTTTGTATAGTCTGTATACTAGTCCTTTGCCAAAAACATCATTTACAAATATTTTCTCCTAGTCTGTATCCTATCTTTTATCCTATTAGTAGGACCTTTTACAGAGCAAATTTATTAATTTCTCAGTCTTGTTTTTTTTTTTCCCCTTATCTCTCTCTGGGAGTCCAATAACATAAATGTTAGATTTCCTATTTAGTTCCACAGATCACTGAGTCTCTGTGTACTTTTATTTCCCCCCCAGACTTTTATTTATTTATTTTGGTTAGATTGGATAACTTACCTCATTCTACCTTCTAATTCACAGATTCTTTTCTCTGTCTTCTTTTTGTCTTCTTTTCAGTCTACTCATTGAACTTTTTCCTCCCAGTTATTGTATTTTTCCCTTCTAAATTTCCCATTTGGTTCTTCTTATATCCTCTGTTTCTTTGCTGAAGCTTTCTATTTTTTTATTTATTTCATCAGTTTTGTGATTGCTTGTTGAAGCATTTGCTAGATAATTCAAGATCTCTGTCATCTCAGTGTCAGGATTTATCGATCATCTTTTAAAATTCAGTTTGAGATTTTACTAGTTCTTGGTATGATAAGTGATTCCCAGTTGAAACTTGAACACTTTGAATATTTTCATATTTGTGCTATTAGACTCTGAGTATCGTTTCAACCTTTTAGGCTTTTTATTTATTTATTTATTTTTGATGCCGTATCAATGCCAGTATCCTGGTTGTGATACCAGTTGTGATATTGAATTTTTCAAGGTGTCTGAAGGGGAAAGGGGGACTTGCTGTCTTATTATTGCCAAGTGGAAGCAGAAGTCCAGGTTCCCTACTTAACCTCCATGATGCCCAAGGCAGGAACAATTCATTGCTGCTGGGCTGGAGTGAGAGTTCTGGCTCTCCATATGGTTTCACTGGCACTCCAGTGATGTGGTTTTCATACTGTTGGGTAGTAGTGAAAGTCCTGACTCTCCACTAGGTTTCCTTTGACGTTACTTCAGTGAAAATGGAGGGAAACCTTTTTTACTGATGGGTTGGAGTGGATGTTCAGACATCCCATATGGTCTCTGTGTTGGTTGAGGATTTTCTTTACTGGCTGGTGAGTATCAAATCCTGACCCCCTACTTGAACTTTCCTGACACCAGCTCAGCAAGAGTATTGAAGTGACTTTGTACAGCATGGGGAAGGTGGGAGTCCAAGCTCCCCACTTAATTTTTGCTGGCATGGGCTTGAGCACAGTCACAACATTTTCTGTACTGTTTGCTTGCAATAGAGTGGTTGTCATCGAAAAGTACTCTGTCTTGACTGAATGGTCCTGGTCCTTTGACGAGGAGAGAGCAGGCTTTTTGGAGGGCTTATTTTTGTCTGCGTCTGTTGGTGTTTCTGCTTACTGGCTTCTTCATTTACAAGTCTGGGATATATAAAGCAAAAGGAGAACACAGGGAACTCACCATAGTGTGTTATTCTTTTTTTTTTTTAAGATTTTATTTATTTATTTGACAGAGAGAGACACAGTGAGAGAGGGAACACAAGCAAGGGGACTAGGAGAGGGAGAAGCAGGTTTCTAACCAAGCAGGGAGCCTGATGTGTTGGGGCTCGATGCAGGGCTTGATGTCGGGCTTGATGGGGGGCTTGATGGGGGACTTGATCCCAGGACCCTGGGATCATGAGCTGAGCCAAAGGTAGACACTTAAAGCCTGAGCCACCCAGGCACCCCACCATAGTGTTATTCTTTAGGTCCTAAGTAAATAGCTGGTTTGCCTTCTCTTCACCTTTAGAGTGTTCTAAAGTTTGATTTAGATATAATTTTACTGCAAGAAAAAAGGAAGAGTACATTTACAAGCTCAGCTTCCTGGAAGCATAAGTCTCATATTTTTTATTTTTATATTTAATGTAAATTTCTCATAGATAGCATATTGTCGGGCCTTGCCTTTTTTATTAATTCAATCTGACAATTTTTGTATTTTAACTGTTATGTTATGCTCTTCACATATAATGTGAGTGAATGTAATTATTGATGTTTGCATTAATTTAACCACCTTGCTAGCAGTTTTCTATTTGTTCCATCTGTCTTTCATTTCTTTTTTCTCTCTTTTTCTGTATTCATGGGTTAATTGGGCAATTTTTATTCCACTTGTGTTCTTTATTGATTTATTTAGACCTCTTACAATTTTTCTTTAATAATTGACCAAGGTTTACAATATACAAGTTTAACTAATCAGAGTCTGCCTTTAAATAAAATGATACCTCTTTGTGTGCAGTGTAAGAACCTTATAATCATAGTCTCAATACCTCCCTCCTATTTGTTGTGTTATTGTTATGTATTTTACTTTTATATATGTTAAAAGTACTTAGTACATTGATACTATTTTTGCTTTAGACCATTAATTATCTTTAAGAGTAAATAAAAATAAGGAAAAACTTAATTCTATTTTACCTTTGCTTATTCCTCTTCCAGAGCTCTTAATTTCTTTGTGTAGATCCAGGTTTCTGTCTCATATAATAATTTCTGCCTGAAAAACTTTCTTCAATGTTTTCTGTAGTGTAGGTCTGCTGGCAGCCAATTTTCTCAGTTTTTGCCTAAGAAAGACTTTATTTCTCATTTATTTCTGAAAGATATTTTCACTTGGTATAGATTCTGGTTGAGAAGTTTTATATCTTCAGCCCTTTGAAAATGTTACTCCAACTGCTTTCTAG
Organism: Martes martes; assembly: GCF_963455335.1. Lineage (NCBI taxonomy): Eukaryota > Metazoa > Chordata > Mammalia > Carnivora > Mustelidae > Martes > Martes martes. Next base: position 87,979,788 of record NC_137898.1, read on the forward strand.
CTTTCCTGATATTTGAAAAGAAAAAGTGTAATTTAATTATCATCTTTTTCCTTTATATGCAGTGTGTCTTTTTTCTCTGGCTGCTTTCAAGGTTTTCTCTTTGTCTTTTGTTTTCAGCAGTTTGACTATTCTATGACTAGGTATGTTTGTTGTTTGTTGTTTGTTTTGTTATGTATTCTGCTTTCTATTCTCTGAGATTCTCAGATCTGTGGTTTGGTATCTGTTATTGGTCTTTTCAATTTTTTTGACAATTATTTCTTTAAATATTTCTTTTGCTCTGTTCTATCTCTCTTTTCCTTCTGGTAGCCAGTTGCCTGTTTGATAGGCTATTTGATTTGTTCCTAAACTCTTGGAATTTCTTTTTAGTTTTTCTTTTTCTTTCTTTCTTGTCTCTATGCTTCAGTTTAATTTTTTTGAAATTTTCAAATTCTTCAGCTTCTTGAATCTTTGATATGCCAGTTGAAGACATTTTTCATCTCTGTTATTGTGCTTTCATTTCTAGCATTTCAATTTTGTTATTTCTTACAATTTAATATTTGCTAATATAACCCATAAAATCTTGCATTTAGTTTACCTTCTCCATTAACATCCTTAACATATTAATTATACTTAGTTTCAACACATATGTCATATTTGAATTTGTTTCTGATGATTACTTTCCTCTTGGGGGTGTGTTGCTTTTAATTGCCTTGTTGTATGCTTTGTAAGTTTTTGTAGGAAAATATACATCTTGTGAAGGACAGTAGAGACTGAGGTAAATATTTTCTATGCCTGAAAAAGAGACATGTTTTTCCTTCTGTGAAGATTTCAGTACAGCAGTTTGAGTCAATCTAATTAGGAGTTGGACTGGATTTGAGATTCGTTACTACTATGACTAAGCAGGTAAGGGCTTGTTTGGCAGAGAATATTTTTCAGTATGTGATCTATCCTCTGGCTTGAGTTCTTCACTGTGCTTTGTACCTAAGAAAAGGTATGTGTCTTGCAATTTACTTGTTACCCCATGCTTCCCAGCCTAGCCATAAGGGTATAAGTGTGGGTTCATTCTCTTTTGTTCTGACTAAGCTTCCATCTTTGGGTATGTGGCCTTTTCCTTGCTAATCCCCTTCCCTAGGATGATTCCCCTCATCTAGGAATAGAGGGATTTTTCTTGTCTGTTACCTTTTCTCAGCTTCAGAGGGTCTTCATTAGTGCCCTAACAGTGTTTGTTGTCTTTTCTCTCACCAATTAAGGCTCCCCCGGGGAAAGGATATAGAGAACAAAGGTACCAGTGGAGTTTTTACCTTTCCTGCAGAGTTTGTTCTTCCCCTTCTTTAGGTCTGCACCACAGGGAGACTCAGAAATCTTCCAGTCTTTTCTTTGAGTACCCAGTAGAGTTTGTAAAGAAAAAGCCTATGATAGTGTGTGCCCCCCCCCCAGTTCCTCTGCTGCCTACAGGTTTAATCATCTATCACTAGGTGTCTTTCATCCTCCACCAATTTGCCAATTCCCTTAGCTGAATTTTCCTTGCTAGTGTCTGGATGCTCTTGTCAAGGAAAACCAGGTCTTGCATCTCATCTCTCCTGTTGGCTCATGTCTCTAGATTCTGGGCTTGTTGGTTGCCCTGTGATTTTAATGCTCTGATTGATTCAAGAAAAATCATGAACTTGCTCTTTGTGCCACTTTTTAAAAAATGTTATTGTAGAGTTGGGATTGTCATTCTTTCCCAATCTCTACTTCCTGAGAGGAAACCAGAAGTCTCAAATAGTACTTTTGAAGTTTTGAAAAAATACTTTATTCTAGAATATTTTCAGCCAAGTTGCTATTCAAATATGGGAGTATGATAAAAATATTCTCAGACATATAAGGCTTTGTCACACAAAGCTCCGCACTGAAAACAGTTTGGATGAAATACTTAAATAGTAGGAGAGAATAATCCAGAATATTTTACCAATGTAAAAGAAGAAAAAGTAAAATTAAAAAAAAAAAAAAAAAAAAGGAAATTTATTAATGATGATCCAGAATTAAAAGTCTAGAATAATATAAGTATGAAAAGTTTTGGGAAGGAGATCAAAGAACCTAAAAGCAAGCTAAAATTCCTGTTTAATTAGGGGAAACAATAGTATTGTTTAAAAGGCAAAAATAGATTTTAAAAGGGGAGATAAATTTAGAAAATAAATTATATGGTAAGAACAGGTTCAAATACATTGTTATCACAATAAATGTAAATAGATGAAACTTGTTATTTACAAGACAAATAGTGATAGGGTGGATTAGGAAATATCCAGATATATGCATAACTGCAGAATTTTCTCTGTTCAGATTTTCTTGGTAGAAAGTTCTTTTTACTAGCCAAACTTTACAGAACATATACTTCCTAGTGCAACATTTTCATCCAATGTTTTAATGGGGAAAATTATATTTATACCTATGAAATTCAATTCAATTTTTGGCAAAATGATTTCAGGAAAAATAACAAGTTATGTTATAAATACAATTGGTGAAATCATGTGTAGAGATCTTGAAAATCTTGACAAGTGTTAGCAAGGAGGATGTTCATCTTGGATTTTGCTTATAAGCATCTCAGAATCGTTCTCAGTTGAGCAATTCTCTGCCATTGTACACTTATTCTGAACATATTTCTATGTTGCATTTCATATTTAGCTTAATGTTATAAAACAAGTCCACAGGAAAGTTGAGAAAATTGTGGAAAGGGAAGCAAAAGGAGTAAGAAAAATGATTGAATGGACTAGCTATTACTGCAAATGAGGAAACTTTTGCTAACAACCATGTTGGTTTTTGGTGATGAGGATGGATATTTTAAATATGTTATGATCTAACAAGTTTGTTACTGACATATAAGCATTTTACTGTATTCATTTGTGTGTTATAAAATAGATCAATGGTTTTTGTAAGGGCCTATTTAGTCAGAGCAATTCCATCCGGTTAAACAGTGATTTTGTTGTTTATGCAGTAAAACTTAAACTGACCCCCCCCCACACACACACTTACTTAAAAGCAACTCCAGGAAACCAGTCCCAGGTAAAAAAGCCCAAATACAAGGGCAGGTCAGGCCAGGTGGAGACATCCAATCAGTGAGGCACACATGCTGTCTCCCTAGCTACCAGGGAGTGTGGGTCCCGCTTTTTGGGCACCAATTCTGACCAAAGTGATAGGCTAGTTCAAATATCTACTAGGGTAAATTGTAATTCAATTGGCCACCCATGTGTGACCTAGCACGACTGTGCAGTTTCTCTGTGTGTGACAATCTCATTGGCCACCTGTGTGTGGCCAGGCCCAACCACATGGCCTTTGCTCTATAAAAGTTAGTCTGTAAGGCAGGGAGGGGTCACCTCTTTGTACGAGATGGTCCTGGCCGGTAGGTTTGATTCTCGATGCTTGGTATGAAATAAAGCTTTGCTTGACCTTCGTTTTGTATCAGTCTTGTTCCTTTGATCATGGACCCAACAGTTTTGATTGATGTGCAGTGAGTTATTGGAAAAATGAAATAAAGCAGATTAAGTTCCTGATTATAGTTTTCATACGAGATGCTTGATTATTAGGAATAAATTGTGACCTTAACTGGAAGTTGCCTGTATTTGAGATAGGACATAAAGATTAAAATTGAAAGACATAAGAAGACAAATCAGGCAAAATAAGGTTAGTGTGGCTATCTTAATATTAGATAAAATGGATTAAAGCATTTTTAGGGATGGAGAGGATCACTACATAATAAAACAGTGTTCACTTCACCAAGAGGGTATGGTAGTACTTAATGTATATGCACTTACTAAGAATCCTTCAAAAGCTATGATATAAAAATTGATAGAACTCTGGGAGGAAATAGTGATTCCTACATACCTTTTGTTTATGATTGCTAGGTCAAGTGGAAAAAAGAACAGCAATGTATAAGAGGTGTGTATAAGAGAATTGTATAAGAGATTTCAATAATACAATTAATTAGTTCTGAATATGAAGCTTTATTACCTTTTGCCATTTCATTGTCAAAGGTGTATTCTGCTCATCCTTGAATCATCTTAGGTATGACTCCTTGTCAGCATTTCCTTATTTGATTGGAAAAGTCTTCCTTGTCTTGTATCTCAGTCTTTTCTGAGGGAGAAAATTAAGTGTTTCTTTGTTCTCCATCGGACCATGTAGAAAAAGTGTATTCTTATGAGCGTGATGTGGAACAATTTGTTCTGAGTTCATCTTTTTATATGGTATAAGGTGAGGGTCAGAGGTTATTTCTTTCACTTTCAGCTGTCCCAGCACCATTTGTTGGACAGACTGTCCCTTCTCCAATAAATTTCCTTGGCACCATTGTCAAAATCGGTTGGTTATAAACATGAGATTTATTTCTGTTTAATACTGTTCTGTTGATCTGTATTTCTGGTCCTATGTGTTTTGATAACTGTAGCTTTACGGTAAGCTTTGAAATCTGAAGGTGTGAGTACTTGAACTTTGTTATTTCTTAAAAATTTTGTTTTGGGGGGCGCCTGAGTGGCTCAGTGGGTTAAAGCCTCTGCCTTCGGCTCAGGTCATGATCCCAGGGTCCTGGGATCAAGCCCCACGTCGGGCTCTCTGCTCAGCAGGGAGTCTGCTTCCTCCTCTCTCTCTGCCTGCCTCTCTGCCTCCTGTGATCTCTGTTTGTCAAATAAATAAATAAAATATTTTAAAAAAAAATTTTGTTTTGGATTTTCTAGATGTTTGGCATTTCCATATACATTTTATAATCTGATTGTCAGTTTCTGCAGAAAAATGCTGCTGGAGTTGAGGGTGGTTTGTTACACAGCAAGAGACAACTGACCAATACCATTTACTCAGAGTCAGCTTATCATATGTTATTGTCTAAGTCTTCCTCCCATGAGCAGCTTTAAAGACATATTTTTTTTTAATCCCACACAGTGATTTTTTTTTCTCTCTCTCTCTTTGACCCATGTGAGGTACTTCACCTTTCTTAATCTATTACACTGTGTGTGATTAAGTTTTACTCATAATTTCAGTTAGTCAGCCACTAATTTGATCACGCACTGTTTTTATTGTCTCTCTGCCATGAGTCATTTACAGATTCAGAAACCATACTTGTGTGGCGCTTTATGCAAGCACTAAATAACAGTTGTTGAGCAGACAAAGAGAAAGGCCTGGGCCATGAAATCCAGTCTCCAGGGGACCCCGGGCTTGACTCCTTAAAGCAATACTTTAGAAATTGTAGAAAACAGCTGATAAACATCAGGGAGAATGAAATTGTATCGGGGGAGGGGGGGCAAGCTGAGGCCTTCTGAAGAACTTTTTTTTTTTTTTTTTTTGTCTTTGTAAGTGCAGAAAATTTCCATTCCTTTTTCATGAAGAAAGAATTCGGGGATATGTTTCCTTCACATCATAAAAGATGATGTTGGATGAGGTCGCCAAGCAGAGGAGTGTATCCTCCTTGGAAATGCCAGCAGACACGCAAAGTGCTTCCTTAGCGGAAGGAAGCCAGGAGCGAAAGGCAAGATCACAATAAAAGAAAGGCCTCGCTCCCACAGTGCTAGAAAACCGCCCAAGGAGACTCAGGCAGTCTTTTTGTAGTTGAAATTATATTAAGGGAAAAAGAGATTCAAGAGAGAAAATTGACCCACTAATAAATGAGAAGAGAACATTAATGCTGACTCTCCACTGCCTGGGACTGTGAGCGCACTTGGCAAATCTGTTCCCAGCAAGAAAAACAAAGCAATGTGGACTATTAGAAATAATGAAGACCTTGCAGAACTAGCAACTGACAGGAATGAGGTGATGTTTGGGAAAGTGGGACCTAGAAAACCTGAATATATGAAAAACTTGCTTATGCCTTTCTCTGCCTTAGCAGAGATACTCTTCTGATACACCATTTTTCCATGAGAGAATCACAGAGATTATGGTCTCTGGGAGTGAGGCTTATGGAATCTGACTCACAAAGTTGCCTGTAGTGTAACCCGATGAGGAGTAAAGGGACAGGAGGGAGGAGTGCTGGGTTTCTCACTAGTCACTAGTGATGTGATCTTGGGCAAGACACTTTACCACAAGGGGATACTCATCTGTGAGATGAGAGGTACAGTGGTTATCTGACCAATATCTTTTATGCTCTCCTTGTGGTTACAACACTCACCAACCCCTCCTTTGGGGAACTGTTCCTTCTCCATAACATAGGCTTTCCGTGGGGCTGCCAGTCAGAGTGCCCAGTTTTGCTGAGTACAGGAATAAACTCAACCCAAGCCCTGTCAAACTACAGCAGATAATCTGCTTTAGATAAGGGAAAGACGAGGGACAAAGACGGTCAGAATGGAGCCATCTAGGGGCCACACCAGAGAAATGCCCCGAGTCACTATGTGGCTCCCAGGCTTTCCCAAGGCTTACTTTAGGTAGTGATGCCAATATCCTTCCAATAAATACTTCTTTTTCTCTTAAACTTAGTTAACAAATGGCCATTTGGTTGTTTTTAACCAAAGAAGTCTATCAGATATCAGGGGAGAGGATGTTCCCATGATAAAAAGGGAAAGCTTCAGGCACAAACATAAGACCACTTTTATTTTGATTGTTGAGATGGGGCAGCAGCTTCTATCAGTGATCACAGATTCAGTAGTCCAGGTCCCTGTGTAGGTCCTGGACTGGCAGTGGGACCCAGAATGTATGTTTGACTGCGCTGAACTTTAGTTCCCTCGTTTACAGTTCTGGCTCTTTGGCTGTCTTCCTGGGATATTTTTAGAGTAAATAAAATGTAATGAAGTGCTTTGATGATTTTGGAAAAACGATTAAAAATTAATCCAAGATAGTATGAAAATCTGGGCCTAGCCCCTTTAGCCAGCCCCAGGGATCTCAAAATATCTGGCAATTCATATGAGAATGATGCTTCTTTGCATTTCTTATTCTGTCACACTCCTCCCTATTGATTTGCCAATCTGGGCTAGAAAGAAAGGAAAACACACAAAGACAAAAACCCTCTGCAACTGATTAATTATTTTGCCAGTTTGAGAGGGAAGTGGCAAAAAAAACCTTTAAAACCAAATAACAATAATTTTTAAAGGAATCCAACCAACACATTTCCATAAAGTGAATATGTTGGGCCTGGTAGGAGGTAGAAGGCTCACTAGGATGCTAAAACCTCTCCAAATTTGCATATATTTTTAATAGGGGTTGATAAAAGCAAATATTCTAACACAAATAATTATAATATTTTAATTGCATTTCTTCAGGGCTTAAAATTTTTTAAAAAGTAAACATATATAAGACAAAGTCAGTGTTACTAAGTGGCAAGGATTCTGCCAGACCCAGTTGTTTTTTTCCAAACTACATGAGGAAAGAAAAGTGCAAATATGGTTTGCTTTACTTTAAAAAAATTTTATCACTGAAGTATAATTGACATGCAATCTTATGTTCGTTTCAGGTGTGCAACATAGTGATTTGACAATTCTATGTATTATGCAATGCAATGTTCGCCACATCAAGTTTGCTTACTTCTTTGAATTACAGAACTGCTAGAGATCTAGATCTGGTGCTCTGAGTCCTGTTGAGAGAAGAAAGTCACAATTCCTCTTTGGTTCTTTAGTGTTTCTGTCACTTATCCACTTGCCTCTCACTCACTCTGCATGGTCCAAGGCATATCATAGGGAGTTAAGCAGTTTTGCATGAAAATCATGTGCCAGCACATTAGCGGCAGCATCTTACAGATTTCATGGATCATAGAATACCAGAGATGGAAGGGGCCGAGAGAATTTGGTGATACCTCAGACTAGAAAGAAAAGACATAGTAAAATACTCACACTCTTCCAGGGGGTCTCAGTGAGCTAACTGGAAGCCACGTGGTAGGAAAGCCACCTCCAGTACCATTCATCTGTGGCTGGTGAGATTTCCCGGAGGAGGGCTCCCCATTTCTCCTTTTCTTTTTGCTCTTTCAGAGTCACCCCCAGATTAATCTTTCCTTGCATTCTAGGTCAAACTGTGGACCCTTTGATCACAGGACCATATTACCAAGAGGAGACTTTCAATAGCTCTGTTTAATCCTATTTCACTGGAGGTGAAAAGAGGCTAAGGAATCCCCTGAGCTGATGAATGCTTTAAGGTCATAATTTATAGGTAGGACTTGGAAAACCATGGCTCTAGTAGTGGTTCTGAAGTAGTTCCAAAATCTTGGGCAAAACTGTAGTATCAGGGGAATCCTTAGAACCCAAGCCTACCTCTGCTCTTAAGCAGATGAGATCTCAGGCCTTGCTGTTCAAATATACTGGCCCTAGCCTGGAGCCATGTAGGGATTCTGTCTGGGCTTTGTGTGTTACTTCCATCTTCAGGAGCAAGGCCTTCTATTAGTGTCTGTCGTTTCTCTCCTGAATTTGTCTCTTTCTCTAAAACTCTTATTCTTGGGATAAGATAGACCTGGGTTGGAGTCCCAATTCTGCTCCTTGCTATGCATGACTTGGGCAAAATGATAGCATCTCTGAGTCTTGGTTTCTTCTTTTGCAAGGTGAGGATAATAATATAATTTTATTTTTATATTTTTGTTATTTTCTTTTATAATTATAGTATTTCATAGTGATATTGTGATTGTTGGTACTTAGTAAAGAGTCTGGAATTGTCATAAGAGAGGTGTTCAGTATACTGTGGAAATAATTGTTTATTACTCTCTTTGGCCTTCTTGAGGATGGCTCTACCTCCTTTTGCCAGTCTTCTTTCTGAGCTGGAGTACTGTTCTGGTCCACAGTCTAACAATGAGTCCTTGGTCATACTGGACCAAGTAACCCTAACCCTAGACCAACTCTAACAGCCAGCTTCTCTGGGCTTCCCAGTATGGTAAGCTGTGATTTCTCAGTCACTGGATTTCCCTCATCTCCCATTCCCTATTGTGTGCCTTGGATTCTTCCCTATGAGTTTGCCTAAATTTGGCCTAACTTTGCCATTTCCCTTGGGTACCTCTCCAGGTGCTAGCTGCTTCTTCCCCATGGCCTCCCGTTTGTCCAGCTCTCGGTATGGATTTCTGAGGCATATACCAAAAAGGCTCACTAACCTGTGCTTGATTTGGTGATGATAGTCCCTATTATGTGTGTCTGTCCTCTGGCCCTCTTCCTTTGTCAGTCTTCCCATGGATTAGAAAGGAGAAACATCTGTTTGCAGTCCCCGCATCAGAACTGCTACCCAACTAGATTAAAAAAAAAAAAAAATTCTGTGAACTTTGGGTGTGGTAGGAATAGAAAGAAGAAGAGCCCATCAAAGGTCATTGAGGCCTGCTGTCAGATCTCCTGGTGGTGTGAGCATGAAAATTCATGAGGAGAGCAGAGAGAGGAAAAGAAGCAGTGTTGAGGTGGGGGTGGAGGGGAAGGAGGAAGGGAAGGGGAGGAGGGAGGGAGGCATGGAGAGAAACAAGGAGAGGAGGACCGAACATTGCTCAAAATTTGTTCAATTCATTATTTTATTCTTAAATGCATGAAAAGTTACTGAGCCTGCCTCTGCTCCCTTTGTGAACGCAACTGTAGTATTCATGTATGGAGCTGACACTCCTGCATCTTCCCTCTGTTCATCTCTTCCATATGTAGTTTGTGTTCTGGTTGTTCTTATATGGATATATTTTAACTTTGTGGCAAGTGAAGTATTTCATGAACTCTGAGCAAATCAACGTCAGAATCCGCAGCTGTCCTCCTGCCCACTAGCCGTTTTCTCTCTGACACCTCGCTCTATTAGCAACTCCCCTTGTTTGCCTTACTGGCCAAAATCATATTTCTCCTTGCTCCTTCATCACTTAAAACCTTCAAGTCCTATTGTTCTCTAAAGCTTGTTTTGTATCCTTCACCTTCTTCTTCTTCTTTTTTTTTTTTTTAAAGATTTTATTTATTTATTTGACAGACGGAGATCACGAGTAGGCAGAGAGGCAGGCAGAGGGAGAGGAGAAAGCAGGCTTCCCGCTGAGCAGAAAGCCCGATGTGGGGCTGGATCTCAGGGACCTGAGCCGAAGGCAGAGGCTTTAACCCACAGAGCCACCCAGGCACCCACCACCACCTTCTTTTTACATCTATTTCTACCATGGCAGTTTCAGCTCTCATTACTTCATACCTGGATGATTGCAATTGTCTCTGGATAATTCTCTTTCCTGCTAATCTCTCTACCCACTACCCATTTAATCTTCCTGAAAGGAAGTTTATTGCCACAAGGCATTAGTCTACTTAGGAGAAGTCCTTGCGTCTTCTCAATAAATGCAATCTGTGTCACTGGGTGCCAGGGCCCAGTCGCCCCAGAGGTCTGCCGCATTGTGCTTGCTACTTTTCCCTACGTGGTTCATCTTCTCCACTGTGTGTGGCTCACTCTCTGCAGGGCACACAGAACCATTCCCAGTCAGCACTGGCTCATGCTGCTTTCCCTGCTGGGGCATTTGTTGCTGCTTCTTTCACCTACCCACATTCAGGGCTCAGCGATGGTCCTTTCTCACACAGGAAGCCTCATTGACCAGTCCAGGCTGCAGAATTCTTTAATCTCTGTGGTGCACATTATTTACCTTGGGATTTAATTGTATATGCTTGTGGAAAAGTGCTCAGTTATTTCATGTACTTGCTACCATTCCGACACAACTGTGTGCCTTTTATGAACAGGACCATGTTGTGTGGCAGACTTTCCGCCCAAGGTCAGGCAGTATATTAGGTGTTGGGTGTAGAGACAAATTGGCAGTAGCTATCCAGTAGTCTGGATCCATCCAGTACTCTAGATTGTCCTTAGTAAGACCTGAGGTCAAGTTCTGCTCCACCACTTAACCAGCAAGTCATGTAGTAACTTCAGACTCCATTTCATCATAGGTTAAATGGGGATATTTATTTAACAGTGCTGCTATAATGATTACATGAAATATTCTTATCATTATGATCAACACATAGAAAATTATCAGTAGATATTATTTCTCTTTCCCTCTGATGATCACAGAGTTACTTTCATAGGTGCCTTCTATTGTTAAATGTTCCCTACTTGATACCCACACAATAAGAGGACACGGAACACAGAAAATCACAAGCTCTAGTCTTGGTTTTACTTAGAACTGAGGTAATAGCCCTCTGTGGGCCTGGCTCTTTGGTTGAAGCACATAAAACATAAACCTGCTAGAGAGCAGTCTATGTAATTGTTGACTTCCCATGTAGGACTGTAGATCAACCACTTGGAAAGGCTTATGACCTCTTCACTGCTCTTCTTGCCTGTGTGCTCACCCGGAAAACCTAAGCACATAGTAGCCCCGTCATAAATACTCACCAGGTGGGATAGGTGGAGGCTTGTTCTGGTGGCAGATTGGAACACTGAAGGAGCGGAGCATGATGGGTTGGGGCAGACATCACCCAGAGGGAGGTCTCTTTGGGCGGGGGGCTGGAAGTGGGGCTGCCTCCGCTTCTATGCAGCCAGAGCTGACTTGCCATCTGTTTTTGCAGTTCCCTGCTGTTTCTTTCTCCTGCCTTCGTCCCATCCTGCCTGCCATTCTGGAGGCCTCAGTCAGTGAGTGCCACTCTCAGGACCCTGTGTGACCCTGAGAGGGAGGGATACAGCCAGACAGGAGGGTGTGGATATGTATGTGAGGAAGGGGGAAGAAAGTGTGTGGGGGGTGTGGAAAAATGAGAATAAGCAAGAAAATGGGAGGGAGAGAGGAAGTGAGACAGAAAGGGTGAGAAAGGCAGGAGGCAGAAAGGGGAATGAGAGAAATGGAGAAATGGAGCAAGAGAGAGGGGGCTAGATGAGAAGGTTGGGAAGGAAGAAAATGTGTGTGTGTGTGTGTGTGTGTGCACATGCGTGTGTTTGAGAGAGAGAGAGAGAGAGAGAGTGCTATAATTATATGAGCAAGAATCTGCATCCCACAATTGGGATCGCAAGGCAGAATGGCAAGAAACTGAAACCAGGACACAGCAGGAGCTGAACAGCAGACTGAAGTAAGTTTGAAATTACCAGGAATGTTGGAAGAAGTACCTGGGAGGCAGTTATCTCTTGAATCAGAGATGTCATCCTCTGTAAGAACCCCCAGTCTCTTATCTTTTGGATCCATGTTGGGTACTTCACCCTTCCCTGTGGGATAGGCGGTGGGAAGAGATTGTGAGCATGCTGTTTCCTGTCATTTGGGAATGGGGGTGGAGAGATGTGTTGATGGAGCCATTATGACAAATGGTCCAGTCTCTCAATAACTGTTGTTTCCAAATTCTCCCCTATAGTGTGGCCCTATAGCTTCTCTCCATGCAAATGTGGTCCTCAAAGAGGTTCTAAGAGTTGGAACCTTGGTCTTTTCTCCTGCCACTCCTTCCCTCTGGAGGCTTCTTCTTGCTAGGCCTAGGGGTGCTCCTTGGACAGTTGCAGGAGCACCTGACTTACCTGCTCAAGAAGTTCCCAGGAGCCAAGAGATGGCTAATATAAGCTTCTAAAGCTGGATTGGAGTCTGGTGCCAGTGGAGTTGATGTCATGAGATATCCTCTCCTTCCTCCCTCAGAACTTTGAAATTGCCCTGTTTCTCAGAAGAGCTCTGTTCCCAAGAAACGCACTGTTAATTCAAAGAAGGTCCCTAACCCTAACTCAGTGATTGTGCTTTGTGGAGCTAAACACATACCTAACATAGTTGTCTTCTGGATTTGGAGAAGGGAGATGTGTGAGGTCCCATCTGGGTCCCAGGAAAGGTTGTGGTAAAGAAATAGAAAAGTTAACAGGACCAAACTGGAGACCCGAGGGTGAGATGATGGCATGAGCACCTGGGGGCTCAGGTTTCCTGATTTGGGGCTAAAAGACATATTTAGTCCCCATGGTGTCTGAGACCTGGCCAACTCCCTTCTCCTGAACTTTCCGTGGTTTCCTGGACTCAAAGGAGGCTCGCCCCCTGCCCCTTGCTGTCAGCTCTGGAGACATTTGAATAATGAATTCTGTTTAAGACTGAAAACCTCGAAGTTCCATCTGTAACAAGACTCGAAATAATTACAGCTGATGATTGCCTGGTACACTCAGCCAGAAAAAACAGAACAGCTTTTGGCCGCCAGCAATTACAAGCAGCACCGGCTTCAGCACAGACAGAACTTTTAAATGAATACATGAATACATTGCTGAAGATCAGAAGGCAAGAGAGACTGTTGGAGCTGGGGGTGGGGGTGGGGGAAATGAGTTGGCAAAAACTGAGTGACTTCACCCACCATATGAGGAAGAGAGGGAGAGAAGAAGGGAATGAGGGAAGGACAGTGAGAGAGAGAGAGAGTCTCCTAAATAGAAAAATTAGCTTCTACTTTTTCTTATTTCTATGTTGGTAGAGGGAGAGAGACCTCTCTGCCCAACACTTTGCCCATCTTAATTTATAATAATGAAATAGCAAAAAGAGTTAACATGGTGTAGCATCTGGGGGCGGGGGTGGGTACTGTGTTTTAGGATTTCTCCAGTTTAAACTCTTACCATGGGAGACAGTGAGATGAAGCAGTTTGCTTGCTGTGGATGTGGTTTGGAGTTATAGAACGTAGTGTATTCTTTCTTGCATGGTGTAGGGGAGATAATATAAGATTTGGAATCAGAGCAATTTGGCCCAAATGCTAGTTTTGCTACAACTGTTATCTTGCTTAGCCACTGAACTACTCTGAGCCTCAGCTTTCTCGTCTGTGAATAGCGTCTTCAGAGTGTTCTCATGGGAATGAAATGGGATAATGCTTATAAAGCATCTTACCCTGCTGTCTGGAATGGAGTAAATATCCAGTAAATGTTATTCAGTGGTCTTCACCCATCGGCCCTCCTTTAATCTATAAAGGGTTCCTCATTTCTTTCCTGTTGGTTTTATCTTATGCATTTAATACTTACTAGCATTTGACTGAAATTACCTGATGCACCCATTGCTTTAGAATGATCAGGATGTTCAAGACTCCCTAAAAATAATTTTGGATAGTCATTTCATTAGAGGATTTTAAAATGAAACTGCACACCTTATGTTATTTGCAGCCTTATTTATAATAGCTAAGATGTGGAAGATGAATGGATAAAGAAGATGTGGTGTATATACACAATGGAATATTGCTTGCTCATAAAAAAGAAAGAGATATTGTCATTTGCAACATGAATGGACCTAGAAGGTATAATTCTAAATGAAATAAGTCAGTCAGAGAAAGACAAATGTTGTATGATTTCACTCATATGTGGAAATTAAGAAACAAGACAAATGGACAAACAAACAAATAAGGACAAGCAAAAAAGCAGACTCTTAAATACAGAGAACAAACTGGTGGTTACCAGAGGAGAGGTGGGTGGAGGGGATGGGTGAAATAGATGAAGAAAATTAGTAGTGCACTTATCTTGAGGAGCACTGAGAAATGTATAGAATTGTTGGATCGTTATATGGTACACCTGAAACTGCTTTAACAGTATATGTTAGCTATACTTCAATAAGATAAATAAGTAAACAAATAAAGTAATAACACAACAAAGGGGGAAAAAAAAAGTTGAAAGTGTAAGAACTTCTGAGCCACAGCAGAAAGACAGGGTGAGGCTCTGGAGAGGAGATTTCCAGAGCTGCATTCTTGCTTCCTACTTCCCTGACTTCTCATTTTATACAAGGTTGCTTTGATTTCCCTGCCTGATTCACACATCTGCGTTCAGTGGCTAATTCCAGCCAGGATTAGAAGTGGGAGCCTGAACTCCTGGGACTTTAAAAACTGGTACATGAGCCATCAAAGTCTTGGTAATCAGACCACTAGAGTGGAGATTTTCAACCTGATTTGAAGACTGTGATTTTGTTGCATCGCAACTCCTTGCCAACCTCTCTGACTCAACCCTCCCACTCCCATCTGTGAGTTCAGGCAGGGTTTAAAGGCTGCTTCCTGTCCTCATACGCTGGAACCATCTGAGTGGGAGTTCACAGACCAGCCTCTATACAAATCTTCTGATGCTCTCCAGGGAATTATTTCGGCAAGCCCAGTGTGGCTGTTTCCTCTGCAGAGTAGGGTTCCCGACTTGCTTCCCTTCTCCCTGTCCATCATCTCCCCCTTATTTCCTATTCTCTCATCTACAGGCATATGCATGAAGCTCTGCTGTCCTTAATGTATTTCCTTCTTTTATTTTATACAAGAGACATCCTCAGTGGGCCCTGGCTCTATGGATTTTCCTGACAACACTTCAGTTGTCAGAGCGTGTTTCTGATCTGATCAGTTGTTTTGACTTTGCTCAGAGCTGGGCTTTACGGTTAAGCATGTTTCAGCCATTCAGAAGATGCAATGCTTCTGGTCCTTTCTCTTCTGACCTTTGCACCATCTCTTCACTCCTTGGTGCTTGCACCTGGTAGGGCAAGTGTAAGGGGACCATGGAAGAGAAAATGAGGCCAGAGAAAGATACCGTAATTTCAAGTTAAGTATGTGGAGGCAGCAAACACCAGCAGAGAAACCTCAGACCTGGGATCAAATATCTAGATTGGAATTTGAGGTTCTTGACCTTGAGCAAGTCAGGTTCTTCCTTTGTATAGTGGGGTTGCCAGGAGGATCAGACCTAATGAGTCAAAGTGTGTGGAAATGCTGAGAGGGTGCTGCTTCAGATTAAATCATCCAAGTTTTCCTGCTCCCCCAAACCCCCCACCCCTGGCTGGGGGACACAGGAACTTCATTTTTATCTGTGCTTTTGGGAATTTAAAAGAAGCTATGGCAGGGATTGGTGGACAGAATGACTTCCATGGATCTATAAAGGCTCATACTCTTTCTAACATAAATGCCTTCTCCTGGGACTACCTAGTAATGAGAACCTTCCCTCAGAGTTGCTTTGGGAGTGGTGATGCACTCTCCCAATCAATCACTCAGGTTTCTGTTGAAACTCCACCTCCTCCCTGAATCTCCCATAAAGGTCCTCAATCTTAGGCTCCAGGAAGCGCTGTGTGAGAGTAAATGTATGGGCTTGGATGTAAAAAGCTCTGTTTACACCAGTAGCTAACTGGGGTCTAGCCTATTTAAACTCTTTTCAGATCAGGTTTAGGTATAAACACACAAAAAGATAGTAATTGGAATACTTCGTGATGCTGACAATTTGCTTAATCTTGCTGAGACTTGGTTTTTGTTTTGAAAAACTTTGACTATTGAAAAAAAACAGCTTGACTTCATTTGTATTTAATTGGTTTAAATTTTACACTTTCCCTTATCTATCTGTATCTATCTAGTGACATATCTATTCTTTAGATGAACTCGAGGTTCTTTGAGGGTAGAAATGTGTCATAGATATTGTAAAACATTTGTTGATTATTAAATCATCATCATTGAGATGGTTCTGAAGCTTCAAAGTTGAATGATACATAATTCCTACACTCTATGAATTCAGGAGAAAGAGAAAAAAGGCAGGAAGAGGGAGGAAGCACTAAATAATAATAATAATAATAAAATAGCTTTTCTTTTCTTTGTTTTGTTTTGTTTTGTTTTGTTTTGTTTTGTTCCTATGGTGGCATCTTCCATATGGTATGTGAATTTTTCAGTCAATACTTCTAAATAAGTATTGACTGATAAATAAGCCTAATTCCCTCATGGCAGCAAAGAATTCTGTGAATTTTAAGTGGAATTAATAACCAGTATAACTTTCGGTTGTGCTTGGTTGTGTGAACATATGATTTCATCTTGATTCCTCCTCCAAAGTTCACTAAAATGGTAGTAAAGGATTAAAAAAATAAAAAGAAACATCAACTAATGCAAAGAGATTAAGAAAAGAGACAATAGCATGTGAGAGATGATTTTATATATTAAAAGCTAGAAAGTAGATGAAAGAAACTGCCTTAAAATGGATAAGCTAAAACCTAAGCTCATGTGTACCTGTTTGTGTGCATGTGGGTGTGTCGTCAAGCAAACGACAACAAACGCAGAAGTCCTGGACCTTGAATTTGGATGCTCTAGCTACCTCTGTGGCTGGGAAGAGGTCGGAATGCTAAATAGTAGTAAACCCCTCAGCCTGTGTAGGTGTGTGTGACTGCTCTCCCCGTCCCAGCAGAAGCTGGGAGGTGTGCACAGAGGAGGAAGAGGTGAGACATTTTTCTGAAAATAAAGCAGGGCTAAGTGAAAGTTTGCACACTAAACTGCAAGGCTTCCAGTCCCTTTCTCTCACTCTCCTCCCAATCCGGGCAGCCATTCTTCCTGGCAGGACACTGGATGATTCCTTTTTGGGAAAACTGACTGGAATTTAATACAAGATTTTCAGGTATTGAGCATAACCTAATCAAAGTCAGGCCGTTTTAGCCACATGTCCTTCATTGGTTGGCCAAGAATTCTGCTCTGAGTTGTCCTCCCCCTGGCAGTCAACTGAATAGCTCTTATCAGGCATGCTGGCCGCCATTACAGCTGAAGGAAGTAGTACTGTGGATTCTGCACTGATCCCTAAAGTTCCCTCTCAAAGTGACACATATCATTCCCACACAATTTTCATTGACCAGACAAGTCATATGCCTGTCTGACTTTAAAGCTGGTGAGGGAGTGAAACTTTACCATGTGCCCGGAAGGAGAAGAACTAGAATATTTGTGAATAACTTGGACAACAGTATTCCCATCTGGTTCCTAAACATTCTATGTACTCTTCTTCCCACATGCAAAGTATACTTATCTCTCCTGGAGGTAGACTTTTCTACTGTCTCATAAAGCTCAACCTCTAAAACAGAGGTACATGCTACTAGTCTGTTGAAGGGTTGATACTCGGGAATCTCTACTTCAGGTCCATAAGTGGATCCTAGCAATCTGGGGAGCCAAGAATTTAAAACAGTAACTGCCCCCCCCCCCGCCAGCAAATAAAAAGCAAAGTAATAAACAAGTTGTTTACGTCCCCTCCATCTTGCCAATATAGACTTATGGAACACGACAGAATAACTCCAATAAGCACTCTTATTTAGAAAGGGGAAGGAGGGGGTCATGCGGTGGATAGTGGTGAATCCCCTGGGAAGTCTTGTTCGGGTCCCCTGTTCTAAGAGGGGAAAATGTTCTTGATTGTATCTTGATTCATTTTCCTGCTCTTGTTCCTTGCCTATTGTGTTCTGTTGTTCCTTGCTCTGCCTTTTTCAATGTTCTTTCTTTTTCATTATCCTCCATTGCCTCATGTAAGGTAGATGTTGGGGAATATGCCTTCCTTTGGAACTGAGCAGGCTTTTATCCTACTTCCTATCCATAGATAATGGGAGCTCAGGGGTCATTTTAAGTTTTGAAGAGTCTCAGTCCAGGCTGATAGTTCTTTTGACAATATAAAGCTCTCCAAAACATAGTTAGCTTATTATTTATTTGATTATAGTCAGCTCCATGAACGAATAGCCACATACAGTTCTTTTATAGAAAAACTTCTTAAATATGCTATATTTATTTGCTCACTTGCTCTTGTGTCTCTTTCTAAATTTAATTACAGGTCCTTTGAAAAAATCTGATCAGGCTTTGGTGAGAGAGCCACAGCTTTAGCCTCTTCCTTAAGTCATATTTTCATTTGAAAGGATTTTCTGGATGCCATATCTTTATTTTTAAATGAGTATCTCAGTCCATTCAGGAGTTTTAGTACTGGTTATGGTGACCGTGCTTTTGTGGTTCTTTAAGATTGATGTATAATTTTTTTTTCTCATGGGCCTTCTCAGTTTTTTCTGTTATTATTTGGGAAGAGGTACTACTACTACTCTTCCAACCATAAAAGTCCCCAAATTATTGACTCTGTTGCTCTGCATTCCTACTTGGATACCCACAGCTCTTTTCTTAGCTCATTACAGCCTTCTATATTTATCTTTATGCCAAATGCAACTAACATCAGCAGATGCGCATCCTAATGCCTTGGTTCCCTAGCACCACAAGTGCACAAGGTTATTGTATTAGGATTCACCAGGGAAACCAAACCAATAGGGTGTCTCTCTCTTCTCTGTGTGTCTTTATTTAACATATAATCTATATATAGTATCTATCTATCAATCTGCTATCTATCTATCAGCTAGAAAGGGAGTCTAGAGGTCTGAGAATCAAGAGAGCCAAGATGTAAGTTCTAGTCCGAATGAAGTCTGAAGACAGAAGACCTATGTCCCAGCTCTAATACAGTCAGGCCCAGATAAAGAATTCTTTCCTATTCAGTCTTTTGTTCTATTCAGGGCCTCAACAGATTGGATGAGGCCTACCCACTTTTGGGAATGCAATCTGCTTCATTCAGTCTACCAATTCAAATGTGACTCTCATCCCGAAACACCCTCACAGACACACCCAGATAGTGTTTAACCAAATATCTGGCACTCTGTGGCCTAGTCAGGTTTGCACATAAAATTAATCATCACAGTTATTTCCTGTTTCTCAAGGTTATCTCCAGTGAAAGTTCTGCCAAATGCTTCCCACTGTCTCATGTGGATCACCATGCCTCTAAACCCTGATAAATTTTCTTGTTGCCCGCTGGCAGACCACTAAGCTGAAGCCACATGTGGCAGCTCCCCATTCCATGTGTAGATTTCTGTATCTTCAGGATAGTATCGATTATTCTAT
This sequence comes from Martes martes, assembly GCF_963455335.1. Taxonomy (NCBI): domain Eukaryota; kingdom Metazoa; phylum Chordata; class Mammalia; order Carnivora; family Mustelidae; genus Martes; species Martes martes. The sequence continues at coordinate 87,999,185 of NC_137898.1, forward strand.
AGTAGCAAGCAATTCTAGAATCTTGGTGGCTTATTTTTTTTAATTTTAAGAATTTAAGTTCAATTAAGTAACATATAATGTATTATTATTTTCAGAGGTAGAGGCCAGTGCCTATTACATCACATGCCCTCTTTAATGTCCATCACCCAGTTATCCCCCACCCCTCTAGCAACTCTGTTTTTTTCGGATGGTTAAGAGTCTCTTATGGTTTGTTTCCCTCTCTGATTTCAACTTGTTTAATTTTTGACTCTCTTGCCCTATGATCCTGTTATGTTTCTTAAATTCCACATATGAGTGAGATCACATGGTAATTGTCTTTCTCTGATTGACTTATTTCACTTACCATAATACCCTCTAGCTCCATCCACATCGTTGGAAATGGCAAGATTTCACTTTTTTGTTGGCTGAATAGTATTTATATATATCTATATATATACCTATATATTTAGGTTATAGATACACACACACACATACACACACACATCCCCCACATCTTCTTTATTCATTCATCTGTCAATGGACATCTGGGCTCTTTCCATAGTTTGGTTATTGTGGACATTACTGCTATGAACCTTGTGGTAGAGGTGCTCCTTCAGATCACTACATTTGTATCATTGGGGTAAATACCCAGTAGTGCAATGCTGGGTCATAGGGTAGCTCTATTTTTAACATTTTGAGGAAACTCCATACTGTTTCCAGGGTAGTTCTATTTTTAACATTTTGAGGAAACTCCATACTGTTTCCTAGAGTGGTTGCACCAGTCTTGCATTCCTAAAGAATCTTAGTAGCTTATATTAACCAAGTTTATTTCTTAATCACAGTAACTGTTTCTTGGTGATTGTTTAGAGGTTCTGCTCTGAGTCATCCTTACATCAAGACAAAAGCTGCTGTAGTCACCATCTGGAGGTTTACTGCTTGCCCTGGGAGAGGCAAAGGGGACATGCCACTCTACTTACAAGCCATCAAAAATAAGTCACATGGTCACAGTTAATTTCAAAGGCCACAAGTCCTACCATGTGCCCAGAAGGAGGAGTACCACAATCTGTGCATAGGCTCTATGGTCACCATGCAAGTACAGCTCAAGCGCACAAAATATCCATTTAGCTTTTTAGTGTTATTCTCTTAGATATGAGTGGAGAGCCAAGGAGCACAAGACACATTACAAAAGCCATTAATACAAAAAGCAGAGACCAGTGCAAACATGATTTAAAAAGTGAACTGGGAGAAAAAAGACAATGCAAGAACAGAAGAAAACTTTAAAAGTCCTCCCGTTGACCTCAGAATAAAATGTTTGCATCCCTAAAAGAAGAACAGGGTGCTATGAAAAGGAACAATAAAAAAAGAGATTGCCCTTGAAAACTAACCATATGATAAAAGGAATTTTAAAATTCAGTGGAGGGGCTTGAAGATAAAGTTGATGAAGCAGAACAAAATATCTAGTAGGTCAAATATAGAAAGGAAAAGATGTGGATCAATCTGGAAAATCCATCCTTTAATTAATGGGAGTTACACAGAGAGAAGATATTTTTCAAAGAAATATTTCCTGGAATATCCCAGAACTGAAGGCAAGAAGATTCTATATTGGAAGAACTAACCAATTGCCCAATACAATGAATACAAAAGTTCGTACTGGCAAACCTGTGACTGTCAGTGTTCAAATACTAGTGATAAAGAGAATCTCCTACAGACTTCCTGAGAAGAGAGCAGTTGTGGGTGACAGGATGGCAGACTATGTGGGAGGGGTCAGAGTGGGCCTGGTCTCATCAACAACAGCTTGGAAGCTAGAATGATATCTTCAGATGAAGACCTAGGTTTAGAAGACTGTTGGATGGAGGTGACAGAAATTTCCAGGAGGAAGTAGATAAAAATTATAGCTGTGCAGCAGGTTCCAGAAGCAAGCAGCCCCACTTGGAGTTGGGGAACAGAAGCCTCCAAGGGGTGAGGGGGAATGACTCTGAAGAGTGGGGATCAGCAGTGAGAAGGTAGGGGTAGAAAGCTGCCCATTTGCATCATAGGCCTTTTAGTATTTTAAAATATTGTTTGCGTGCATTCGTTTGTTAAAATAAAATCCAAAATTTAAAAGTGCCTTGGTGTAGCAGTGGATTACAAGTTGAAAAAACCATGAAATCAATTTCTGATTCTGATGACTAACTCAATGTGTGACCTTGATCAAGTCATTCAAACTCTTCTGTAAAATGTTTCTTATTTCTTCATGTACAAAGTAGGGCAGTAGGCCTGGAAGACTTCTTAAGTTCTTTCTGGCCCATACGTTCCAGAATTGAACAGAGCTACAAGTGCCACAGTCACCTAACAAGATGGCTTCAAATTCCCAGGTTGCCCTAGAGCTGCCCTCCCCTGTGGGGGCTGATGTATTCTTGAGTGTGCCTGACTCAATTTTCTTTTGGAGACAAGACCAAGCCTAGGGGTAAGGATCTAAAATCCAGGGCCAAGTGCTAGTGTGGGTTGCATGGGAAGGTGGGTGGTGCATATGGTTTATTTAGATGCTTTTAGTTCTGGATCCTGGGGACCCCTCTGTGGCTCCCTGCTGTGTAATGGGGCTAGCTAGAAGCTGATCTGGCAGCTCGTTAACACTCAATTAAAGCTCTTCTCTACAGTATGGCATTAACTTTTTAAAAATTTATATGTGCAATTGAAGGAATTAAAGTGCGACTGTGGTTTTCAAAGTGGCTCATGTGAGGGAGGCTATGAAATTGTTCTCATCTGCCCAGTATTCAGTTTTCAAATTTATATGTGCAATTGAGTTGGAAATTAAAGTGCAATTTTAAGGTGGGTATGAGTATCTAATATGGTACTACATTAACCATTTTAAATTTATAAATGTAATTAAAATGGGATTACTTTGGAATTAAAGAATATAGGAAGGAGAAGAGGCATGCTCTTTCTTGGGAATATGCTGCTTTTCCCCCTTCCTATAAATCTAAATTCTTGATGAGTGTATTGTCATCAAAGTCTTAACTTCTGTATAATAGGGAGATAAAATTTCCATACCAGAGTGGTGAAGATATCCTTGTCACATCAGACATCACCCTTCCTTGTCTCTCTTGCCCATATTGAAACCAGGGGCTCTACTTCCTACAGGATTTTGGAGGGTGTACGCTTGTGCACTTGTCTTCCCAGTCCTAAGAATGTATATTTACCTTATGGATGTTAGGTTGGAGATCCAGAGATTGCATTTTCCAGTTCCTGGAGTTATACATGAACCAATTTTCTGGAATTAAGGGAACAAGTGCTGTGGACACCACCCTGTGAAGGCACCATGCCAGAAGCCTCTTGATTTCATCCCTAGGTTGAGCATGTTGCTTTTTCAGATGGGGCAGCCCACGTACAGAAGGCACTTTCTGGCTCATCAGGAGTATGCAAGGATTGGGGCAGATGCTGGTGAGAAACATGGACTGTTCCTTATTCTTCCATGGATCCAAACAGCATATTCTAGAAAATTAGAGAAGTCTTCTGATTACTGTATTTTCTGACTCCTATGACATTGTAAAAAATTTCTTCAAATATTATTTTCCCTTCTGGTTTAGACTGGTTCCTTTAAGACCATTAGCTCTTCTAATTATATGTTTAAGACATATCTGAATTATCTAGAAAAGGCCCATGGCTCTGGAAAATTCCGAGGTGCACCCTGCTTGTTCTCTGAGATGACAAGAGATAGGTGATGCACATCTGTGTGGGCTCAGCTCCAAATGCTTCGTCTTCCCTGTCCATCATGACTCCATTAAGGCAGGGGGCTGGTCTGTGTTCTCCTGCTGCCCCTTCCTCTTTCTTCATTGCCACTCAACTGGCAAACCCTCTGCCTGTCCCAGAACAGTGCTTAGTGCAGCAGGAGGATGATGAGTGGCTTTGATAGGCAGTTCTCCAAGGAATCCTGAATCCCCAGGCATGATTGGCTTTCTTAGGCCAGGCGCAAGCTGTCCCACCCTGGGGGTCTTAACGTCTTCAAGGTGCTGAGGAGGAGAGGGGGGATGAGTGCCACCTCATTGTGTCTGTAATCTAAGCCCCTTTATCATTCATCCTTGTCATTTTCAGAAGTCTTTGAATCAAGACCCCTTTCTTCTTTTCTCCCCCTAATACATTTGCATGCTCATTGAGGCGAAAAATTACATGATTTCAAGATTGCACTGAGTCCTGTTTCAGACCCTGGGCCTGCTTAGCCGGGCCATCACTCCGCAATTAGGCTGGGACTCACAATCCTTATTTAATATTCGTGCTGCTCCAACGTAAGTATCTGCTGCTTCTCAGCCTCTGCTGTTCCTCTGTCCCTTCCAGAGTTGTCCATGTGGTTTATACACTCCACTGAGTGTGGGTCCAGGAGAACCACTGGGTAACCACACAGTGCATCATGGTAAATGGAATAAATGAGTGGACCTATTCATTCAAACAGTTCGGTTTTAAAAGTTCAGAAGCTAGGTTAGGCCTTCATCTTTGGCAAGGAAGTTAGTCTTGATATTAAAAACAGATTAAAATAAAGAGGTGGAAATCATTGACTGCTTTATCCTGTATGACACAGGATTTGTAGGAATCTCCCATCCAAAAACATGTGAATAGGCTTGAAATTGAGGACTTTAGGGTGAAGAGAAAAGATAAATGAGAAAAACAAGCCCCTTCCCATTTTCGAAAAAGAAAAAAATGTGTCATGATCGCCAGCTAGAGAAATACAGACAGCCATACCTACCCACATTTGGGGCAGAGCAGATGGCACCGACCCAGGAGGGCACTGAGGAGCAGGCTGGTGGTGTTTGGATGCATAATACTCGCTTTGGCTACTAGGGAACATGGAGCCAAGTGTGCAGCTGACCTGCGCCCCGGATGGGTCCATTTTATATGTATTTCTGTAAACTAATTGCCACTGTAATTCATTATATTCTCATCCCTCTTTTCTCCTCACCCCCAATTCCTCAATTATTTTGAACTTCCTGCAAATCTGTGATGACTTCAGGCACAAAGTAAATCAGTCAATGAATTAGGAACTATTATGGGGTTTACTCAGAGGAGGAGAGAAGCCACTTATTATAAATCTTACTAAATTAACCTAACTGAAGAGAAGGCCAGAACGAATTGTCTGATTTAGTAGACTTCATTTGTGAGTATCTTTACCAATTTTCAATTTATTTAGTGAAAATTGACAGCATACCTACTTAGCACATGACCCTGGTTTAGGGAGTCTTTTGGAGATACTGGGAATAACAACCTAGACAGAGTCCTTGTCTCTTCTGGACCTCACTTTTCAGAAAAATGTGAGGAAAATGCACTTTCCAGATGTTGAAAAGTTGAAGATAGAAATTTGTGGGCTGTGAGTCTACTCTCTCTACCCCAATGTGCATGTGGTCCTGCCAAAAATGAGCCCATCTGAAGAATCAGGAGATCTTGACTTTGTAAATGGTTTCTAGAACTACAGATGCCTCTCAAATAGTGGGAGAAGCTCTGAGTATAAAAGAGTGGAGAGCAGCAAGCACTGAGACTCTCAGCTCAGGAGTATGGAGCTCCAAGCTCTCCATATTGGCAGGGAGCATGTCATCGAAAGCTGCCAGACCCCTCATCTGCTACCTCTCTGGGTGGCCATTTCTGCTCCAAGAAGGTGGAATTTGAAACAACTTAACCTGACTCCATTGTGCCTTCATGTTCTCTCCCTGCCATTCCATACCATAGGCCACCAGAAACACTTTACAGGGGCGCCTGGGTGGCTCAGTGGGTTAAGCTTCTGCCTTCAGTTCAGGTCATGATCTTAGGGTCCTGGGATCGAGTCCTGCATCTGGCTCTCTGCTCAGGAGGGGGCCTGCTTCCTTCTCTCTCTCTCTCTCTCTGCTTGCCTCTCTGCCTACTTGTGATCTCTCTCTGTCAAATAAATAAATAAAATCTTAAAAAAAGAGAAACACTTTACAGGGAAACTGATAATAAATATATAGTAAACAATGCAATTCAGAATGATAAGTGATGTGAAGGAAAATGGGAGAGGGTAGTGTGAGAGAGGGTTATAGGGTGGTCAGAGGTATGTTCTTGGAAGAGTGTTCCTGGTGAAAGAAATGGCCAGTGGCAAAGCCCTGTGACACTGCCTCCTCAGGGGTGCTTACGGAACTGGGAAAGGGACTGGAGCAAGGAGGGCACAGGGGAGCAAGGTTGTTGATGAGTTTGGCGAGGTTCTCAGAGGCCAGATCATGAACAGTCCTGGAGGCCTGGTAAAGACTTATTCCAAGTGTAATGAGAAGCCATTGGAAGGCTTTCAGTAGAAGAATGACATGATCTGGTTTATGTTTGAGAAATTCTGACTCCTTTACCAAGAATGAATTAGAAGGGGATGTGGGATGGTGGGTAAGAGTAGAAGCAGAGAAGCCATTTTAGGGCTTATCTCTACAGTCCAGAGGAGAAATCAGGGTGGTATGGTGGTGGTCAAGATATCTGGCCAAGTTCTGGCCAGCTGTGCTGGGATGTCTTCCCACCATTACCGTTACTGGTTACATTCACTAGGTCTTTGTGCCTTCATTTTATACTGAGTCTCTTAGAGCCTCACTATATACTTTCACAGGTAGTGTAGTGAATTTCCATCCTGTAGTTTTTCTTCCCCTAATCCAGATCGTTTAATTAACTTATGAGTGTATCTAGGGTAGATGATTATGCTCACAGCTGGGAATGCCTGCTTAAGTTATAGGTCCAGGGGAAAGGCACAGTTGGTGTGGGAATAAGTGTGCATGTATGTGTGTATCAGACCTATCTCAAACTGGCTTCCAAAGACTCAGTTTCCTTTATTCCTATGATTGGGACATTAAACATGGGTAATGAGCATCACGGAGACATTCAGATATTCTGGGAAAGTCTTTTTACTCACTCAGCCTCAATTTCCTTATCTGTAAAATGACCCGTGAGATCTAAAATACCCCTTCCAGGTTGAATGAAACAAAGAACTCTGCTTCTGGACTTGAACACACAGTATCTAACGATTCCACTTGACCCAAAGAATTAGGACATTACTGGTGTGTATGTGAGTGCCTATTGCTTAGTATTTAAATCAGCTTGGCTCTCCCACCATAGTATCATTCTTTCCCCTCTTATTTGTCCCATTTATTTGCACAGAATGCCTCTCCACCAATTTTTTCCCCCGCACATCAAAGTAAAGGTAGGCTTCAGTCTAGATAAATAATCAGTAACAGCACATGAGCGAGGCTTTACCCTGACCCTGTTGGAAATAACTGGCTGCCAAACGGAAGCCAAACCTCTGATGAGGCTGGAGTCCAAACCCGTTACAGATTCATTGCCTTGTCTCTCCTTGGCTGAAGCAACTTGCAGGCAGTGTCCTTATTTCTGTATCTGGTACCATGTCTAGCCTACCTGCAGGCACTTAACACCTGTTTATCATTATCACGGAGACTGACAAATAATGGAATCCCTCCTGCCACCCAACATGTGGAAAGGTAATTGCCGCTTGGGCTGGTATCAGTTCAGACTGCACCACTGCAGCTGAGACAAGAACTCGGCCTTATCTTGCAGCTGTGCAGCTACTGGAAATTGTACGCCGATGTCATTTGCTGGCGCTCTTCAACTCAGCAGCGGTTTTCAGCAAACACGTCAAACTCTTAATGGGGTTTGTGAAAGTAAATCTCCTGTTTGAAGCGAGAAGGAGAGAAACAAACAGTTATCATTTTATGCCTCTTCTTTAAGAGAAATTCCTCTTAATTTGCGGGGAGGGGTCGAGTGCCATGGGAGTGGGCACAATGATTCCTCAAAGCAGACAGGAATCTTGTTGGACAATCAGCCTCATGGTGCCACTATTTTGCCAGGGAGCTGTGTGGATAAAATATTAAGTGCTAGGGTAGCAGCGATGTGGTTGTACAGACATAATTAGATGAGTAGTTAAAGGTCTGGCATTCTTTAGGGAAACAAATGATTGATCAACCCTGCAAAAATAAATAACCTGGCTCTTTGGATCTATGTAGCAACTTTAAATATTTAATAAATCCATATGTGTGTGAAGGATTTGTCCGCATCCCGCTCCTGGTTGGCTGTGATTTTTGGATGAATTTATCAGACCTGCTGTTTTAGGAACTTCTGATCTGGGCCATGGATATAGGAAGTGCCATTTAAAATTCCTGCCCCATCCCTTTCTTGGCACAGTGCTCATTGGAGGCTGTGAAAACGTGCAGCTGTTGGGGAGGCTGTGCTTTTGGAGGTTGGTGTTGGGGATGGGGGCCATCTGGGACATTGGCATACCTCACAGGCATCAATCATAATGTGTATCTGCAGCTGGAAAGCAGTGCATTGAACCCAAAACATGACACAGCTCAGAAAAGTAGCTGGTTCTTCGCTGACAGCTATTTATGGCTGTGAGGGTTTCCAGCCTGGAAGGCCTGGGATGGGGAGGATGGCAGGGCAGGGCCCCTGAATCAGCCTATGTGGTTCACATCATGCCCCATGGGAGATTGTGGTCCTATTAGAAGGTGCTACCCAGCATTTAGTGCTAGACAGCCCTGGTGCAAGAAAGCAGAGATGTGGCTTAGCATCGTGTATAAGGACAAGCAATTGCTCAAGGAGTGTTGGAGATGTGTGGGGGATCCACTAGATTTGCACAGGCCTTGGTTGTTGTAGTAAGTTTGCCAAAGGACAGAACATGGTGGAAGTTGCAAATGTGGATGTACCTACAGGGCCGCCATTGCCAGAAGCCTGTTTCTAGTCACCGGGTGGCTGTGGGTGAGTTAAACACTGTTAGGTGATAGCTACTGACTGGGTGACTGACTGTTGGAGGGACATTGGCATCACTTGGGATAGCTCTTTTACTTAGGGACTGTCAAAGAGGTTTAGTCTTCTTTAGAGACAATACTGAGTTTTCCTGAATCCAGAGATCCTAAAGGCTGCTGATAGAAATTTCCAGGAAGGTATTGGGTTTGGATTCATTGAAGGGACAAGATGCAAACTCACTGAGACTTTTTACTTCCCACTGTCTAAGTAATTAGACAATGGTGTTTGATAATGAATGATTTCATTTATTAAGGTCAATACATATTTACAAGTGTTTATTGCATGTCAGGCCTTATATTAAAGACATGGGGATAAGGGTTAAAAGATGTGGTCTGAGCCCCAAAACAGAAGGTCTCTACCAGAAAAATGATCTCATGGGCTTGTGGGTCTTACTGGCTAGTTTTTACTAGAACATTCTTTGGTGAAGAGTGAAAAGTAAGGGTACCTGTGTGGCTCATTTCATTAAGCGTCTGCCTTTGGCTCAGGTCATGATCCTGGAACCCTGGGATTGAATCCTGCATCAGGCTCCCTGTTCAGTGGGGAGCCTGCTTCTCCCTCTGTCCTGTCCCTTGCTTGTGCCTGCATGTGTACACTCTTTCTCTCTGTCAAATAAATAAATAAATAAAATCTTAAAAAAAAAAAAGTGAAAAGTAGAACATTTATTTAGGGAGAACCTTCATGGTTGTCCCCAGAACTTCAGGGCAAGTGGGAAAAATAGGTTAAGGCAAGGTTATAAGGAAATTAAAAGTTCAGTAATTAAACTTCGGAACTTGTAGAAGAAACAAGCTTTGGTGGTAGAGTCCAGATTACTGTCTTTGCATGTGTGCATCTGGGACGAGGTTCAGCAAATCCAAACCAGCATGTGCTAAAGAGAGCAGATGGAGAGGTGGGTCCTTCTTCTCGGGTCTTGCTCAACCCTGACAATGCAACAGATGGCCCCTAACCACCAAATGAGGCCAAGTTGGGGTACAGAATTGGCCTACCGCACTCATCAGTGTGCCCTGGGTTTCCCAATGCCCCAGAGAGGAGGGGGAGGCCAGCTGTGGGGAGGCACGGCTTTCTGGGGTTGATCTTCTACTTTGGATGGAAGAAAGGATGGAGTGAGGGTCATGGAGAAAAGGGGAGGCGGAAGGGAGGCTCTGATGGCTCGCTTTCCTGGAGTGACAGCTGGCAGGCAGCTGTGGAGATAGTGTGTCTGTGTTAACAGCCACAGTGACTGGGTGTTTATTGAATTGCTGTGGATTTTCTAAAAGCAAAGCAAGCATACTAAATTGCTGCAAATTACCAAGGGCTTTCCTAATGTTCGATAAAAATACTGTGAACATTTAAGGACACAGACTCGGCAAATGGTTCTGAATGTGGTTGTAGGGAAGCTCTTGCTTCGAGAACAAATACGCTGGCTCTTCAGTACAAATAAATGGAGCTAGTTGAATGATGATCACACCAGAGGCTGGACATTACAGATTCAAGTTGGCGTCCCCTTCCATTTTCAGTATATGCTTCCATTCATTTCAAGCTGTGTGCCCCTGCCTAGCCTCCACCAGCCTTGCCCAAGGAGAGATGATTATTTTGCTGTACCACCTTGTGGTGTACCTCAAATCTATTATGGTAGTTTATCTACTGGCTCAGAGATGAAAAGAAATGCAGGAGGATGGTTAATTTTTTAATTGTCTTCCTTAATGATCCTCCATTTTTGTCATTCTTCTCGGTATCCCCAAGGCTACTCATCACTTCCAAGAATAGGAATATCTTGAAGAAGGCAAGAGACCAGGTGTTTAGACCAGGACACATTTCCTGCTTGGCAGTCAGATAGCTCCACAAACCACACCCAGTTTCCTCAGATTCAGCTTCACTTTTTTTTGTCCCTGGGGCCTTGCAGTTTTGCTCATTTTGCTCCCTAAGGTCATGTTCTTTGGACAGAAATGAACCACAATTTTTTACCTAAAGGAAAAAAAGTACCACTAGATACAGAGGTTTGTGGCTTCCAGCCTTGTATTCAGAAGTATAGGAGAGCCGGGCCTCTGAATTAAATTGCACTCCAGTTTAAAAATCAAAGGAATAACTGTTTAGGGGCCAAATGTACTTTGGGTTAAATCAGTTCAAAGCATCAGAAAAATCATTAGGAATATTTGAAGAGCACAGCAGGTGGCTAGGTTTGCATTTCTTAACCTGTGTCATTTGACGTTTTGCTTTTGCAGGGAGAGTATAAGGAATGTCATTGCCTTCCAGCAGTTAAATTACATCCAGGAATCCTACACTAGCCTTGGTGGTTTGCAATAAAATTTCAAGACTTGGATGCTCTGCTTCCTGTTTGATAGTCGTTATTGTGGCGCGTTTGGAATTCTTTTGCTCATGAAATGATCACATTGAAAACCAAAAAGACTAATATACTTTCCAACAGCAGTGAAGGTCGTGCTAGTGGTATACCCAGGTATGAGTGCTGAAGGTATTGAAGTTTCAATATAGTCTAGGAAATTAGGACAAAAGGCCTACTACTTTTGGGTTAGAATAGATGCTGCCCGAGTCAACATACTAAGTGGGCAAGAAGCAACAGAGAATACAAGTGGGCCAGAGAGGGATAGGACTGGCAAAGAGGGTGCAGATGGAAAGAAAGAGGAAACCACAGCTGCATACTGCCGAGCCAGGGCATCCTCACCTGATCATGATTGGACTGGTATAAGGGGGAAGACAAATAGAAGACAACCAGCAGTGGGATAAGAACCACAGATGTTTTCCCTAAAGAACAACTGAGCAGAAATCATAGGAAGGAAAAATAACAACAACAACAACAACAACAAAAACAAACCCTGTTGCAAGCAGGTGGACTTCAGTAACAGTTTTACAAATTGCTGCTCTCAGACCTCTGTGATGATGGGTGAACCCTTAGGCAGGGCTTAATCTCTCCTGATGGGATAAAGGCCAGATCAACTGTCTAGGATAAGCACAATCTACAGGTGGCCTTCCTGAAGCAAGGCTTCTCTGTGGAGGAGCTCTGGGGATGAAACTGAGCTTTCCTAGCTGTGATCCCATTCCAGGACTAGGAATCTTATGCCACTGGGTGGCTCTGTTTGTAAAGGTGGTAGGGGAGTCTCTCTGAGTGCCACTCTTCTCATCCATAATTTCAGGGTGTTGCAGTTCCTGATTCCACCTCTCATGCTACATGCCAAATTCTTTGGGGGGAAATCAAGAGAAGACAATTGTGCAATGTCCTATGCACAAAGCTCAAAGACATGTGGGTTTTCGAAAAGCTTGTCCATCAGTCCATCTGTCCATCCATCTAATCATCCATCCATTCATCTGTCCATCTGTCTACCCACTCACCCATCTACCATCTATCCGTCCGTCCATCCACCTGCTGATTCTTTGGCAGTTTATTTATTCCTTGATTAGTGAATAACATTGAGCACTCAGTGTTTGGCCAAACCCACCATACTTTAAGCTCTATAGGGGCAAGGTCTGTTTCCTTTTGTTGACACTGTATCTGTCCCCAGGGCTTGACACATCATCAATGCCAAATCACCAATTGCCAAATGAATGAGAAAGATAATTATGCTCCCTGTTCGACAGGAAAACAGTGAGGAGTGGTTCTGCTTCACTCTGGTCCTTTTCCCTAATTTCTTGGCAGTTGTACATATTTTATTGCTAAATAAATGTTTGTTGAAGGAAGGAAGGAGTCTTTGTGTGGCAGCAGTTGTTTGAGTTCATGAGTCTTGGCCATATGCTTGTGTACCATGTTCTTGGGCAGTGTGGTGTAGTGAGGAGGGCATGATGGGTCTGGAGCTAGGGGACCTAAATTTGCTTCCTTTCTCTGTTTCTAGCAAGCGGTGCCACTTTGGATAAATCATGTAGCCTTTCTGGGCTCTCTTTTCTCATCTGCAAAGTGAGAAGTCTCTTTTGTCTCCTTCGAGCTTTAAAGTACACGATTAGAACATTAGAAGTAAAAATGAAGGCAGAGGGTATGCCCCTAAAAATGATAGCTGTTATTATTTTAAAGGCAGGGGCTTGTCTTCATTACAGGATTAGGAAAGGTTTGTATATCCTTTAAGTGTTCAGTAAATGCTTCTGAATTACAATAATAAAATAATTGGGAAGTGTTTACTTAGACACATTCATGGTGCTCAGTAAGAGCTAGGGTCTGTTACACAGGCTTTACAACTATTAATAAATTTAATCTTCATAACAACTAAATGAGGTAGGTACCAACACTGGCCCCAGTTTACGTAACAGAAAACTGGGACCTGAAGGGAACAAAATCAGCTCCCTGTAGTTACCCAGCCAGTAAAGGGCAGAGCCAGGATTTGAAACCAGGTGTTCGGGCACTGAAGCCTGTGCTGTTAACCACCGTGCTGTGCTGTGGTATGCTCGACAACCACGTTATATTCTGTGATGGCTAAAACAGAATATGAACCTTAGTCCCTACCGTGAGGTGCTCACAGTCTAATTGGGCACATGAAATATTTAGAGAACGAGAGAGTGGGCGATAAAACCGCAATGGGAGGTATAGATCATTGGAGAACAGGAAAGCATATAATAGGTACCTTACTTTTATATAACACTTTATGCCTTTCTGAGTGTTTTTACATCCATCATCTCATTTGCTCCCCATAATAGCTATCATTATTTATTGAGAGCTTACTATGTGCCAGGCACTGGGCTAAGTGCTTCACTTATATTATCTTAACCAAGCCTCACAGCGGACCTATTATACAGGGACCACTTCTATTTTAGTGTCAAAAACCTGATTTGACTTGTTTATGTCAACAAAAAGTGGAGGAGAAATGACTGGCTTCAAATACAGCTGGTTCCAGGGCCTCAAACCCTGTCACTGGGATGTGGTCTGTCAGTCTTTCTCTTCCCTCTCGTCCTTCCTCTGTCCCTCTCCTTTCTTATTATGGCTCTGGGTTCTTCTATGTTGGCTTCCCTCTCAGATGAGTTCTTTCCTTAGAGTGGTTCCAGACATGCTTATTTCAAATGATCCCAGCAGAGAGAGGACCTCTTCTTCTCAACATTTCCTACAAACATCCTGGAACTGAGCTCCATGCATGTGGCCTGTCTCTGAATGGGTCACTGTGGCCAGTGACCATTGATTGGTCAGACCTGGGTCACAAGACAAGCCCTGTACCCCCTGCAAGGAATTGGCTCACCAGACCCCAAAGGAAAGCAAAGGTGATGTTTCTAGAGTAAGGGAGGATGAATGCTGGGCAGCCACAAAAGTCAAAAAACACATGATAGTTATTTCCCCTATTTTATGAATGGGCTCTGGGAAGTTAAATACTTTGGTGAGGACCACGTATCTAGAGAGCAACAGAGCAGGAGTTTGTGTGATGCATATCTGGTTCCTCTTATCCATTTTACAGATGGGAAAAGTGAAGCACAAAGTGGTTGGATGCCTTCTTGATATATCTAGATAGAGGGAGATGTTCTAGGTTTGACGGCAGTGCTTTCTGCAGAGCAGCAGTTGACAAAGACAGCCCTGGCACAGACATCTTCACTGTGTTAAGGAGGCTGTTCGAGTTTAAAAAAAAATCATCTGGACAATTGGCATTGCAATCTGTATGAAAATCTGTAACTTAAGCTTTTGGGGCACCTGGCTGGCTCAGTCAATAGAGCACCTGACTCGATCTCAGATCGTGAGTTTGAGCCCCACGTTGGGTGTGGAGATTACTTAAAAATAAATAAAATTTAAAAATCTGTGACTTAGTCTTTTGAACCACAGCTTATGGTTGCAAACCCACACAGTCCCTAAATTTGGAGTAGAGACACGAGTGGTTCCTGTTGGGTAGCTTCTTTCATAAGCTGGTTTTCAAAACATCATGCTGGTGGTGGCACCAGGCCCATAGAACTGGAGACTCTGGCTTTGAATTAGAGGCAGCAGACTTGCTAGTGGACCTCCACCAACACCACTGCACACAGACAGAGTGCTCATGCCCGTGGGCTTTTTGCAGAAGTCTTGCTTTGTGTCTAGTCCTTGGGAACACCCCTGACGAGCATTCAGGAATGCTCTCAGTGAGAGATCTGCAGGCAGCATTGTACGGGAAGAATGCAAGAATGCAAGAGTCAGAAGCCCTAGGTCTAAGTTTTGATTCTGTCCTTTTCAACTGAGTGGCCTTGGGTGTCTTAGCTGACCCCTCGGTAGCCATTTCCCATCTGCGGGATGGGACCTGTGGGGCAGTGTCTTTAGACTGAGATCAGGCCACAGCTATGGAAAAGGCCCCACACTGAAGACAGGGCTCCCCAGCTAAGGAGGAAATGGACAATCCAATAGTTCTAAGCAGTTGTTCTGGAGGGAGTGTGCTCAGAGAGCTGGCTGTTCTGTGCCCGTGGGTACATGTGACTGCTTGCCAATGGTATGCAAAGGCTCTCCTAGGCTCCTACCTCCCACAGCTACAATGACCTGTCCTCCTGCTCTTTGCTTTCATGCTGTCTGCTCAGTTTCTCAAGGCCAGTGAGTATAAACTTGCCTGTAACTCACTACCCCACTCCCTTGCCTTTCACCCAAAGACTTGAATTCACAGGGGCCAGGAAAAGGATCCTGATATGACTGACCAGGGTTCAAATCTCTGGCCTTAGATGTGTGCACATGAACAAATCTCTTTATGCATTCTAAGCCTTGGTGTTCTGACCTGTTCTTATAAAGAATAAATCAGATAACATTTGCAAGTGCTTAGCTGATTATTTTGTCATGTTATGCAGAGACTGATAATGTGACCCTTGAAGACTTAGGGCCTCCATGTTGCTTTTCTTCCCCGATAGGCCCAGGAAAACCCACCTCTGTGTGTCCTTAAGGGGCAAGGACCTGGCCACCCTCCCAGGGCTGAGCTTGGGATAACCCCTGAGCAGCTGTGCTCCCTTTCAGCCCTCCTGTTCTCCCTTCTAACCCCTGTCAGCCCAGCTGTCAGTTCTGCTCTGGCTCAGTTTTCTCTATCACCTCACCTACCTCCGTTCTGGTTGATCTCAGGAGCTATGTATAGCCTGTCAGGTCATAAGGGACCCTCCTTAGAGCGAGTTACCAGTTCCACACAACACAGGCCCTTCTCCCCATTCCAGGAGATTTGGTAAAAAGGGAAATCTGTTCCTGGGTCATATCCTTTTGCAAACTGCTCGTCCTTAGGACTTCAGGGCAGGCCACTCCCTCTGAAATACATCTCCTCCCTTGCCCTCCCTCCCATGTTATGCCTCTGCCTCCTTTCCACATGTTTCCCTATCCTTCTTATCTCTCCCTTAGTGTCCTTACCCAAGTTCTGGCTGATCACCTTCTTCCCCTCCCTCAACCTGCTCTTCTATGTCTGTCCTTTCTAGCAGTATGCTCCTCACTATAGAAAGGAAACTATCTCCTCCATTAATCCAGGGTGGGGTGTGAATATAGGGAGAAGGTAATGTGGTGTTTTTTCTTCTGTTCTACTTCTTAAGTGAGAAGTTTGTCTTCTTACCCATTCCAGACTTCCTGCTTGTGTGCCACCATTGCAAAAGGGATGAAATGGAATTCTTCACCAGCACACCACACTGTTAACCCCACTTTATTTAACCTTTGTTAGTAAGAGCATGCATCAGTAGCTTTGCTCCTTGTGTGCTGACCAAGCAGCCCAGGTCCTGGCCTCAGTGTTGATGTGCAGGGGCAAGAATATGGACCATGGGTGAGAAGACCGGGGCCTCATCCCCAAGTCCTGCTTGTGACCCCAAGTCAGGCAACACTTTAACTCCCTCATTTGTGAAAGGGGAATGATAACCAGGCAGAAGGAGGAGTAGGTGGCACACTGTACCTTATATGAAAATGTCTTATAAGGTACAGATGATTGTATAAATGGTAGTTTTTTTTAATTGTGGTGAACTACGCATAACATAAAATTTAACCATATTAAAAACAGTAGCATAAGTACATTTATAATGTGCAACTCTCAGCACGGTCTAGTTCCAGAACATTTCCATAACCCCAAACTGAAACCCATTCCCATTAGCAGTCACTCCCAATTCCCTGCTCCCATCCCAGCCCCTGGCAACTAGCAATCTACCTTCTGTATCTATGAATTTGCCCATTCTGGGTATTACATATAAATAAAACCATATAATATGTGGCCTTTTGTGTCTGACTTCTTTCCCCTCAGCACAATGTTATCAGGGTTTTTCTAAATCATAGCATGAATCAGTGCTTCAATCCTTTTATGGCTGAATAATATTTTACTTTGTGGCTACACAACATTTTGCTTTTAAAAATGATAGTTTTAATTTTAAATCTCATCCAGAGAACTATTAGCCATCATGGAAAAGTGGTAATTTGGGATGAGGAGAGAGGGATTCTTAATTTGGAGAAAATGAGCTCTGGGGGGAGTCATGAGACCGGCTTTGAAACATCTCAGAAGCGCTCACAGAAAAGCAGGACCTAGTCTCCATGCCTCCCACTGGGAGGACCAGGGCCAATGGTACACACATTCTGACCCACTTTTGGTATGCTTGAGAACCCGCCCCCCCCGCCCCCCCACCATGGGCCAGCCCTGAGGAGGCATGTTTGGGTGCTTTGGAGCCATTGAGGACTGTGATCTGATAGAGAAGAGCAAATGGCATGAAGAAGCTGTCAAGCCAGAACTGAGAAGGTGATGTGAGGTCCTGGGCCACAGCTGAGTCAAGTGGGGAAGGTCATGCATATGCAGAGAGGCTGTGATGGAGGTAGGAGAGGGAAGGGCTTAGGAACCCAGTGAGGAACAAAACTTGAGAGCTGGTTGTCACCACCCTAGTTCATTTTTGGACCATCGCTACAGCTTGCCTACAAGTCCCCTGGCCCAGTTCTTGTCCTGATTTCCCCCACCTCATTCCTCCCCCTAATTCCTCCTTTGACCGGCTAACTCTTGGATCAGGTTTTTGCTTAGATGTTGTTCCTCCCAGAAAACCTTTCCTGATCTGCATCTTCATAACCTACAAAAATATCTTGGCTGCCATCTCTCCTATTTGTCCCCAAAGTTCCCTGTACTTTTTCTTTTGCAGCACTAAACTATGAGTGCCTGTTCTCTGGTGCGTGTCTCTGCAGGACTGTGCTTTCTGTAAGAATGGGAATCAGTATGTCCTGTTCACCATGGCGTCTCTGACATTGTAGACCAGTATCTGGGACATGGTAGGTGATGTGCATATATTTGCTGAGTGAGTGAATGAATGAATGAATGAATGGAGCTGGTACAGATAACAGTTAAGGTGAGGGAGGCTTGAACTTATTTTTCTGACAAATAACAATCATGGAGTAGAACACTTTGTGGAAAAGTGTCTCCCACAGCAGAAGAGATCCTTTGGGAGTTTGGATGACCATGTCTCTGCTGTATTGTAGTGGATTTGAGCCAGTTAGGGGAATGGACCGGATAGCTCCCCAAACCCCATCCAGCTCGATTCCCCTGTGATTTGATGACTCGAAGTACTGCTGTGTCCTCTGTCTGGGCCATTTCTCACACTAGCAGAAACCCCATGGGAGCCCAGGTGCAGCACAGATGCTGACCAGGATTCTTCAACCTTGCAGGTGCTGCTTTTCATAGAATTTAATCAGTAATACACTGTCTCCATGGCATTTCCATTAACCACCCCTTCTGATGTGGAGCCTAGAGTGGAGGCCAGGAGGCCATAGAGAAGAGAAATAAGGAGAATTTGATGTCTTAAGTAGCACTGTCCTGAGCCAGGAGAAGGCATAAGCTGTGAGTAGCATGGACAATGTGGAGTTTTGGGGGATGGAGAGAGTTGGAGAACAGGATTGTGGGCTGATGGTGAACTGGATAGATTTCAGTGTTTCCTTCTTGGTGGAAGCAGTGCAAGTTCAAAACCAAGTATTTTTTTCCACCAGCTTTCCCAGAGCTCTTCACCCTTGTTCCCTCGAAAGGTGGCAGAAAATACTTAACTCCCTTGTTGGAATAGTGTTCTACATTCAACTAGTTCAAAGTACTTTCACATCAAAGACTATTATCCTCTCAATTCTCTTGATGTCGAAGGGGGCATTATCCGAATAGCCCTTTTATAGAAAGAGAAACTGAGGCACTGAAAAGTTCTACAGCTTGCCTGGAAACTGGCCTCATTTTGGTATGCACACTATCTGGGCATCTTTAGCAGTAGCTAAAGGACAAAGAGTGATTAGAACTTATGTAGAAGTTGGGGTTTGGTGGTACAGTGACAGGATGGAGAACTAGTAGATATGATAAAACAGTCTTAGAAGCTCACTACAGGCATACCTTGTTTTATTCTACTTCACTTTATTGAGCTTTGCAGATAGTGCATTTTTTACAAAGTGAAGGTTTGTGGCAACTGTGCATCAAGCATGTCTATCAGAGCCATTTTTTCCCAACAGTATTTGCTTCATTTGTATCTCTGTGTTACATTTTGGTAACTCCCACAATATTTCAAACTTTTGATTATTATTATTACATTTTTTATGGTGGCCTGTGATCAGTGATTATCACTTGCTGAAAACTCAGAGAATGGTTAGCATTTTTAGCAATAAAGTACCTTTTAATTAAGGCTTGTGCATTGTTTCTTTAGACATAATGCTAGTGCACACTTAATAGACTATAGTGTAAACATAACTTTTATATACATTGGGAAGCCAAAAAATTCATTTGACTTGGTTTATTGTGATATTCACTTTACGGCAGTGGTCTGGGATTGAACCTGCAATATCTCTGAGATATGCTCATACTCTTTTTGATTTCCTGCCAGTGCCCAGAGACCATTTGGTTTTGTTTTTCAGGAATATTTTTACTTCGATTTCCTTCTGCAAAGTTACTTGCCTCACAGGGCCTGTTCTGTCCCTGACCCTTTTATTCTGGAAACACAGAGTATTCAGTGAGCTATTTTCTTCTCTCTGTCCACTCTCTCCAAGATTTTCCTTCTATGCAATGCATGCAAAGGCCTTTTCCTCAGAGGAGCTGGCCCCACCAACACACACAGAGTCTCCCTTTGGTCATTTTCTTTTTTCCCTCTGCACTTTGGACAATAAAAACTGAGAAATGTAGTAAAAGGCCAAAATATGCACAGAGATAAGCTCATGAAGCTCAGCATGGGGAATGGGACAAATTAAATGCCACCCAGCAAGAGAAGGGAGTCTGAGAACAGAGAGATGGGGAACATAAAATGCAGGTCAGACAAAGCAGGAGAGTGAGAGCGAGCAAGGGCACTCTGGCAGCCCAGGTTTCTGGGAATGAAGGCATAGTGTGCCGGTGAAATGATGGTGCCCTCCTGGTGGACCCTACCTCATCTTGGCCCGTGGTGCCCAGTTGGCTGTCCTCTGCTAGCGGTGACAGTATTTTATCTTTCGGTGGGAGCTCTCACTTACCGAGGTGGAGAGAACTTGATTAATTAGCGGAGATCTCACCCAGCCAGCTGGCTCGCTGGGAAGGCCAGAGCACTTTAAGGATGAAGATGCACAGTGCTGGAGCTCCCTCCTGGTCCTGGCCCTGCTGCCACGCCCTCACCTGCACACAGACCATGCCCCCAGACCTGCACCAACACTCGGGCGCAGGTGCAGCCCCACTCATGCACACGCCCTCTCTCTACTTCCCAGTGCAAAACTTCATTGCTTTCCTTCTTCCTGGGGCTAATTTTGAAGGCACCCGCAATGAGACCTCTGGGAGGAAATGGCACTTTCTCCCTTAGAAAACAGGGTGCAATGGTTGAGGTGACAGTTATATTAGGTGGGCAGAGGGCTTTTTCCCGTGAGCAGGTCTGGGGGTTCAGGGCTTTCCCCTTTCCAGGACAAATGCATCCATCTGGGGTGCTTAGCAGGGTGCTCCCCACGTTGCTCAGCTCATTAAAGGAGAACCTTGCCTTGGAGTGGCGCAGGTAATGAAGCATCGCGGGGTGCCTGCAGGCTCTAATAAGATGGAATGAACTGAGGGGAGAATTAACCTGGTAGGATTAGTTCACTCTGCAGCAAGATGCTTGGAATCACCTCTTACACCCCGTGCAGGGAATCTTAAACACACTCCTGTCTCAGGAGGAGTGCTGGCTGGGGAGGAGGGTGCTGGGCTAGGCTGAGCTAGAAAAGACAAGCTAGATGCAGAGCAGAGGCCTGTGGTGGAGGGGCTGAAATGCAGCTTTTTGCTGGGAGGAGGACTGTTTTCTTTCCTCCACGTGCCTCAGAATGGTAGGTTGAACCACAACCTGTAGACTAGAGGCCCCCCTCTTTGTCCAACTCGGCCCCATGGTGGAGGTCCAGGCTGGGCCAGGGTTCTGAGGGGAGGAGAGAAAATAGCTAAGCCTCTAGGGGCCATGCTGCACTTGGTGATACTAGGGTGCCTTGGGCCCCAGAGAGATGTCCAAGGCTGAAATTGTAGATGTTTGGCTTGCCAATTCTGATCCTAATTCAAGTGTCTCCTGGGTCACAGCAGGAGGTAGAAAGAACAGGAAGAACACAGACCTACAGAACTAAGGGCATCGTCATTCAAAATTCAGTGGTGTGTTTACTCCATGCCAGACACTGTGTTAGTTGCTGTGGATGGACATGAATAAGACACATCCTCTGCCCTCAAATTGCTCACAGACTATAACAGAGAGATGAGAGGGCAGCTAGCTTCAATACCAGACACATATTTAAAGGCAGACAAGAATCAATTAATTCTGCTTGGCAAAAGTTGTGGGAAAACGCCCAGGGGGCCTTTATAGCAGAAATAGGTTTCTTTGCCTTCTTCATTCCACATAGGCTGTTGCATCAAATCAGAGGGTCAGATGGGGCACCTGGGTGGCTCAGTTGGTTGAACATCTGACTCTTGGTTTCTGCTCAGGTCATGATCTCAGGGTTATGAGACTGAGCCCTGCACACTAGGCTCTGCACTGAGCATGGAGTCTGTTTGGGATTCTCTCTCCCTCTTCCTTTGCTCTCCCCTTCCACCTCTCAAAACAAAACCAAAAACCAAAAACCAGAAGATCAAAGAACACCAGGGTGTGTGGGGTCCCAGAGACCCAGTGGTTCCAATGTTGTGATTCACTCTGTGCCCATGTTAAAAATACAGATCACAGGTGATACCTAAGACAGACTGAATGAGAATTTTCCATAGTGCCTGGGAACATGCATTTAGACAAGTGTCACAGGTGATATTGGTAATTAGTTAAATTTGAGATATGCTGAAGTAGACCACGCTCTCCTATTAGAGAGGGGGTAACTTTGGTCCCAAGATGGGGGCTAAGATGACTGGTTCAAGACAATTAGCTGCTACCCAGTTAGCACCAGGCCCTGAGCTCAGATTCACTTTTCTCCAAATTTGGCCCTCTGTTCACTAAGGAAGCTGCATATGGCATTTCACACAGCACAATGCTGGGACCCACGGCACAGCATTCTGTGTCAGGGCAAAGTATCCTGTGGGACTCAAGGAGCAGATCCAGAAAAGCAGGGAGAGCTGGAGTGTCTGGCAGATTATCATTGCTCTGCTGGCTTTGGCTAGCTAGATCCCTTGTTAACCCCACCTGCTCCAGACTGCAGCTTGCTTCATTCCTGGAAGGTCATGTCTTCCTGCTTGGAGGCTAACAAAATGCCAGACCAACTGGTGGTTTGCTCATACTCTAAATACAGATGGCGGTATTTAGAAGGGAACAAAGACTTAGCCACAGAAAGTTGCCAAACTCCTTTTTCCAGAGACAACACTATAAGAAAGCCAGGAAGCAGAAAAAAAAAAATGTAACTTTAGGGCATAATAGTTTTCCTGAAAGAGCACCAGATGCCTGTTCAATCCTGGGGTGATGCCCTTTATAAAATGTCTCACTTGTTGAGCAGGAAGCTGCTGTTGCTTGCTAGCATGTGGCCCTGGGTTACCAGCCATCTTATATTCAACATGAAAAAGGAAATGTGTTTCTATCAAGTATACGTCCTGTTACATCTAAGCTGAGAGGCCTTCCCTGGTTTCCCAAGGCAAACGTTCTAAGTCTCAGTTTGGCTTTCAAGCTGTGGGTGGGCTGGCCCCATGCCCACAGCTGCCTCACATCCTGTGTGTCCTCTGCAGGCACAACCCTTTGACACCAGCCCTTCCTCTGAGCCCATTAGGGCTCTCTGAGGTATGTAAGGAAGGACTACAGGTAGTATTTCTTCTATTTGACAGATGAGGCAAAAGACTCCAAGAGGTTAAGAACTTTTGTGCTAATGCTGTGTAAGTGGTATATGTCAGACCCACGCAGATACCTGGGTTCTAGAACCTCCCCTCCAGACACTCCTAAATCTGATCAGGTGAGTTGTACCACCCCAGGTACATGTCCACCTATGAGACTGTGCAAATGTTTTTCTTTCTGGATGGCTTTCCTTTACTTTAACTTTCCATACCCTTCAAAATGTAGCTTGAAATGCCTCCAAGAAGCCATTTTTCAAGGACTCTAGCCCTCAATCCTTTCTGAACTTGAATGACGCTAGTTAGTGCTTAATTATGTTCCATCATATTCTTTGCTAATTATCTAAAGTGTGCCATTTTTCTCAGCACATCTAGTTTACAAATTTCATGACAATGGGTATTCATGATTTTTGATCATAGTCAGCCCAATGCTAAGCACAGAGTTTAAAACTTTTTGCTGAAAATCTGCATGGAGAAAGCCAGTGTCATTTATCTTCCTAAGGGAATTAACAACAATGACCCCATTTAGCATATCTCAATGTGTTTGGTTTCTCCCCATCTTATTAGCTTCCCAACAGAAGCTATCTGGCTCAGAAAAAGCATCCAGCTGTTCAGAGCAGCTGGAAGCCAAGTAAGGGTTATTTTGGGATGAGTTATTTCTTGCTTCTTAAGCCCTTTCAAATAACATTGTCTGAAATGATGCTGCTTGATGGAGAGGAGTCCCCTCACTCCCACAAAACTGAGATAGAGAAATTGCTCCCGAGAAAGACCAAGGACGGGCTAAGAAGAGCAGGAAGCAAGATCACTCAGCTTTGGCAGCCAGATGTTTTAGGTCTTATTTAGGCCTCATCACTGCTTCTGTACAACACCTGTTTCTAGGGGCAGAAAGGGACAGCTGATGGCTTCAGAGACTGCAGTGGATCCAAACTCACTTTCATGCATTTTGGGGTCTACTGTTTGCTTATTCCTTACTCTTTCTCTGCCTCTAAGGATGTCACACTCTCAATGGGGATGTAAAAAAGAAACATGCATATAAAGAAGTTAGTAATTGCAATTTGATAAATGTTTAGAGAGAAATAATTTACGTGAAGGGAATAATTAGAGGGAGTGTATGGGTGGGACATGGGACCACTTTTGACAGGATGGTCTGGGGGGTCACTGAAGGCATTCTGAAGAGATTTAACTGGGACATGAGGGGTAAAAGCCCACCAGCCAAAGACTGGGGAAGAGTTCAGAGGAAAGACATATACATATGCTGGAGAAGCTGGGTGGGGATAGGTGGGAGGCCAAAGTTCGAGAAGAGTGGGGCAGGGGAATGTGGAGGAGGCACCTAAGAGAGGCAGTGAAGAACCATTTCAGCAGGCTAGAGAGAGGTGGGGTAAAGAGGAGCAAAGGATGGATTCAGGAGCTATAGTTGGGGTGCATGTTGAAAATCGAGTAACCAGGCCTGTGGTGGATTGGATCTGGGGGCCATAGGAAGAGGGGGACTGAGGATGAATCCCAGCTTCCTAATTTGATTGAAGAATACTAGGCAATAAGTCAGGAGTGTGTGCACCTGTGTGTGTGTGTGTGTGTGTGTGTGTGTGTGTGTGTGTGTGTATGTGCTGTGTACTGGAAGTGGTATAAATCAAGAACTCTAGTCTGGTTGCATTGATATCAGACAGATAATAATGGCTATCTGTTATTTATTTAGCCACTGCTCATTGTGCACCTATAATCACCTATTGTGTCAGGCAGGAAACAAAACAGACAAAACTCCTCTCCCTCACAGAGCACAGTCTGGAAGACAATAATAAATAAATAAAATATATATTATGCTAGAAAGGAAGCAGTGCCTAGGAGAAAATAAAAAAGGGGACTTCAAAGAGGGTTGAAGTTTTAGATAGGATGTCCAGAGAAATTCTTACTGATGATGAAATTTAGGCAAAGATTTCAAGGAACTCAGCAGGTGTTGGAGGAAAGCTTTCCAGGTGGGGAGGGGAGATGGCAGGGGCAGTAAGTGCATAGGTCTGAAGGTAGGAGAATACCTATGCTGACTCAGGAGCAGTAAAGTGACCAGTGTGACTAGAGCAGAGTGAGCAAGACTGATAACAGGGATGTCACAGAGGTAGGGGGAGGGCAGACTATGTGGGCCTGGCAGGTCAGAGCTAGGCCTTTTGAGGTCACCTGGACTGAGCTGGAGCTCAGTGGAGGATTTCAGCAGAGAGTTAAAATGATCTGGTCTTTTTAGTGTTGCTCTGATAGATATGCTGAGCTATATCAACTATACTGATAGACTGTGGGTGACAAGGGGAGAGAAGGAAGTAGGACCAGTAGGTCTTGTTGTAATCCAGCATGCATGTATAATGGGGCCTACAGTAACATGGCGGAAGGGGAGTCCAGAGTGGAGAGATTCTTTGTACATGCAAAGTGATGGTGACTGTATTTACTAAAGGATTAGATGTAGGATGATGAAGATGGAAATATCAAGGGTAACTCCAGTGTTTTTATTCTTACAATTGAAAGGATGAAGTTCCATTAACTGATACTGAAAAGAAAGTGGGAAGAACAGTTTTCACATCGAAAGCATGGTTTTAAGCATATTAGGTGTTAGATATCTATTAGACATCCTTATGGGACTATTTATCAGGCTGTGTGATAAATGAGTTGAGTTTGGAGCAAAGTGCAGGGCTAGAGATGTGAATCTGGAGTCCTTAGCACAGAGATGATATTGAAAGCCAGACACTGGATGATCAAACTTAGGCAGTGGGAGTAGCCAGAGAAGAGACCTAAGTCAGACCCCTGGGACACTCTAGAGTTTAGAGGTGAAGCAAGGTAGAACCCAAAGCCAGAAACTGACAAGGGATGGTCAGAATGTTGTTGGAAAACAGGTGGGTGTGTGATCCATGGAGCCATGCTAAGAAAAGTGTCTAAGGAGGACAAAGTGATCAACAGTGTAAAATACTAGTGATAATTAAGAAAGTAAGGACTGAAAATTGACATTGGCTTTAGCAATGGATGACACTGGTAGCCTTAATTGGGGTTGTTGGAAAGGTAGGAGAGGACATGGAAGTAGAATCATTTCAAGATAGAATGAGAGGAGATGCACATTTGGTGATAGGCACAGACAAGCTTTTCAAGGAGCTTTGCTCTAGGGAAAGAGAAATGGAGAAAAACCAGAGGAGGAAGCATGGTTGAGGGATTTTTTAAAATAGGAAAAACAGCTACATGTTGTGTGTTGATGGGAAAAAATCCAGTAGAGTGAGAAAAATTGATGCTGCAAGAGAAAGGGGGAAATTGCTAGAGCACCATCCTTGAATAGATGAGGAGGAATGGATCAAATGGGCCAGCAGAATGCTGGCCTTAGACAGGAGCACAGTCACTCATAGCATTAGGAAAGAAGGAAATGGTATATACACAAATGTAGGAAGGCAGATAGATGGATAGTAGAAGCCTGTGGCTGTTCTTTTCATATTTTTTCAATTTTCTTAATCATATAGAAACAAGGTCATCGTTAAGAGTGAGGACTGGTGAGGTGCTGTCCACCATTAAAGACGAGAATGCATGACAAAGCCATCTAACAGAGCAGGAGAATGTGCTAGTATACTATAACTATGAATGCTGGTCCAGGATCCCAGGCCTTCTTGGTTGCCAGTGCAGTTGTACATTTTTCTTAAACATATTCAGTGCAAGGGGCTGGAGCAAGATGACAGGGGAGTAGGAGACCTAAATATCATCTGGTCCCAGGAATTCAGCTAGATAGTTATCAAACCATTCTGAACACCTACAAACTCAACAGGAAATTGAAGAAAAGAATAGCAGCAATTCTATGAACAGAAAAGTGACCACCTTCTGGAAGGTAGCATGTTTGGAGAAGTGAATCTGAGGGAATATTTGGGAAGATAGACTGTGGGGGGAGGGAGCTTCTATAAGCAGCTCCTGGCAAGTGAGAGAGCAGCAGAGCATGAAATCAGAACTTTTAGAAGTTTGCTCTGCACAGAGGGATGTTGCTCTAGTGGTTAAGCAGGGGGTGGAGCCCTTACTGGGATGCTGTGGTCTCAGGACCCTCGGGGTCACAAAAAGACCAGTAGTACCTGAATGTGGCAGTGCTCCCAGGTATCAGAGCAGGGAAACTGGCTGCAAAGATGGAGATGAGGAGTGGGTTCTCAGCTCAGGGTTGCCATAAACCATGATCCAAGGCATAGTTGGACCACTACTCTTCAAGCAGGGACCCACAAGTATCAGATCTGGTGCGATCCCCCCTTCCTCCACCAGGAAGCCAGTGGCATGGGAGTGCACTGCAGGAATATGCTGGGTTTGGAGTCTCCAAACAGGGCTGTGTGGCCAGAGATAGAAATGCTCAGTCACAGGCTGGGTGAACACAGAGCGCAGCCAGAGACCAGGGAGACAGGAGTGATTGACTGCTTTTCTCTGAGGGTTCACTGAAGAGGGGGGCCCTGAGCTCTTGGCTGCTCTGGGACCAGAGATTGGGAGGCCACCATTTTCATCCTCATCCTCCAAAGCTGTACAGAAAACTTTCAGGGAACAAAAGCTACTGAGAGGAAACTTGATCACACTGCTTAGCTTGCCCCCTGGCAAGGGCAAAGCAATTCCACCTCAGGCAAGGACATTTGAGAATCACTGCATCAGGTCCCTCCCCCAGAAGATCCGCAAGAACATCGAGCCAAGACCAAGTTTACCAATCAACGAGCACTGCAAAACTCCCTCTCTAGGGAAATATAGCACATAGAATTCATGGCTTTTTTTCTATGATTCTTTAATCTTTCAAAGTAAAGTTTTTAAAATTTTCTTTATTTTTTTCTTTTTCATTTTTTTTGAATTTTCCTCTTTCCTATTTTAACCAACATCTTTTCTTATCAATACCTTTTTTAAAAATCTTTTTTTTTAAATTTTAAAAACATTTTATTTATTTATTCAGCAGAGAGACAGCTAAAGAGGGAATACAAGCAGGGGGAGTGGAGAGGGAAAAGCAGGCTTCCCACCGAGCAGAGAGCCTGATGTGGGACTTGATCCCAGGACCCTGGGATCACGACCCAAGCTGAAGGCAGATGCTTAATGACTGAGCCACGCAGGCACCCCTAAAAACATTTTTTATTTTCATTTTTATAGTCATATTATATCCCTTCACTACATTAACTTTATTTGTGTGTGTGTGTGTGTGTGTGTGTGTGTGTGTGTATATATATTTTTTTTTTTTTTTTCATTCTTGAAAAATTTGAGATACAGTTTCTTCTAACAGACCAAAATATATCCTAAATCTAGTGTATGGCTTTGTTCTAGTCTCCTGCCTGATCACATTTGCTCCTTTTCTTTTTTTTTTTTTTAATTAAAACAGTTTTTTTTGTTCTTTTTTCAACCACCTTCTCATCAATTCCTTTTTTAAAAATCTTTTTAAATTTTCATCTTTACAGCCATATTCCATTCCTTCATCATATTTATCCTATTTTTGTATATATGTAAGATTTTGTTTCTTTAACATTTTGGGAGGCAGTTTCCTCTAACAGACCAAAATACACCCAAAATCAAGTGTGTAGCTCTGTTCAATTCACCAGCTTCAAATATATGTATATATGTATGTATGTATGTTATGTATGTATATGTATATGCATGCATGTATGTATGTATATATGTATGTATATGTGTATATATGTATATATACATATATACATTTCCACCCCCACCTCCCCAGTTTTGGCTCTCTTCTGATTTGTTTAGTGTATATTTTTCTGGGGTCATTGTTACCCTTTTAGCATTGTGTTATCTTATTCATCTATTCTTCTCTGGACAAAACAACAAAACAGAAAAACATCTCAAAAATAAGAACAAGAGGCAGTACTGACTCCTAGGGACCTAATCAATATGGACATTAGTAAGATGTCAGAACTAAAGTTCAGAATGACAACTATAAAGACACTAGCTGGAATTGAAAAAAGCATAGATGATACTAGAGAATCCCTTTCTGGAGAAATAAAAGAACTAGAATCTAACCAAGTTGAAACCAAAAAGTCTATTAATGCGGTGCAATAAAAATGGAGGCTCTTACTGTTAGCATAAGTGAGGCAGAAGAGAGAATTAGTGATATAGAAGACCAAATGATGGAGAATAAAACAGCTGAGAAAACGAGATAGACAACTACTGGATCATGAGGGGAGAATTCGAGAGATAAGTGATACCATAAGATGAAACAATATTAGAATAATTGGGATCCCAGAAGAAGAAAAAAGAGAGAGGGGGCAGAAGGTATATTGGAGTATATTATAGCAGAAAACTTCCCTAATTTGGAGAAGGAAATAGGCATCAAAATCCAGGATGCACAGAAAATACCCAGCAAAATCAATAAAAATAGGTCAACACCCCATCATCTAATAGTAAAACTTACAAATCTCAGAGACAAAGAGAAAATCCTGAAAGCAGCTTTGGACAAGAGGTCTGTAAGATACAATGGTAGAAATATTAGATTGGCAGCAGAACTATCCACAGAGACCTGGCAGGCCAGAAGGGACAGGCATGATATATTCAGAGCACTAAATGAGAAAAATGTGCAGCCAAGAATACTATATCCAGCTAGGCTGTCATTGAAAATAGGAGGTGAGTAAAGAAGCTTCTGGGAGAAACAAAAACTAAAAGAATTTGCAAATACCAAACCAGCCCTACAGGAAATATTGCAAGTGGTCCTCTAAGCAAGGAGAGAGCCTAAAAGTAACAGACCAGAAATGAACAGAGACAATATACTGTAATAGTCACCATATAGGCAATACAATGGCACTAAATTCCTATCTTTCAATAGTTACCATGAATGTAAATGGGCTAAATGCCCCAATCAAAAGATATAGGGTATCAGAATGGAAGAAAAAACAAGACCCATCAATATGCTGTCTCCAAGAAACTCATTTTAGACCCAAAGACACCTCCAGATTTAAAGTGAGAGGGTGGAAAACAATTTACCATGCTAATGAACATTAAAGAAAGCTGGGGTGGCAATTCTTATATCAGATCAATTAGATTTTAAGCCAAAGACTATAATAAGAGATGAGGAAGGACACTATATCATACTTAAAGGGTCTGTTCAACAAGAAGATCTAACAATTTTAAATATCTATGCCCTTAACATGGGAGTTACCAATTAATAACAAAATCAAAGAAACACATCAACAATAACATAATAATAGTTGGGGACTTTAATACCCCCCTCACTGAAATGGACAGATCACCAAAGCAAAAGATTAACAAGGAAATAAGGGCTTTAAATGACACACTGGATCAGATGGTCATCACAGATATGTTCAGAACATTCCATCCCAAAGCAACAGAATACATATTTTTCTCTAGTGCACATGAAACAGTCTCCAGAATAGATCACATCCTGGGTCACAAATCAGATGTCAACCAGTACCAAAAGATTGGGATCATTTCCTGCATATTTTCAGACCACAAAACTAGAACTCAACCATAAGAGGAAAGTTACAAAGAACTCAAATACATGGAGGCTAAGAAACATCTTCTTAAAGAATGAATGGGTCAACCAGAAAATTAAAGAATTAAAAAAAAAACAAAAACCTCACAGAAGCAAATGAATATGAAAGCACAACTGTTCAAAATCTTTGGGATGCAGCAAAGGCGGTCCTAAGAAGAAAGTATATAGCAATACAAGTCTTTCTTAAGAAACAAGAAGGGTCTCAAATACACAACCTATCCCTAGACCTAAAGAAACTGGAGAAAGAACAGCAAAGAAAGCCTAGACTCAACAGAAGAAGAGAAATAGATCAAAGTAGAAATCAATGAAATAGAAACCAAAAGAATAGTAGAACAGATCAATGAAAGTAGGAGCTGGTTCTTTGAAAGAATTAATAAGATTGATATCCTCCTGGCCAGACTTATCAAAAAGAAGAGAATGGACCCAAATTAGTAAAATCAGGAATGAAAGAGGAGAGATCACAACTGACACCAAAGAAATACAAACAATTTTAAGAACATATTATGAGCAACAACACACCAGCAAATTAGACAATCTGGAAGAAATGGATGCATTCCTAGAGACATATAAACTACCAAAACTGAACCGGAAGAAATAGGAAACCTGAACAGACCCATAACCAGTAAGGAGATTGAAGCAGTAATCAAAAATCTTCCAACAAACAAGAGCACAGAGCCAGAGGGCTTCCCAGGGGAATTCTACCAAACATTTAAAGAAGAATTAATACCTATTCTCCTGAAACTGTTCCAAAAAATAGAAGTGGAAGGAAAACTTCCAAACTCATTTTATGAAGCCAGCATTACCTGATCCCCAAACAAGAAAAAAGATCCCATCAAAAAGGAGAATGAGAGAACAATATCCCTGACGAACATGAATGCAAAAAATCTCACCAAAATACTAGCCAACAGTACATTAAAAGGATCCAATAGTACATTAAAAGGATTATTCACAACCACCAAGTGGGATTTATTCATGGGCTGCAAGGTTGATTCAACATCCACAATCAATGTGCTATAATATATTAAAAAAAAGAATAAGAACCATATGATACTCTCAATAGAAGCTGAAAAAGCATTTGACAGCATCCTTTCTTGATCAAAACTCTTCATAGTGTAGGAATAAAGGGTACTTACCTCAATATCATAAAAGCAGTCTATGAAAAACCCACAGTGAATATCATTCTCAATGGGGAAAAACGGCTTTTCCTCTAAGGTCAAGAACATGGCAGGGATGTCCACTATCTCCACGGTTATTCAACATAGAACTAGAAGTCCTAGCCTAAGCAATCAGGCAACAAAATGAAATAAAAGGCATCTGAATCATCAAAGAAGAAGTCAAACTCTCACTGTTTGCAGATGATATGATACTTCATGTGGAAAACCCAAAAGACTCCACTCCAAAACTGGTAGAACTCATAAAGGAATCGGTACAGTGGCAGAATATAGAATCAATGCACAAAAATCAGTTGCATTTCTATACACCAACTGCAAGACAGAAGAGAGAGGAAATAAGGAGTCTATCCCATTTACAATTGCACCCAAAAGTATAAGATACCTAGGAATAAATCTAACCAAAGAATATAGTTTTCTGTACTCAGAAAACTATAAGGAATAATCATGAAAGAAATTGAGGAAGCCACAAAGAAATAGAACCCATGCACCTGGGTTGGAAGAACAAATACTGTGAAAATGTCCATACCACCTACAGCAGTCTACACATTTAATGCAATCCCAATCCAAATACCACCAACTTTTTTTTTTCAAAGACATGGAACAAATAATCTTAAAATTTCTATGGTACCAGAAAAGACCCCAAAATAGCCAGAGGAATGTTGAAAAAGAAAACCAAAGTTGGTGGCACCACAATTCCAGACTTCAAGCTCTATTACAAAGCTGTAATCATCAAGACAGTATAGTAGTGGCACAAAAAGAGACATACAGATCCGTGGAACAGAATAAAGAGCCGAGAAATGGACCCTCAACTCTATGGTCAATTCATCTTCAACAAAGCGGGAAAGAATGTCCAATGGAAAAAAGACAGTCTCTTCAACAAACAGTGTTGGGAAAATTGGACAGCCACATGCAGAAATGAAACTGGGCCATTTCCTTACACCACACACAAAAGTAGACGCAAAATGGATGAAAGACCTTAATGTGAAAAAGGAATCCATCAAAATCCTTGAGGAGAACATAGGCAGCAACCTCTTTGACCTCAGCTGCAGCAACCTCTTCCTAGACATACTGCCAAAAGCAAGGGAAGCAAGGGCAAAAATGAACTATTGGGACATCATCAAGATAAAAAGTTTTTGCACAGTAAAGGAAACAGTCAACAAAACCAAAAGACAACCGACAGAATGGGAGAAGATATTTGCAAATGACAGATCAGATAAAGTGCTAGTATCCAAAATCTATAAAGGACTTATCAAACTCAACACCCAAAGAATAAGTAATACAATCAAGAAATAGGCAGAAGACATGAACAGACATTTCTCTAAAGGAGACATCCATATGACCAACAGACACATGAAAAAGTGTTCAACATCACTTGGCATCAGGGAAATACAAATCAAAACCTTAATGAGATACAACCTCACACCAGTCAGAAAGGCTAAAATTAACCAGTCAGGAAATGACAGGTGTTCACGAGGATACAGAGGAAAGGGAACCCTTTTATACTGTTGGTAGGAATACAAGCTGGTGAAGCCACTCTGGAAAACAGTACAGAGCTTCCTCATAAAGTTAAAATTGAGCTACCCTACAACCCAGCAATTGCATCACTGGGTATTTACCCTAAAGATACAAATGTAGTGATCCAAAGGGGCACGTGCACCTGAATGTTTATAGCAGCAATGTCCACAATAGCCAAACTATGGATAGAACCTAGATGTCCATCAACTGATGAATGGATAAAGAAGATGGTGTGTATATATACACAATGGAATATTATGGAGCCACCAATAAAACCCCAAGTCTTGCCATTTGTAATGACGTGGATGGAACTAGATGGTATTATGCTATGCAAAATAAGTCAATCAGAGAAAGACAATTATTATATGATCTCACTGATATGAGGAGTTTGAGAGAAAGAGGATCATAGGGGATGGGAGGGACTAATGAAACAAGACAAAACCAGAGAGGGAGACAAAACATAAGAGACTATTAATCTCAGGAAACAAACAGGATTGCTGGAGGAGAGGGAGGTGGGCAGGATGGGGTGGCTCAGTTATGGACACTGGGGAGGGTATGTGCTATGGTGAGTGCTGTGAATTGTGTAAGACTGATGAATCACAGACATGTACCCCTGAAACAAATAATATATTATATGTTAATAAAAAATATTCAGTGCTGGTGCAGTCCAATTTAGTTGGACAAAATGGGATTGGGATTTAGCTGAGTGCAAGAGAGTAAGTGGTAGTAGAGAGGAGGAGGGCGAGAGCACTGAAGGGTAGAGCATAATACTGACATGACATTTGCCTTGGCAATGTGGGAAGTTAGAGATGAGAATGGGTTGGAAATTTTTTTTTTAAAGGAATTTTTTTTTAAGATTTTATTTATTTATTTGACAGAGATCACAAGTAGGCAGATAGGCAGGCAGAGAGAGAGAGAGGAGGAAGCAGGCTCCCTGCTGAGCAGAGAGCCCGATGCGGGGCTCGATCCTAGGACCCTGAGATCATGACCTGAGCCGAAGGCAGAGGCTTAACCCACTGAGCCACCCAGGCACCCCATGGGTTGGAAATTTAATGCATCAGAAATTCTGAAGGTAGAGGGGTAAGATGACCTCTGGAATTGGACAAAAAGACCTGCAATTTAGGAAGTAGTGGTCAGAATGCGGGATGTCTGAAATTAGGTGTATGAAGAGACTGTAATTCTTGGTAATGATGAAATCAAAGGTGATTGGATGAATCAGGAAAGAGCAAAAGCTGCTGGAGCAGTGCAGGTTGAGGTATTTGAAGCATGATTATTTGTTTATTAAATCAGAAAGTGAAGAAAAGAAGAATGTCAGAGAATGGTATTATCAGGAGCTAAATTCTTCAAGGTAAAAGAGGAATGAGATTAACTGTGACAAAGTTGGGGAGCAGGTGGTTTTGTCATGTGACATGAGATCCCTACAAGCAGGGCACAGGGAAGATGAGGAGATAGCTTAGGGAAGAGGCAGATGCATCCCAGGAGGGCCAGAGGTGAACAGAGCCCTTTGAGAGGACAGAAGGGGAAGCCATGTTCCCAGGAAAGAGCTGGATTTTAGTTTAGAGGTACAAGGTGGAGAAGGTGAGGACATGATTGACCTTGAGGTCTGGAGGGTGAGAAGTAGGGTGTCAGGAGGAGAGGGAGAGAGATGAGGTGGGAAAAGGTGATGTGCAGAGCCTGCAGGTGTGAGAGTCTGGGGCCTGAAGGCTGCTTTGGTGCCTGTATATGAACAGGGAGAAAGGTGGACAAAAATACCTAAGATTTAGTGGGTGCATTCTATGTGCCAGACATATTTCTAATCTTTTTCCAAGCAATTACTCACTTGATTCTCACAACAACTTTAGGAAGTAGGCGCTATCATATTCACTTTACAGATGAAGAAAATGAAGCACAGAGAGGTTAAAAACTCACCATGGTCACACTGCGTACTGAGTACAGAGCTAGAATTTGAACCCAGGCAGAGAGATTCCAGAACCCATGGTATCCATGACTACTTCATTCTGTTTTCAGGCTAGTGTTTGCACTGCCCCTAATCCATTATGCTGTATTAGAAAAATTGGGTAACCTTTCTGAGGTTAACTTTTTCATATCTGCAAAACAGGGGTGATAACACCAGAATTAGTGATGCTGTACCTGGCAGTTGTAGTAGGGACTCAGAAAATTAGTAGGGAAGGTGAGATATAAGCATATGACTATGATAAGGAGCAAGGTCAGAAATACTATTTTAATAGATGCATCACGTGCTATGGAAGCAAAGAAAAAGAAATACAAATTCCTGGTGTTTCAAACAGGTGAGGACTTTCCATTCATGACAAGTGCCTACAGTTTAGAGGGTAGGGGAGAGCAGAGGTGCCAATACTGTGCAAGCTATGGCCAGATTGCTGACTCTGTTTTCTGCGTAAGAGGAGCCACTCGGGGCTTATCTTAATTAGAACCTCAATCTCTCTAAATACATGCCTGTTGCCTTTCTTTTGTTTCTCTCTCTCTCTATCTTTCTCTCTCTCTTTTCTTTTCTTTTTTCTTCTTCTTTTTTCTTTTTTTCTTTTAATTTTTAAATTATTATTATTTTTTTATAAACATATAATGTATTTTTATCCCCAGGGGTACAGGTCTGTGAATCGCCAGGTTTACACACTTCACAGCAATCACCATAGCACATACCCTCCCCAATGTCCATAACCCCACCCCCCCTCCCGACCCCCCTCCCCGCAGCAACCGTCAGTTTGTTTTGTGAGATTAAGAGTCACTTATGGTTTGTCTCCCTCCCGATTCTCTTTTCTTTTTAGCAGTCATCTAAAGAGTAGAAATGGAGAGAGCAGATAATGGAGGGATAGAGTGGAAACTGCTTTCTCCGTAATGATATGCTCTGGAGACTGAGATAACATGAATGAAGGTGCTTAGTAAACTGTGACTGGAGGTGTTTTTGTTAAAGAAATGCAGTGTGGTAGAGTGGCATTGACGCTGGAAGAAATGTGGGTTTCCAGATGTGGACCAGATATCTTTGGAAGAGTCAGTCTCGGCCTAGAGACTGATAATTATAGGAAGGCAGCAGTTCCTTTTAGAGAGAATGGAAGAGAGATAGACTCTTCCAAGGTTCCTGTTCTAGTATTGAGCACTAAGTTTGGGCTGGGCTCAGATATAGCTGTTTGCACGGGCAGTCAGAGGGGAGGTGAGGTGTGTCAGTCAGAGCAAAACAAAGTACCCTCGTCAGGTGGCTGCTCATCTCCTTATATAGGGGGTGGGGCTCAAATTGCCTGCTTTGTACAATAGAGGCTTTGCATGTTGGCACCACTTGAACCAATAGTGTTAAAGTGGACCTTGCCCCAAAACGGCAGAGTCAAAAAAACGCCCTAATTCACATAGAATGTGGAGTTGGCCTCAGGGATCTCTAAGGTCTTTGATATTCCACCTTGTTGAGATTCCCTTTCTAACCCAGGGGTAAATCAGGACTCATGAGAGTAAATCGTGCTTGGAGCAATAGTGTCTGAAAACTCTGATCACTGACCTGATGGCAAGGCAGTTGGGGCTGGAAAAGTAACCAGACCCTGGAGAAGGGAACTTGAAGACATGAAAATGCTGGTTTTGCTTACTGTAATGCCCACATTCCCACACCACATTCCAAGAAATTCTCTGAGCCAGTACCTCCTGGGACAGAGAGAATGGTTGCACTTCACTGTTCTATGTGCACTGAGCAACAGAAAGAGAGACAGTGATTTCAGCAGGAAGGATTTGAAGTAGACCCATTCCAGTTGTTTCTCCCCTGCAGCTTTAAGGAGTGGCTATAAGAGATCAATGTCCAGCAGGTTAAGCTCTTCTCCACCCTTCTTAAAAGTATATCTGTGACAGTTGGGGCACCAGACAGGTGGGAGGAGTGAAGGCAGGGACAAGAGGGTTCGGGCTAAGTTAGCCTTGACACAGCACTCCCCCAGAGCCAAGGATAGTTAGATTTTCTGAAGGTGTTGCTTATCCAACACGCCCATTTGCTAAGCTGGGGGCATTTCAAGCTCCTGTCTCTTTTTTCCTCCTTGGAGCTCCAGCAGGTTTTCTCTCCCTCTGCATACAACATGCATACTAATTGGAGCCTCTCTCTGAGAAGAAGCCTTCTTTCTGACAGATTCTTTAAGAATAGACGTAGGTTTTGAAAAACCCAAGATGGCATTGCCTGTAATTATAAAGTAATTGGTGTAATTGAGAGCTCAGGGTCTTATGCAAATCACTCTCCTGTTTTTAACTTTACATCAAGACTATTTTTATTTTTGAATGCAAAAAAAAAAAAAAACCCAACATGTGCCTTTAGGTATGGCACTTGTGCATTTCGGCCTAGGGCTTATGTGTGCAAAAAATACTAGAGTAGTTGTGGAGGAGGCATTGGAC
Source organism: Martes martes (assembly GCF_963455335.1). Taxonomy (NCBI): domain Eukaryota; kingdom Metazoa; phylum Chordata; class Mammalia; order Carnivora; family Mustelidae; genus Martes; species Martes martes. Next base: position 88,036,519 of record NC_137898.1, read on the forward strand.
TTGGATGGAAGATTAAGCCACTTCTGGTCTTCACGTAACTTGCAGAAAGTCTCCAGGCTTCTCTCAGCACATGTTTTCTTCATCTGTAGAATGGGGAATATAGAAGTAAACGCCCATTGTTGTGAAAATGAAAGAATATAGATGCATGAACATTGTAAAGTTTACAGGGATGTCATGATGTTATGTTTCCCCTTCCCCTTTGTCAAGCCTTTCCTCTTCTCTTGCAGGTGGAGTGTGGTGCAGTGGGGAAGGCAATGCTTTGGAGTGGAAGGCTGGAGAGCATGTCTCAGGTCCTGTTTATAAATCGGATAAGTGACCCTATTTTTTCTTTTGTGTACAAAGGAGATGAGGTGGGATCAGAGGAGGAACTGATAGGATCAGTGGGAAAGCGAACTGAAAAGTTCCTGGGCCGTCAAACTACTTGTTTAACCAGTGACCCAACCTTCTGTACTTTGTCTTCACTGAGTACCTGTGAGTACTTGCAGTAGTTGCTATGATTTCTGCTGAGGGAAATCCTCCAGCATGAGACCTAACCAGCACTCTGGTTAGGGGTGATCTGAGTTTCTTGCAGCTGCTGTAACAAATAACCACAAACTTGGTGACCTAAAACAATAGAGATTTATTCTCTCACAGTTCTGTCCAGCAGCACCATGCTCCCTCTGAGAACGTAAGGGGAGAATCACTCCACTGACTGCCTCCACCTTTACCTGGCTATCTCCTCCTTGTGTCTCCATAGGTGTCTCCATGTGTGTCTCTGTAATCTGCCCCTATGTCTCTTCCAAGGACACTGGTCATACATAGCATGTAGGTTCAGCCAGATAATTAAAGGTATCCTCCCCAAAGATATGTAACTTAATTACATCTGCAAAGAGCCTTTTTTTCCCAAATAACAAAACATTTACGAGTTCCTGGGATTAAGACTTGATATATTTGTGGGGCCATTATTTAGCTGACCATAGGAGTAAAGGCTCCCTGAAGCTTCCCAGGTTGGAATCATATCTACTACTTTGCAGCTCTGTGACCTTGGGCAAGTTATTTCATCTCTCTGCATCTCAGTTTCCTCATCTGTAAACTGGGGGGAAATAATAGCATCTACTTCATGGGGTAGTTGTGAGGATTAAATAAATTAATATACAGAAAACACTTTGATGGGTCCTTGGCTCAAAATATTTGCTATTATTATCTTTGGTTTTCCTTTAATACCTGGTTCTAGATTTGCCATCATAATTTCCTTCAAAGTCTTCCAGAACTTCATTGTATTTGGCCTATACAAACATTGTGGTGTGAATTACTTTTTATTTGCTCAAAAATTATTTTTTTCATGTTCAAAATATTTAACAATTTTATGATCTGGTGTATTTGCTTTTACAATCATTTCATGATTTTATAGAATTTCATCGTATCCCTTCTTAAAAATATTTTTTCATGTCTTTGAAGAAACAAAATATTTCTAACTGTACAAAAAAGGAAATTATTGACTCTGATGATATATTGCATTATATCATATCCTGGTTCTTTCTAATATTTCCTTATCAATAATTGTTACATTAACTCCTCTCCCCTGTTACCAAACACCATGAACCACAGGTTTTGAAATAATTTTACTTATGATACAAATATAATTAAGTACCAATTTATTAAACTTTAACCAGTAAAGAAACATATATGCTTGCCAATCAGTTTGTCATCAAGCTGATTTGAAATACTTATATCAAAGGGCAAAAACACGTTATTTGGGGCATTCCATTTGGTTTTAAAGATTTTTATTTATTATTTATTTGACAGACAGAGATCACAAGTAGGCAAAAAGGCAGGCAGAGAGAGAGGAAGGGAAGAAGGCTCGCTGCCGAGCAAAGAACCTGATGCAGGGGTTGATCCCAGGACCCTGGGATCATGACCTGAGCCGAAGGCAGAGGCTTAACCCACTGAGCCACCCAGGCGTCCCTCCATTTGGTTTTAAAATAGCAATAGATCCTCAGCATATTAAAGACCATTGTGAAAATTGTGAAAAACACAATTAACATTATACTCAATGGTGAAAGACTGGAAATTTTTCCTTTATTATCAAGAAATAGATAGAGATGCCCACTTAGACCACTTCTAGTCAACAGAGTATTAGAAGTTCTAGACAGAAAAACTAAGCAAGCAAAAGAAATAAATAGAACCCAAATTGGAAAGGAAGACGTAAAAATACCTCTGTTCACAGATGACATGATCTTATATGCGGAAAACCTTACAGGCCATTAGAATCAATAAACAAATTCTATGAAGTTGCAGGATACAAAATCAACACGTAAAAATCAGTTGTATGTCTATGTGTTAACAATGAATAATCTTAAAAGGAGATTAAGAAACTGATATTATTTACAATAACATCACAAAGAAAGAAATATTTAGGAATAAACTTATCCAAGGAAGTGAGAGACTCAAACTGAAAACTACAAATCATTGATGAAAGAAATTAATGAGGACAGAAAAAGGTAAAGGCATCCCAGATGCATGGACTGGAAAACCCAATATTGCTAAGATGACATTATTACTAAAAGAGATCTACATATTCAATGAAATCCCTATTAAAATATATTTTTTAAGATTTTATTTATTTATTTGACAGAGATCATAAGTAGGCAAAAAGGAGATTAAGAAACTGATATTATTTACAATAAAATCAAAAAGAAAAAAATATTTAGGAATAAACTTATCCAAGAAAGTGAGAGACTCATAAACTGAAAACTACAAATCGTTGATGAAAGAAATTAATGAGGACAGAAAAAGGTAAAGGCATCCCAGATTCATGGACTGGAAAACTAAATATTGTTAAGATGACATTATTACTAAAAGAGATCTACATATTCAATGAAATCCCTATTAAAATATATTTTTTAAGATTTTATTTATTTATTTGACAGACAGATCACAAATAGGCAGAGAGGCAGGCAAAGAGGGAAAGAGGAGGAAGCAGGCTCCCCACTGAGCAGAGAGCCTGATGCGGGATTCGATCCCAGGACCCCGGGATCACGACCTGAGCTGAAAGCAGAGGCTTTAACCCACTGAGCCATCAGGCGCCCCTAAAATATTTTTTAAAAAAGATTTTATTTGTTTGTATGAAAGTGAGAGTGAGAGAGAGAGAGAGAGCATACATGCATGAGCAGGGGGAGGGGCAGAGACGGATGGAGAAGCAGACTCCCTGCTGACAGGGAGCCCAATGTGGGACTTGATCTCAGGACTCTTGGGATCATGACCTGAACCAGAGACAGATGTTTAACCGACTGAGCCACCCAGGCACACAATCTTTCTCAAAATCTTAACTTGTTTGAAGAAATAGAAAGACTCACGCTAAAATGCATATGAAATCTCAAGGGACCCTGATAGCCAAAAACAAATTTGAAATTTCAAAACTGGAAGACTTACATTTCTGGATTTTCAAATTTACTACACAGTGGTAGTACACACTGCCTTGAGTGTGGTACTGGCATAAAGATAGACATATACAATGATGGAAGAGAACAGAAAGCTCAAAACTAAACCCTCACGTATACAGTTGACCTTCGAAGAACATAGGGTTTAGGGGTGCTGACCCTCCATGCAATCTAAAATCTGCATATAACTTTTGACTTTCTAAAAACTTAACTACTAATAGACTACTGTTGACCAGAGGCCTTACCAATAACATAATGACTTGATTAACGCATATTTTTATGTGATATGTTTTGTATACTCTATTCTTATGATAAAGCTAGAGAAAGGAAAACATTATTGGGAAAATCATTTGGAAGAGAAAATGTATTTACAGTACTGTACCATATTTATAAAAAAATCCACATATAGGTGGAACCATACAGTTCAAACCCATGTTGTTCAAGGGTCAACAATATACACATGATCTTAGCCAAAAGGCCGAGAAGCGATATAAAAAACTGATTTTCAACAAGTTGCCAAGACTACTGAATGGGGCAAGGACAGTGTTTTCAACAAATTGTGCTGGGAAATGGGATATTCACATGCAAAAAAAGAAGTTAGACTTCTTCTTTACACCATATATAAAAATTAATTCAAACTGGATCAAAGACCTATATGTAAGAGCTAAGACTATAAAATTCTTAGAGGAAAACAGGGGAAAAGCTCCATGATATTAGATTTGGCAATGATTTCTTGAAAATGATGCTAACAGTATAAGCAACAACAATGCAAATAGCTAAATTGGACTTCATCAAAGTTAAAAAAAACCCTTTTGTGCATTAGGTGAACCATCAGCAGAGTGAAAAGGGAATCCAGAAAGGGAGAAAATATTTACTAACTGCATATGTGACAAGGGATTAATATCCAGAATATCTAAAGAACTCCAACACAATAAAAAGCTAAACAACCCAATTAAAATATAGACGAAGGAATTGAATAGAGACAGTTCTCTAAAGAGTATATAGAAATGGCCACTAAACATAATCAACTATGCTAAGTATCACCAGTCATTAGGGAAATGTAAATTAAAACCACAGTGAGATATCACTTTATACCCTTAAGGATGCCTATTATCAAGAAAACCAGAAAATAACAGTTGGCCAGGATGTGGAGAAATTGGAGCCCTTGCTAGCTATCGCTAGTGAGAATGTCAGATAGTGTAGCCACTATGGAAAACAGTATAGTAGATCCTCAAAAAGTTAAACATAGAATTACCGTATGATCTTGCAATTCCAATCCTAGGTATAAACCCAGAAGGATTGGAAGCAGGGACTCAAACAGATACTTGTACGCCAATTTACATAGCAGCATTGTTCATGATAGCCAAAAGATGTCCATTGACAGATGAATGTCTAAACAAAATGTGGTATATGCATACAATGGAATGCAATTTAGCCCTAAAAAACAATGAAGTATTGACACAGCTATAACATGGTTGGGCCTTGAAACATTATAAATCAGCCAGACACAAAAGCATATTACAGCGCAGCCCATGTCACAAACCTTGCAGGAACTTTCCAGCCCACACCCCTGGTTTTTCAGGCAAGGAAGTGAATAAAGTCTTGTAAGTTCTTGGTTGGGAAGAAATCATGACCCAGCCTTTAGGCATCAGGAGGAAATTGTAGGGCTGCTAATAGGACTGCTAATCAGTAAGTGGGAATAAAGTCGAGGTGGCTTGTTATGTGTTCCTACAATGGGAAAATACAGGTGAAGATCCTGAAGAATCAAGGTTTCTTGACTGGGGTCTGCATTTTGCCATGCTGGGCACTTGCAAAAAAAATCAAGACATAATTGATAAGTTTTTTTGTATGTACTGAGCATGGTATTAAGGCAAAGATAAATTCCTTCAAGGAGCTTACAGGCTTGTTGAAAAGATGAGACACAAATACCTAGGTAAAGGAAACATTTAGTATTTCAGGAAAACAATGGCTGAGCTATTGCAGGCAGTTCATGATTAACTATCAAAGCAATTGAAGAGACACTAATTGCTCATGGAGATCACGGCAGGGCTTGATCACTGGAGGCTGGTGGCTGGTAGGAGATATTATTGCCTGGTGGTATGGAGGGGCCAGGTCCTTGGCTCATACCCCAGCATCTCCTGTTCTTGTTGTCTCAGGACCAGTTTCTGAACCTCCTCAGGCCTCTATTTTCTCACCTGTAAAATGGAGTAATGTTATTTGCCCCACGTGGTTGTTGTGACGGTGATGTGAGGTAATGTGTGTAGAGCACTCAGTGCAGCATCAAGCATGTTTAGTACACATTGGAGATGGGTCTTGAAGGGGGAAGAAGAAGATGGGAAAGGAGATTCTAGGAGTGAACAACAGTGAAGTGGGTGGCTGGCATGTTTGGGAGCAGAAGTAGTGAATGTGGCTGTAGTGAAAAATGTTTCTTTTTAGTTTTCCTTTCCTGCAGGGAGAGGGTTAGACTTCAGGTGTGCCAGATACAGCGCTCATAGGGAAAATGTGGGTTTGCACAGTCTTGGAAAGATTGGCTCTGAAGCAGAAAGAAAGCACAGGCTGTGGGCACACTCTTGCTGCCTTTTCTGCATTCTGTCTCCCTCTGGCCAGTGTTCTCTGGGTCACTTGGTACCATAATCTTAAGCATTTAGCCTTGATGCCAATGTACAGACTGACCATAGGAGTGAGCATCCCACCCTGGTGTGTCGTGCACCATCCTTGCAAAGAACTTTTCAATCATTTATTAGCTCATCAGAAATTTAATGAGAAGTGGGTAACATAATTTCTGCTTCATAGAATGAGATGGGATTGTTTGCAGGATATTTATGGTCTTTAAATGGTGCAATACAAGCAATAATGTTACTTTGCAATAATGAACTTTGAATAATATTCCGTAGATATCAGGGTTACCTTGTGGGGAAATAATAAATGGCTAAAACAATGTTAAAAGTAGGAAAAATGAACAAATATTATCCCATGTTTCTTATGTAGTGACTTATACCAATATTTCCTTGAAATTGTGGGTATATGTTGTGATTCTCTGAAATTATCTAATTTTTTTTAACTGAGGTCTATTTAGGTAATTAATTAATCTGTAGTAGTAAATGTCATAGCTAAATGGCAGCCTTATTTCAGTTTTCTCAATGAAAATACATTTACCTGCTCAGTGAACAAGGTAACCCAAGAACTTGATCGCCAATTTTTTAGAATGTTTTTCTTTTTCTTAATTGTCCCTTTTGAGACGTGGTTCTATCTATAATGGTATAATTAGGGTCTTAGAGAGGGGTCAGAAGACCTTCTTCATCCTCCTTGCCTAGATAAGACAGACAACTTTGGCACAGCCCCTCCATACCACCTTGCCTAGATAAGACAGACAACTTTGGCACAGACAACTTTGGGAATTGATGGTGGCATCTTTCCAATCCCTACCCTATGCCCTGTTCTGTTTCTTTCTTCCTGTCTCTTACTCTCAACTTCTCTAGCTCCCTTTCTAAACTCCCACTTACTGTCTATCTTCCTCTCTCTGTCCTCAGCCTTTCAGAGGTAGCTCTGTCCATATTGTGCCATGCTGGCCATAGTGTCATGCAGGGCAATGGAGATTCTTACCGGAGGCCTGGTACCTGCATGTGTTCTCAGGCCGTTTCTCCTCTATCTCCTTCACCCCCAGATTTTCTGCTGCAAGCCTGGGTTGCACTGACTATAGTCAAAGAAGTTCTCTAAAATCTCATTCATACATTATTCAACAGCTATTTATTGAGTACTGACTATATATTAGATAAGCGCCTGCTATGTATAAGGAGACAGCATTGAGCCAAAACAAACTCCTGTCCTCACAGAGCTTACCTTCTAGTGAGGAAACAGAGAAGAGGCAAGTACATATGGACTTGTAGATGGTGATGATGTCTTTCAGAAGCATTAAAATACCAAGAATAGTAAAGCAGTCAGAAAAGGCCTTTCTACTAAGACTGACATTTGAGGGAAGATCTGAATAAAATGAAGGAGACAGACACACGGATCTCAGGAGGACATACACTGTAGACAGCAGGAACAGAAATGACAGGGGCCTGGGGCAAGAGGCTCCAGAGTGTGTTTGAGGAGCAGAGCATGTCCTGAGGTTTGAAGGGGGCTGAGTGAGGAGGGAAATGCTAGATGACTGGCAGGCAGGCTGATGGTCTGCAGTTTTTCTGGCAAATTGTTAAGCTGAAAAATACTTCATCTTTCTTGTGATAGAGTCACTTCAACGGATGTCGTTCCATCTGCATTTCAATATTTTTTTGGGATAGCTAGAAGGAGGAGTATAAAGTAGACATCTGTTGCTTTTGCCATCTACCATCCATTTCCTGTTCTTTGACAACTGTGCCCATTTTTTGTTTTTTGTTTTTTTTCCCTGTGGCACTACCTCACCCTCGGACTAGCCCATGTGCTCAGTTTAGGTGCTTTTCTTCTCTGATGGGTGGCGGATTCAGCCTCAGGCTGCCCTGATTCACACATTGCAGTCCCTTGGTCATCAGATCACAGGACCTGATACGAGCCAATGAGACACGATGAAACTTTTGCTGGGAGTACTGGAAAAAAAGTCTGTCTTCGTCCCACTCATTATAGGCTGTGCAAGCCTATGATAGACAATGGCGGCCGCCCCCTTGCACCCATCCAGGACTCTGTCTGAGAAGCGCAGCTGAGGCAGACAGGACCTGAGTCCTGGTGACATCATTGGAGGCCCTGCATCAAACCAGACTTGAAACCAGTAAAATACCTCAGGTTTTCTGTGAGCCATTAAATTTTGTTACTGGCTAAGCCAGCTTGAGTGGGGCTTAAAAATATTTTTGTTGTTACTTGCAGCAAAAGCAGCTCTACCTACTTGGCACGGGGGATAGGAGATGGTATGGTGAGGCAGTTAAGACCACAAACTCTGAATTCAGAACTTGCTCTTCTACCCTTAGCCTGTCGAGCCATAAATGCCCTCACCTGTAAATATGAGTAATTACAGCACCCACCTTAAGGGTGCAGTGAGAATGAATGGAAGGTACATAACTTCAAAGCATATACTAAGTGCTACTAGTTTGCGGCTATTACTGTTTTTTGCACTTTGTCAAATAAGGTTTCTGAAGCTAGACTGTACTAAGTGACTCCCCAGCTACACACAATGTCAGAGCTGCCGCTCAAATTCAACTCCAGGATTCTCGAGCGGCAGCTGTCAGCAGTTACTCACCATTGTGCGAGGTGTTTCTGGGTGCCCACTATGCTCCAGCCCTCTGCTGATGCTGGACGCAGACTGCAGATTCATCGAGAATGAGGGCTGCTATGTGAATATGTTTATTTCCCTCCAGTTCTAGCACAGGGTTCTTCACCCAGTGGGTGATTAATCAATGGTGTTGACTAACCTTCCCCGACACTACTCAGCCTCCCGGGGAGGAGAGGCATTTTCTGAAGAGGGTTTATTTGGGGAATCAGTGATCCACATAGATGGAAGCCCCGTTCCCGGGGCCAGGCTCTCACGGCTGGCCTGGCAGCACCTCTGCCCTGCAGGGTGGCAGAGCCGGCAGGCTGAGGCGTGGAGCTGCCCTTCTGCCCAGCCTCCCCAGGCATCTGCTTCAGCAACTTGCTCTTGGTCTCATGATAAATTCATTACCAGAAAACGAAGCTGGAGTTTCCTAGTGACATAAAATATTGATGAGAGAAATAAGGACTAAGATAAATTATCGGGTGCTCCTTGCAGGGCTTGCTGCATTCTGTTCTGCCAGCTCTGCATACATTTGTTCTTCTCCCTTTTTGATTTGTTCGGGTGGGGTCTGGTCCTCTTAATAGGAAGCATGTTGGAACACTAGTGAAGTGCTCCAACCCCAACGTCACACCAGAGTGGGAAAAATAGACATGTCTCCTGGTTACTGTCAAAACTATGAAACCCAATCCTGCCACTTAACAACCTTCTTGGCAGGTTCTTGGCACCCTCGGGATAGCGTGCAAAAACACATCGCTCCCCTGCTCAGAAACTGCTAATGGCTTCCAATTGCTGTAGAATAAAATCTAAGCTCCTTAGGATGCCATTCAAGGCCTTCTGTGATGCCGTCCTAGCCTGCCTTTTCAATCTAATCTTGACTGTGTTACCCAGAACGCCTGTGCTTCAGTACATCCAGATTCCTGGATTCTCCAAAGAGAGAGCCTCCAAGCTGCTGTGCTAAGTTTCTTGCCCTGAAATGCCCTTCCTCAACTACTCAGCATACTGAGAGCTTACACGCTCACTCAGCTCGTGTGAATGCCACTTGACTCACAAAATGTCTTCTTTGAACTTCCCTTACAGATAATTAATTCATGCAGAGATAAGACAAAAGAAATGAACCCAGTGTTGTTGAGAACATAGAGAAATGGGTATTCTCCTTCATTGCTATGGTAGTATACATGGTCAGCTATAGGTTCCAGAATACCTAACCGGGCTCACAAGCTGGCAATTCCACATCTAAAAATTCATACTAAGGAAAAAGTCAGGAAGGGTGGTGTAGAGTTTATTTTGAATATAAGGCATCATAGTGTTCTTTAAGTTTGTGAAAAATTGGGTGGAGTCTAAATGCCCACAAAAAGGAATTTGTTAAATAAATTGAGATACATCTATATGATAGAATGATATTCATTTACTCAAAAATTATGGTGTAAACAAGTAATTGATAGTTTAGAAAAATGTTCATGATGTTTCTGTAAGTGACAGAAATAGAATGTAAAATTATGTGAAGTTTGTGGGTGGGTAGGGAGAGAGGGAGAGTAAGAGAGATAGAGAAAAAGAGAGAGAGAAATTGAGAGAGAAGGAGAGAGATGTTAAGAGAGATTTGAGCCTGGAGAAAGCATTGGAAGGATATGTGCCAGAATCTTGAGTTGTGAGACCATAGGTAATGTCTATATTATTTCTCTCTTACAATCCCAGCCAATAGAATTCTATGAATGTAAATAAGCTGCCTCCCATCTTCCTCATTGTTAACATGGCTTTGGCCCCATGGTAGATAAATGGATCACCTGATAATCCTTCTTCTACTTTAACTCTGTGAATCTGTCCCCAGGCTTCTGCTCTTCAGTTAAACTCACTAACTTGCTCTGACATTTCTCCCATGGGCCTTCTCTTTCCTCTTTTGTTATGTCCATAGCTTTCCTTTCAATCTTTTCAAATCTCAAGCTTACGTGGTGTTTCTTCTTATGTGGCATGTGGCTTTAATAGTGGTCTGACCATTGCTGTGTTCTACAATGCTATTTTCTTATATTTTTATGTCTAACCACATGAGCTCATCCTTACTATTTTTAATGCCTATAAAGGTGTGGCAGGAAATTTTTTCTAGCAGAGGTTTTCAACCATCTTCTCTGACACATATACATCCAAGGTGCTTTCAGACATTGTGTTAGGCAGTGTTCTCCAGAGAAACAGAACCAATGAGATATGTAGGTATACATATACAAAAGATCTTTATTTTAAGGAATTAGCCACACAATCAAAAGCCCCAAGATCTGCAATCAGCAAGCTGGAGACTCAAGAAAGAATTGAAGTTTCAGTTTGAGTCCAAAGGCAGGAAAAGACAGATGTCCCAGCACAGCAGTCAGGCTGGAGGGGTTCCTTCTTACTCAGGCTTTGTGTTTCATTCAGGTCTTCCATTGACTGGATGAGGCCCGTTCACACTAGGGAGGGTGATCTGCTCTGCTCAGTCCAGCAACTCAAATGTTCATCTCATCTGCAACACCCTCACAGATACCCAGAATCATGTCTGACCAAGTGTCAGGGCACCCTGAGCCCACTGGGGTTGGTGCATGTGATTAACCATCATGGAGCTTTTAAGGCCAGTTGGTGAAAGATGCTCTTCCAGCCACAGGTCAGGCACAGTCACCAATGTCATCCTTTTTTCCCTTGGTGTTCCGAATCCTTGGTGTGTCCAGACAAGGCAAGAACCCCTGAACAAGAACAGCTGTCTTATAAAAGCTAGAATCATGGGTTGTTAAAGGTGTGACAATGAGGAAAGCAAGGTCTGCAGAAACAGGGACTTGTTCAAAACCACAGGTCTTTCAAGTGGCAGAGTCAGGACTAGACCCAGGGCCTGCATATCATACTGCCCTGGTGTTTGTTCTTGAGGAGGGCAGGAGGATGAGAAGAAAATCTAGTTCTCTTGGATCTTGGAAAAGGATCTCACCCTTATTGCATTCCCAGTAACTTGTCATGTCCGTGCTTCCCTCTTACCCTGTTCATTCCCGACTGCAGACTGTTTGTGTTCTGTGCCGATTTCCTGGCTCCGTCAATACTTTCTGACATTTTGACACATCTCTCCCTACAAGTGCAGCTGTGGTGCTGTGTCAAGTTGTGTGGAACAAAATTAATTAGTTAATGTCTGTGAAAGCTTTCTCAAAATGAGAAACATGACCTTATATGAGTGCGAGGGGTGCTTCTGCCTACCCCTTGTGAAGCCAGGGCCTGGGATGCTGCTGGGCTCTGGGCACAGAGCAGGGCTTAGGTCCCCTGACCAGTCCGAGAAGGAGGATCTGAAATACAGAGAGCCCTTGTCAAGTTTTCCAATTTGTTCTATTTGTTTTTTGTTCTTAGGTGGTTTGCTGTGTTCTACATCCTTTTGTTTTTATGATATGCTCTCTCCTTTTGAAATCTATGTCCATCCTACCCCATGAGTTCAGTGTTCAGTAACTTTTAAGGTATATCCTTGTTCATACTGTGAAACTTTTTCCGCTTGGAAGATCCTTACATCTAAACAGACGGAATGCATTATAGACTGAGAGGACAGAATGTGGGGCCAGGAGAACATTTGCACCTCAGGCCCCTTAATGTCCACTTGCACTAACAAATCTGGGTAACTAGAGGTCAAGGTCTTGGCTTCAGTTACTTGGGAGACAAGCATGAGTAGCTCCAGATTATGCATATTGGGGCTTTTGCAGTTTTCTTTGTCATTGTTGCTTTTGAGCTCTTTGCAGTTATCCTATCTAGTATTTTTGCAGGGCTTAGTTTTACCCCAGAGTATTACATAAAAACACAAGCTCCTTCTGCCTCCTCCTCTCCAGCGTTCCACCTTCTCCTTAATTCTTACAGTTAGAAGCAGATTTGCTCCCACGGCTTCTAGTGCCCAGACCTAGCAGGGGAGCAGAGAGCTCTGCATGAGCCCCCACACCCTGCCTCACACACTTCCAGTGGGAGGGGTGATGCTGAGGGTTAGCAGATGTATAGAAAAGGCAGGATAGAGCGAAATAAAACATTTTGGAACTCTGGAGTAGGAAAACTGGAATCAAGCCCTAATTCTAGGTGCTTAGGGGCATGGCTTCCTAGGTGAGAGCTCAGCGGGCCCTGTGGTGTTTTAACCATATGTCCACATGCCTTAGGCTAGTGTTCTAGTTAACCCTGGGCTGTGCCGCTCTCCAACTCAGCTGAAACTCAGGGCGTGTGCCTTTAGGCAGATAGGGCTCCCCTCTGCATCGTTCCCTGCAGTGAAGCGAAAACTGCCTGTGTGACAGCTTCCACAGTTCTGTGCCTGGCCTTTGGTGCTGGTGGCCAGAGTCTTTAGAACCAGGGAAGCTAATACCATTTTGAATTACTCAATCTTTGCAGCGTTGGAGCTAGAGAATCTGATTTAAAACCTCTTAACACTTCCTTTAAAAGAGTGCAACTACTTCTAAAGGAGGCAGTTCTATTTGAAAAGTGTATTTGAACGTCAGTCTTTAATACACTGGGACAGTAAAAAAGATGGTGGCCAACATTCTTCAGTATGTTGCTGCCGCAGGATGTTCTTATCACACACACACACACATACACACACACACACCCCACACAGATATTCCCTAGCTGAAAAGTGGGAGCTCATCCTCTGATCTGGAGCATTACTGATGACCCCTCCTCTCCTCCATCCCTGCTTTCCCTCACCCAGCTATCCCTGCTGATTCTAGTTCCTGCCCAAACCATGTTTGTACTATTAGCCTCAGAAGAGTCACTGACCCTCACTCTCCATAAGACCTAAAACAAAGACCTTGGCATTGCTGGGCTCCACAGGGAGAGGGTGTTGAGAGATCCGTGGGTGGCCAATGAAGAGAGACAATACGGAAGGGCAATCTAAGCAGTTTTCCGAGGCTGGTTGTAATACACACCTGGGAAGGGAAGAAGCAGTTGGACTGGGGTGGAGACCGGCTGGTGTGCTGCACTTCTAGCCCTGGCTTCCATGTACTGAGCACAAACGGAGCACCAAAAACCGGGGAAGAGCTTTGTGTGGAGTCCTAATCCCACCGAAGTCGTACTATTATTATCATTCCCACTTTACAGAGAAGGTAAGTGAGGCTGCCATGCCGTTAAATAGCTCTCCTTCAGTTTTGGCCACACGCTGTGAAATTGGGATGCTGATTCTTGTATCCAGGAGGTCTGGTACCTAAGCCCCACTCTCCCAGCTATTACAGGCCAAGGATTGGTTGTGTTTTCTGTAAAGGAGCAGACGGTAAATAGTTTAAGCCATGCAGAGTCTGCTGCAGGAGTCTAAACAGGTGCTGGGCTCTGCCTTTGTGGTGGGAAAGCAGTGGTAAACGTACACTCCAGGTGGGCTGGATTCGGCCACAGGCAGCAATGCCATGTGCCATGGCTAAGGGCAAGTACGCAGCCCACAGAGGGAGACAGATCTGAATTGTGTTCCTCACCTGCTCCTCAGGTGATCCCGGGCTCCAGGTTCCTCTTCTGTAAAGTGGGGGTAATAACAGCTCTCTGGGCACAGCTGTAAAAGGACTTAATGTGATAATATATGTGAAAGAGTCATCCAGTGTCTGGCCCATTGTTACCTCTCAATAAGTGTAGCTTCTTTTTCTCCTTCCCCAAGGGCAATCCCAAAGGAGGGAATCACAGGCTGTAGGGCCCCAGGACAGGAATAATAACTAGCACTTAGACTGCAGTCTATGGTGTGCACAGGGTGTCCGCAGCACTGTCACATCTGGCTTTCACACAAACCTGAAATAGACCTGCCACATCAGAAGGCTGCTGCCACCTTACAGATGAGAGAATGAAGACTTAGGGCTGTGAGCGATCCACCCGAGTCCACCCAGCTAGAGTCTGGTCCTGGAATTGCACACATTTCATAAACTCAAGCCCCAGCTTTGCAGCTTCCTCTGGGGCTTTGTGTCTCAGTTTCTCTTATATAAGATGGGGATGATAAAGGCATTTCTTCCCTAAGGTGGGAATTACATGATTTAATGTTAACAAATCTCATTTATTACCCTTCTGAAAGTCTGATTCACTGCCCCTTTTAGAACTCTCTGCTCGTTAAAGTTAAGTCCCAAGTGCTGTCCCTCTGAACCTCTGGGCCAGCTCTTTTCCCACCTGGTCTGCTGTGCCTTCTCTTCTCTGCCCCATCTCACCCTTTACATAAAGCCACGAACTATATGGATGGTGGTTGCAGTCAGGGGGAAGTGACCATAACGCCTTTGTAAGAGCAGACGGGGCGTGCTAAGCCCAAGTGGTCTGACCTTTCCTGACTAACAGACACACAGTACACAGGGAGCCCCTTTCTCCTCCCTATCAATGTATTTTGGCTCACAGGGAAATGGGGGTTGGGCCTGGCCCGACTGGGATACCTTGCCTTCAGGCAGAACACTCTTCCTAGAGCACTTACTGCTCTGGAGGGTGGTGGCAGTGGTAGCAATGGGAGACCCGAGTACACAGATGGAAGATGGCCCCAGTTCTTTCCTAGTAAGCCAGTGGAGAAGAGCTGTTTAATTTACAAAATTGTTGGATTCATAACACAGCAGGACTCTTTCCTGCCATTCACTGTTCTTTACAGTGTTGGTTTAGGGGCTCCATTTCATCAAGTTCAGTGAATCCTTTTAGGCAAGTTTCTTAATCCTTGGATGCCTCATTTTCCACATTTGGAATAGGAATAATGATGTTGGAGATACTTTGAAAACCGACAAGTTTCTGAATGAAAAAATATTCTGTGAACAGTAGTATGTGCGTCAAACATAAATCTTGTATGTGTATATCAACCCATAGGCATTTAAAATGACACTTCAGGGAAAAGCCGTTACCCTCATAGAAGTGTGGCCACAAGCACAGTGGATGTTCTAGTTCGTCCCTTGGGTGCACACACCTTGGGTTTTTCATTGTAAAAATTACTGTAGTGTTCACCATCTTTCCCCGTTTGGAAATCTCATATCCACCAGCCCTCTGTTTTGAGAGCCACTACAATTCTGATTTGTTGCACAAGGCTATCAGGACAGCGGTAGTTTTCCCTGCTGTTGCCAGAAAGCCAGTACAGCTAGTGTGTATGTGTGTGTGTGTGCGTGCGTGCGCGCGCGTGTGCGCAAGTGCATGTGTTTATGAAAATTTTACCGCATAGGGTAAGATTCACCCTTTTAAAGTATACAATTCATTGTTTCTTTTAGTATATTCACAACATATTATACGAACATCACCATTATCTAATACAGAACACTTTCATCATCCTAAAAATAAAACCCCTCTACACTCATTAGCAGGCAAACACTATTGTCCCCTTCTTCTAGTTCCCACCAACCACTAATCTACTTACTATCCTTATGGACTTGCCTATCTCAAACATTTCATCTGATGGAATCTTATATATGTGGACTTTCTGTCTGGTTTCTCCCACTTAGCATAATGTATTCAAGGTCACCTATGCTGTAAAATGATCAGGACTTCATTCTTTGTCATGGCTTAATAATATTCCATTATATGACTACCAAATTTTTTTTATCCATTCATCAGTTAATGAGTATTTGAGTTGTTTGTACATTTTGCTATTATGAATAATTTGCCATGAACTTGGGTGCATATTTTTGTGTGAACATATGTTTTTAATTCTATTGGGTGTATACCTAAGAGGAGAATTGCTAGGTCATATGGTAACTATGTTTATTGTTTTTGAAAAACTGACAAATTTCTTTGCCAAAACAGCTACACCCTTTTACATTACACTCAGCAATGTATGAAGGTTCTAATTTCTTCATATCTTCACCGACACTTATTAGCCGACTTTTGATTCTAATGATCCTAGTGGGTACGAAGTTTTGATTGGCTTTATTTAAAAAAAAAACAATGATGTTAGCCATTTGTTTATCTTCTTTGGAGAAATGTCTTCAAATCCTTTGCCCATTTTTAAATTGACTTTTTGTTTTTGTATTATTAAGAGGTAACAGTTCTTTATATAATCTGTATATAAGTTCCATATCAAGTATGATTTTCAAATATCTCTCATTTCATGGTTTTTTTTTTTAGCTTTCCTGATGGGGTCATTTATAGCACCATCATGTTAAATTTTGGTTAACTTTAATATATTTTTTCTTTTGTTGCTTTTATTTTTTGGTGTCACATCCAACAATTAGCTAATCCAATGTTGTTATGTCTTCCTCTAAAGGTTTTATAATCCCAGCTCTTATATTTTTGATCCACTTTGAGTTAATGTTTGTATATGGTATGAGGTAGGGATCCAATTACATTCTTTTGTGTGTGTTATCCAAGCATCATTTGTTGGAAAGAATATTCTTTACCCAGTGAATTTTCTTGGAATCTTTGTAAAAAAAAAAAAATAGGCTTATTTCTTGACTCTCAATTCTATTCTATTCATCTGTATGTCTATCCTTATGCCAGTACCATGGAGTCTTCATTACTGTAGCTTTTGTAGTAAGTTTGGTGAACAAAAAGTATGAGTCCTCCAACTTTGTTGTTCTGTAAATGAGTTTGGGAAGTATGACCATCTTATTAATATTAAGTGTTCCTGCCCATTAACATGGGATGTGTTCCCATTTAGATCTTTCATTTCTTTCAAAAAATATTTTGTAGTTTTCACTGTACAAATAATGCACTTATTTTGTTAAATTTACTCCTAAGTACTTTAGTCTTGTTGATGTTATTGTGAGTGAAGTTTTCTTTATTTCACTTTTAAAGATTTTATTTATTTATTTGACAGAGAAAGAGAGAGCATGTTATCTGTAAAAGGAGACAGTTTTACTTTTTCCTTTCTAATCTGATGCCTTTCATTTCTTTTTCTTGCCTACTTATGCTGGCTGGAAACTGGTACAATTTTGAGAAG
Organism: Martes martes; assembly: GCF_963455335.1. Lineage (NCBI taxonomy): Eukaryota > Metazoa > Chordata > Mammalia > Carnivora > Mustelidae > Martes > Martes martes. Next base: position 88,053,980 of record NC_137898.1, read on the forward strand.
TAAAGAGAGGGACATCCTCATCTTGTTTCAGATCTTAAGGGGAAAACATTTAATCTGTCACTGTTAAGTATGACATTAGCTGCATATTTTTTGTACACTGTTTTACCAGATTGGGGAAGTTATCGTATATTCCTACTCTGTTAAGTATTTTCATCATTGAAATTGTTGAATTTTGCCAAATGCTGTTTGTGTATCTATGAAATGATCGTTTGGTTTTTGTCCTTGATTCTATTACTATGGTGTGTTACATAGATTTATTTTAATATATTAAACTAACCTTGAATTCTTGGGATAAATCTCACTTATTCATCGTGTATGTCCTTTTTTAATATGTTATTAGATTAAGTTTGCTAGTATTTTTTTAAGGATTTTTGCATCATCATAAGGATACTGATTTGTAGTTTTCTTATCTTGAGACATCTTTGTCTGGTTTTGGTATCAGAATGATAACGGGTGGTGATAGAATGAGTTGTCAAGTGTCTCTTCTTTTTCTATATTTTTGAGAGTTTATGAAGTCTTGATGTTATTGCTGCTTTAAGCATTTGAAACAATTGACCAGTGAAGCCTTTCTTTTCCGGAGGCTTACTAATTCAATTTCTTTACTTATCATAGGTCTATTCTGATTTTTCTACGTCTTTCTGAGTCAGTATTGGTAGCTTATGTGCTTCTGGGAATTTATCCATTTCATCTAGGTTACAGACAACCTATAATTATTCATAAAATCCTCCTTATAATCCCGCTTCTGTAAATTTGGTAGTGATGTTCCTTCTTTCATTCCTGATTTTGATTATTTGAATTTTGCATCTTTTTTTGGTCAGTCTTGCTAACAGTTATCAATTTTGTTGCTCTTTTCGAAAAATTCATTTTGCTTTTTTTGATTTTCTGTTTTTCTTTTCCATTCTTTATTTCTTGGATTTGCACTTGAGTCTTTATAATTTCTTTCCTTCTTGTTTTGAGTCTCATTTGCTCCTCTTTTTCTTGTTTCTTAAAGGAAAAAAAAAATAGTTATTGATTCAAGATCTCTATTCTTTAAAAGTATACACATTTATAGCTATAATTTTTTTTCTGTAAGCCTTGCTTTTACTACATCCCTTTAATTTGAGGATGCCATGTCTTCATTTTCATTCATCTTGAGGTGTTTTCTAATTTTCCTTGTGATTTCTTCTTTGGTCCATTATTTACTTAGGGTTGTGTTGTTTAACATGAATATATGTATGAATCTTCCAAGTTTCCTTCTTATATTGACTTCAAATTTCATTCCATGGTGATCTGAGAACATACTTTGCATGATTTCAGTTCTTTTAAAAAATTTGCTGGGGCTTGTTTTATGACTTAACATATGGTCTATTCTGGAGAATGCTCCATGGGTACCTGAGAAGAATAGATATTCTGCTGTTATTGGGGGAAATACTCTATAGATATCAGTTGGCCAAGTTGGTTTATAGTCTTGTTTAAATTTTCTATTTTTTTTATTAATCTTTTGCCTTGTTGTTTTACACATTATTGAAACTTCTATTTTTGAATTGTCTGTTTCTACTTTTAATTTTATTAATTTTTGTTTCATGCATTTTGGGGCTCTGTGGTTAGGATCACCACCATATTGTTATATGTTGCACTTCAAAGAGTCCCATCTAGGGCCTGAGAAGTTTCTGTCTGTCATGCTGTGTTTGTTGTTTTAACTCACTTTCTCTGCGGTGCAGTCAGGTTGTATTTGAACATGTTATCTGAGGCCTTGTGACTAGTTTTATGAGAACTTGTTCATGATTGATTTAGTCTTTCCATTACGTGTACTTTTGGGTGATGCTGGATAAAATTTCATAAAATCTTGGAAATTGAAAACACTTTGGATATTATTTAGTCTATTTTCCTCTTTGGTGGTTTTGTTGTTGTTGTTGTTTTTTGTTTTTGTTTTTTTTTTCAGATGAAGAAAGTGGGGCCCAGAGAAGTGAAGTGATCTATCCCAGGTCCCACAGCAAATTAATGACAGGGACAGGGCTAGAACTCAAATTATTTAACTCTTTGTTCACTGCTCTTTTTTACTGGACCACCCATATCTTCACATTGTTATTCAGTAGTTTCTTTGTGCATGTCTACAGGCTTGCGCTTAGCTGGAGCCTCACTGGGGAATCTTGTTTAAGAATGTCTGTCTATGAATATGTATATGTGTATATTTCCTGTTTGTTTCCCTCTCAGGGATTCTCATTCAGTATGTTTGAGACGGGACCATAAATCTGCATTTCGGGAAATCTCCCCCAGGTGATACTGACATGCAGCCAGGTTGCAACACACTGAGTACTTCCACAGATTCACAGCCCTTAGTTGGTCCTGTGGTTTTATGACATACACACTCTAGTACAATTTTCCTTAAAAAAATCTCTGTTTTATAATCTTATAAATCAGTTTGTCATTAGACAATTTTATTTAAACCTAATTATCACAATTCTTTGGACTCTTTTTTTGCCTCTTTCACATTGCAAGTAAAACACAGATGGTAATGAGTATTTCCTAACCCATCTAGGCAGAAGCCAGGAGAGGGGATTGACTTGCTAGTGGGAGGTAGGACTGAGAGGATTTTCAGTCTCCTCACGCCTTTGTGTGTGTTTGTGTGTGTGTGTGTGCGCGCGCGTGTGACTTTTCCTTTATGTGCTCAAAGCTGGAGACTCAAGGTTTATGGAATTATAGAAGGGCAGGGAGGCTTTCTATCGCTTTGTAGGCAGACCCTATAAATCAGGGATTTAAGATCAGATCTATGGATACCTAGAAACCTAAGGATGGGCATCAGAGTTTCTATGAACGCCCAAAAAGGTGAGCCCAAATTTTGTATGCACATACTTGCATTATTCTGAGCAGGTGCATTATAGGTTTTACCAGGCTCTCTGAAGTCCTAAGACACCCAGTAATGAAGGACTACTGTTAAACTGGTTCTTTGTTAGAAGCATCATTTCACGTGCCAGCTTGTCACCTCCGGTGTGTGTACTGAGGCCTTGGGTTAGTCACTCAGGATTGTAAGATTTTCTCTAAGGTGTGGATCATTGAGGAAGAGTGGAAAGATAACTCACAATACCCAGTTATGCTTTCTTTCCCAAGACAGTTCCTTTCTCCCTTAAAAGAGGCACATAACAGGTTGAGCAGGGAGGGATGGAAAAATGTGAAAACTGAGGAAGATTTATGGTATTTATAATTTAAGGTCTGTTTAAGATCTTTGGCATCTTCAGTGTGGGGAGCAAGTTTTTATGCTAAACTTGACATAAACCAAAAAAGTAAGATGCAAATCAGAAAGATAACCTGTGGCAAGGGATCAGCAAACTTTTTCTGTAAAAATGATGATAAATATTGTTGGCCATACAACATTATAACTGCTCCTTTACAGTTGTAGCACTAAAGCGGCCACAGACATTCTATAAATGGATTGATGTAGTTGTGTTTCAATAAAACTTTATTTATGGACACAAAATTCGAGTTTACATATTTTGCACATGTCACAAAACAATTTTCTTCTTTTGGTTTGTTTTCAACATTTAAAAATGTAAATGGCATTTTTAAACCTCTGGGTCATACAAAAACGGGCAGTGAGCTGTATTTGCCTGTGGGCTGCAGTTTCTTGATCCATGAACTAGGGTGATCTAGAAGCTTTGGATCTTAGAATCCAAGCTGAATGAACATTGTTCTCCAATTTTCTGCTTTGGCCTTGGCTATAGAACCCAGAGGTAAGTTAGGCAGCAATTATAATAATTGAGTTTTAACATCAGAAAGTACTTATAATTTGATTAAATCTTGTTCTACATTATATCTTCTTTTAATTATGTCTGGACATTGTGTGGTATTTTTTCAGCTCATAAAGGGCTTACACATAATTATCTCATTTAATTTTGTTAAAAAATCACTTAAAATTTATTTTATTCATATAAGTAGAATATAAAACTTTTCTAACTAAATAGAAAAAAAAATAAATAGAAAAAGTGAGTCTCCATTGATCCCCTCCTCAAATTCACTGTCCTCACCAGGGGAAACTGTTTTGAATATGGTGTGAATTCTAAAACTTTGCTTGTGTATTTATATACTGTTTGTATATATAGTTGTGTTTGGTGGGTTTTTCTTATTGTTTGCCTATTTCTCCTGGTAACATGTACATATTCTACAATTTGCTTTTTGGTTTCTTTAAAATGGATACATCATTAAGACCACTTCAAGTCAGCATGTATAAAATACCTATTTTGTTTTAATTTATTCAGATGAGTCCATAGTTTTTATGTATCACAGCTTTTTTTTTCTTTACTGGTGATTATTTCAGTTGTTTCTAGCTTTTCCCTGTTACAAACAATGTTTCTGTAAACATTGACACATAAAGAAGAATGTCTAGGTAGAGCATCATCCACATATTACATTTTATTAGATACCATCTAACTGTCCTCCAGAAAGAATGAACAGTGTACACTTCCACTAATAGCATACAAGAATCCATATCATTCTGTGACTTGGCTGTGTGTGTGTGTATGTGTGTTTGAGTAAGCAGAATCCCAAATGGCATCAACTTGATTTAATGTACATCTTTTCACGTTTTATCTTCTATTTTTTTAAATATTTATTTATTTGATAGACAGAGATCACAAGTAGTCAGAGAGGCACACAGAGAGAGAAAGGAAGGGAAGCAGACTCCCTGTCGAGCAGAGAGCCCAATGTGGGGCTCCATCCCAGGACCCTGCTATCATGACCTGAGCCGAAGGCAGAGGCTTTAACCCACTGAGCCACCCAGGCACCCCACATGTTTTAGACATGTATATTTTCCTATCTGCAGCTTTGTAAAGGTTGTCTTTGATTGCATTGACACTTGTTTGTAACTATATGATCATCTTTCCTCTTTGGCCATTTCTTTTTGTATCTAGTGTAACAGACTACATCTTTGATGGTAAAAATTAAGATTTCTGATCAATGAAGGAAACTATAGGTAGCTTAAACAGATGAGTGAAACTTTGATAGATATTTGCAAAATAAAATAGGTAAGATTAACATATAATTCATACAAGGAGTTCTTACAAGTCAACCAGAAAAAAATATTAAAAACCTAACAGAAACGTAACAACAACGACAACAATAATAGAGATATGAATAGCGATTGACAGAAGGGGGAAACTCAATAGCTGGTAATGTCAATACAGAGATGCTCAATCTTACTAGGAACTAGAGACCTGCAAATGGGAGCAGCATTGAGCACAAATTAGCAAACATATAAAAGTTAAATAATATTAAATGTTCCCAAGGATGAAAAGAAATGGGAAAACTATTGCATTGCCACTAGGACTAGTCTGCTAGTCTGCTGCAGCCATTCCAGTCATTGTCTCGAACTTGGTGGTCCCACTCCTTGGTGTACACCCTGGAGAAATTCTTGTATGAGAAACTCTTGTATGAAAGTGCAGGCTTCTTTGTGGTAGCAGAGAATTAACAGCAACCTAAATGTTCATGTCTAGATGATGGATAGGTCAAATGTGATGAGTATTAAGAAACCATGCATAATAACATGGAGTGGAGAGCAGAATGTAAGACAGAACAAGATCTATAGCTTGGTGCTATTTATGCACATTTATAACATTAATGTAAACAAATGTTATGAAATGTCATTAGAGTGGATGCCTGTGAGGAGTGGGTGAATTGGAGTGGGGATCAGGAAGAAAAGCATGGAAAACATGAGAAAACACCTGTATAGATCAATGTTGCTAAGAGTCTACCACTGGGGAGTCTGTTAACTTAATCCTCTGCATCTGCATTCTAAAGGGATGAGGAGTCTTATTGCATGATTAGAAACATATTAACCTATAGTTATTTCTAAAATTCATATTATTCGCTTCCTAGATTTAGCATTTTTATTGGGATTTGTTTTTCTGTATGTTTTCAATTAGAAATGTAAGTTAAATATCTTCTTACTGATAGTCACTGGTTTTAACACTAAGAATCCAAGCTTTCCTCATTAAGTTGAGATGTAACCTTTATCATATGCTAAATTCTTATGTGGCTATGGGTTCCGCTCATTTATTTGCATATTTTTGTGGAATTTTCATACTATTTTAATTGCTGTAGTTTTATAAATTGTTTGTATGTTCTGCCAAGCATATATCCACTTATTGTTCTTCAGTTTCAATATTTTATCAGCTATTTTTACACTTTTATCATCCATATTAATCTTTTAAGCAGCTTATAATTTTCATAAAAAATTATGGAGATGTTTGATGTGACTAAATTTATTATTGTGCTTATAGATTAATTTAGAGAGAGTATTTAAGACAATGACTTTTTCCATCTGGAAACATGGTATGCCTATTCACTTATCCAAGTCTCTGTTTTCTTCAGTAAAGCTTCAGAAATAGCGTGGTTCATATAAATCTGATACATTTCATATTAGGTTTGATCATAAGCAGCTCAAGGAATTTTTTCTATTATTAATATGGCTATTTCTATTGTAATTTTTCAGTGTAATATTGCTGGATATTCAAATCTTACAAACTATTGTCAATTAGTTCTAACAGTTTTAAAATTTATTTCTGTGGACTTTTCAGGCAGACGATTGTATATTTAGCACATAATGACAGCTTTCTTCTCTCCAGTACCTTTTTCTTATTGCACTGTGTAGAATCGCACCCCCCCACACTGTAATACTGTTGAAAGTGAGCATCTTTACTTTGATGGGAAGTCTTCTGATGTATCAACATGTAGTATTAGATTGACTTTCATATTCTGCTAATATTTCTTATTGAGTTAAGGAAAAGGAAGTTTTCTTGTCTTTATAATTTCTAACAGTTCTTTTTTAAGTCTGCAATAAGTACCGTGTTTTGTCAGTCTTTTTCCTTTGATTTTTTTTTTTTTTTTTTTTTTTTTTTGAGAGCAAGAGAGAAAGAGAAAGAACGTGGGGTGGGGGAGTGGCAAAGGGAGAGAGAGAGAGAGAGAGGCCCTTAAGCAGGCTCCATGTCCAGCCTGACGTGGGATTTGATCTCACAACCTTGAGATCATGACCTGAGCCGAAATCAAGAGTCAGATGCTTACCTGACCGAACCACCCAGGTGCCCCAGTTTTTTTCCCCTTTGATTCTATTGTGATAATGATCCTATGTATTTTATCTTTTAATTGGTTTAATTTTCTGAAAACCTCAGCAGGGTAGGTACTAAGACCTCCATTTTGCAGAGAAGGAAACTGAAAGCATAGAAGATAAGAAAGTTGCTCAAGGTTGAAGAAGTAGTGTGGAGTAATGTGCAATTAAAAACTGGATTTTCTGCATGGTGGTAGGCTGTTTGCAATGTGATAGCCATGGTTTATTTAAGTTTGTGAAACAAAGATAGAGATTAGGAATGTTCTAAAATTCCATATTGTTGATTCTGCCTTTGAGGATGTATCCTAGGAAAATAAAGTGTGTACAAAATTTATGAAAGAGTATGTTTATCACATCACAAAGTACAAATAGTGAAAAAATAGAAGGATTCCAATAAGAAGTGAGGTGTCATCTTTAATGGCCATTAAATAAAATGTTATGTTCTTATTAAATATTTCTGAAAACTATTAGTGACAAGAGAAATGATCATGATAAATAATATATGAATAAAAGTAGTAAGTATGTAAGTATGTTATATTCTTGAAAATCTCCAGAAAGAATATTGGTAAGGGGAAGGAAAGGAGGGAGTATATTGGGGAAAATAATAATAATAGTAAGAAAGATGATCCTTGAAAGTTTAAGAATTAAGCCAATTTTACTTACAGAGGCTTCTCAGGGACATTTGTTCAAATATGTAGCTAGTCAAGGTTATGTGGGTGCTGCAGTATGAGCACTTTCCATTTCTGTTATGAAGTTCTTGGTGCGTGCTCTGCCCAAGTCTAGTCAACCTTTGTACCATGTCAATGAAGATTCTGCATCATCAGCCTTCTCCCTTGGTCTCTCTGTCTGTCTTGGTTTCCGTCTCTGTCTGTCTTTGCCTCTCTGTCTCTCTGTCTCTCTCCCTCTTTCTCCTGGGAATCTTCTACCTCTGCCAACTCCCCTGCATTCCCACCAGCCGGCAGCTGTCAAGCTGTCACTACCAACTCTGTCCAAATAGACTGCCACCCTTCATTTTAATGATCTTTAAGACAAGGAAAACTAGGCAGTTTTGTGAGTACCCCCTTCACCTGGAAATGAATTAGTGGCTCATTATCTTAATGAGGAACACTTCTGGCCTCCACCAAGAGAAATGGAGAAGATGTTTTAGACTCAAGACATAGTCATGGCCAATTGGAAACTGTGGCCCACAGTTCTATCTGCCCATACTCTTTTAGTTTTTGGGTGATGCCTATCAGCTGCTTTATTCCTTCTCTTTTGCAAGCATCTTGTCATTTGATCTAAATTAAAACAGCCCCGGTTTGTCTGGGGGAAGGGAATAGGTGGTGGTGGTGGTGGTAGGGGGGTACAAGTAACAAATGCTTCTCACAGCTGATATGACAGCCTGCAAGAAATTCCCTTTCCAGTTTGGCTCTTGTTTCTGCCTCTAATTCTTTCTTTACAAGGCATGGATCAGCTCCAACAGATGAGGCATGAGTATGGGGGCTTTCAGGTCCTTTCGGAGTTCTACAACACATTAACCATCAACTCTTACTATGTTCCAGGTGTTTTGCTAGGTATTTTTCAAGGATTACCACAATTTAACTACACAATAATCCATTTGTTGAAAGCTATTATTATCCCCACTTTAGAGATGAGAAAACTGAGACTTGGAGAGGGGCAAGAAACTTGGACAAGATTTCACAGCCAGTATGAGCATGGTAACAATAGAGCTATGTTTGCTGAGTACTTGCTATCTGCTAAGCTTGTTATTTATATGAACTTATTTATCCCTACAACAGCCTGTGACATTCATGGTATTTTCACCATTTTAGGACTGAAGAAACAAGCTCACAAGTAAAGTAACTTGCTTAAGGCTGTTTCGTAAGTGACAGAAGTAGAATTTGTACGTAAAATGGTCTGACTCTAGAACTATTAACCTTTATACTAAATTTCAGCAAACACTAATTTAATGCCCAATAACTTAGCAGGTACCATGCTGGGTTCTTGGAATCTCAGATTGAATAAGGCCACACTACCAGAGAATGCAGAGTCTAGAGAGGAGCTGACACAAAACAGATAATTGCAACATAAACAGCAAGCACAAAAGATGGGCACTGAAATCATAAGAGGCTTCTTAGGGAGATATTTGATTTAAATCTGAAAAGGTGGGCTGAAGTCAGTTGAATATGTAATTATGGGGTACAACACAAAAGGCCATGAGTTGGTGCAGAAGGCAGAACCGTGAAAGCATGACAGCACAGGGCTGTGGGCAGTTGAGAAAGGCCCCGAGATTCAGCATGGCTAGCGAATGTGGGGATCTGGGGTGTGCGAAGCTGACCAAGCAGGCAGCACTTTGACCATAGAATACACATGCCATGAGATAGAGTTTGGAATTTGTCTTGGAGACAGCTAACTATAAATAGGTTTGTCAAAACTGGAGTGATATGATAAGAACAAAGGAAAGAAAGATCTGAGGACTAGTTAGTAGGCCTCTGCAATCACTGAGACTGGAGAAGACAAAAGCTTGAGGAGATTCTGGGCTGAGTATAATTTTCCACACCCTGTGTTTGGACTGAGCCTTCCTTGCGTCGGGTGGATGGGGGCGTTGACGGGCGAGAACCCTCCCCATCTACATTTGGGTTCTGAGAGTCAGGACTGGGGCCTTCAGCTTGTTCTTGCAGGCTGGTGCTAGGGCTGTTATGGAGAGGTTGTAGATGATGCAAAGCTGCATTAGCGTCATCTAGGTCTTTGTTGACAAATTCTAAATTTGTAGTTTACAGTGGGGTTAGATTATAAAATTCATGAGCTGTTAGGGGACACTTGGAAATCCCTACAGATCAATGCACACAGTGGCAGCCGCCACCAGCCTTAGGAAGCACAGCTGCTCTGGGTTCTCTGTGGTGCCACTGATTGGAGACTGATTTCTCCTGGGATGGATTGGTATTGCGAGCCCCAAACTAACAAAATGTTTAATTCTAGATTCCTTAATTATGTTGGGAAGGGAGTTTTTGGAAATGATAGAGTGATTAATGGAGCAAAGTGGTGGTAGCAGTGGTACACAGAGGCTTGGGAAAAGAAAAAAACAAAACAAAACAAAACAGTCCTCTTCTAGTGGGTTTGAAAGATTTACCTGGAAGGAATATTTTCAAGCCAGCTCTTTGTGACTTCATCCTTTTGGTAAGAAAAGTTAGAAACACATGCCACGTTTTCTTATAAAACATTTTGTCCTTAACCATGTCTATAGAAAGCAAGGAGAACCTGGAAAGATAATTTGTATTGCTCTGGGCCATTCTTCATCTGATATATGAGAACCTGTGTGCTGGATGACTTCCAAAGTATCCTTAAACAGAGCCTTCTTTTTTTTTTTTTTTTTAATTCATTTATTTTTTTGAGAGAGAGACAGAGAGAGCATGAGAGGTGAGAAGGTCAGAGGGAGAAGCAGACTCCCCGTGGTGCTGGGAGCCCAATGTGGGACTGGATCCCGGGACTCCGGGATCATGACCTGAGCTGAAGGCAGTTGCTTAACCAACTGAGCCACCCAGGTGCCCTAAACAGAGCCTTCTAAATGGGGATAGTCTGTAGTGTGAACAGTGGGAAAGATGAAGATAGGATGGTGGGCTTTTATGGCAAACAAATGCTTTCCCCAATATTGGATCTGGGATTGAGAACTAGACAACTTAACCATCAGTGTGAGAACTGTCATTGAAAAAGAGGTTTTTATTGTCAATGAGACACATATGTAGGGGCACCTGAGTGGCTCAGTGTGTTAAAGCCTCTGCCTTCGGCTCCAGTCATGATCCTAAGGTCCTGGGATTGAGCCCCACATTGGGCTCTCTGCTCAGCAGGGAGCCTGCTTCCTCCTCTCTCTCTTTGCCTGCCTCTCTGCCTACTTGTGATCTCTATCTGTCAAATAAATAAATAAAATCTTAAAAAAAGGACATATATGTATAAGAAGCAAAATTTAAAAGGGATCAAAGTTATGGAGAGTGCAAAGCAGATCTTCAGCTGTCTCCCATTTACCAGGATCTTGTTTCTCTTCATGGAGGTAGGAGCTGTCAGTTTCATGTGTCCTCTTCCAGAGACAGTCCATGCATGTGTGTGTGTGTGTGTGTGTGTGATGTCTTAAACACAATGCAGGATGCTCTGTGTATTGTTTCTACCCTTGCTTTTCAGTGGTGCCATTTTGAAATACCATCTACTGCAGAGCCAGTTCTTTGCTTTGGTTTGTTTTCAGACTATTTGCAAAGTTCTTTTGCACCTTGGAATACTTATGAGCTCTGAGCTTGAAATGGTATTAACAAATTCTGACCCTTCAGCTTCATTTTTTCTGGACTGATGTCTTCCCTCTTAGCAACCAAAATTGATTGTTTGGTTTTATGGCTGAAAATCTTTCACTTGTTGATGAAGCGAGGAAGACCACAAGAAGGAGGCAAGCAAAGGTGGTTATGCAAATAGTTACCAATTAATTTGAAAGGCAAATAGTTCAGGGTGCAAGAGGAAAAAGGGTATGATCTAGGAAATATTAAATCAGCATACTTGCTGTAGAAAGCCACATGATAAGAGCTGTTTATGAATACTGTGAGATTCAAAAGAAATAATTGTTTATTAATCTCATTCAGTATATTGGGGTGGAGTGGTTGCAGAATTCACAGGCAATTGTCCTTTTTCCAGATTGCCTCCTCCAGCTTGAAAATTACAATTCCCTAGGAATGAACAGCTTGATGGGGCAATGACTGCTAGTCTTTAATCCTAGGGCTCCTGTGGGGTTTGCAATGGGAATAAGGAGGCCAATTTAGCCTCATCCATATGTGCCACGCACTCAGGAATAATATATTTTGACATGTGTATTTCCTCTAGGATCTTTTTTTCTCAGCAAAACACCCCAATTTTGGAGAAGTAATTACAAGAATTACATAGTCTATAGAATATTAATTAATGTTCCTTATAAGTAGAAAGGTTGCTTCTCATGCTGTTTCTCTCTCTTCATAGTTGACATATTTTTATATTCTGATAGTTGTTTCCTGTTTGTAGTGAATATATTTTCTCTGTCCACCCTATTAACTTTCTGTTTCCTAAGATGGGATGGCCTCCCTAATTTTCAGTATTTTATGCAAGTTTTTGGGTTTTCAAATATCATCTTCTCATAAGTCAAGTCACAAATTCCCATTTATTCCTAGGTGTTTACAATCACTAATATTAATTCTCATTAGCTCTCTGGGCTGCCAGCCACATCTGTTCAGTAACTCCATAGGAATTGGCCTGCCATGTACTGGCAAGAACAGCAGCTCTATGGAAAATATGGTTGCCCCTTGTTTGCTCCGAGGACCCTGGAAAGCTACATGGCTAAACATATAAAATGAAAGGTCTTTACAAGTCATCGAATCATTTTTCCAGATTAGATTTCCAAATGTCAAAAGAAACAGCAGCTCATTAAAACTGCAGCTGTAAAATCCACCAACACCACACGTAGAAAAGTGATTACAGAGCAAGCTTGATTAATTAGGTGTGAAAATTTAGGACCAGCATGGTAATAAATGATGGAACTCACCCAGCAGCTTGCTTCCCTTCCACTGTGTTTCGCTGAATGGCCAATTTTCCACTTGTCTGTTGTACAGAGATCACATTTCAGAGCTGATGACGTTTACATCTAAATCATGGTGCCTACAGAAGACCATGCATGAGCTCCAGACAGAGTTCCAACTTTGGCTTCATTATCTTCTTTCTTTGTGACCTTTGAGACATTACTAAATCTTTCTGAGTCTTATTTTCTCCATTTTTAGAAGGTGAATTTCTGTTTCTAACTATATTCTAAGACTTTGAATAGAAGCAGTTTAATTAAAATACAAACAAAACAAACTCCATAATCTTGTATGTGGCTAAGATCTTTGGGCCCAAGAAATACTATGATATATAAATATTATATTCATTTCCTAACAATGTTTGGAAATCTGATGATCTGGTTTATGAAACTAATCTTTTAAATGGGGTAAAATAGCATTTGTAAAAGTGCCTAGCCTGGAGCTTAGTACTTAAAAGGAATTCAATAATCCTTTGTTGAATTGCCATTATCTGAATGGAGGGAGCAGATTACGAGTTCCAAAGAGTGATGATAGAAACAGTATAGTTATTGGGACAGAATTACTATGGTAAACACAACATAATTTTTCCTTGATGATTCAGAAGGTAGCATTGTGTCATGCTTTTGGGTCATAAATATTAATCATAGTTGTGAATACAGTACTGATTCCATTCCTTCTTCATTCCATTTCTGGTACATTCCATTTGTACCAAGAAATGGTACATTCCATTTCTTCTAAGCCCCAAATTTTCAGTGACTTCCAATTTGCTACAAAATAAAGTTCAATTTCTTTGACCTATAATTATTCTGCACCCAATTCCAGTGTGGGTTGGGAGATGATTTCCCTCACAGTACCAAGGAATGCTCTGACAACAGCTCTGTATCCTATAATCCAACTCAATTCTGACACTGTCTACTCAGAAGTAGCATCAGATTCCATGGGTTAAGGACTCAGTCCCACTAGACTCTCCTCTACTACACATGCCAGTGGCAAATACAGGTTTTAGTGTTTCTGACCCAATGGTTATAAATCATAGATTCCCACAATCCCTTGCTTGGGTTTAATTAATTTATGAGAGTGGCCTACAGGACTCAGGAAACCAGTTTACTCACTAGGTTGCTGTTTCATTAAAAAGGATATTCAAGGATATGAGTTAATAGCCGGATGAAGCGATACACAGGTTGAGGTACTGAACAAAGGAACTGCTGTCCTCATGGAGTTTGAGGCCCAGCAGAGTGCCTTGTGGAAGCATTCTGGTTCATCAACCTAGAAGCTCTCCAAACCACATCCTTTTGGAGCTTTACAGAAGCTCCATTGATTGAATCATTAGCCAATGGCAGTTGATTCAACCTCCAGCCCCTCTCCCCTTCCTGGAAATCAGGGAGTGGGACTGAAAGTTTTAACATTCTACTTGTGTTTGATTCCCTATCATTAGGTGTTTTCCAAAAGTCACCTCATTAATAAAACAAAAGAAAAATTCCAATATTTTAGGAGCTCTGTGCCCAAAATGGAGATGAAGACCAAATATGTATTTCTTATTATAAATCACAATATCACAGCTTGTTATGCAAAGGCATCCATTATTTGGCCCCAGTGTTAGTTCTCACTATTAATCTTTGTACATCTGAACCACCCAAATTATACTGCATTTTGTATATGTCCCAGAATTCCCCACTTTCAAGCTTCTGTTAATCACTAAATACTTTGCTGACTATTTACCCTACTTTAGGCACTGTGCTGGATCCTGGGGAATTTGGACTTGATCTCTGGTAGGTTTTTGTCTAGTAAGGACAGACCTACAAATAGACATTTATAGTCCAGTGTGATATATACAGTGATAAATGCTCTACTCTACTCTCTAGCTTTAGGAACTCACAGCTTCCTCAAATTCCAATGTCTTTTACTTTCACTTTATATTAGCTATGCATTAAAACTGACCACAGCCAGAACTGTGTGTTTACCTAGCATAGTTCCATCTCCAGAATTTACCTTTAAGCACACCGCTGTCTGACTAGGTTCCCTTTGCTGTGATATTCACTCCATTATTTTAGTCTCATTGAAACTGCCAGTCTTTTATTTCTGTTTTTTTTTTTTTCCCCATCAACCTGTTTGTCTTCCCCTTTTCTGTTTCTTCTCTATCAAGCCTGTACTCCATGGACTATTCCTTTAAATTTCATTGACTCTCTGGACAATGTCCTAAACGCTATTATTATACCACGCTGATCGTGGATCAATCCTTCTGTCTACCTTCTCTGTTTCTATACTTATCCTTTTGTATAGTGCTGAAGACATCTAGCCAGGAAAATACCTCCATAAAAATCAAGTTCATTCCATTCATTTGGGCCATTGGTGCTGCCCTGAAATCCTTTATGGGTTCCTCATCAGCTGTCAAGAGACAGTTTCAGAGCTTCTTCTTTCTCTTGCAATGGACAGGTCATAGTGGGCCTTGAATTTCAGGTAAAGAAACCTGGATCTGATTCCCAAGAAATGTATTGTTGGCAGGGTTCAAAGTATGTGTGTGTGTGTGTGTGTGTGTGTGTGTGTGTGTAATCGATATCTGGCAGATGTTCAGGGGTGAGTCTGAGGGAATAAGATGGTGTTGGGAGACTTTTACAGTACTCTAGATAAGGCTGATAAGGTATCAAGCTGGGGCCTTGGTATGAATGATGGGGAAAAAGGGAACAAATTTGAGAACTACATAGTGAATAAAATCAGCAAACTCAAACTGAGGCAGAAATTACAAGAGGAGGTGATATTTTAGGGGGAAAAAAAAAACTAATGATTTTCATTTTCAACATGTTGAGTTTTAGTTGCCTGTAGGATATTGAAGTGGAGCTTTGATATATGAGTCTGAAGCTCAGGGGATGAGGCCAAGCCTGGAAATATAGATTTAGGAATCATTGGCATATAGATGGTGATTAAAATCATGAGAATGGCTGTGGTTACCCAGGGAGCATGTGGAGTGAGAAAAACAGTGGGTGGAGGACAGAACCCTGTGAAATGGCAACACTTAAGGAGCAGATGGAAGAAGACAAACCCACGAAGGGACCAGAGAAGGAGCTGTCCGAGGTACAAGGACAGCCAGAGAATATGGCATCATGGAAGTCTCAGAACAAGGAGTGATTAATTATATCACACATAGCAAGGAGATCCAGTAAGATTAGGATTTTAAAATGCCCATTTCATTTGACATTTAAGAGCTCCTAAGTGGCATTTTCTGAGAAAATATTCAGTTGAAGGTGGCAGCAGAAACCAGATTACTTGAGAGCTCAGGAGAGGAGAAAGGGGATTCAACAAGTATAGATTTCTCTGGAAAATTACAGAGAAGGGGAAGAGTAGATCAAATGGTTACTATCTAGATGTTACTAGCTAGACTAGACTAGGGACTACTATCAGGGTATAACTAATGCTGTTTCCTTTTGGTGGAAGGCCCTGCCTGCATAACTGCTCCACGTTCTTATCCATAGTTTAAGGAATAATGACATTAATAGTTCTTCCATGGGGAACCTCTGATGATCTCCACATGGGGAAGTAGTATCTTCCTGCCTATTCTCCACAACACCAAATCTATGGTCCTTTTATGGCATTCATCCCCCTATTATAGTTATTTATCTATACATTCATTTCTTTATTAAACTGTAAGTACCTCAAGTGTACATTAGTTTTTCTATATTCTATATACTTATATTTTAGAATGTAAGTATCTAATGGAATACTCTAATGCCAGTAGGAACTCAACAAATAATTATTGCAGGAATACATGTGTCTGAACATCAATCACGGTTACAGAAATATTCTGGGATTTTGTTTGACATTAAGTTTTATTAATAGAATCAATTAACAGAAGGTGGTCTATAGGTAATCTTTTTACCCTAATTGTTAACAAATTCTTTAAATTGGGCTTCTGTTACATGTCATTTTGGGAAAAGTAAAAGCTTAATTTCTCACAAAAGATGACGATTCTTACCACCCCATGGTGTGGTGACTTTAAGTTGTTGGGAAGAAAAGTCAACAGGAAAGGTTTAAAATTTGGTTTTCTCATATTTTATTTTTTAAAAGATTTATTTAATTATTTGAGTGGGGGAGGAGCAGAGGGAAAGAATCTCAAGTAGATATCCTGCTGAACATAAACCCCATGCAGGGTTTGATCTTATGGCTCTGAGATCATGACCTGAGTTGAAATCAAGAGTTGGACACTTAACCAACAAAACCACATAGTCACCCATCTCATACCTTTGATAATAACAAAAAATACTGTTGACAAAAACCACTCTTACAGGTTGACTCAAGTGAGTCCTAGGGCTTATGGAAATGTAAATACATTTTTCTCTTTTTGTGTCATTTTAAAGGCTAATGGTTGCAAAATCCTGGTTGTTTTAATATTTGTATTTATATGAAGAATTATGTAAGTTTGGATATTCTCAAAAGAGTGTTTTAGAAATCCACTAGGATGTGTTCTTTCTCCCTGGGAATAACTATAGTGAGGACATGGAAGGACAGAGGAGTTAGTTCCTATATTTCCCCAGAAATCATAACACAAGGATAACACTTGTTTCCTTCTAAGAAAGGAAAATTTAGAGAGACTGGATTTCTAAGAATAAAGAGAGACTGGGTGCATTTATTTCCTTCTCAAAGGAGCTCATGTTGGACCACTTTTATCCCAAGAAATAGAAAACAATGACCTGGATTGTTCTCCTGGGGAAGTGAGGGATGCTTTCTTGGAATGAACTGCTTGAGTAAAGGTTTTCTATTGATAGCTACACATTTGGGCCCTCTCTGATCATGTGGCAAAGTCCCCTTGTCTCTTATCTCCAAGTGAATGACAGAAATAACAGCAGGCCAGCTTCACAGATCTGAGACCTGTACGGTCACACAAAGCCTAGCTCAGGGAAGGCCCTCAGGCTTGGTGTAATGTTCTGCTGCCACTGACCTGAAGTTCTTATTCATGGAATGAGGGACCCTGAATTTCATTTTATGCTTGGCCCCACACATTGTGCAGCCTGCCTTTAAGTATCAGTGTGGGCCCATGCTCAGGTAGACACTAAAGTCCACTTGTCTCCATGACTATAAGTTTCCCCTGGGACCAGTTGTTGGTTAAAGCGCTGGATCTCCGGGGGTAGCAAATAGGAGAATGGGAATGGCTGGACACTCATTTGTTACTCTGGAAATGGCTGAGAGTACTCATGGGCCAGCAGAGTCATCTTCATGTGTGATAATGTGAACATTTTATATGCTTAATGAGACCGCTGGAGTGTCTCTTCCGATTACTTTTTGGGGAAAAAGAATAGAACATGTTGGCATGAATGAATAGCACCTGAAAATGTCGTCTATTTGGTCTCTACACTTGGTATGCTTGTCTCATTGCTCTAACTCTTGGTACCTTCATCAGATGCATGTTACAGAGTCCTGTGTGGCACACTCAGGATTGGATGGGGCTGGTACATTATGCATTTATCTGGATTTAACGTGTCTTTTATTAATTTTTTTCTTTTTAAAGAGGCTTATGCAGAACAACAGAGAATGAAGTTTCTATTGGAATGTCATTGGGGGATGTGAAAAAAAGCATTTGCTAGATAAAAGACATTTTAAGATTGTGAATTTAAACAAGTGAGTCAGAGCTTGCCTGAGGAGTGATATTCTTAAAACGGTTGTGACAAAATCTCATACAGATGCAAAGAAGATGTCATGGAGCCTATAGCCATCCTTCATTTCGGATGACCGCTGAAGACTGCAAATATTTGTGGAGAAGTTACAAGATGCCAATAGCTATGTGGAACTTACAGTGGAAGCATAATTTGAGTGTAGACAAGGATGACAGAGCAGAGCTTCTTGATTAAGTTAATATGTATTGATATTTCTCCTGTTGTTTTGACTTCCTAGGCTGTTTAAATTCAGCCTTGTCACAACAAAATACAAAAGAGGCTGCTATGACATTGATTTTTTTTTTTAATAAATCCTGCTTCTGAAGGATAGTGAGGTTTTTTTTTTTGTTTGTTTGTTTGTTTTGTTTTGTGTGTATATATGTGTTTGTATTCTAAAGTTGACAGTCAGGAAGGTAGAAATGTTAAAATTGTGGCACAAATAATTATGTTAAATTGTTGAGCATAAATTATCAAGGGAAATACATTTTGATTGTAAGCATAAATCAATTTTATGCATCACAAAATTGCCACCATTAGAGTTTGCTGAGGTGACTTATTTCTGGCAGTAGTGAATAAAGTAGTAGTTTGAAAATAGAAACTCTGAAGACTTCATAAAAACCTGGACTCGTCGATTGGTGGGGGATAAAACAAGAATGAGGGAGGGGTTTGTGCAGGTGAAGAAATGCGCATTTCACACTCTTTAACCTGAGAAGAAGAGTTTTCCCATTCTCTCAGCAAGGCTCTAGGCACGCTGCTAGCCTCTTCTTTGAGTATAGCTTGGAATACCTGCACTTACAAGTCAGAACCAAATTTAGCTGTAAACTTCGAGCTTATTCTTGCACCATTAAATATACCTCATCATAATTTAAAAATATTTGTCTTGTTTTCACAGGCAGACAATGCACTATTGCCTATCCATCTCTCTATTACTGAAACAGAAAGAACCAATCCTATCTATAAAGAGAATATCTATCAATTGGAGTATTAGTCTTTGCATTTTATATTTGGATTTTAGTGGGGAGAGGTGAGGGGAAGGGCTATTCACAATTGAACATAGATGTGTCTAATCTAAGTATTTTCAATACTCAAAACAAAATAATAGTGCTTCTCTTAAGAAGCCCCACTCAGAGAAGCTAGAAAGTTGTCTTTCTTGCCCAGATTGTAACCCTGCTCAGCACTTCTCTCTGTGGACACACAGCATCATTGCTGAGGCGGATGGAAAGCAGCTGCCTTCAGAAACGTGCCTTTCCTCTCTTTCCTCTCCTGTTCTGTGGTTGAACTCTCTTTGGGACAGCAGGAGTACTTGACTATTTTGGTTTGGAGAGTCTACTAGCTGGACTGCTAGGAGGAAAAGCAGTAGAGAGCAAGGTGAAGACACTGTGTTCCTTATTCCACTTAGCTGTGCCAAAATAAAGGACATTAAAATAGCATTGGCTGATAAAGGCAATGAAGTGAAGCTGACTAGCGATTGCTATCAGAGGTGCTGGTTTTTCCTCCTGAGATGGAGTGCCATGGGATGCAGAAGACAGAGCATGATGGTGAGAACGTTCTGGGGCCGGGCTCCTGGTTCTCACTAGCTCTGTGACTTTTGGCAAAGTATTTAACCTCTTCCTGCCTCTGATTTCCTACCAATAAAATGAGGAAAATAACAGTACCCATCTCAAACCTTTGTTAAGTGAAATGAGATAATATACAGAAAATGGTTAGAAGAAGTTGCAGCAGAAACTGGAAGAAACAGGATGTGTCTTAGTTGTTATTTACTTATACACAAACAGTACAGAATGTGTCAATCATTTCTTATACAAACATTCAGGAAATAAGTATAATTAGAACGTTACACCTAAACTCATTTCTACCCTTTGATTTGGAAAGGAGAGGTCTAGTATTCATTCCATAATTCTTTTAACTGTTTTTATTTCTCCATCCACAGTCCGGGGTATATTAGCCAAATTTTGGGGAATTTTGCAGGACTATCAAAAATGAATAGGGATGTTAAGATGTCCCCAAAAGAGAATAATTATGTAAGTCTATGGGAAATAGTCAGTATTAGGGGTTAAACTCACCCACAAGCAGTCTGAATTAAAGCAGATGTTTTAATATGCTTTTTAAGAAAAGAATAAATGCAAACAATAAATCAAAGTTGAAATAATTGGAAAATCCAAAACTGTCATAAGCAGATAACATGATCATATACAAAGAAAAACCAACAGAATTAAACCATTATAACTAAAAACAAAGGTTAGTAAAGTTTTCACACACAAGATTAACTTAAAAAGATCAAAGGCTTTTCTCTATACTAGCAACAACCAACTAGAATATTTTAAAATCCAAGATACCATCTACAAAAGCCAGAAACAAAAACAAAATATAGTAATTAGCAAAAAATACACTAGATATTTATGTAAAAGTCTAAAAATATTTCAATGGATATATAGATAAAATCCAAATATATGGTGAATCATTTCATACTCTTAATGTAAGTTATTATCATCAGGATGCCAATATTCTTGAATTAATCTATAAATTCAATACATTTCCAATTACAGTACTAGTTGGATTAAAAAAGCTAAGTAATGTTTCTAAAATTTATATGAAAAGAAAAGATCTATGTATAAGTCAACTTTGTAAAAAAAAAATAGTGTTTTCCTAAGTATTATGCCATAAAGTCATAGTAATTCAATATGTGGGCACTTGTATAAAAATAGACCAATAGAGCCATGGTGGAAAATAAGATATTAGATATAGAACCAAGTTCATTTAATATATTTTATAGGTGGAACTGGAAAGCAATCAGGAAGAGATTGTCTTTTTAATTGATGTGATTGGAAAAAATGGCTTACTCTATGGAGAAAAATAAAACTGGTTTTATATGGTTTGTGTATTGTATATGGTTTCCCAGCTGAAACCATATACAAAGGTGGATGCCAGGTTAATTAAAGACCTACAGATGAAAAGTAAAGCTTTAAAGTTAATAGAAAGCATTAGGGAAATCTTTGTGACCAAGGGCTGGGGAAGACTTTTTAAAATACAAGAAGTACATAAAGTGCATTAAAGTACAAAAGACAAAATGTGATTATAGTAAGATTAAAGGTAGTTTTTCAACAAAGGATATCATAACTAAAGTTGACAGTAACAGATTGAGAGATGGCATATGTGATGACAAACCAACTGAAGATTAATACCTCTGAAGATGAATACCTAGAAACTCTTGCAACTCAGCAAGAGAAAACAGGACCTCCAACAGAAAAATGAGATATGAACAGGAAATTTGCAATAGGATGAAACCAAAAGGAGATCAAGCAAATGTACAAAGAGATATCAAAAATCATCTGAAATTAAGTAAATGAAAATGACCCCCCTCCCTTTTTATTGTCAGTAATTTGGAAGCTGAAGAGTATGTCAGTTAGTGGGGATGTGAGGATATGAGAACCCTCATGGTGGGAGTATAAACTGAGGCTTCCATTGTGAAGAGTAATCTGGCAGTACTTGCTTAAATTGAGTGTACACATACCCTCATGTCAAGCAGTCTCCTCCTGGGTATATATCCCAGAAAGGATTTTCCAGGCCAGTAGGGCACATGTACAAGGGTGCTTATTACAGCATTGCTCATGGTAGTGGAGAGATGGAGGCAAACTGAATGTATGCCACTAGAGGAATGGACAACTGAAGCATGATGAAGTCATATTATGAATTACAGTGACACATTTAGAGGTAACAGAAGAGATCTACACACCAGCCTGGCTAAGTCTTAAAACTACAGTGTTTGATAGAGGAAAAAAAAAGTGAGGTCTATAGCATAATACAATATATGTTAAGTGAAATACATGAATACAAATCAAATAGCACATTTTATAAGCATATGTGTAAGGGCATATATGTGTGTGTTCATCTATCTTTTATCTATCTATCTATCATCTACCTGTTATCTACCTACCTATCATCTATCATCTCAGAGATGTTCAAATGGTTACTTATAACAGAGTGGGAAATGTGAGTGAAGATGAACGCAACAATTGGGACCATAAAAGAACCAGTGGTATGGTATGCCCATAAATAAGACTTATGATTAACTCAGTTCTCTACACCTGAGGTCAATACTTGCGTGAGTTCACATGTACACATGGGCACACACATAAGACTGGGAATACCTAACTAAGAGCTTAGAAACCAGCCTTCCACACAGCCTTACTCACCTCCATTAAAGACCACCCAGCAAGTGTGTCTTACTTCTAACAGGAAAGTCTCTGTGTTACAGAATGATTTATTTGCTTCTGCAAACAGAGAGTGAAGTTGACGTCACTTTATTTTTGACATGGAACCACTTTTCCACAAGTGGAATGTCAAGACATTCCTCCCTACCAGAGCAATTTGGGAATTTCATTTAGCTTCATTTTGATAAAACTTCACTTAATCTGAGCACGATAAGCTACTTTTATTGTGTTTTCTGTATTCCTATATCTAAGGAAAAGGCAAGTTGTTCTCCAAATTTATGCTGATGCTAGAATTCTAAGATGAAAAATAGTGGGGAAAAAAGCTCACATGCCTCAGACGTTAACAACAACAGCAAGGTCCCAGCAACTGTTTCCAGATTTTCAGAAAATCTTTAACTTCATCAAGGGACAAATCAGTTTGCAGGTGCATTGACAGCTATTTAAGCTGGTGGATGGAACGTCTTGACTAGGAAAAGCATATTAAAGACACAGCCAATTAACCCTTTATCCTGTATAATTTAATCTGGTTTTCACAGACTTTTAAGGTATTTATTTTACTTTTTATTACCTTAATTATTAGAAGTCATTATTTTTTAAATTAAATTTTATCTATTAAAAAACACTTAATTTACAAAAAAAAAATGTAAGACAAAACCAGAAATGGAATAAATCATACTCCACCCTAAGATGCATTAAAATTTTCTAGGAACAAAAATATTCTATGTGCAGCCAGGCATGTGGTGCACTTATTGTATCCTTTATGTGCTTAGTACCAAGCACTAAATAATTATTTATGTGCACTAAGATAAAAGGTTAATTGAGCTCAAAAGGTTAATGGACTTCCATATTAGCAGCATTTTTCTCAAAAGTGTTTCCTATGCAAGAGATTTTTATTACTATTTTTATAGTCTTCATTCATTCATTCTTTTTTAAAAATAATTTATTTATTTATTTGACAGACAGAGGTCACAAGTAGGCAGAGAGGCAGGCAGAGAAAGGAGGAAGCAGGCTCCCTGCTGAGCAGAGAGCCTGATGCGGGCCTTGATCCCAGGACCCTGAGATCATGACCTGAGCCGAAGGCAGAAGCTTAACCCACTCAGTCACCCAGGCGCCCCTTCATTCATTCATTCTTAAATCCATGTTTTCATTCATTAGTGAATGCCGACTCTATGCCAAGGACTGCTGGAGTCTTTGGTGTCACCCTCATTAGTCTGCTTGTCTATAACAGAGTCCATATCTTAATTCATCTCTGTAGTTCCAACACTACCAGAGTCCATAAGAAATAGGACACACATGTAGGTCTAGTTGAAAGGGAACAGTAAAGGGTCCTTTGACGCCCTCCACCAATTCCATGTGGGACATGGCCCTTTTCCCCTTTCAAGAGTTTTTAGGGAGATTCTTTCTACCACTCCCTATATCTTTGTCCCCTTTTCTTGACTCAGTATTTAATAACATAGGTGCTAGAGTGTTATTTGTTACTCTTTGTGAGAAAATTTAGTTTCTATCATTGTTTCTCAGCATCATAGCAAAGAAAGTGAGTAGTGATGCTTGCTTTGTGCTAGCCACTGCTTTAAGACGTTTACATGCATTTAATCATCTAGGCCTTGCTACAGTCTCTGAGGAGGTGTCCAGCTCACATCTCTCAGATGCTAAGTAAGTCAAAACCTGCTTCCAGGTTTTCAGAAAATCTTTAACTTTGTGAAAAGTAAATCGATTTGCAAGTACAATTGACAGCTACCGTTATAACAGTTACTATTCCCATTTTATAGGTAGTGAAGCTGGAGCCCAGAGACTTTAAGTGCTATGTTCAAGCTATACAACTAGCAAATAGAGAAGACAAATTCTATCACGTGACATGGCTCGGATAACTTTTCCAAATGAGTCTCCATTCCATTAAGTTTGATCCAGAAGATAGAGGAGTATCCTGCTCAAGCAAGAGCCAGTCATCTGGAGAAGAGCAAGTCTATTCCCACTCTTGACCTCCATCCCTGTCATCTGAGATGGTATCAGCAAGTCCCCAGTGAGGATCCACAGCTCCAGCAAATGGACGAACTGAGGTAGTGTCCTGAAAATAGGTATCCTGTATTTAGTGGCAATGAGAAAAGAAGGATTGGGGGGAAGAGCTGCAAGGGAGATAATGCTGGGGGTGCAGAACAGACAGACCACAGAGATGAAGGCACTGAAAAAAGAAGAGTAGGTGGCTATTAATGAAAGGTCACAAGGGAAATGTTAGTGCTAATTTGAATAATTTAGCTAATGAGTGTGTGACAAGAGCAAGCTGTCCTTGCAGGGAAGGGGCGTCCTTGTCCCTTTATTTTTATTTATCTATCTTAATGGAAGGCCTTCCTTCTCCAGTTTCCTCTCATACTTATCCTATATAAGGGGATTTTATAGAGGACAAATATTTCATTTCAGAATCTTCTAAATATGGGTGGATTTCAATTTTAACTCTAATGTGTACCTTGCAGAGTTTGCAACAACTTACTTTATTTGGAGGAGTAGTTGCTGAGAAGGAGTTCTTTCTTATTTTCCCTTTCTCCCCCTCCTTAAGCAAAGGGTTTCACTTATGTAGAATAGCTCTTATAAACTAACATTCTGATGAAATTAGAGGCATACATATTAATGCCACTTGTTGTTCCAAATTTTCCAGAGAATGGTCTTGAAGTACAATGTTTTAGGTTCTGTCAAACATGTCAGATAGGGCTCCTTGAGAGCTGAATTTATTATCTGAATAGCCCCTCACTCCCCTGTCCCTGCCATGTACCCTGCAGCATGGCTTAGATTCTGCTAAGCTGTGGATGGTGCCCCTCTGTCAGGAATCTTGCCTGTGACTTTGGCTCTGATTGAAGAATGTGGCATATGTCCCCTATATATAGAAAAGCACATATCTACACACAGCTACGTAGCTACAGATAGACACACCGACACCCCCACACGTGGGTCTGTGCAAATTTTTTTCTCCACTCTTTCCTTCAACCCAATGATTTCCTAACGATCTGTTACCCATCTAAGACAGATTGCTTTTCATGGTTCAGCAGTCCCAGCACAGACATTCATTTTAATCAATAGAGCAGTCAAAAGAAAGAATAGATTTACTCTTTTTTTTTTTTTTTACATTTAATTGAAAATTTTAAAGTGATTACCAACTTGTGTAGATCTTAAAGTTTAGGAAGCAGTAAGTAGGTAAACCCATGAAGTAAGTGCAAAAGCATCAACCGGCAGGATTCAGGTCTGCAGAGGCAACTCTTGGGTGAAGTAGATCACCTGTTTCTTCACAATACCCCAGCAAGATCCCCTCTTGTCTCTTTCCACCATCACCACCAGACACACCTAGTACTCAAGAATGTCTCCATTCCCTACCCTCCGTGACAGCACCCTAGTCCAAGTCTTGTCATCCCTTCCCCGTGCTCCTGAGTATCTGATCAATCCTGCTTTCAAATTGCTCCTTGAATTAGCTTTCCAAAGGAAAATCCAACCATGCTACTTACTTGCTCAAAGACCATATCTAACTCTCCATTGCTACCTGGCCTTGATGTGAGCTTCAGTTTTCTTACCTATAAAATGGGAATAAGAAGTCCATATGCTGTAGCAGAAAAAACAGCGTTCTTCAGTCTCTGCCTACAACTTCCTCTCCACCTTCTATTGAATTACTTAGTCTCTGAACACAGCATGCCTTTTCACATAACCCTATCTCCCTCTGGCAAGCTTGTACCCTTCCTTTAGGGTTCAGGCCAAATATCTCAAATATCCCCTCTGCTGTAAAATCATTTTACTCTGGGGAAATTAAGCATTTCCCCACTCTGGGTTCCCCTCTGCAGGTTTGTTGGCCATTGTCTGATGAGAACACTGGCTGTTGGTAACATCAATACCTGTAACCAGGCCGTGGACTGCTGGAGGGCAGAGAGAGGCATGCCTCATTTTTCTATCCATTATCACCAGCATAATGCTTAACACAGAGCTGAGTAAGCAGTGTGAAGCAGCAAGCATATCATCTGGAAAGAGCCTGGTTCATAAGGCAATACCCAGAAACTGGTCTTCTTTATGTTCTCTATTCAAAGTTGTCCCACTGGTTGATGTTGGATCAGAATCTAAAGCCCTCCTAGGGCTCCTAGTTCCCTATAGGCAAGTTATTAAGAAAGAAAACCATTTTGGCCACCAATCTTGATTGGTTTTAGAACACTTCTTTCTTTGGTGCACTTAAAATGTGTAGGTCATTTCATGTGCAGACCACTTCCTTCCATGCTATTTTTTTTCTCATACAACCTATCCTTGCATTTTCTTACTATGATTATAGTTTTATGGGATACATATTATCACTCCATATTTCATGGTAAAGACACTGAGGCTCTGGAGGAGTATCACTTGGGAAAGACTTAAGAACTCTGCTATCCAGATCAGTTATATGGGAATGCCAGGGGTTGGCCCAGGTATCCGTTACTCCAAAGCTCCTCATGTAATCCCAGTTTGGGAACACTGCCCTAGCCCTAGAGAGTTTAGATTCTAGGTCAATGGTTGATTCAAGGTGGTGGAAGCCAGCCTAGAACCTGAATCTCTGACTTGTGCTGGGCTTGACTTCAGGACTCTGTGCTGTCCTTACACTATGACCCCACACAATACAGGCATCAAATTCCATCTGAGAGTGCTGACTTCCCCTGGAATGACTGAGGCAGGTCCACTTGTCTCTCTTTCCTCACCCACAGACCAGGGTTATTCTTTCCTTAAAACATTTCTATGTGAATCCAACAAGATGTAAATCTATAGTTGGGGGCATCTCAAGTCACAGAGGGCAATGGATATTATAAAATTAAGAAATAATAATTTCTGTTATGAAAATAGATCCCTTAGAGTAAGTGGGCTTTTTATAGAAGACTTGATGAGAAGCTTGGAGGTTTAAAGCCCATGTACATGGCGTTCTCCTCCATGACAGCATTTGGGACAGAATTTTCAGCATCATGTATTTAGAGCTATTCCTGAAACCTCACCTTGGGCATGGTGGTGTGGGCTGACGGAATTCATGTCTTCTTAGTATGTTGTTCAAGTCAGCTTTCTGCCTCAAAGTGTGTGGTAATTTGCCTACCCCCTGAAAAGAAACCAAATACAGACTGAGTGTTCTGCAGACAAAATCATACTTAGAGTGTCTCAGGTTATCAGAGTAAGTGGTAGTTGTCTGATTATAAAGTGGGAAGATATTATTCAGACATGGATATATCTGTAATCAGCAATGATGAAGGAGGTGTACAGGAAGTGAATGGTAATTAAAGGGGACCTAGGGGACTTTTTTGCTTATGTGTACCAAGTCTCTCATATGCCTAGAGAATGACCCATTGACTTCTCAATGTCCCATTAATATTGCAATTCTCAAATGGCTTGGGAATGGGGATGAATCTATTCTAATTTTGGAAGGATTCAAACAGCAACATCTTTGAAAGGATCTAATAAGTTTGGTTTCTAATCAAGATAAATACAGGACAAAAACATGGTCTTCACCAGTGGTTGCAAAGGATAATTAGGCTAAAGCCAGCCTACCCATGTGCAGGTCACTTATTCTGAGAAGTGTGAGACTGAAGAGATTTGGAGATGAAGAATTTTATCCCAAGGGAAGGAAGATGAGTAGTTTGATTTGGTTGTGGGGTCATCAGACTGGAGATCAGAGAACTGATTTTATTCTCCTCTCCCAGCTGATTGACTTGTAATGTCTTTCTGCTGTTAGGTTTATGTAGGTCTTAGCAGCTGAACAGATGTATACTGATAATCAAGTAAGCAAAGGTTATCTGACTTTTTTGAATACTGATACTTCAAAATTAGCACATCACTATGACTGATAGCTTATAAAATAAACTGGCTTTCCTGGTGACCCTGATGTTTTCACAAAATAAGTCTCTGGGAGGTTATGGGGTTGTGAGACAGAACACGGCTCTGTCTGAACAAGTGATACACATTGGCAGAGGAAGCCACAGTAAGTGCTCAAGCAATGTGAGACCTCTTGCTTTTGTGATGGTATATGAGCCTGACCTCGTGAACTGAGGATATGTACAGACCCTCCCTCTAATTTTGATCACTTCTTTTCACTGGGAGCAAAGCACAGACAACCTTGTTTCATATGCAAATTGCAGGAAATGTTCCACCTGTCCCGGTGGTTTCCCTTGACTGGGAAGATCATTCATAGTCCTGCTGCTGCCTGGGGGGGACCATTCACAGGTCTTCCTTGTCCCTTTAAATGGATGTTTAATAAGCCTGGAAGTGGCATTGCCTCCAAGAAAGCCAACATTGGAGAATTAGAGCCTGTTTCCTTAGATGAATATGAAACTTTAAAATAGTCCAAGAAGACCCCTGCAATCCCTGCTAAATGAGATTTGATTTCTCTTTAAGCTGTTTTTAATAGCTGGAATTACAGAACATTGCTATTTACCAGTTAATAGGTTTGTGAGCAAGCAGCTTGCTTTGTGCACAAGGTGATGATACCATTTACACCTGTATTCAAGAAGCAACCCCTCCAGTTTGCACATCTTTCCACAAATTGAAGCTGAGCTGAGATTAGTGCTCAGCGGATTTCTTACCTGCTGTCTCTTTCCCTTGTCCCTACATACTGCTGTCCCCCACTCTGCCTTTTCCCCCTGTTTCCCAATGCGTTTAACTCAATTTTTTGTTTTTTTGCCAAAGGAATTTTACCCCAATTCTGCCTTTAGATTGTTGTGTTTTGGAGCCAGGAAATGGAGAAAATGAAAGAGCCTGAGAAAATTTGTACCTCCTAATTAATTAAGAGAAATGTAGGCCACAGGCAAACTAAACTTTGCTTGCCTCCAGTACCAGGTCTTCCTTTGTATTTTGTTATGTGACATGACCCAGATCACAAGCATACAGGTATCTGTGGGGGAAAGGCAGTTGGGGGTGGGGTCGAATAGGAAAAGGCAATCTGTCTTTAAACCGTGTCTTTCATCCAAAACTGTGAATGACGATTCGTTACAATGATTAATATGAGTAACAGCATTAGTGAGCACTAACAACATGCCAGACCCAGATTTCATGTGCCTCTTGTCAGTCCTTTCAACTGCTTTTGGATATGGATGGAATCATTCTGATTTTACAGAGGGGGAAGCTGAATGATCTTGTCCTGCTGGGCCTCAAGGCAGAGCTGGAGAATGGCGGAGCAGGATTTGAATAGAGATCCATCGAACTCCAAATGAGATGCCCGAGGGGCTGCCGGTGGCCGAGAGTAAGAGCACTAGCTGTGGGTGGGGCACCCTTTGGAGCGTTCTGCATCTGTTAAACCACTCTGTCTTCATATATGCCCCGTGAGGGATTTCCACAATTTTCCATTTTACAACCGAGGAAACTGAGGCACAAGGGATTATGGACCTTGCCTCAGTCACACAGCCCAGTCAGGGAGTGGAGGTGCTGGGGGTATGAAGCCAGGTTATCTGCTTCCAAAGTCTGTGCCATTGACTGGTTGTGCCTGACCTCTTCCATGTTCCCTAAGTTCCCACCCGAGTGTCGGTAGCTGTCTGATCCACTCACCAAATATATGGAAGGACCTACAAACTTTCATCTCTGGGTAGAGAAACTACTAGAAATGCCAGCTTGCTTGGAGCTGGGTGGGTGGGGAAGTACAAGGGAGCTGCCCACTCTCCCTCTCTAAACATCTTTGAGGTTTGATTTTGAAATACCTATCTTTAAATGAAAGCTGCGAAGAGTAAAGTGTCCATTAGAGTGACACTATCTACCCAGTTGTCCTAGGCCTGTCATACTTCTGAGGTTGGTCCTGGTCCCTGGGCTGGAGAGCAGGGGTCTAAAGGTGAGTCGAGTGACTGAGTGAGGAAAGGAGCCCCTGAAAGCCAAGAAATTAATTCCTCCCTCCCTCCTCCTGTCCCCCTCACACTCTCTCTCCATCCAACAAAATGAACTGACTACTCTGGGCCTATGTCAGAGGTAGGTACTCAGTACCAGGGACCAACAGAATCACTGGTTTTCTTAGAAGGAGAGGGTTTAGAAAAGCGTTCACAGAATATGGGATCTTCTGGCATTTTCTAGAAAGGGAAGATGGCAACAGCGGTTTATTACTATTTAGAACTTCCCTAGGACCATTTCAGTGGCACGGAGCAGTGGTGCCTTTTCTCTTTTGATTCAGCTTATTCTGACCTCACTCATCATATCTGTCAAGCCAGCCTCCCTTCTCCCTATACTCCCCTTGTCAATTCTTCTTCCTCATTCACAGCATGTTGTGGGAACGTGAGAAATAACAGACACTGCAAACAGTGCGAAACAGATTAATAAATCATTTTAAAGTATTAAAATTGATATTGGGTTTTTCTGCAATATTTTATCATTTATAATTTACTAAGCAGGTTATTTGTCACCTGGTTAAACAAGAACAACCAATATGTCGTTGGGGAATCTGATTTCTCAATGCCCTCAACTAGCATGGAATGGAAGTGACAGAAGCTTCTTGCAGAGAGTCGTAAGATGCCAGCCTGAAGGTCAGCTGGCAGTGGACCCTGTGATTTCTTAGTTTGTTTGTAGATTATGAAGATAGCCCAAAGACCTCTGCATACCCAGGACAGTCAAAGTACACAAGCTTCCCCTCCCTAACCCTTTTCCCTTCTAGTGGGGTAAGACAGGGGTTGGGTAAATCACATTCCCATTGTCTCAGGCTGTCTTGTGCTTGCCGTCTTTGACCAAATGTTTATCAAGAGCCTACTCTGTGCCTGCACTGTTGGAGTGAGTAGGTTTTATCAGTAAACAAAACAAACTGATCCCTGCCCTTGTGGAACTTTTCTGCTAGCAGAAGGAGACAGATCATAAAAATAAACACAATAAATACATCCATGTGATAGTAGGCTCCCAGGTGCTGAGTGGCATACAATAAAAAAGGGAAAAGAAGACAAAGGCAGGATGTGTGCATCGAACTGACTGATAGCCCTTGTTTGCAAGCAGCAGTGTTACTTGCTTTAGAGTGAATTCCTGGCATTTTCCTGGCTGGAATGGCATTTGGATTCCAAAGGATTGGAGCCAAATGTAGTCTCCATTCACCAGCTCTGTGAAGGAAACATCATCGAGGAAGAGCTGTCTTGGACTGTTCAATTCATCTCCTCCAATTCAGAGGAGATGCTGGTGTCCTCCCACCCGGCACTTTCTACTCCCTGCCCTGCAGAGAACTGTGTTAAAGTCCAGAACCCTCCTCTCCCCTGTTCTTCTAGAAGGAAGGGGCAGGTAGGAGACCACACCTGGTTGTGGAGATGCAGAACTGCCCCTTCTCTTTCCAGAGGATGTCAAGGAAAGCCAGAGTATTGGCACTCAGCATCTGTTGGCTGTGGGACAGTCTGGGAAGCTGAGAAGTGAAACCGTTCAACAACACAGAGAGTAAATGTCTGTATCTGGACACCTGTGTCTACTCAGCTGCTTCTCCTTCAAATCTGTGCTGACCACTCCCTCAGTCTGGCTTTGGGTTATTTCTGGATGAAAATATAAAACCAGGGGCTTCATTCCGGGCAGTGGTGGGTGAGCTTCTGGCAAGAATGCATACATGAATATCTGCTTCGCTGGGGTAGTGTTTTGCAGTTTCTGTTTGGTGTAGACTTCTAGTCTGAAGCATCTCCGATTTCATCCAAAAGTTAGGCTGAGTTTCTGTTAGGTGTCATAGGGCATCCTAGAGATGGGGAGTTCAATGAGCAGCACCTGGAAACCCCATCTTAGTAAGCCATCAGTGCCACTTGAAGCAGAGCTTTGGGGACATGGGGTTGTTAAAAAATCAGTGAATGAAAGAAGAAAGAAGTTTATAGTTAGCGCACAGAAAAATCACAGAATCATGTAGTTCATTATATTTAGCACAGTCTTAGGAAGAAAATCTGGCTTTCCTGGCGGAAGTATGTCAGTCACACAAATGGTGCCTACCAAGTGCACTGTTGGGGGGAGAGGTGAGAATCCCTGACTTGGGTGGAAGGGAAGGGATGGCAAGAGCTAGCTTTTTAGAGGCAACTCAGTGTTTTCCAAATGGGTCTCATCATAAGAATCTTTGGGGGAACTAGATAAAAATACTGAATCTTGGGCTTCATACCCTTGAACTAATCAATCAAGATCTCTAGGGGAGGAGCTTGGGCATTCTAGTGATTCTTCTAAGAGGGAGCACATGGCTCTCAACAGGGCTCCACAAACAGAATTAACCAAGGAGCTTTTAATAATTGTCAGTGCTCAGCACTCACCCCAGATAATCAGTGGCAACTCATCTGGGTGGGGTTGAAGGAAAGTTGCGGGTGCTTCAAAGCCCCACAAGTGATTCTCATGCATAGTTAGGGGTGAAGCTACTGTGCAGAATGGCAGGGTTGGAAACTCTTCCTCTTTGTGACCCCTTAGGTGGGTAACTTCTGCATGCTGAACCTCAGGATCTCATGGATGAAGTGGTATTGTCCCTGCCCTGCCCCATCAGAGCTCCCCTGAAAAGTTGTTGAGACAGTGGAGTGAATGCCTTCCTATGCAGAGTGAGCTGTTAGCACTGTGCTCCTTCTGGGCCTGTGTCTGGTGTCTGGACCTCTCCGGCCATTCACCACTCTGTGGCCTGTCTGGATGAGAAATGTAAAGGGCATGAGGAGTTTGTGTTACACGGTGGCCGAGCCAGGTTTCGTCTGCTGCAGCGAGGCCTGGGTGCCTCTGGTAATAAGGAGGGAAGGCTCTGGGCAGGGAACCTGCTTTAGTGCCGCCCTGTCCACCCCCACATTATCCTGACTTATTACGTTGTAATAAATTGAACCATTCCACTTCATTATTTCATATTTGAGGAGATTTATAGATTGTCTTGGTGGCTGAAGAGGCAGTGATTAAAGAAGCAGCGTGCTAATGAATAAGGCTCTGCACAAAGCCGTTTTAATTAATGCACAGCCCAGGGGCTGTAAACCACTTGCTGATAACAAACCTGCCCATTGAAAACTTGAACTGACAACTTCCCACAGAATAAGGGCTGACAGGCGACATGGGGAAGTTACTCAAGTGGCAATTAGGGCTACTGAACTGCGTCTCCCTCCCTGCCCCCGCGCTCACTATCACAGAGCCACCCAACACACAGTTAGTTTTTTCTGTACAAGAATTTCGACTTCTCCTCCATCTTCTTCCATTCCAGTGGCTCTGGACTTTACAGTCATACTTGAACTTTCTGAACGTCTTGTTTGGCTCAGAAGATGCCTGGCATCCTTCTTCACAAAGCTCCTGTGATACAAAACAGTTCTTTTCCCCTCAGCTTCTTCCAGAACTCTGAAGATTTAGTGAAGTCTGGTGTTTACCTGAAAGGCTTAAAAAAAAAAAATATATATATATATATATATATATATATACACACACACACACACACACACACACACAGACACACAGACACAGACACACACACACACACACATACACACATTTGTGTGTGGAGCCATACCTGTCGGCAGCTTGGCATCTCACTGCTCTTCACCTGTTAAGTGGCCCAACTTTCCTGTTTGGAGGTGCATGGGGGTGATCAGAGGCAGCCAGAGCAAGCCCCAAATATTCTTCATCCCTATCACACTTCTCTGAACTCCAGGGTTTCTCAGTAACTGCTATTTCCTGACAAATTAAGTCCAAAGGGTGACAAGTAGCAAAATAACCTTTTCCTGTTGTTTTAATGGTTTCCGGCCAGGATTTGATATTTGGAGACATGGGAACATTGTGGTAAGATGGCTTCTCTGCCAGCTGATTACTGTGGCACTTTCTGCTATGAGACAGAGCCTTCTTAGTCATATGACTAACACTAATAATAGTGATTCTAATAACAAAAGGAATGCAAACCATAATATGAGCTAAAAATCTTGGCCAACAGAATGATTTGAGGAAAAAATATTGATAGTGAAGTGAGGTTTATTGAATTAACTGTTCCATTTAGCAGACACATCAGCAGAACCAAGGCATGGGAGAATGTAATCAAGGGTGTGACTCTGGTGACAGAGCTGAACTAGACATGGAGATAGGGGAACAGCCAAGTCAATTCAGTTATAATCTTGATGACTGGGCTGCTACACATCTCAAGGAAGCTGCCTAGTCTAGCAGAGATTTCCAGATGTCTGCCTTGGAACCCAGAGAGTTTTATTTTGGCAATAAGGTGTTATTGCTTCTGGCCTCCTACCTGCAAGTTTCCTTTCCCAATGGAAAGGTCACCCTGTGTATTGTGGGGCTTAGTCCTCCTATTACTGAAGCCTTGCAGTATTTGTAGAGCAGAACTCCCAGTCAGGAGGGGAAAGGCACAGGTCTGCTGTGCAGGTCTGACATGCAGAAGCAAGTAGTGGATTTTACTTCTCTTCCCTTTCCCTTGGATGAATATACCCTTGGTTTGTAGTGGTCCCCAACTCTTTGTCTGCCCACTCTGGTGTACAGCTAGGGTCTAGTGGCTTTTTTGTTGCTTCAAGTTAACCTAGGGTCTATGATGTTGCTATGAACCTGTCTCATCTTGCTCCCTAAATCTTTCTTCCTGTGAATTGTCTTAGCTGTGCGGTACCCCTCTTGCTAAGATTGTCTTCATTTTTCTTGCAGGAACATACCCTTTTCTTCCCTAGAGAAGGCAGCTGCAATATTTACTTACAAATTAAAGTTTAAGAAATTCCATAAAAGAGGTTAGGGTGGGTCAGGGAATTAGTATTCTAATGTAATATATTAAGAACATATTAATCTCAGAAATAGTAATTATATTGATAGTAGTACTTTGCATTTTTAAACAACAGGACATTTTCTCCTAAGTGTGCAGGGACTAGTCCCATATTATTTAGTTTACTTGCTTTTTATATTACCTCCATTTGATATATGAAGAAACTGAGGGACCTAGGAGGTGTGAGACTGAACCAGACATAGTGGTACAGTGGAGGTGAATGATGTGAGACTCCAAGTAGGAACTGGGTAGCCAGAGAGATCTGCTGCCTTCATGAATTTTGCATTATTTATTTCTGATTTTTGGTAAGTAATTCTGAAGTCATTGCTGGGCATTTTATGACCAGGATCGAGAGGAATGTGAGACCAAGGTTGGGAAAAGTGGTAATGGGCAAAATTTTGTGATTTTCCATGTATTTATCCTGGATTCTACTTTCTTCATCATTCCCAGACTGTATGTCAACCATCAGGAGTCTTTTTAGAATTACACTGAGAAGGGGAATAGATCTGGGAAATAAAACAGAGTTCACTTCTAAATGACACATTTAGCTTAATTTTTAATGGTGGAGAATACCATGTATGTATATCTGTAAATGTAGAAGACAAAGCAACACAGAGGATAGGAATTTTAGCCAGCAGAACATAAGCAGTCAATTTTATATTAAAACCTAGGGAGAAGGATTTCTTAACTCATGTCCTATCTCCAAGAATCTTACTTTGGTTGAAATATAACAAGGGTCTACTTGGGAAGAAAGAGAACAAAGAACTGAAATCCTTCATGAGATCTGGCTAGTTTTCTCATTTGTCCAAAAGGCAGTGGCTCCTGAGAACCCCTGGAAGCAGGGAGAAAGAAATGGTGAAGTTATTTTTACAGGACCAAGTTGATTCAGTGGGAAATGCAACTTCTTGGTAACTGAGATTTTCTAAGATATAAAAAATTATTTCTTTGCCCTTAAGTCCATGGATGCTGAGGAGAACTCCAGTGACTTTGACCATCTCCAAGTGCCTTCTGCTCCTTTATATTCCTTTTAGATTGTGATCTGATTTAATCTTCCTTCCCCATTCTTTCGTGTTTCATTATTGTCAAAGGTTCTCTGGAAAAGGTTAACATGTTAAACATGCTTTCTAAAACTTTCTTCTGTTTCTTGTTGGGCTGATCAGAAGAATTGGATCAGTATGGTAGCTGCTTGAAAAGGTGTGAAATCCAATATTTAGAAAGGGCTGTCAAAGGTCAACCAAAAAGGTGTGGCAAACTGGAAGGCCTGAGGGGTCAGGCATTTGAAGGAAAGGAGCGTAATAATAGCCCCTGATTAGTGGTGAAGTGGCTCTCACCAGCGTCAAGTATGACATCTGTCCAATTTGAATTACTTTTTAATAGTGTGTTTACGGGCAAACCCAAATGGTTCCAAAATACTTGGCAGCTAATTTGTGATACTTTCTGGCCATGTGCTTTCATGCAAATGTACCGTTAGTTGTAGAGGCCATCTGGCTTTCTGGCCAAAGAGGAGAAGGGGTAGCACGTCTTACTGTCACCTTCACATCAGATTGACGTCTTTTTTTTTTTTTTTTAAAGATTTTATTTATTTGCCAGACAGAGATCACAAGTAGGCAGAGAGAGAGGGGGGGAAGCAGGCTCCCCGCTGAGCAGAGAGCCCAATGCGGGGCTTGATCCCAGGACCCTGGGATCATGACCTGAGCCGAAGGCAGAGGCTTTAACCTGCTGAGCCACCCAGGCACCCCAGATTGACGTCTTTTATCCCTTTTCCTCAACAAACTATTTCCTCTCACCAACCTTTCCTCCTTTTTTTCTCCTCTTCTCCCCTCTAAAATAACTGTTTCTTCCTCTGTATTCTTCTTTCTTTTCTCTAGCCATGCTTAAATGGGGGCAGATACCAGAGTCATTTATAAGACCTGGTAAAATAAAAAGAAAAGAGAGCCAGTGGTTTTCCTTTCAGGAAATCTCAGATGGCAAACACAGAGGGAAGGCAATCTTACAAACTCTTGCCAATGGTTGTAGTGGTTAATAAATCACATTTGAGAAGTTATTGTTATCTAAACCATTTTTGTTTAATTTTCAACAGTTCTCTTAGTGTTCCTTAGTTGTATTTAGAAAACAGTCCATTATTTTGTGTATTGTAATTAGGCCCTACGTTTATTACCACAGTAAACTTTCAGCTCTTAGATTTCATTTTCTAAGTGCCTTGAGTCAAGTTCTGAGGAAACAGGGATTTGAGATCAGGTGATTTATAGTGTGTGCTCTTGAGCACCTGTAAGGAAGTGAGAGAAGACAGGCTGGCTGGTGGGAGCCACTGAGCTGCTCTGTAGTCACAACAATGGCCTCAGTGCATCTCACAGCATGTTCTAGAAGCTGGAATGCCCCTTCGGAGTTGTCCTTGATTGAAATAAAGGAGCCAGGCCTTTGTACTACCATATCGATCCCTTGGCAAGGCAGCTCCCTCTGGCTGGAGGAAATCCTGGGCTGGTGGGGAATAACTCAGTGTACAACATCCTGGGGAGGGAGCTCTTGTGTTGTCATGAAGGTGGGATCTAGTCTGAAGAAGGATCTAGTCTGTACAGGAAGATGGATGGGGAAGATTTCCCACCTGACTTCTCTCTGGTCCAGAAATCATTTTGTTTGTGAAGTACTACATGAGGTAAGATTAACTTCTGCATTTAAAAAAAAATATTTTTTTTATTTATTTGACAGAGATTACAAGTAGGCAGAGACAGGCAGAGAGAGAGGAAGGGAAGCAGGCTCCCCGCCGAGCAGAGAGCCTGATGTGGGGTTTGATCCCAGGACCCCGGGATCATGACCTGAGCCGAAGGCAGAGGCTTTAACCCACTGAGCCACCCAGGCGCCCCTAACTTTTGATTTTAAGAGTTGGGAACAGTTAAATACTATGACTATTATTTATGGATGAAAGATCACGCTTTCTTTCACTACACTCTCCCTTTCCACTCTTTTTACAAGTTTTCTGTACAATTCTGTGACAATATGCATGATTCCCCACAAAACATCCGCTGGCTTCTTGACAGCATATTTTGTAGCTGTTTATAAGTGACATACAAAGCCGGTTCTAGGGAAAATAAAAATATATGCTACTGTATTTTTGGGCACACAGAGAACATTTTCCAAAGGGCTACTCCAGAGGAAGAAATTTAAAATTGGTTGTTTGTCTGCACTGCAGATGTTAACAGATGCATGACTCCTGTGTCGTCCAAGTCGTAATTATAAAGGTTCACCTGAGATTGAATTCTGAATCTTTGCTTCCCTTCCCAGGCGGTATCTGTTTCCATCTCTGATTCTGGTCAGCTGGTCTCTCACAGGTATGTCTGTATGAGGGGTGGAGAGAATCCACAGCAAGGTTTAAGGATCCCACATAAAAAGAAAACAAGATACAAAAGATGGTGCCTGTGGTCTACAGTGTTGATGATGTTTACTGGATGATGGATGAATATGGCGAACGAGGCGGCGTGGCCTGATCAGGGTGAAATGGCTGAGCAGGAGAACGGCTAGTGAATCAATCATGAGAC
The DNA here is from genome assembly GCF_963455335.1 of Martes martes. NCBI lineage: Eukaryota > Metazoa > Chordata > Mammalia > Carnivora > Mustelidae > Martes > Martes martes. Next base: position 88,092,642 of record NC_137898.1, read on the forward strand.
CTGCTCCACCAGCTGGCTGGGTTCATCAGTCTCACAGCCTCTCTCAACAGGCTTATAAATTACCCCTGATGGAGGAATGGCGTGTTGGGCCAGGTTTCAGCGACTTCTCCAGCAGAGATCAATAGGCTGCGGTGAATAGAAACAACACAGCTCCAATGAGATAGTTGGTGGTGCACTCCAACTTCATGTCATCAGCTGTGCTTGCTTTTATAAATCCATATATTTTGTGCCCAAGCTGAAAGTCTCCATCCAAAAAAAAAAAAAAAAAAAAATCCCAGAAACGAAAAATCAAAAGAAAAAAAACAACCCCCTCCCCAGAAAACAACAACAACAACAACAACAACAACAAAAACCAAAAAAGCAAAACCAAACAAAAGATCTGTGGACTTAACATCCAGATGTAGTGTAGTGCTAAGGGGCATGGCTTCCTGAATAAGAGTGCAGGCTTCACTTACTAGTTGTCTGGCTTGGATGTTTTGCTTAATTAACTTCTTTGTGCCCAAGATTCCTCATTATATTTGCAAAGATTTTATTTATTTGAGAGACAGAGAGAGAGCACATGGAGGGGTAGATGGGGAAGGAGAGGGAGAGAAAGAATCCCAAGCAGACTCTCTGCTGAGCACAGAGCTGGACAAGGGACTGGATCTTACAACCCTGAGATCATGACCTGAGCTGAAACCAAGAGCTGGGCACTCAGCTGACTGAGCCACCCAGGCACCCCTTCCTCATTTTTACAAAAATGGCAAAAATAGTAATAAATCTGATTCCTTCTTCATAAAATTCTTCATAGGATTAAATTAGTTATTCTTTGCAAGTTGGTATTTAATAATTTTAAGTTATTAGTATAGGTGTAACGCTTACTGCCTGGTCCACCTCAACCCCATTTAGTTTCAAAAGATGAGTCTTGGTCTTCTTTCACTGATAAAGTGTTGTCCTGTACATTACCCTGAATTACAGGCATCACATCCATACTCACTTATTTTCTTTCGGTTGGAGAGGAGTAAGTGTATCTTCTGCTATTCAAGATTGCCTTCTGCCTCTGACCCCCACCCTCTTCCCTCTGTGTTTTTCTGGGTCTGGCTTCAAGTGTTCCACTCTCATTGTTCTCTCTTGTCAGGTTTTTTTTTTTTTTTTTCTTCCTCCTAATGGTCTTAGATCCTTACTTTGCCTATATCTAAGTCTCTCCAATCCAAAAACAGCAAACAAATCAAGCAAGTCTCTGTTCATCTTGAATATTATTCTAGTTATTTTGTATTTTTCTCTCTCATTCTTATCTAAACATTTCATAAATGTGTTCTAAACTTTATATCCCTATTTTCTCACATCTTAGTCATTTATCTACCAGTAACATTTCAATTATTCTATTAAAATATTGAGGGTATTCTGGTCTATTGGAATCATTCTAGCAAATTTACCAATGGCATTCTTATTGCCAAATCTAATGAACATTTTTCAATTCTTACCTTAGAGTGGATTTTTTTTAAAGATTGTTACTGTTGTTCATTCTTGTCCTTGAAATCCTTTATCCTCTTAGCTTCCATGACACCAGTTTTTTTTTTTTTTCTTATTCTTTAAAAATTGCTTTAGGTATAGTATTTTCAGTATTGCTTCTTTATTTAAAACTAGTCTCTAATATTGTTTTACTTTATTTTTAAAAGATTTTACTTAATATTTATTTATTTATTATTTATTTATTTATTTATGAGAGAGAGAGAGAGAGAGCTTGAGTGGGGGGAGGGAGAAGGAGAGGAAGAGAACCTCTAGCAAACTCTGTGCTGAGTGTGGAGCCTGATGCAGAGCTTGATCTCAGGACCCTGAGATCATGACCTGAGCCAAAATCAAGAGTCAGAAACTCAAACAACTGAACCACCCAGGCACCCTTCTAATATTATTTTAAATTTCATTTTGTATCTAAGAATTCCTTAGAAAAGTGTTTTTCAATTTCAAAAGGATAGATATTTGTTTCTGTATTTTTCCATCCTTTTTGTTGTAGATACCTTTTTGTTGTTTATTATTTTAAGGTCAGAAAACATACTGTGTATTTTGGAATATGTTAAGTTTTTGTTGTTGTTGTCAAACCTTGATCATGTTTTCATCACTGTTTGATAGGCATTTAAATAATATGTATTCTCTTCTGTATATCTATATACATATGTGCTGACTATATTAAATTAAATTTGTTAGTCATAGTTTCTAACATTGCTTATTTTTTTTTAAAGATTTTATTTTTTTATTTGACAGAGATCACAAGTAGGCAGAGAAGCAGGCAGAGAGAGAGGAGGAAGCAGGCCCCCTGCTGAGCAGAGAGCCTGATGTGGGGCTCAATCCCAAGACCCTGGGATCATGACCTGAGCCGAAGGCAGAGGCTTTAACCCACTGAGCCACCCAGGCACCCCACATTGCTTATTTTTTTGTGTATTTGATTTGTCCATGTATAAGAGTTTCATTAAAATCTCCTCCTCAATGTACTTCAAATTTTTGGGGGGTGCATATTTCAATGCTATGTTAGTTGATGTATAGGAGTTCATTACTGTTCTATCTCCTTAGAGAATTCTGCTTTCTTTCTATAAACTATTCCTGTTGCAAGTTTTCCTTCTCTATTCTGGTATTTTCCCTTCTGTTTCTTCAAGAGTTGCTCCAGAGGGTTCTACTCTTGCTCCTGCTTTCTTATGCTAACCGTATGCCTTGAGAAGCCACCTCTGCTCCTAGGTGTCAAATGACACACATATTCAATAACACTCAAATTTAGTATATGTGCTGCCGAAGTGAGCACAATAACACTCAAATTTAGTTCTTGAGTTTAGACATTTATCCAAGTTTCTGACTGCTATAACCAAGTATCTGACTGCTATAACCAGCTTCAGGATGGAATGTTCTACCTAGATATCCCATAGAGCCCTCAAACTCAAAATACCCAAAGCCTTCTCATCCCCTTTGTCCATAAACCATCTCATCTATAGATATTTTCTTGCTCATTTCATGGCCTTACCATTTTCCCAGTGGCAAACTGGGTTGATAGTTTTACTGGGTCTAGGAAAATACAGCAGTCTGGAGGTAATTGTAATTTATAGTTCAGGGAGAAATTCTACCTGACTTTTCACAGTAACCAAGATAAAAGAACTATAATCACTCTACCCCTAGTTTGTATTCTAGTACTCTTCTTCCAGACAGAACCAGCCTAAATACTGGGGGGTATGAGAACTGGCTTAAGTTTCAGTAGTGAAAGTCAGAGACCCCAGGTTCTGCCATACCAAATACTGGATCCAAGTTAATAGCTAGTTGATCTTGGGCAATGGAACTCTGGGGTCCTTAATCCCTTTATCTTGGAATTATTGCAGGGATTAAATAAATCAAGATGGATGGGTATAATTTTTTCTTAAGTGTTCAATAAAAATTATTTTTATAATCTCATCTGATTATAATGATTTCAAAAGTTAGTAAACAAAATATAGAGACTGATATGCCTAATACTCAAACACCATCTAGGGCCACTTTTTTTTTTTTTTTAATGTATTCTTATATCAGAGAACAATGGCCTCCCATTTCCTTAAAATAATGTCTCCTTTACTTTAAGATATTTGGTCTATCCTCATTTTTCTTTGCCTTTGATAGATCATCCACATTCATTTAACCTTTTTCCTGAGTTTCCATTCTCAACCCCCTTAATCATTTTCACTGCTCTGTCTTGGAACTTCTCCAAATTTTCTGTACCTTTTGGAAAATTAGAATCCCCAAATTGAGCATAATACTCTAATAAGGGCCAAGTCTATGCCAAATATAGCTCATGACACTGTGTCTTGTCACTTGAGTGATAGACAACACCGTTAAGACTTCTCAGTAGCTTACCAGTTTTAAAAGGCACACACATACATTGCAGACCCCAAGATCAAACTTCAAAGATGTGATAGGCATGCACTTCTGGAAGTAACTTAATGCTATTATGTATTCTTTCTGGGAGAATGGGAATGAGATATGCCCAGGATTTCTGGAGGATTCAGTCCTGATGTATCTCAGGTATGAACCTAGGGGAGCCAGTATACACTTGGGATTTGGAGGAAAATCATGATGTTTGATCTTTCAGGGTATATATATATGTGTGTGTGTGTATACACACACACACACATATATATATATATGGAGAGAGAGAGAGAGCAATTCTCCTACCTCTTAGACCTCAGTCACTTTAGGGCCATCTTAACATAGTTACTGTAACTCCAGTTATTTAGTTGCATGACTACTTCAAGTTTTCTTCTTCCACAGAAAGAAAACCTTTAACTTTTTTAGTTGAAGTGCAGAGGGTTCCATAGGGACTAGGGGGAAATAGAATCCGGAGCAAGAGGCAAATTAGTGGTGATAAGTGGTCTGATTGGTGTCCTGGAAAGTCTGAAATATTAGAAGTTCATTACATAGAAAGTGATTCAGTGAGCTATGGAACAGATGATGTAGAGAAGAAAATTAATTTGGGAGTGGGGAGGGTGGAAGATCCTGCTTCAGAAATTTTTACCAGGGCTGGAAGTTTAGGGACATTGTAATGAAGACAGAAAGTGATGATTTTCAAGGAAGAAAGTGGATTGGGCAGTCCAGCATAGAGGTATATATTTCAAGTGCACTGCTCACCCAGCCTTTGCTATGAGAGACCACTAAGCAGGTGGTAGATCTCATAGCCAGAAACTGATGCAATGGGCAATGCAGGCACATAGGCATTCAGCTGGCATTTGGAGGCTAAATAAGTTGCTAGGAGGATCACTCACCACTAAATTCCCAAGACCAAAGTGGGAGATGGGTAAACCACGTTACTGAATGTTGTCTTTTCTAACTGGCTCCTGGCAGGTGCCAAAGCCCTCCTTCTCCTCTCCTTGCCTGGATGAGGTTGAGCTCATGCTGAACAGGTGAAATATTCTCTGCAGTTTGTAATGGTGGAGAGTGGATTATTTTGGCTAGAACTAGATGGGACAGGTGGTACCACCTGCTACAAGTGATTTCATTCCAGTTGGCTCTAGAGCCCCTGTTCTTGGTCTTTTTGCAGTTTGGTGGGATTGGTGGGGAGGGGAGGAGAAAGGGGAGGTAGTAAATGAGGAAGGGAATCTGGAGGCATTCAGCTTTGTCAGTAAATTATAATGGGCTTTCACAGGTTGGCAACCCCCTTCATATACTGCAGCAGATGCACTGGCATTGAGACATGGTTGTATAAGGACACATTTGAATTATAGATGTTCTAGGATCCCTATGGTGGCCTCTTTTACTGCAGATGCCTGAGATCTTTCTGTTCTTCATCAAGGTGACAGGAAGTGCTTATCTTTTTAGAAGGCTGACGTTCTTGGGAGCCAAGATTCCTGATAAGGGATTTGATAAGATTTGATAAGATTCCTGATAATCTATTTCTTTGGGACACAGCCCTTCATCCTGTTTGTTCACACTCAGAACATGTCTGGCAACAACTCTAGGTCTTCACAAAGTTCAACTACAGCTAGACAGGCAGGTGAGTTGTCTTTAGAGCAGGAAGGAGAAGGGATGTCTAAAACTGTCTTTGTTAATTATTGAAGGTGAAAGTACAATTACTTGCAAACTTCAGGGGTGTCTGAAGGCCCCTACCTCCCAATGGTGGCCCTCTATTTGAATATAGTCATGCTTGGTATTAGAAGAGTTCTCTTGTGGGAGCTGCTGTGCCTGAGAACATCTTGTAGACCAGTTCTCTTTACCTGCCTCTCTTTATCAGCTAGTGAAAAGGTTGCCTTGTTTATAAATACCAGGCAGGAAAAGCAAACACAGATGCCATGGCCATCCCTGGTGGGAGATGTTGTAGTGGGCAGAACTGATCACACACACGTGTTGATTCTATTGACCAAGCTCAGAACCCTTCTTAGCCTCCGAGTTCTGTGCCTGGCCCTACAGGACTGCTGAGGTGTTCGTCTTGCTGAAGATCCTGGGGATGCCATTGTTCTTGACTGCCTTTATCCCCCAAACCTCTATATGGTTCCATGGAGCAAGGGGAATGAGACATGGTCTGCCCATTCTTGAAGAATGTAGTCATATTTACTGAATGTATTCCTTGGGCCAGACGCTAAGCTAGAACTTTTGCATAAATTATCTTTGATCCTGACTAGGTCCCCATACAGAGGGTATTATTTCTGTATTGCTTGGGCAAGGAGGGAGTGGGGTGAGTGGGAAATAATAATATCCCTAGGGGCTAAGGATTATTGCACAGAGTTAGGAGGTCAGAGGATAGAAAGGACACTCCCAGAGGAATGAACTAAACAGGAACAACCAGATTGTGTGGTGTGTGGTCTTTGGGCTTTAGAGGAAGATGCCTTCTGGCTGGAGTGGCTATGCAGGCAGATTTTGTTTTCCTGGCTAATTGGACACTTGTTCACAATACCTCCCCACTCACAGAACCAGACAACAAAAAAGTCTGCAGTGTCCACAGGAAGGACACAAAGCAAAACAAAGCCCAAAGCTTGCAGTGCTATTAATTCAAATTAATGACTCTCACCTACAAATGAAGCTGGTGCCTGACAGATTGCTGGCTCTTAGAGGGAAGCAGATGAGAACAAACGAGGGGCTCTGCTCATCTGGTGAGGTGATCGATGCCTTCCTCACTGTCCTGGCTTCCCATACCCACCTCTTAGAGGTGTTCCTTGTCTTCTTCAAATTCCTCCTTAAGGAATCCTGCTCCCTGACTGCCCCAGGAGGCTTGCAGTTCCAAGGGTTGGCCCAAGGGGCTCACCTCCAAAAGAGGCCCATTGACATCCTCAGATCCAAAGCTACACAGATGGCAGTGCTGGGAATTCACTCCACAGAGACTTGTCTGAGATGGAAGTGATTTTTAGGCAGCACTCAGGGGGATGCATGATTGCCATTTAGGAACATTTCTGTCTTGATCTGTAGGCTGTTATTTATCTCTGCTGAAATAAAGATGTGTTTGATTATAAAGGCCTCTTTTATTGACTCATCCAGTCACTCAGGCACTATAGATACAGAGATGAATAAGACATTGCTCTTGAGCTATAACTTGATTTTCACAAAAACCCCCTCTGAAGTAGGTAAGTTTAATTTTACTTCAAGGTTGGCACCTCAGGGATGTTAAGCAATTATCCAAAGGTCACTTGGCAAATAAATAGTAAAGATAGAATTTGAATTCAAGTCTTCTCATTCCAAAGATGTATTTTAATTTTGCTATGATGACTACCTTATATTTTTTTCCCATTGTACTCTTTAGCATAAAGGTAGAATATTAAAATAATTAAGTTTTAGAAAGATAACAGAGGTTTAAAACTGGAATAGTCCTAAAAAGTGACCTAATCTAACTCTTGACTTTATAGGAAGAAGAAGTGGCCCAGGGTAGTAAAGGAAATACCTTGCCCTTGTATTGCAAGGAGGTAGGGGCATGAGTATTTAAGGATGCCCACAGTCCATTCTCTCTAACCTGGTAAAGACAAGGGGGAAATAGTTGAGGTGTGTATATCTTCACACCTGCAGTTTCATCCATGGACACAGGCATACAGACCCCAACGGCAATCTGTACTGTTTATGTCATGTAATTTTTGCCAACTCTGTCCTGTCAGTAAGATACCTTGCTTGCTAACCTTGATTTTTGTCTTCTCTTCTTTGGGGTGGGGGTGTCAGGGGGGATGTTTTCTTTAAAGACCAAATGGAAATCCAAAGAATCCTGTCCCTACTCTTGACCCCTCAAGATGAGTTGTTTTTTTTTTTTTTTTTAAAGATTTATTTATTTATTTGACAGAGATCACAAGTAGGCAGAGAGGCAGGCAGAGAGAGGAGGAGGAAGCAGGCTCTCCGCTGAGCGGAGAACCCGATGCGGGGCTCGATCCCAGGACCCTGAGATCATGACCTGAGCTGAAGGCAGAGGCTTTAACCCACTGAGCCACCCAGGCACCCCTCAAGATTAGTTTTTGAGATAAATCCAAACTCTGGTTTTCTAGGTGACAACCTTGATAATGAGAGGCATTATGTTTTCTTTTATGCAAAAAAGAAAGCTTTTTCTTTATAAGCTTTTCCATACATCTAGCTGCAAACACAAAAGCCCCAGGAAAGTTAGTGGATCTTGGATTTGTCCCATGTTTGCTAATTGCCAGAGACTTTTCTATTTAAACAAGTGCTTCTTTCATTGCAGCCTTTGCACAAACACAGCTTTGGAGAGAGTTTATATTTTTAGGAGAAAGTAAATAGCTCTGCCTTGTGCTATACTAGCTAACTGTAGATGATGTAGAAACCTGAGTGCCAGGCACAGTATTTCCTGCTTTGGGAAGTACAGCCACATGCTTTTCTTTGTTATATCATTTCTTCATTCATTTGTTCATTCATTCAATCAATCCATATTTAATGCCTTCTATATGCCAAGTGCTGTGCTAATTGCTGGGAATATAAAGGAAAATAATTTCTAAACTGATCTCTCAAAGACCTCACAGTCTAGTGACAGAGACAAAGGCCATCACCCATACTATTATAAAGGGAAGAAATCATATTGTACCAATAAGGAGAAGAGACTGCTAACCACCTCTGGGGGTGGACAAAGGAGTTAGAGAGAGTTTCCTGGAAGAGGTAACATTTGGGTTAAGATTTAAAATAAGGAAAAGAAATTAGCAAGATGAAGAAGTGAGGGTGGACAATGCAAATTAACTTGAGAGAGCATTTTTTTTTTTAAGGTTCATAAAAAAGAAGCGTGTCTTGCAAGTAGTTTGATTTGATTACTGGGTTGGGGGGGTGGTCTGTGTGTCAGAGGGGATTGATGAGAGGCAAGAGCAGAGAGAGAAAGGTAGGGGCCAGATTATGAACTTCCTAGCCTAGAATGCCATGCCAGGGTAGGAAGGGTAGGAAGTTAAAAATATCCCAAACAGTGGAATGCCATGGAAAGATTTTAAGCAATAGAAAAACTTGATATATTTGCATTCCAGAAAAATCATGAAGAATTAATTGGAAAACGGCAAGACCATTTTAGGTTTAAGGAGATAGTGGCTGAGCAGGTGGGGAAGAAGAGACGAATTACAAACATATTTAAGTAAGAAGAATTGACAAGACCAAAAGATGAGTTGTATGTAGGAGAAGATGAAGGGAAGAAAGAATAATTTCCAGGTCACTGGTGTGATAAACTCAAGAGGAGTAAGAGTTTGGGGAATGGAGAGCACAAATTCTTTCTTAGATCTATGGAATCTGATGGTCTTGGGTATCATTAAAGTAGAGATATATAGGAAACAGTTGGTTACCTCGATCTGGAGCTCAAGAGAGGGATAGTCTAAAGATTCAGACTTGGCATATACAAGCAGTTGAAACAGTGTGAGCAGGTGAGATATTCCAGTGAGAGCATGTTCAGCAGGGAGATCCTAGAGAATGTGGGGTGTTTAGTAGAGGGACAGATGAAGATGAGTTCATAAGGCACACTATAATCTAGCCACTAGAGAACAAAGGTGAGGAATAGGTCTTAGAAGTCAGGAGAGGATAGAAATTTAAAGATGGGGTTGCCAGTATTATCAAATGCTACACAAAGATTATGAAAGATAGATGAAAAATAACCATTAATTTTTAAAAATTCTGGAAACCACAGGGAATCTTTAGGAGGTGAGGATATGGAGAAAACTCTTTTAGAAGTCTAGTCTGTCAAGCAAAGAATAGAAATAAGTCAGTAGCTAGAATGGCATGTAAGAGTGAGGGACTGATCGCCTCCCATCATATAGTATAGATTCTGCGTTTGGGACATGAAGTCTGGGTAAGAGGATAATAGTAAAAACCATATGTCATGAACTGGTCAAGCAGTAGGATGATTGGTTTGAGAAAAAAAGTTACTCTAAGTAGATCAAGAGAAAATACTAATGTTGAAAGTATCAATGATCTCTTTCATTGTTTTGTTCAATAGTTTTGTCCCAAGTCTTCTATTTATTGTATTTGACTGCTGTGGACAGAATCTACTTTTCTCTTAGCCTCACTCTGTCCTCTTCTAGTTCTGCAAGAACAGCTGGGTCATCTCAGGCATGGATTTATCATTTTCTCAGTTATTAACTTCTTTCAAGGGTGTCAGTTTCTGAGGAGGATGAAGGGGGGTTGCTAAGGGCAAGGACCTAATAGGGAATCTTGACTGACAGGGTGAGATTTCAGGGTGAAGATAATGATGGTAATGATACTATCAAAAATCAAGATTTGAGGAACCCCTTGAAAAGTTGGCAGGATGTGTGAAGGGACACTTGCAGTATGCTGAGCAGCAAGTTTGCAAATAGTGCTGTAGTTGCTTATCTGGAAGCTTTCTGAATTTCAAGAAAATTGGGGCTTAGAATGTTGGCTAAATCTCCTGCCAAGTCAGCAAATGATGGATTCTGTCAGACAGTGTGGGACTTAACTAGAATTTTGATCTCTGTCCATCGCCTCCTTACTTTACTTGCTTTTGGTTTTGCTTTCCTTCCATTTTCACAGGTCATATTTCTTTATGGTAACTTTCCCAATGGATACATGAGACCAAAGATAAGCCAACCTCTATTTGGCCACCACAGTAGGTCAGACAGAAAAAGATGGTGGAGTCTGGCAAAAGCCTCCTTTCTGAAGCAGCTACTAAATATTGCCGAGCTGTGTAATTTACCATCTGAAAAAAGAGAGAGAGAGAGAGAGAGATGCTTCAGGAAATAGGCAGGAAGCTGATTTCCCAAGGATGGGCGGGTCTAATGAGAGGAAGGGAGGGAGGAGAAAATGCCATTTAACTCACCCTCCTCCCTTCAGGTGGGAACTTAAATTAAATCACACCAGGAAGGTGTGAGTTGTTTTTCTTATTCAAATACTAACAAAAGGTCAGTTTCCTTAATACGTTGTAAAAAAAAAATATTGCTTAATAACTTTTGCATTAAGAGAATCATTACCAAAATTAACAAATGTTTACTGAATCTTAGTTGTCATTTATTGAGTACTTATTATACACCAGGAAATCTCATTGCTTTACATACAGGATTCTGCTAAAGGCAAACAATAATTGTATGAAGTAATACTAGATTTAATGTACGGATAAGAAACTGAGGCTTAGAGAGATTATTTATTCAAGGTCAGATGATCAGTAAGTGGTAAAACCCTAATTTCTCTGACCTCAGTTGAGTGCTTCTGACTGTCACTCTCCACTGCATACAGCATCAGACACAAAGATATGTTAAAAAATGTAAGACACAATCCTTATTTTCCATGCACACATCTTGTTATGGATTCTAAATTCTTCACACCTTATTTAAACCTACTTGTTACCTTTAAATCTTAGAAAAGAAGAAAAGAAAACAATTCTTTGTATAATCTTAATCTTTAATTACTGAATCATTTTTGATGATTAAAGAACCATTCTATAATCTGTCTTTTGATAAATTGTCAATTATTGTTGTTTTCCTAAGGTCCTACTGATGTCTTATATGGTGTAGTTCCTGAGTGACTTTTGCACAGAGAATCAGCAATATGTACCATTGAAGAAATGAGTCCACCATTCTTAGAGCTCAGTTTCAGTATCATATTGGCCTTCTCTCTTTCCCCTCCCATTCAAACTCTCAACCCTGAATCTAAGAGCCAAAAACTGTGGTCACTAAAATATTAAAGAGAAGTCAGAATTGTGAGTTCATGGCATTTGTTAGTTTTGGCATCTAACATCTATCCTCTTTCTTCACAGAACTGTGATTTCCTTCTTCCCCATTGCAAATAGTGCACCAAAGCTGTTAAACAAGCGCTCTGCCATCCTCTCATCAAGTAGATGCACATGACATAAAGGCTCACCCTTTATCCCCTCTATTAAATTTGAATCTTAAACTGAGTAAAAAAGAGATTAAAATGTCTGAGTAAAAAAGAGATTAAAATATTTAACCTAACATCCTACCCTAAAATTCCCCTTTACTTAAATTGGATGGATGTGGGTTCCTTTCCTTGCAACAAAAGAGGCTGAACTGAGTCTCTTCTTGGTTACCACCCCCTGTTCATTCATTTGCTCAGTATTTTTTTTTAAAGATTTTATTTATTTATTTGACAGACAGAGATCACAAGTAGGCAGAGTGGCAGGCAGAGAGAGAGGGGGAAGCAGGCTCCCTGCTGAGCAGATAGCCCGATACGGGGCTCAATCCCAGGACCCTGAGATCATGACCTGAGCCGAAGGCAGAGGCTTTAACCCACTGAGCCACCCAGGTGCCTCTGCTTAGTATTTCTTAAAGGTCTGCTGTGTCCCAGATACTGTGATCAGGACCGACACTACATCTACAACCATCATGCACAACATCCCTGCTCTCAAAAGATCTACAAGCTAGTATGAAACAGAGGAGAGAAACAGGCAGTTATAATTTGTTAGAGCAAGGATACTATTGTACTTTATGGAAGGTGAAAGCCTATCAGGAAGTTCAGTCAGATCAAGTTCCCTGGAAGAAGTGAAATATATGCTCGACCCAGAAGGATAGGTAAGAGCTGGCAGGTGAAGAGGTCGAAAAAGTATGTTCTCAGCTAAGGAAATGGAGAGGATCTGTGGAGGCTTGAGAGAAGAGACAGCAGGTGGTGCATAGGGGAACTGGCTAGAGCATAGAGCACAGTAGGACTGAGGATGAATTAGGTTGAAGATAAAAGGGAAACAACAAGTTATGAAAGACCTTGTAGGTCCCATTAAGGAATATCTGCTTAATTGAAGTCAGTGGGAAACACTAACGAATTTAGAACAATGAAATGGCATTTTTAGCTTTTTGTTTTAGAGGGGCATTTCTACTATAGCATAGAGAATGTCTTGGAGAGGGCACACTGGTTGTGGAGAGGCCTGTTGCACAAGTCTGGGAAGGGCACGGTACGGGCTGAAGCCAGAGTTTGACTAACAGGAGTGGAAAAAGGATGACTGGAGAGGCAGTAAGATCTAGTATACATAGGACATAGTGGTCACTGGGACAGAGAGGTTGAGGCTGAGTAAATGAGCAACCAGGAGGAAGGTAGGGACATGCTCTGAGTCTGGGAGTGCAGAGGACTAGCTAGATTTGAGTGGAATAATGAGTTTACTTTCTAATTGCTGGCCAACGAGGCCCGGGTCCTCTATGGGCTCACAATATAAAAGTACTGGTGAGCATCAAGGCAATCATAGTGTGTGTGCATGTGTGTGCATAAGCATGCATGTGCACGTGTGTCTGTGGGTGATAAAAGTTGACATCTTTGTTCTGCTTAAAGACCTTGCATGGAAAGAATGCAGACAGAGAGTGAATGAAATGCTTGAGAAGAAATCAGAGGATCTGCTTTGTTTGATGATCTTACAGAAAATGTGAAATAATGAGGGTCCTGGGTGAAGCTGTGCTAGGTAAAGTCTGTGTCCTTTGGGAGAACTTGTTCTGGGCCATGGTGGAGCTGGTTCTGCATTCCGTCAGCAGCAAGAGCCCATGGTGTGTATACCTCAGGGCTGTTTGTCTCACTGCAAGCTGGGTGTGTGGGAGTGCTTACACTGGGGCTATTTTAGCCCAGGCTGGCAGATAATTAATGAGTTTGTTTTTGAGCTGGTGAGTGGAAGCTGACACAATGCCGGCAGGTGCCTTTGTCTCAATCCCTTCCATCCATCTTTATCGGATTTGCCAGACTTGCCTTCACTCTCTTTTCTTTCTTTACTTTATATTGAAGGCAGCTGGGAATGGATCTGAAGAAGGATCCTCCTAGGACAGTCATAATAGTGGGGACTATGTGCATGTTCCTTTTCTATTGATTGTTGTTTACTCCCTAATCCATCCTCTACCCTCATCATCTCTGTCTTGAGCAGAACAAGGGGAACTGTACACTAAAGACATAGCTGCCAGACATTTCCCAGGATGATTCTTCAGTAATGAACTTAATCAGCCCTCTCTCTCTCTCTGTCTCTCTCTTTCTCTCTCTGTCTTTCTTTCTTCATGGGTGTGATAAGGAGAATAAAAGATTGTAGCCATTGTTTCATATAAGAATGGCATGAAAAAGTTTTATAACTATTTTCTTGTTTCCTTCTCTTTCTGAAGAGCCTCAATTTAACCTTTAATTTAACCCAACCTCCTCTCATGTAACACCCTCTCAACTTCTCCATGCTTTTCCCTTTCTACTCCAGCAACAGTACATGGCACAACTCAGTCACTCAAGCCAGAACCCCCCGAGTCAACTTCAGCTTTTTCCTTCTTTACCCCCTACCTTTAATCAGCCAACAGATTCTGCTGACCATATCCACTTGACATCGCTCATTATTTTTGTATCTCTACTCTCACAATATTCTTTTACACCACTGTCATTTTGGTCAAATTATAAATTGTAGAATTAGAAACTTAAGAATTCAGGCAAATGTTACAGAGTTCATACACATTATCACCTTTCAACTGAATTATTCCAGCAGTCTCCTAATGAGAAAATTTGCCTCCAGTTTTGCCTATTTGTACTTCCTTAATCCATGTTGAGAGAACCTAAACAAAAGCCTAATCATTTTATTCTTTTGTTTAAAAATTTTCAGTGGGTTCAGACTGTTCTCAAGATCAAACTACTTAGCATTTTCTGGATAAAGTTTGGCTTATAGTCAGAACTCCCTTACCCTTGAAAATATCTGACACTCCTTTCCTTTGCAAGTTGTGCTCCATCATAAACATATCAAGATTAAACCATGCACTGTCTTCCTCCTGGGATGTCTTTTTGCCCACCCCACCCCTTCTTCTTCTTCACGGGGTAAATTCTGCTCTGTTCATTTCAGTCTATATGCCATGTCCACTGGAAATTTTTTTCTGCCTTCCCTCTTCTGTGTCATACACCTTTTCCATGTGTTCTCAAAGTGTCCTACACTTACTTATATCACCATTTACTACAATGTATTGGTATCAACTCTTTGCATATTGTTTTTGCATTAGATGGGAAGCTCAATTAGGGCGGAGACAGCAACTCATTCACTATTATTTTATACTCAATGCTTATTTTAGTATATTAAGTGCTTAGTTATTGGAAGGCCACAGGCAACAATACTTACTATTTTCCCTGGACTTTCCACTGGGCACCTTACTTATATATTCATGAAAGCATGAACAGCATCGCTTTGTAATTTTCTGTTTTGTGCCCATGTCCCCCACTAGGTGGTGTGTTTCACATTGATGGGACCACATTGTATACATCTCTGCATACCACATGGAACTTAATACAGTTTCTGGACTATAATAGGGGCCTATTACATGCTGGTTCTTGTCAGGCATTAGAGGTACTGTGATGATCAAATCCTTATGCTCTCAGTCTTTACAGAGTTTACATCCCTGTGGTTAATTAGCTATGTAGTCTGAAGAAACAGCATCGTCATCTGTGAAATGAGTAATCCCTAGTTGATCCTAAAAGCTTAATGCTGCTTCCAGTATCAGGATTCCAGAATTCTAACCCTCAGCCTAGTTTGCATCCTGCTCATGCTGAGATGGTTGTGGAATGAAAGGTGCTGGAATGCTTGTTCTTTCTTGATGTCTACTCTGTGTTGCAGCTTCTGCTCAATTCGTATAGCTGAGACCAGTTTGTAGGCGTGAGGTAAGAGGCTGGTTCTGTTGCTCACATTCAGTCCCTCTTAACAGACCCTAGATCCAGGAAGCTTTAGGTGGTAGACCTTGGAATGTTCCCATGGAATGCTGACTCTTAGCATTGCCCTGTGCTACAAGCCAGAGGTGAGATGGAATGGAAATTCTTGTTATTGTCAAAGGTCTGGTAGCAATTTCAGTAAGTTTTATAAGGAAGGTTAGACTCTTAATTCTTTTTCCTTTTCCTGCTATAGACATAGAGTTTAGAAAGACAAAACAACAAGCACAGTCTTTCTTAATTCTGCCAAGTGGGGATGAGATGGAGAAGAAGGTCTGGGACTCTCTTGGCAGGAGATGGTCATTTGCAACTTCCCAAGATCTTGATGAACATTCCTGGAGATTAAGGGTCTTTCCTTCCTGAACAGACATCCAGCATCTGTCCCTTTTCCATTTGCTGTTAACCCTAAGAGCACCCAATAGTATAATGTAGCCACACCCTGTTTCTCTTCTTCTTTAGAAATTAACAGTGCACCCTTACAGCCTGGGAATTCCCTTTGTGTCCTTCTTTATCCTACATAGCATATCATGCCCGAGTGTCAAATGCTCAAAGTTACCTCCCTGACTCCCTGAAACAGATCTCCTCGCAGCAGCCCTGGCTGGGAAGCCAAATCTTGCAAATCCATTTAGGGAAAGAAAAGCCTTTTAACTTAATTTCTTCCTAAGAATTATTTATGTCCCTGATCAAAAAAGTGCTCTTTTACCCTTGCAGTGTCTTCTAAATGATGTCAGATGTTACAGATGTCACCCAGCGGCAGGATTCTCAAGTTGCAGACTGCTTAATGCTTTGGAAATGATGGAAGGCTGAGAGCTGAGTGAAGTGCAGTGGTGGGGAAAGCTTATTTCCAGGGTCCAGCATCCCAAACCCATCTGAATTAGGAAGACCTGTGAGTTATGGCAGCTTAGCAGGCTTCAGAATAGATGGCCCCTCAATTGATAAAAGCAGACCTAGGAAGCTCCATTTACCGAAGTGCTCTCCAGTTGCCTCTTTCCTAGCAGACACTAAATGTATGGAATGGTGAAGTCTTGGAAGATTTTCTCTCTTTCCTGGTCTGGGTTAGTCAGGGGTCTTTGTGCCGAAGTGTGTAATCCCTAATGATTAGGGGTCAGATTTAGTGTTTCTTCCCCCACTGTTTTATTACCTGATGTTCTCCAGCCTGGTCTGACTGCTGGAAGGTGAAGAACAATTGTGTCCAGAGATTAAGATATTCTCATCTACAAAATGGGGATAATAAGAGCTTTTCTTCACTGTGTCTTTAGTAAGATAAGTGTCTTAATCCATTTGGGTTGCTACAACAGAATACCATAAACTGGGTACTTATAAGCAAAAAAAAAAAAAAAGAAAAAAAAAATTCTCATGTGCTGGTGGCCAGAATCCAAGATCAGGTTGTCACCAGATTTGGTGTCTGGTGAGGGTCTCCTTCCTGGTTCTTCTCTTTGTGTCCTCACATGGCGGAAGGGGTAAAGGAGCTCTCTGTGGTCTCTTTTATAAGGGCACTCAGCCCACTCATGACTTAACCACTTCCCCAGGGCCCCACTTCCAAACACCAACATACAGGAATGAGATTTCAACATATGAATTGATGGGGGAAGGGGCACAAATCTTCAGTCCATAATGATAAGCCCAGGCACGTTGTAAGATGTATTTTCCTCAGATACAAGATGTAAGGCAGTTTGCTACCTCATGATTTTCACATCATCTTGTTTATTTTCATCATAGCATTTATCATCCTCTGAAATTATCTTGCTCAAATTCTGTTTGTTGTTTATTGTCTGCCTTTCTTTCCCCAACACCAATCAAAATATAAAATCTAGAGTTAGGCAATTCTGGATTTCCAGATTCTGACTATGATAGATTAGGTTGTAGTAGACCCGTGCTCTCTCTGAGAACAACTAAAAATGTCAAGTAAAAAAAAATCTATTTAAAGGCAGAAATTTACTGAGGCATGCAAGACCGGAGGTCCAAAATACCCCAGAAAGAGAAACCTCAGGGATGTGACTCAACATGCTACAGCTCTTTTTCCCCTTAAGGTACTTACTGATTCTCTGCTTAAAACAAGAGGCTGAGAATTCAGATGAAGGTCTTGGGCGGAAGACCAGTGCTAAGATGCACAAAAATAAGCAGGCCTTTTGGCTTTCTTCAGGAGCTGGAGAGACAAACATTAGAAATTTGAGGGACCTGGATCAGAAGGGAAGGCTACAGAATTGAGCATAACACTTGGCCAGTTTCGATCAAGACATTTGCCAAAATTTGAGATTTCAGGGATGGAGGCTAAGAACCTTAACAGAAAGCCTTTGAAAAACAGAACAGGGTGTTCAGGATGTACCAGTGTGAAAGGTACCTGGTGCAAACCTCAGGCTCTCAGCTGGGACCTTTAAAGAGCAACCAGAACTTAATTGAGCCTTACTAAAATTGCAATCCCTCCTTAAGGGGATTCTGTTAAAGTACCAGCTCCACACTCTGCCTCACAGCGAAAAGAATAAACCCTCTTAGGAAGAATATAACTTCATTTAGGGCTACTACAACTTATTATTTTTGGTGTCATGCAGCCAGTAAAATATTGTCAGGTATGCCAAAAAACAGGACCAAAAACTGAGAAAAAAATGTAGAAAACTCCAGTATTCAAATCACTTCTAGGTCTTTATCAGGCAAGATCTTTAAAATAACTAATTAAAATATTAAAAAAAAAACCAGAGGAAAAGAGCAACAAAAATAAAATTTCAATAGAGGACTTGGAATGTAGTCTTAAAATATCAAATGGTATGGTGATAGTCATTCAAATCTACACAAGTGATAAAATTTTCCAGAAACACACACGTGCACACACACACACACACACACACACAATCTGAATAATTTCTTTACTTTACTAATAGTTAATAGTATTGTTCCAACATCATTGTCTGGTTTTGATAATGTGTTTGAGTATATAAGATATTATTATTAGGTATATAGGAACTCTGTACTATTCTTGCAATGCCTTGTGAATCTTAAATTCTTTTAGAATAAGAAGCTATGATATGAAACAACTGAAAAAAATCACATGTAAATTCTAGACTAAAAAATGTAATTGCTGAAATTAAGAACTCAATAGACAGGTTTAACATTAGATTTGACACAGCAGAAGAGAAGGATAGAGGTCAATAGGAAATATCCAGACTGAAGCACTGAGGAAAAATTATTAAAACACAGAGAAGAGATTAAGGAACATATTGAACACAGTAAATCTAAGATAATGTAATTGTAGTCCCAGAAGTAGAAAAGTATTAGAATGAGTTATAAAAATATTTGAATATTTGGTAATTTTTACAAGCTGATAAAAAGCAGCAAACCACAAACTTAAGAATCTCTATGAACCCCAGCAGGATAAATACAGGCACATCTCAGAAATATTGCAAGCTCAGTTCCAGACCACTGCAATAAAGCAAATATTGTAATAAAATAAGCCAAATGAATTTTTTTTTATTTCCCAGTGCATGTAAAAGTTATGTTTACACTATACTGGAGTCTGTTAAGTGTGAATAGCATTATGTCTAAAAAACAATGTATATACTTTAATTATACCTCAAAATATTCTATTACTAAAAAATGCTACCTTTCTTCGCCATATCAATTGACTCTTCCTGTCATGAATGATTTCTCTGATAACATTTTACTTTGATAACATTTTACTCATAGTAGAACTTCTTTAAAAACTGGAATCAATCTTCTCAAACCCTTCTACTGCTTTATCAACTATGTTTATGTAATATTCTAAACCTTTTATCATCATTTCAATAATCTTCATAGTATCTTCACCAGAGGTAGATTCCATCTCAAGAACCATTTTCTTTGCTCATCCATAAGAAGCAATTCCTCATCCATTAAATTTTTATAATGAGATTTCAGCAATTCAATCACATCCTCAGGCTCTACTTCTAATTTTAGTTCTTTTGCTGTTTCCACCAAATCTGCTGTTACTTTCTCCACTGAAGTCTTGAAGCCCTCAATTCCATGATGGTTGGAGTTAATTTTTTCCACACTCTTATTAATATTGATATTTTGACATCTTCCCATGAATCATGAATGTTCTTCATAGCCTCCAGAATAGTGAATCCTTTCCAGAAGGTTTTCAGTTTACTTTGCCCAAATAAGAGGAACTACTGCCTTTGGCAAACATAGGCTTAGGAAAAGTTCATCTTAAATAATAAGACTTGAGAGTAAAAATTAATTCTTGGTTTATGGGCTGAAGAATGGATGTTGTGTTAATAGGGATGAAAATAGCATTCATCTTATTTACATCTCCATCAGAACTCTTGGGTGGCCGAGTGCATAGCCAATGAGCAGTAATATTAAAAAAGAATACTCAAAAAGGAATATATATGCATATATGTGTGTATATATATATTTTTTTTCCTGAACATTAAGTCTCAACAGTGGGCTTAAAATATTCAGTAAACCATATTGTAAAGAGATGTGCTGTCATTCAGGCTTTGTAGTTCCCTTCATAGAGCACAGCAAAATAGATTTAACATAATTGGTAAGGCTTTTAGGATTTTCAAAATGGTAAACAAGAATTGGCTTCAACCAAAAGCCAAGAGCTGATAGAGGGTCAACCTTAGTCCTTTGAATCTTTGAAGCCAGACATTGACTCCCTAATTGTGAAAGTCCTAGATGGCATCTTCTTCCAACACAAGGCTACTTGTCTATTTTGAAAATCTGTTTTCTAGTGTAGCCTCCTGCATTAATGATCTTAACTAGAACCTTTAGCTAACTTGCTACAGCTTTCCCATTAGCACCTGCTGCTCTGCCTTCTACTTTTATGTTATGGAGAAGCCTTCTTTCCTTACAACTCACGAACCAACTTCTGCCATTTTCAGACTTCTTCTGCAGCTTCCTCACTTCTCTCAGCCTTAGAATTCATAGAATTGAAGAGAATTAGGGCCTTGCTTTGGATTAGATTTTGGCTTCCTAGAATGTTGTTGCTGGTTTGATCTTCTATCCAGACCACGATACCTTTCTCCACATCAGCAATAAAGGTGTTACACTTTTTAAAAAATATTTTATTTATTTATTTGAGGGAAAGACAGGGGATGAGTTGGGGGGAGGGGCTGAGAGAGAAGGAGAAGCAGATTCACCACTGGGCAAGGACTGTGAAGTGGAGCTTGATCCCAGGACACTGAGATCATGATCTGAGTCAATGGCAGGTGCTTAACTGACTGAGCCACCCAGGCACCCCAAGGTTGTTACACTTCCTTACTGTTTGTGTGTTCACTGGAGTAGCACTTTTAATTTCCTTTAGGAACTTTCCCTTTGCATTCACAACTTGACTAACTCTTTGGTGTGAGAGGCCTAACTTTCAGCCTATCTCAGCTTTTGACATGCCCTCCTCACTAAGCTTTTGATTTAAAGGGAGAGACATACGACTTTTCCTTTCACTTGAACACTTAGAGACCATGGTAAGGTTATTAATTGACTTAATTTCAATATTGTTCTGTTTCAAAGAATAGAGAACCTAGAGAAAAGGGAGAGATGGGGCAATGGTTGCTCAGTGGAACAGTCAGAACACACATTTATTGATTAAGTTTACCCTCTTATATGGGTACAGTTCATAGAATCCCAACACAATGAAAATAGTAACCTTAAAGAGCACCAGTCATAGATCACCATAACGAATATAACAGTAATGAAAATGTTTGACTTCAAAATGTAACACAGAGATACAAAATAGGCCAATGCTCTTGGAAAAATGGTGCCCATAGAATTGCTAAATGCAGGATTACCAAAAACGTTCAATTTGTAAAACAATGCAGTATCTGTGAAGCACGATAAAGCAAAATACAATAAAAGGAGGTATACCTGTATAAAGAAACCTGAACTCATCATAGTAAAGCTACATAAAATTAAAAAAAAAAAAAAGAAAATCTTTAAACCAAAGGCAAGTACATTTTACCTTGAAAGGAGCAGCAAAAGACTAACAGCTAACTTTTCAACATGAAAATGTAAGTCAGAAAATAACAGAACATCTTTAATATGCCAAAATAACAAACAAGCTCCAAATAACCCTATCCATCTAGAATGATATATGTAACAAAATTATTCTTCAAAGCTTAAATAAAGACAGTAATAAACAAAATCTAAAACAATTTGTTAACAGTAAAGGTGCACTAAAAAAAATTTCTTCATGTGAAAGAGAAATAGCCCCAGGTATAAGTAGGCAAATATAAGAAAAAGAGCAACAATAAAAAGTGTAAATATGTAAGTAAACATAAATAAATATTACTTAGACAAAGGAATAATAATGTTTTCTCTTGTGGATTTTAAAATAGATATAGAATTAAAGTGTATATCAATTAAAAATGAAATTTGGGAGGAGACATACTAGATTTTAAATATACTAAGTTTCTAGAATTGAAGGGAAGTGTCAGAGCTAATAATTCCTATTAGAATATAATTAAAAATGTATGTTGTAATTTCTAGGATCACTTGCAAAAAAAGTGTAACTAATAAGCTACTAAAGAGAGGTTGTGAAATAATAAACTATATTAAACAAATAATCAGATATTAATTTAAAAGAAAAAAAGCAGGAAATAAGAGTATAAAAACATAAACAGATCGGTCAAATAGAAATAAACAGTAATCTGCTAGATAGTAATTTACATCTTTTAGTAATTACTTTCAATGTCAATAGACTAAATGTTCCAAGTAAAACACTTAAATTGTCAGACTGAATATATGCTACTACGAAGAATGTGCTTCAAATATAAGAATAGAAAGTCTGAAAGTAAAAGAATATAAAAGAATGAAACATACAAACAGAAGATTAAAATAATTATTGGCTTGTATTAAACACTCAAATAATAGTTGGATAAAATACACATTATTTTTTCAAATATTGATGGTAATGAATAATCTCAAGTATTTTATATAGACTTTTTTTTTTTTTAAGATTTTATTTATTTATTTGACGGACAGAGATTGCAAGTAGGCAGAGAGGCAGGCCGAGAGAGAGGAGGAAGCAGGCTCCCTGCTGAGCAGAGAGCCTGATGTGGGCTCCACCCCAGGACCCTGGGACCATGACCTGAGCCGAAGACAGAGGCTTTAACCCACTGAGCCACCCAGGCGCCCCTTTATATAGACTTTTAAAATGACATATTTGATTTTAAAAATAGTGTTTATCAGCTGTATTGGTGGTCAGAGATGAACATCCTAATGCAGATATTTTGTAAGGTTTATAGTGAAACAAAGTCTTCTTGATAGTCACAGGTTTGTACTGTCTAAACATTTAGCTGTTAAAGATGGTAATTTATTTGTTTACTATCACTTCTGGTCCACCTGGCATCTCTGCTTGATTATTAGCTCTGAATGGCAGGAATTAGGTTCATACTAGTTCCAAAGACCCTCTACAGCTCATCTAAGGCCAATGTCCCTGGGTTGCAGTGAGGATGGTAGTAGACACATAGGAAGTAAAAATGAATGAGGAATCTCTGAAGGAGTGACTGCATGCTGAGGTGGCCTGGAAGAGTAAATGTTTCTTGGCTTCTGCAAACATATAAAGCTCAACTAAAATTCCTCTGTCTGTAGTGTCATACAAAAATTTTATAGTAATTTAAACATAGACTTGAAAATGTAGTGATTTTCTGAATGGATTGATTTATGAAATTAATTTATAAAAAGGCAGTTAATTATGATTCTTCTTGTTATCATTAAGAATAATTCATCCACAGGTGCCTGGGTGGCTCAGTGTATTAAGCATCAGACTCTTGATTTCAGCTCTGGTCATTATCTCAGGGTCCTGAGATCAAGCCCCACCCGGGTCTTCATGCTCAGCAGGGTGTCTGCTTGGGATTCTCTCTTCCTCTACCTCTGCTCCTACCCCTGCTCATGCACTTCTCTTTCAAAAATAAATAAATAAAATCCCAACCCCCCAAAAAAGAAATTCCTCCAGTGAAATTTCTCTAGTAAGTTACCTAGAGAAATTTATCTGCTAATTTATTCTTCTTCACAGGAATTTTTCCTTGTTTCTGTTCCTCATTCCCAATCCAGTTCCATCCTATTTATTCAAAATAACCATAGGAATGATAGGGGATGGTTTGGTAGAGGTCAAGAATCACTTGTACAAAGTCTTATGTATTAAGATTGAGATTCTAATGTTCAGACACTGAAATACCATGTCTCCCTTTCACCCATCTTACCCTAACCTCTCTCTTCAGACCTTTTTCTCTTTTTATTTTGTTTCAGTATTAACACAAGCCAGCTACTGTTTTCTTTATTAAGAGCGCTTTGTATCTTTAGGGTAAATGCTGTGTAGACCAACAGTTGGTCATTGAGCAATTATGCATAATGTTTGCAGTGATGAATAACAGATAATAGTAGGTAATCTGTGGTTGAGCCAGGGTGAATTTTACTGTACTGTTACTTCATGGATTAGTTGTTTGCAACTGACCCTGACATGACCTTGTCTCTAAAATAGATCCAATAGCAAACAAAAGAACAAGGACTGCTGTGTAAGCTATCCTAAAAATCACATATTGAAAAAAATTTTTCTTAGTGGTTTTGAATATTTTGTGGTTAGAATCTGAGGAAAACTATAAACAAGGACTCCTCAAACATTAATGGGCATAAAAGACAAATTACTTGTGCAATTTACAAAAATGCAGATTCTATAGATTCAGTGTTTCCAATAAGTTTCCAGGTGATTCAGATGCTACTGGTTCTCAGGTTGCAATTTAAATAAAAAAGCTTTAGACTAGTGATTTTCAAACTTGGCTGCACATTAGAGTCAAATGGAGAACATTACAAAAAAAATCCATGCCCGACAGTTACCCAACAGGAATTAAATAAGAATGTCTGAGCATGGGACTTGCCATCTTTTAAAAATCTTTCCATGGTGGGTACAGAGTTTGGAACAGAAAATATAGGTCCTCTCTCCACAAAAGTTCATATACATGATATTTTTGCATGCAATTTCTGGGTCATCGAGGATCACCAGAAACCAATATATAAAGATATAAGAACCTATGCTTCAGAAGAAAAATCCCTTAAGGATATTACACAGGGCACACTCTTCCCCATACATTCCTGTTATGGAATGAATTGTTTTCCCTTAATCTTCATATGTTGAAGCCCTGACCCTCAATGTGACTGTATGTATTTGGAGATGGGGACTTTAAAGAGGTAACTGAGTTTAGATGGGACTTAAAGGTGGGGCCTTAGAGGTGGAGCTCTAGTCATACAGGACTGGTATCCTTATAAGGAGAAGGAAAGATACCAGGGATGTGCAGGCCCAGAGAAAAGGCCATGTGAGGACGTGGTAAGAAGAGAGAAGTGCAGGCCAAGTAGAAAAGCCTCAGGAGAAATGAAACCTGTCAGCACTCTGACATTGGACTTCCAGCCTCCAGAACTATGAGAAAATATATTTCTGTTGTTCAAACCACCCAGTCTGTGGTATTCTGTTATGGCAGCCCTAGTGGACCAAAGCAGATTTTGCTAACTAGAAGTGGGGTCCTGGTATAACAAATTCCTAAAAATGTGGAAGTGACTTTGAAACTGGCTAATAAGTAGAGGCTAGAAAACCTTTGAAGTACTTGTTAAAAAAAGCTGAGATTGCCTTGACGAGATTGTTGGTAGAAACATGGACATTAAAGATGGTTTTTGTGTGGTCTCAGATGGAAATGAGGAACATGTCATTGGAAATTGGAGGAAATGTAATTTTTGCTGTAAAGTGGTGAAGACATTGGGCCAAATTGTTTTCTAGTATTTTTGTGGAAAGTAGAAACTATAACTAATGACCTGGTGTATTTAGCTGAGGAGATTTCTAAACAAAGTATTGCAAATGAATAGAATTGCCACAGGAATTTTCTCTCCATTTTCCAGACAGATGTCTATATCTACAATAAATTAATTAATTAAGTGTTAAATTAAGTGTTGTATATCTACTGCTAATTTAGGCATTTTGTGAGTAAACTGAATATACAAATTCAGAGATGTAAGAACCTAATGCTATTTCTAAATGGTGTGCAAATAAATAGTGACTTTCTTAACATGCTTTAGAGACTCTGTGGATGAGAGAGAAACCCAAATTTTACCTCAATTCTGCTTGCATGTCTTACGATGTTGGCCAAAGTAGAGCTGAATCTGTGTCTGCCTGGCCATCTATTGGATAGATAGGGACAGGAAGTTAAAGATGGCACTCAATGAAAAACATTTCCTTAAATTCCTCATTTAATTTCAGGATTTGATTGGCATGGTACAGTGTTTTCCAAACTGGGCTGAGGCTCCTTGGGTGCCACAGCAAATTCACAGGGACACCATGATTTACTTTTACATTTTGAGGAAAACTACTGGACATCTATCAGACATTGTAAAAACTACTAGTTCAACATAGTTCACAATGTTAATAGTGTGTTACATTTATTTTAATGATTTAATACCATCACAAGTCTCGGGTTTTGGTGATTCGTATGATAAAATAAAACAAATATTGCACAAAAGTTACTGTGGAACAGGAAACACATGTTGTGGCATCCAGTGTGTCTAATTTGATTTGAGGTTTGAGAAGTTGTGTAGTGCCCAGCAAGTGTATGTGTACCATGAGTAATTGTACTTATTTAGGAATTAAACGAAAGTATATTTTTTCAATGTATGGCTTTTTAAAAAATAGTTACTAAAAATTATTAGGAAATAAAAGCTTATCAATTTTTTTGATGTAACTACTGAATAAATGAGCCATTATGTTTTTTTTTTTCCTTTGCTTTTTGTGTATAGTTTATTCTGACCAAGGGACATTGTAAAAATGATACTGAGACACCGTCAGTGCTGTGGACTGAGGAAATGCTGGAACCTCTGGTACGGTAATTTGTGTGGACCTCTTAGAAAGATCACTCTGGGAGAAGCCAACCACCATGTAAGAAGCCCAGCTACCCTGAGACTGCTGTGATCTGAGGAGGTACAGGATAGCCATGTGGAAAATCTGCATGAAGGGACAGAAATGCCCAAGAAACCAGCCCTGCCAGTTGTTTACACTAAGTACAAGAGTGAAGAAACTCTCAGATAGCTGCAGTTTCAGCTGCTATCTGATCACAGTCATCTGACAGCCGGGTGACAACTATCAAGATGAATCTATCAACTCTCAGAACCATGAGAGCTAATGATATATTATTATTTTAAGTCACTAAAGTTTGGGGATTTTTTCTTTCTTTCTTTCTTCTTCTTCTTCTTCTTTTTTTTTTTTTTTTTGCATTGGCTTTAAGTTTTAGAGCAGTTTGTGGTTCACAGCAAAATTGAGGGGAAAGTAGAATGATTTCCTATATATCCCCAACTTCCAAATAATCACAGCCTGCCCCATTATCGATATCCACCCTTTGTTACAACTGATGAAACTACATTGACACACCATAATCATCCAAAGTCCATAACTTGCATTATGTTTACTCTTGGTATTGTACACTATATAGGTTTGGACAAATGTATAATGGATAAATGTTTGGATAAATGTATAATAGCATTATGGCATCATTTGTCTTTGTGGTATCATTTTTACTGTCCTAAAAAAATCCTTTTTGCTCTGCCTATTCATCCCTTCTCCTCCCTAAACCACTGGCAACCACTTATCTCTTTTACTGTCCACCTAGTTTTCCCTTTTCTAGAATGTCATATAGTTGGAATCACACAGTATTTACCTTTTTCAGATTGGTTTCTTTTACTTAGTAATAGGCATTTAAGGTTTCTTCATGTCTTTTTTATGGTTTGATCATTTATTTATTTTTTAGCAATGAATACTATTCCATTGTCTGGTTGTAACACAGTTTATTTATCTATTCACCTACTGAAGGACATCTTGGTTATTTCCAAGTCTTGGCAATTATAACTAAAGTTGCTATAAACATTGGTTTGCAGGTTTTTGTGTCGACCTACGTTCTCAACTTCTTTGGGTAAATACCAAGGAGCATAAGTGTTGCATCTTATGGTAAGAGTATGATTAATTTTGTAAGAAACTGCCAAACTGTCTTTCAAAGGGGCTGTACTATTTTGCACTCCCACCAAGAATGAATGAGAATTCCTGTTGCTCCACACCCTCAAAACCATATGGTATTATCAATGTTCCAGATTTTGGCCCTTTCTAATAGGTGTGTAGTGGTGTCTCATTGTGTTTTAAATTGCATTTCTCTGATGACAAGTGATGTGGAGCATTTTTCAAATGCGTATTTGCCATTTGTATGTTTTCTTTGCTGAGGTGTTGGTTAAGGTCTTCGGTGCATTTTTAAATTGAGTTGTTTGCTTTTTTAATTGTTGAGTTTTAAATGTTCTTTGTGTATTTTGGTAACAGTTCTTTATTCAGTGTGGTTTTTGTAAATATTTTCTCCCAGTCTATGCCTTGTCTTCTCATTCTCTTGACAGTGTCTTTCACAGAAGAGAAGATTTTTTTAGTGAAGTCCCACTTATCGACTACCTCTTTTTTGGATTAACTTTGGTGTTGTATCCAAAAATCATACCTACACCCAAGCTATAACTAGGTTTTCTCCTATGCTACCTTCTAGGAATTTTATAGGTTTTTGTTTTACATTTTGATCTGTGATCCTTTTTTTTAAAATTTTTTTTTAAAGATTTTATTTATTTATTTGACAGATAGAGATCACAAGCAGGCAGAGAGTCAGGCAGAGAGAGAGGGAGGGGGAAGCAGGTTCCCTGCCGAGCAGAGAGCCCCCGATGCGATGCGGGGCTCGATCCCAGGACCCTGGGATCACGACCTGAGCCGAAGGCAGAGGCTTTAACCCACTGAGCCACCCAGGCGCCCCTTTTTAAAAATTTTTTAAAAAGATTTTATTTATTTATTTGACAGAGAGAGAGAGAGATCACAAGTAGGCAGAGAGGCAGGCGGAGAGAGAGGGCAAGCGGGCTCCCTGCTGAGCAGAGAGCCCGATGCGGGGCTTGATCCCAGGACCTTGAGATCATGACCTGAGCTGAAAGCAGAGGCTTAACCCACTGAGCCACCCAGGCACCCCTGATCCTTTTTTTTTTTTTTTTTTTTAACATATAATGTATTATTTGCTTCAGGGGTACAGGTCTGTGAATCATCAGTCTTACACAATTCACAGCACTCACCGTTGCACATATCCTCCCCAATGTCCATAACCCAGTCACCCTTTCCCCACCTCCCAGCCCCAGCAACCCTCAGTTTGTGAGTTGATTTTTGTGAAGGGCATTAATAAGGTCTGATTTTTATGAAGGGTATAAATAAATAAGGTATAAATAAGGTCTAGATTCCTTTTTTTTTTTTTTTTGGCTTGTGGGTAGCCAGTTTTTCCACACTATGTGCTGAAAGACTAACTTTGCTTCATCATGTGGCCTTTGCTCCCTTATCAAAGGTCAGTTGACTACATTTATATGGGTCTATTCTGGGATATCTATTTTATTCCACTGACTAATTTTTCTATTCTTTCACCAATACCACACTGTCTTAATTACTATAGCTTTATAGCAAGTCTTGAAGTGAAATAAGTTTTGGGATAGTTTTTAAAACAAAAGTTGATAACTATCATAAAGTTTTGGTACCCCAAAGGGGAGTGCTGCTATATAATAAACTTAGAGCATGTGGCATTTTCTTTCAAAGTGGGCATTGAATGGAAGTTGGAATATCCACAAAGATTCTGATAGTGAAATCTGGAAAGACCTCAAAGAGACTGTTGATGAGGGCTTGAAAGACAGAAAAGAAAATGTTGCTGGAGGTTAGAAAAAAGGGAGAACTTGTTATATATAGGATGGAAATTTGGATGGTACTGTCACCTGTAATAATGTGGAAAAAAGAAAGAGTACCAAATAATCTTATGGATCTGGCCAGAGCAATTTGCAGGCAGAATGTAAAAGGTGCCAAATGGCTTCTTCTAGCTACGTATTGTAAAATAAGAGTAGAGATGAACTAAAGAAGGAACGATTTAGTTTTAAGCAGAATTTAGAGGAAATGTAAATGAATCCTGCCTTAATGGCTTCAAAAATAAAATTATTTCTCATTCTCATTCTCTCCCAGCAAAACTTCTTCAAACTAGAAATGTCCCCAGGGAAAAGATAAAATCCAGGGCATTATGAGTAAGTTATGGTTTCAGAGTAAAAGTCTCAAAGCTAGAAGACCTTTGTTGAGACCACCTAAAGAGTTAAGGGAATGCTTAGTAGGCCTTCTCAGAATATTAAGTCTCTGCCTCTTAGACTTCCTCCACTAGAAGAGAATGTTAAGGAAATACATTGTAGCCACTTTAAACTTGACAAAAAGCATCTAAGAACCTTCGGAGTACTGTTCCACAGTATTCCTATTCTGAGGCCAAAGGAGAAAAGGGAAAAGGGGATGTCTTGGAAAGAGAAAAGGACTATGGCCTTTGTGTCAGTGAATGGATTGTAATTTGGTATAAGGAAGACTGCACATTTTTCTAAAGGAATTATCTCAGCTTGCACTCAAAGGGACACATACAGTATAGAGAAAGCATTTAGAGCCCCAATCTTATTCAAGCAGGAAATAAATGAGGAGGCTGCTCAGTGTCAAAAAGGGCCATTTCTCATGGAAAAGAAAAGAAAATTCAGATGATGGAAACATGAACCCAGAGGAAAGAATGAAGAATTATCTTCTGGAAGTAAGACTGGTCCTTCACCAAGGAACTAGCAACATGTGCCCTGTAGAATTTCAGAATTCTGACACAATGACTGCTATGGTATCATTTATTGCTACTCTTTTACAACAGTAGGGTACATTGTAGTTTTCCTATGCCTGTCTCATCATTATATGTTTTGGGTGGGTGAGTGGGCAGAGGAGTATTTATTGCATAATTTTTCAGATCAAAAGAAAGTATACTCAAGGAACTATTCCAAAGGAGGCTTATTTGCTCTGAACCTAACTTAGATGATATGATTCTGAATTTTGAGTTGTTTCTGTAATGGAATAAAACTTTGTCAGTCTTAGAAGAGAATGAGTGTATTTTGTATGAAGGAGGATCATACATTTTTGAAGCCAGAGTGTAGACTGTGATGCCATGTCTCCAAGAATGCCACATCTTTTCCTTCCTTTCCTGTATGCATTACCCCCATCAAGGTGGGGTCTATTTTTACCTTTCCCCACTGGTCTTAGAAACTTGCTTAACCAATAGAATATAGTGGAAGTGACATTCTGAGACTTCTGAGCTTAGATCATAAGAAGACTTGCAGCTTCTGCTCAAGCCTCTTAAAAGGCTTGCTCGTAGCATGCAAAGAAGAATTCAATTGCCATATAAGATGTTTGATTTCACTAAGACTTTTTTTTTTTTTTTCTGAAAAGAAACAAAAGCTAGCCACATGGGGAGTCCACATTCAGAGAAAGAGATATAGTTAACCCACTGCCAGCACTTACAGGCATCCCAGTCCAGGCAGCACACATGGGATGCCTCCAGCCTCAAAACCTTATGACTGTAATGCTAAAATGGATGGATCCAGAATGAGAACTACCAAGCTCAGCTCATCAACCTCCAGAGGAAAGAGAGAGATAATAACGCATTGTTGTTTTAAGACACTAAATTTTGTGATGCGTTCTTATAGAGCAGCAGATAACTGGAAAAACTGGTAGCATTTCATTTTTCACATAAGCATATATGTGAAGTCTCCACACTTACAAAAATCTGCAGTGGCTGAGTCCACATTGAATTGCTTAGATATCAATTCGTAAAGCTAGATCACTGCATATTTGATTTGCTTATCTTGAAGAGACAGAGCAGTGGAAAAAGACCAGGTTTCCAATTCTAGTTCTACCACTAAATAGTTGTGTTTTTGAGCAAATCAGTATTTAAATACATTGGGTCTCAAATTTCCTCATCTATAAAATGGGACTAACATTTTTCCCCCTTCCTACTCTACAAAATTATGTTAAAATTGAAGTATATACTGGATATGAAAATGCCTAAAGAGCTCTAGAGTGTGACAATAATCAAATGTAAGGGCGTCTGAAGTGAGACTTTGTAGGAAAGAAATTTGGTCTCGATGGAATATCTAGTTTGAATGGGAAAAAAAAAAAGCGTTCAGTCAGTGGAAGTCATGGTATAAGTTATGAAAAATCTATACCGGAGATAACTGTACAGATTTTGGGATCCTAATGTGATATGGCTAATGAATCAATATGGAATGGCCTCTTACCAAGAGGCCAAAACACATGATGGGAGATTGTATTAGTTGTCTATTTCTGTGTGACAAATTCCCCCCAAACTTAATGGCTTAAAACAATGTGCCTTTATTATCACACAATTTTTCCAAGTCAGGAATCTAAGTGTGGGGCTTAGCTAGGTGGTTCTGGCTTGGAACATCTTTATGAGATTGTAGTTAAGCTGTAGGCTAGGGCACAGTCATCACCTGAAGGTTTGATCAAGGATAGAGATCCATTTCCAAGGTGACTTACTCACATAAGCTGTTCATAGGAAGGCTCAGTTCCTTGCCATATGGACCTCTCCATAGTGTTGCTTCATGAATGTACTCACAACATGTCAGCTGGATTTCCCCAGGGTATGTGATCTGAGAGAGAACAAAGTGAAAGTCTCCCAGCTTTCATGACCTAGCCTCAGAAATCACATGCCATCATGCTTGCAATATCCTATTTGATAGGTCTCCCTATTCTTTTTGGAAGGGACAGGAGTACATAAGGATAATAATACTAGGTAGGGTCATTTCAGAGGCAGGCCACCACGAAAACATAGAGTGTACAAAATAAAAGAAGAGGAGGGGATTATGAGGAGGGGATAAAGAGAGAAAGGAAATGTGGCAGCATTGCAATGTCATAAAACCAAAGGTGAAAATCAGCACATGGAAAAAAGTCTGTAGGAAAAGCGGAATTAAAGGGATGGTGATACAGGTGAATTTGCCACCTTCCCTGTATCTTCTGTCTTTCAACACTACAGTTTTATGAAGTCTCTTATGCCATAAGTCATACTCAGTACAAAGACATAAATCTGGGAATTGGCCTCACCTGCTGTGAGCCAATCATTTCCTACATCATGATGCCATCATGGGGGTTCTGAAATTATAGAGCACGGGTGGCAAAGGCACTTAGGCATACAGTGGGCAAGCAGTAGGGATTGTGTTCAAACTGGAGCTTGTCTGACACTTCTGCCTTATTCATCCCCGCACACTGTCATCTTGTATTCCAGCGCTGAGAGAACCTGAGTATCCTAACTTTTGCTGTCTTTATCCCATGAACTTTCTTGATCATTTTCAGGGGCTGAAATTCTCTGACTCAATATTGAGATCAGAGCCTTCTTGGTCATTTTTGTCACCTGCTGTCACCTTTTACATATTCTTATCTCACTGGCTTGCCATCTTCTTTCATATCTCAGCCTCATACTTCTTTGTGTATCTTTTCCTCTGTTGCTATTTGTCTCTGTTAACAGGCTTATTTATCCTCATAAAACATTTCAAGAGACAAAGATTGAAGGATGCTACTGCCAAGTCATGAAGTGTTAAAGACACTTGGAGGGAAACAGTGCAGAGGTATCTTTTCATCTGACCTACGTAAAAGCTAGACCACACAATAGGAGAGGTGTATTTTAAACGTCCTTTTCCGTGGGGGAAATGAGCTTAGACAAGAAGAAATTCAGAGGAACAGGCAGGTGATACAAATGTCTATGTTTTTGAGTGCTAAGTTGAGAATGATAGACTTTTGATTGACATTATTCTGATATTGGATCCTTTTGAAGAATTATATCCATTTTACGGGAAGAGGAAAAAGAGATGAGGGAAATTTTGGGACTGTCAGTAGGATCCAGAATACCAGGAATCATCACTCTGTGCACGGGGACAATCTTCTCAACCTTACTGCTTCTTTTTAACCCCCAGAAAGATCTTGTTTCAACATATACACACATATATGCACAGTCACATAAAAAAT
This sequence comes from Martes martes, assembly GCF_963455335.1. Classification (NCBI taxonomy): domain Eukaryota; kingdom Metazoa; phylum Chordata; class Mammalia; order Carnivora; family Mustelidae; genus Martes; species Martes martes. The sequence continues at coordinate 88,126,033 of NC_137898.1, forward strand.
ACTTCTGGTTAGTTTGTTTTGGTTTCTTGGCCTCTTTCAACCTCTAGCTCTGCATTTTCATTGTTTAGCAGGCTCTGGCCTTCTGCTAAAGCAAAGTAATGCAGGGCTTGACCTTCTGAGGGGTTGGTTGTTTGCTGTGCCATCCAGAAGAAATAAAGGAGCTTCAGATATGAGTTGTCGTAAGGGCTTTATTGGGGTGTCAGCATTTCATGGGTTTCTTTATGGCAGCATTCAATGAGCTGACATACCATAAACTGTCCCACAAAGCGGGGAGGGCAGCTGAAAAGTAAAACCAAACCAAACCAAACCCAAAAAACTCTCCTGGACACAATCAAGCTATCATTTCCCTAAATTACTAACCCTCTGGGATGTTCAGGTCAGGTTGCTTCTCTTCCCTTCTATATGCTAGGATGGAGTGGGCTACAAAAGCAATCAAGTTCTATAAATGTTAGAAAGCAGAACACCTGGGTGGCTACAATTTCTACTGAACTGGAAAGAGTGTCAGGATACCATTTGAGACACCACTAACATAATGGCCAAGGGCTCTCCATTCTTGGAAATTTTTAGGAATCAAGCAGATCCCTTAAATATTTTATAACTTTTGTGATACAGGATTCTCTCTGGAAGCAGATGACTGGTTGATTTGGTTAATACTGTGCTAATCTGCCTGTCAAGAAAAACCTATATTTATGCTGGTGGTACCCTCTCTCTTTGTACCCCCTTCCCCCATGCTTGGTGAGCTGTTAGAGGACAGTGACTGGGTGGGAGACACACTGCCCAGGCCATTTGTCTCACTTTGACAGAAATGGGAATTATACCATTTGCCACTTGAGGGCTGTTGAGATTTTTGAGTGTATCCTAACAGCAAACTGGTTTGCATAGTGTTTTAATTGGAGGCACAGTCTGATAGGAAGGATCTTTGGAGAAAGGGTTAATTTCTAATGCTGCACACTGGGAAGAGAGCTCTCACCAGACACAGACCCCATGATTTTCATCCCCTCAAACCCTTGGACTGTACAGCTCTTCATGCTGAGAAGCTTCTCAACATAGCACAGCATTGTTGGCAGGATAATGACCCAGGAGGGAGCAGGTGGAGGAACTCCTGGCCCTCAGACCCAGATGAGCACCATCTGGGTGTAAAGGTGTGCATGAGGGTGAGATGAAGGGTCATTTTGGAGGCCTGGATCCTGTCCTCTCATCTCTGGGTAATCTACTAAGTTTAGACTCTGTGGAGAACTCAAAGCCTGTAACTTGAGGTACTGAAGCTCCTAGACTGCATATCAAATACTTGTTGAGGAGTGTTGGACAAGAAAAGGAAGCAGCCAGGTGGACTGTACCATCCACTCAGCACAGAGTGTTTAAGGAAAGGCTGTTGATCTTCTGACCATCCACACTCTGTGTTTTCCCAAAAAGGGCCTCTTGCTGGTGAGTCTTATTTTTCTGTATCCCAAGAATGAGTTTCATCTGCTAGGTTGCATTAAAGACCAGGACATCCCTCCTTGAATCACAGAGATTACAACAATGGTACATTCTGATGAAAGAGAGAGGGAGGGAAGGGCTGAGTAAAAGGGCCAGTCCTTGACTCCAGAAAGAGCCCAAGTTCACGCTGGAGTGTGTCAAAGGCAGGCACTCAAGGATGTGCTTCTCCACCCCACTACAGAGGCTCCCTGGTCAAGGACCGCAAGCTGGCAGTGGGTGAGTTAATTTTCTCTTTGTCACTGAGGCCACTGGAATTTGCACTTGTGTCTGTTCTGCCTGACTGGAGGATGGCCTTCATTTTATTCCTTGAAGTGTTCTGCCTTGTGTAAGGGCCAACTTTGATATCCAAGATCACAAGTTTCTCTTCCATGCGGCAGATGAAATGAAGACTTTTTTCCCTTTCTTCAAGGCACAGTGAGGGGGCAAGATTTATTCATAGATCTTTCTGGCTTCCTCACGTGTGAATTTATACAAACCTTTAAGGTATATGTGAACAAATGTACATATGTGGACATAAATACCTCCTCTCGAGAGGTAGAATGGTGCAGGGGCTGCTTGCATGGACTCTGGCACAGACTGTCTGGTCTGAATACAGATTTTACCACTTACTAGCTCTGTGCAATCTTTAGCTCGGGGCGTCTTATTTTACCCATCTGCAAAATGGGATAACTAGTAATATAGACCTCATAATGTTGTTGCGGAGATTAAGCAAGCTAATACATATAAAGCTTTTAGGACTGTACGTGGCATAAAAATAAGTTCTATATGTTAGCTATTACTATTTTATTGTCATCTCTTCCTTCACTCCAGAAATGTGAGCTTTAATTCAGGAACTGTTGGTGTCTCAAAACCAAGGCAAGTTCTCTTATGAATTTCTCAGCACTTGGAAGTTTGTGTGTTTGACCCATCCCTCTCCAGGCAGGGTACCTTGGTGTGGTGAGTTAGGACTTCTCATGAGGGCACAACTGTATTTGACCTTGTCTTCATCTAGCCCCACACTTGTGTTGCCCCAGATAGTTTGCTAACTATCTCTTCCCCTAAAGTAAGAGAACAAGAAAAAAAAAAAGTGGGTAAGCATGTCAAAGTCTGACAAGGCCTTTTGCCTTGTTCAAGTTTATATACAGATCTGTTAGAGATATGATATAATCATATTAGTTTACATATGCATGTGCAAAAGCTCCTCTATTTACAGACACTTTAGTATGTAAATCCAATGTGATATTTATAAGCAATAAGTACCTATCCATCAGTTTAAATCTAAATTTCATTTCATTGTATCCACTTGCCTCTTTTTAGTACCATATTCAATATGCTTGTTATTTTTGCACTAGGAAGGCAGTATGAAATTGATAATAATCATAAAACACCTCAGAAGTAAGTCAAACATAACTTAGGGTGGATGTATTTGTAGCTGGGGATCTTTGTAAGTTGAAATTTCCTTCTGTATAAATTATAACCTGCATTACCATGTAAGTGAGGCTTGGCTCTATATAAGCAGGCTCATTTTTTTTGACCAGTGGAATCAGCATCATAATGTAGCTGAAGAGGCACTGGGGCGGGTATGAGAGGCAAGGTCCTCAGGCGCGGTTGTGTCCTGCACAAGGGCCTTTGTTGGGGAGAGTGGGAGGTGTGGTAAGGAGTTGAAATCCAGCCTGTCCTCTGCTTGGCTCAGCACCCCATCAGTCACAGAAGTGGCATGTGCCCAGCACAGGTGCCTGAGTCTAATTGTCATTTTTTTCTTAATTTGTAGTAAATGCTAAAAATAGCCCTTAGCAAGTATGAGTTCAAATCCTGGCAAATCAAATTACTAGCTAACACTGTGAACTTGGGAAAGTCAATCTTCTGAAAGGCACATATAGCTATGTGACAGGGATGTCATGAGCAATGAGAAAAGATACATACCAAAGAAAATATGCTATGAATTCCCCAATTTACATTTCTCTCTCCATGTCAGTGTCTGTTGTAGGCACTGGGAGCACAGTGGTGAAGAAGACAAAACCGTCTGGAGGCCTCCAGACACGTCCACTCGATGTCCCCATGATTACCTCAAGTTCCCCATGTCCACAACAAAAATGAACATCTCTCTTCCAACCTTGCTCTTCTTCCTGTATTTCCTATCTCACAGACCTGCGCTACTCTGACCACAGAAGTGTGTTAGACCCGTTCTCATTCACCCCACATTTAATCATGAAGACCTGTTACTTCTATCTCTTTAATATTTCTTCTCTACAATTGTTACTGCTTCGGTTCCAATTCTTGTATCTTTTTGCAGAAATGAGGATGATAATGAGGATGTTAATGGTGACATCGATGTATTAATGCAACAAATATTTACTGAGCACCCATTGTGTGCCAGACCAATGTTTGCAGTCAAAAAATAGTCACTACTCGACCCAACATCACCAGTCATTAGGAAAATGCAAAGTAAAACCACAATGAGATACAACTATGTTCTTATTACTTTGCCTAAAAACAACAACAACAAGCTGTTAATTCCAAGTTTGGCAGGGATGCAGAGCAACTAGAACTGTCACACATTGTTGGTAGGAATGGAAAATAGTACAGTCACTTTGGAAAAAAGCTTGGCAGTTTTTTATAAAATGAAATGTACATTTACCATGCAACCTGGCAATCCCACTCCTAGGTATTTGCCCACGTTAGAAAGAAAGATATGTTCACATAAAAACTGTATGTGAATATTTATAGTTTCTTCACTTACAATCTCCAAAATATTGGAAACAACCCAAGTGTCCTTCAGCCAGGGAATGAATAAACTGTGTTATACCCATACAACGGAGTCCTACTCAACAATAAAAAGGAAAGAGCTATTGATACACACAACAGTGTGGATGAATCACAAATGCATTAAGCTACGTGAAAAGTCAGACTCAAAAAGCCTGTGACTGTATCATTTCATTTACATGACTTTCTGGAAAAGGCAATTCTTTAGGGATAGCCAACGAGGGTTGACAAAGAAAGGGACATGGAGGATTAAATCCCGGTCTGTGGGTTTGTCACACTAACTTGCCCTGTAGCCTCACCACACAGCTTCATGCTTAGGTTCTCCGCCCACCTGGAGTTTCACCTCCTCCAGGTTGCTCGTGTGACCTTTCTAATACAAATCAGTGTTAGGACTCTGGTGTGGAAAAGTCTCAATGACTTACAGTTGCTTAATATTCAAATACCTCCATAGACACAATTCAAGGCCTTAGCTCTTAGGGCAGGAGGCCCCTCCCAAGCTTATCCTGCTGGCCCCTCCCCCTCCCTGCCTTCCTGTCCCTTCCTGCCTCCATACACTTTTTCCTTTAGGTCTTCAGAAATACTTGAACTTTACTCTATTTAGCACCTCTAAGACACCCCCAAATGATCTTTCCTTTGTTTGGATCTCTCCTCCTTTATTTCTTAGCCTAAGCAGCTCCTACTCCTCCTTTAAAAGACAGCTGGAGTGTCACCTACTCCAGGAAGTCATCTGGTGTTCACTGTGCATGCTTGTTTCACAGTTTCATCGAACCAATACCTGGACTATCTTGGAGTCGACCTGACTAGGTGATGAATTCTTCTTCTTCTTCTTCTTATTTTTAAGTAGGGTCCATGCCCAGCTTAGAGCCCAACACGGAGCTTGAACTCATGACCCTGAGATCAAGACCTGAGCTGAGATCAAGAGTCTGATACTTAACTGACTGAGCCAATCAGGCACTCTGTAGACAGTGAATTCTTAGAGTTGGGGACCAGGACAGGCACCTAATGAGTATGAATAGAATCTCCTTCTAATTATAAACAGCTATTGTTACCTTAGAGTTAAGTCTCTATTATCTCAGCATGGAAACATGTATATATGATATATCTGTTCCAATTTATTATGATTTATTTGGTCTTTTCTCATATCTTTGCAACCAGTGTCTTATGAACAAGAACTGAGGCGAGAAGAGTGAATGAGGGGCAGTCACACATACAGGCACTTTTTCTGGGGGTCATCTTGTTCTTTCCCAATTGTATTAATTTTCGATGGGACAGGTGACTGCTAGTGACAAAGATAAACATAAGGGAAGTCCTTGCTGTTTGGAAAATATGGCTGGTTAAGGAATGTGTAACTCAGTGTGAAGTATGTGGTGTGAGCCTAAATGACTCAGGTGCAGTGGTTTGCCTGGAAAGTAATTAAGGGAGGTAGTCAGTCATCTGTGTCTTGGCATGGGCCAGCTGGCATCCATGTGGGCTGCGTTGTGGTTAATAAGGATGAGGTCTGTAGCACTGGGACATCTGACTTCAGCAGCAGTAATAACTATTAGGTGGACTTTGGCTCTGTAAGTGTTTAGGAGGCCTGGAGGGACATGCCTGTAAGTCTAAGCTGTTCTTTGTAATTCCCTCAACTGCCCTTGGCTGACCTAGTTATTAAAAAATCTTAATTCCCCAATCTTGTTAGCTAAACAATCACTCTTGCTTCACATGTAAACATATATATGTGCTTTCATCTTAATCTCTCGTGGTCCTAAGTTTTATTTAACAAAAGTGAATCTTCAAACTTGAAGGGTCTTTTGATATTCTCAGAGTCAACATCCATTACTAATGTTACAAGGTACTATCTCTGACAGCATGCATGTCTGGGAGGGGAGAAGCAGGGGAAAGGGCCCGAGGAAAGCTGGGAAGTCGGAGGGCTCGGTTCATATGCCACTGTCTATAAGTGGCTTCTGTATGCTCCTACCCCTCCTGAGGAGGACCCTGCAGAGGCAGCATGCTCCCCTGATCATCTATGGAGCTCTTAAGATGAGCTCTCCTGACTGCCATGTTGAAAATGTCAGCCCCAGATGGTCTGATGGTTACATTTTCTCAAAACAGTTGGGAGCCTCTGCCAACTTCTTTAAGAAATGGAAAAGATAATTTTTTAAAATGCTGATTAACAGAGCAAAATGTACTTGAGCTGGTAACAGCTTTTTCTCCTCCTCCCTTCATCCACTTGCTGCAAAACAACCTATGGTGATTCAAAACTTGAGAAAGAAGCTCATGGCTTTACCGAGAGGCAATACTTTAGAGGAAGGTAGAAATGTGGTAGAAAAGAGGGAGAAACAACCCTCAGGGATTGTAGAGTATCAGAGGCTTCCTGCCGTTCACATCCCCCCACACCACAACGCTCTGTGGGGTCCATACCTTGCTTGCCAGCCAGTGATTCAGATGCCGGTCCTGTGGCTCACAACTCAGCAAGTCTGCCAGAACTCCATGCATCTTTGTCTGTCCTGCTGTGCCTACCTCTGGGATTTAAAATTTACATCTGCCCAGAGACTTCCTGAGAAATGAACTGAAGCATGGTAAGGTGGGATTGAACACACTGAACGCACTTCTGTTCTTCTTGACCCTGCTGTCACGTTTCCTCTTACTCCCTGACAAGACTTGAGGAGGCCTGAACCAACATTCCAGCCCATCCTCATAGAAGGCAACCAGTTGGCCCATGCTTCTTTGAGGCAATCAGAAGCCTGACTATGAACTGGTAGTTGGATACAGGTTATTTTCTTTCATCAGGCCTGAGCCCTTGTGTTTCTGATAGTGCCTGGTGACTGGATTCCAGCCCCTGTTCTGGGATTTGAAGAATTTCACCATCTACTGTTCCTGACCCTGAATATGTCAAGGTCTCCAATTGCATTCCTATAGAGGGGAGCTGAACATCCTTCAGTCCTGAACCTACTATCTAATTTTAATTTTTTGCTAGATATATCAAGTATGGAGCAAAAGCAAGAGGACGGATGTGGGAGTGTAGCAGACATTTAGGAGAGATCACACAGACTCCCCCTGGATCTTTTTCTGGGTGGAAAAGTAATCCAAGGTGTTTGGACATGTGATCCTGCAAGATGATTAATCTAAATGAGAGGAAGTTAATGTTTCCTTCCCCTGAAACCTTCCAGATTCGGATCTCGGAGCCAGAAGTGTCCACCATCAAGGAGAAGCAGGAGCTGTGGGGGTTCTGCTAATTTCAGGTCCTCACTCCACACAGTGAAGGGGTGTTGCACTCTAGGCTTCTGCTTGGTCAAGTGATCATCGACACATCTTCAATTTTCAAAGGCCCTTGAGGGTCTGCAGACCAGGCACTCGCTTGTTCTGAGAGGGATCTTGCCTTCCTGCCCTGAGGTTGCTCACATAAGAGGGCAGGTGTTCTGTGGCATTCTCAGGTAGCTAGCCCTCTTTTCCCTCTGAGGTCTAGGAGTCTTCCCTGTGTTTATTCTGAAGTCCCTAGCCTTTATCCCTTCAGAGGGGAGAGAGCTGTTTTGTTCATGCAGAGGTTCCTGGATCTAACCTTGTTTTTGGCTCTGCCCTCTTACTCTGCTGCATCTCTTTTGTCCTGGTGTGCTCAGCTGGCTTCTCTGCAGTATGGCTGGTACACATAGAGTCGATGTTTACCTATTGATCTGTCATCCGCCAACAGTTGTGGGCAGAATGTAAGTGGATCTAGTACCTTAGGAGCTACGTGACATCTTAACAGCTAGATTAGTCTTTCTCAAATCCCCTCTCTGACCTGCTAGTAACAGGAGATGGTTGAAGTTGCATTAGCTCCTCCAGTATATTAAGCCAGTAATTAATGATGGAAGTGAACTCAGTGGAGTTGAGTTCAAGGCCCTGATTTATCTTAACCCCAGGGCCTCTTAATAATTTTTTACCTGCATGCTTAGACTCTTAGTTCATACTATACTAATTACCATTTATTTACATGTTTGTTTCTTAAACTTTCCTGTAGTATTATGGCTCTTACTACCTAACACACACTCATGCATGCAAGGAAGCATATCTGCAGGTATATTCTTTCAGTTTGTAAGGTCAGTTGCAGACTCCCTAGCTATATATATGTATTTAAGTAGTCTCCGTGCCCAGAGTGGAGCCTAATGTGGGACTGGAACTCACAACCATGAGATGAAGACCTGAGCAGAGATCAAGAGTTGGATACTTAAGCAACTCCACCCAAGTGCCCCCCACCCACCAGCAATACTTTTTAATTTTCTTTATTGAAGATACATCTAGGATATTTGTTCAAAGGACCATAATTAAAAGCAGGTATGATCTTTACCTTTTTTTTTTTTTAAGATTTTATTCATTTATTTGACAGACAGATCACAAGTAGGCAGAGAGGCAGGCAGAGAGAGAGGAGGAAGCAGGCTCCCTGCTGAGCAGAGAGCCCTATGCGGGGCCTGATCCAGGACCCTGGAATCATGACCTGAGCTGGAGGCAGAGGCTTTAACCCACTGAGCCACCCAGGTGCCCCTGATCTTTACCTTTAAGAAATATTTAAACACCCAGAAATTCCACTACTAGGTATATTCTTTTTTTTTTTTTTTTTTAAAGAGAGATAGAGAGAGACAGACAGAGTGGGAACAGCAGGGAGGGTCAGAGGGAGAAGAAGAGAGAAAACCTTAAGCAGACTCCACACCCAGTGCAGTGCCCAATGAGGGTCTCAACTCATTACACTGAGATTATGACCTGAACCAAAATGACATTTAACCAACTGAGTCACCAGGCACCCCCTAGGCATATTCTTAAGAGAAATAAAGCATAAATCCAAAAATACTTGCACAAGAATATTAATGGAAGCTTTATTCATAATGGTCAGTAAGTGGAAATAATCCAAATACCTGTGAACTGATGAGTGGTTAATTAATTAATTAATTAATTCCCAAGTTTTTATTTAAATTCCAGTTAGTTAACATACCATGTATTATTGGTTTCAGTTATAGAATTTAGTGATTCATTACTTATATATAACATACTGTGCCCTCCTTAATACCCATCACCCATTTAGCTCATATGCTATTTTTCTTTCTCTGACTTATTTCACTTAGTATAATACTGAGGAGTGGCTAATTTAAATGTGGTATTTCCACACAATGGAATATTATTTGGCTGTTAAAAAAGAAGTACTGACAGATGATATAAGATTGGTGAACTTTGAAAACATTATACCAAATGAAAGAAGCCAGACACTAAATACCACATAATGTATGACTTCATTTACATAAAATATCCAGCATGTGTAGATCTATAGACACAAAAAGTATGTTAGTAATTGCCTGGGGCTAGTGAAGGGAGGGATTGGGGATAAGTGAGGAGTGCCAGATAATGAATAGTTTCTTTGGGGGGTGATGAACATAACCTAATACTGATTGTGGTCATGATTGCAGAACCCTTGTGAACATACTAAAAACTACTGAATTGTATATTTTAAATGGGTGAGTTGTATGGTATGTGGATTATGTTTTTTTTTTTTTTAATATTCAACAAGTCAACACAATTTTTTCTACCTAAAATTCAAAATATATTCTGCAGGGTTATTTCTCCCTTCATCCTTCACACAAAAATTCTTGTATCTCATAGGGACATAGTCTAGCAAGTTGGCCAAATGAATGCTCTCCCATCCTCTATGGGAGGCAAAGCACAGGTGTTAGGTCTAACCAGAAACAAATTGGAAACCCTAATGTTGGAAGAAATCTATCTCCTGACATTTTCTGCTTCTTATATAATAAGTTGGGAGTTTTTTATCTCCAGGTTTTACTGTACAAAAATAGCATTAATGCTGCAATATTCTATCCTCTGGGTTGCCTGCACTCATTTCTTTGATGAGCTAAGAAGAGAGATGGAGACAGCATATTGGGGAGATGTGGAGGAGGAGGAGTTGCTCTTGCCAGAAACTTGGGAATCATCCTCGACACTTACCTTTCTCCTGCCCTCCAGAGCTAACCAATTGCCAAATTGTGTGATCTATCACCTGAATATCTCTGTTTCTCTCCATCTCCACTATTATTACATGTGCTGTCATCCTCCTTCTTCATCAGGAACATCTTCATCACTCTCTTTCCCCTGAACCACCATAATAACCTCTTTAACTGTTCTCCTGTATCATATACACCTTCACTCCCACCGCACCTGCTACCCTTCCAAGCCTGTACTTCAATATCTGATCAAAGAGAGCATTTAAAAATGCAAACCTGACCTGGAAATTCTCCATTTTAAAACATAGTCCTTCCTTCAAAATTCTTCTGAAGTCCAGAATCCTTCAAAGTTTAGAAGATCTGCCTGTCTTTATAACTCATTCTTCTCCAGCCACATTGGTGTCTCAGATCCTTGGACTAACCTGTGAAACTCCTTCATGCTTGAGAATTGTGTGCATGCTATTCCTTCCACCACACCACTCTCCCAGCCTCTCCTGCTCCTAATGAATTTCTCCTTGTCTCTCATGTTTCATCCTAAATATCATTTTCTCGGCAAAGCCTCTGCTCTTCCCCTCCCAGTGCCTCATTACACGTTCTCTTATTCCCAGTGCTCCCCGCTTGGAGGTTTGGAACACTCATTGCAGTTATAATGAATTGTTTGTGCAATTATTTGTTTTATGCCTGTCCCTAAAACTAGTCTACAAGCTTCTGAAGATTATTCCCCAATGCGCACTGGAGGTTCTGATCCAGTTCTGGCCAAGCAGTTTATCCTCAATCACTATCAGAAAATGAAGGCAGAATAGAAATCAGGGAAGAAGGAGGATGAATGGGAAAGCTTAGCAGGAAGCAGAGTCAGTGATGAGTGAGTGAGGCCTCCTGGCCACACCAAGGGGTTTTGGCCAAAGCCACTGCAGAAGAGTTGGTGTGAGTGGGGATGCTGGTGGCGCTGGGTGGGGAAGCACTTTCAGAGGTTGCTCCATGGTCAGTGGACTCTGCCAAAGTCAAGGCCTGTGGGAAGGGAACTCTGTGAGGCAGCAAGCTGGGGAGTGCAGAAAAGGTTTCAAATGGCCCTATCACTGTAAGATGTCCCCTGAACTTAATGAGAATGGGAGGAGGTCTTTGTCACCTCCAGAAGGAAGCTGCCATTTACAGCTGCTCTCTGAAAAGTACCATCTGTTCTGCTCTGGGCCATCATTGGTGACAGAGGCTTGTGTTCTTGGGATCATGCGTTTATTTTATAACAACTTCTTGTTACTGGATAGTCAGGGCTTTCACTCCAAGAAGGGTCATATTCTATACTGCCTTGCCACTAGCACACATGGACATGTTTCTGCTCTGCCCTCACACATCCTCCAGAGTAGAAACCACAGCTGCCCAAGAGGCAGCAGTTTTTATGTGGCTGGAGTCAGACACAGATTCAAATTCCTACCCAGTCACTTACAAAGTGTATAACCTGGGCATGGCCTATTACTTGGAATCCATAAAGACTGGTAATCCTCATTTGCAGACTGGGCATAATAATAGAACCTACACCCATAAAGTTGCCATAAGAATACAATAAAATATTCCATGTAAACCCCTTAGTACTTGGAAAAAAAATTAAATAAATATTAGATATTTTATTAGAAATTTGTCCTGGTGCCTTACTACCCTTTACACAAAGATCTGTTGTATTGTTAATTTATGAACTGACATTCTTATAGATCTACTTTATGCCAATGTTCTCCTGCTGCACTTCAGGTGAGTGTAGGGAACAGATGGCCATCATCCCCCTGATGGTGACTTTGGGGTGTTCATGAGGTCAAGGACTGGGAGTTTGTCACTATAGAGACCAGGTGGCCTTTCCTTTAAGCCTCAGGTTGCCCTGCTAACTCTAGCCAGTTTCTGGCTTATGCAGAAGATGGCTATAAAGAAATCTGAATTTGAATAAAATCTGCTTTGCTACTCACGAGAGCTGGAACCTTAGGCAAGCCACTTAATTTCTCCAAAACTCACTTTCTTCGTTTATAAAATCAATATCAACCTTTTGCTCTCTGGGTTATTGAGAGGATTAAGCAAAATCACATGTATTTAGAAGCCTAGAACAGAGCCTGAAGCATAGCTGTCATGTTAAACAGTTTCTTAAATTTGGATCTGATTGTTATTGGTCAATGTCAATCTATCTCCAAGTTAGGAAAGCACATTTCGAGCCATATCGCCTACCCACCGGAGGCTCAGCAACACTGCTGTCTGAGTGGATGAGGCATATTTTTCCATTTATGTACCTCAACCTGTTCCAGTTCCTTTAGTATCTGTGTAGAGGTTCTTTTTCCTTACCAAAAAAATAGAGTTTGAACTTGTTTCAGTTCTATTCTATCTTTTTTCAATGGTCTTCCGAATTCCCAGTTCCCTTTTCTCTCCATACTACTACGTTAGTGATCTTTTGAAAATGCAGATCTGATTATGGCCATCTCCAGTTTAAAATTCTTGGTTGTCTCCCTGTCACTTTGAGGATTATGACTGTTCCGGCCATCTCCTGCCACACCCCAGCCACCCCAAAGTGTGCAGTTTTCAGAGTGCTCCAGCCTCTTTCACACCCTCTTCCCTTTCTTCTGTGTTATTTCAAAAGTCTTGGAATGACTTCCAACATAACTCCACAACTCAATTTTACTTCTTCTTATCTCTCAAAACTCAGCGGTAAGTGAAAGGACAAGCCTCAGATGGAGAAAATATTTGCAAATCATATATCTGATGAAGGACTTGTATCCAGATTATATAAAGGACTCTCAAAACTCAATAAGAAAAAACACCCCAGAAAAGAATTACACAAAATTTGAAGGGACACTTCACCAAAGAAGATATACAGATGGCAAACACATCACCAAAGAAGATATACAGATGACAAACATGCTTTGTCAATGGCTACATACAAGTTAATACCACCGTGAGATATCACTACGCATCAATTAGAATGGTTCAAATTAAAAAGACTGACCACATCAACTGTCAGTGAGGATGTTGAACAGCTGGAATTCTTCCACATTACTACTGGGAATACAAAATGGTATGACCACCTTGAAAAAATAGCTTGGCAGTTTCTTTCTTTCTTTCTTTCTTTCTTTCTTTCTTTCTTTCTTTCTTTCTAATATATAATGTATTATTTGTTTCAGGGGTACAGGTCTGTGAATCATCAGTCTTACACAATTCACAGCACTCACCATAGCACATACCCTCCCCAATGTCCATCACCCAGCCACCCTATCCTTCCCACGCCCTTCCACTCCAGGAACCCTCAGTTTGTTTCCTGAGATTAAGAGTCTCTTATGGTTTGTCTCCTTCTCTAGTTTCATCTTGTTTCATTTTTTCCTCCCTTCCCCTATGGTCCTCTGTCTTGTTTCTCAAATTCCTTGTATCACTGAGATCATATAATTGTCTTTCTCTGACTGGCTTACTTTGCATAGCATAATATCCTCCTGTTCCATCCACATCATTGCAAATGGCAAGATTTTGATTTTTTGATGGCTGCATAGTATTTTATTCCATTGTATATACATACCACCTCTTCTTTATCCATTCATCTGTTGATGGACATCAAGGTTCTTTTCATAGTTTGGCTATTGTGGACATTGCTGCTATAAACTTTGGGGTGCACATGCCCTTTTGGATCACTACATTTGTATTTTTGGGGTAAATACCCAGTAGTGCAATTGCTGGGTCATAGGGTAGCTTGGCAGTTATCCCTACCCTATGATCCAGCCATTACCACTAGGCATTCAATTAAGAGAAATTAAAGCATATATTCACATGAAGAATTACATATGAATATTCATATGGTTTGCTTATAGTAGCCAAAACCTAAAAACACCATCAGATGCTCATCTTCAGGTAGAGTCATACAATGGAATGCTACTAGTGACAAACAGGGATGAGCTATTCATACATGCTACAACATATGAATCTCAGAATAATTATGCTGATGAATGAGGACAGACCAAAAAAACCCCAGCATGTGCCATATGATTCCATTTACATAAAATTCTAGAAAATGAAAAGTAATGTATAGTGACAGAAAGTAGATCAGAGTCTACCTGAGGAGTGGAGGTAAAAGGGGGGGAGAAGGAAAGGTTATAAAGAGGCATGAGGAAACTTTGGGTTAATGAATATGTTCATTATTTTGATCATGGTGTGGTTTCATGAGTATACATATATATCAAAACATATCAAATTTTACACCTTAAGGGGGCACCTGGTTGGCTCAGTGGGTTAAGCCTCTGCCTTCGGCTCGGGTCATGATCCCAGCGTCGTGGGATCGAGCCCCACATCGGGCTGTCTGCTCAGCGGGGAGCCTGCTTCCTCCTCTCTCTCTGCCTGCCTCTCTGCCTACTTGTGATCTGTCAAATAAGTAAATAAAAAATTAAAAAAAAATTAAAAAAAATTTACACCTTAAGTATGTTCTGTGTATGTCACATATATCTTAACAAAGCTGTTACAATATTTAAAATAAAAAAAAAAAAAACAGCAAAGAAAAAAAACCCACCAAACTTAGCTCTAGTGTCCCATCTTTAATGATCCCTTCCCTGGTCACCGCCCCCCTCAAAACACGACCTTAGCACTCTGTACAAGCATCTGCCATAACACTCACTGTATTGGACTGGAGTTTCTAATGCACTGGCTGTCTCTGTCACTAGATTGTAAGTGACTCAAAGCCTGGGCTCAGACATTTCTGCCTGTATAATATTATTGAAGTTCTTGGTGCCTGAGAGTTAAATACAAGTGATCACTTAATTCTTTGAAACTATAATTTAACATTTTTTTTAATGTGGAAGTTATATCTCATAAGCAAAATCTACCTTTTCAGTGAAAATGTTTCTAATTGAAAAAAAGGATATACATATATATATATGTGTATATATATATATATATATGCTGTAAATTCAAAGGAAGTTCTAGGATTCTGAAGGACATAAATTCGTGTTGGAAAGAGTGAAGCTTCTGCAAGTGGGTGTGGCCGAGGAGACGATATTCAGGACTGGAAACAATTCAAGATACTTTATTTCCGAAAGAAGCAAACTCTGGCCAATGGTACCTTTAAAATGATTCATGGAGGGATTTTTCATTTTGGAAAACAGGTTTATTAGTGAAATTATTACACATATTAATATCTAGAATGCTATTTTCTTGCTAATGATGCTGTAATGGGTTGCACTGGGATAATATAACTGCTCTGAGTGCATAACTTACCAACGCTGCCTACCTCCATGATGAGTTATGGGTTTTAGTCCTCATTAGTCCTGTGTTTGCACTGGCTGCTGTGGAAAGTCACACTGAGAGTCTTGTGAAAGTTTGGGAAAACCTCAAGTTTAATGTCATAAATGTCTATTTACTGAAATAGTCATTGCTTTTTACAGAAACCCAATATCTCTGTTTTTTTAGAGAGAGGTAAAGCAGCAGTACACCCGAAACAAGGGATGCAAGCTTGACACCTGCTAGCGTTGGAACCACTATTGGTTTGCCACTCCACATGTGATAAGATTGCCTTCAAAGAAGTCTCTCACTGGTATAGGCCATTTTTTCCCACCTGGAAGATGGCAATATGAACAAGTCTTGCAAATCTAATTTAAAAGAGTGGTACATAATGTCTAAGTACCCTGGATTAATTATGATGCCATTGGCAAATAATTTCTTTTCTGGCTCTTATATGCAGGGGATTTCATACCAGTCTGTGAATACTGCAGAGTGTAATGCCATATTATTGTGTGTCCTGAAAGGATGCTGCTCTCAAAACAGGCCACGTGGTCAAGGCCATGGAACTGTTGTGTTGTACAAAGACTGGTACTTGGTACCATGAGACAGTCCTGAAGAAAGATAACACAGGAAGGAAAAAAATGAAACAAGTTGGGATTGGGAGGGAGACAAACCATAAGAGACTCTTAATTTCGCAAAACAAACTGAGGGTTGCTGAGGGGTAGGGGGGTAGGGAGTGGGTGGTTGGATTATGGACATTGGGGAGGGTATGTGCTATGATGAGTGCTGTGAAATGTGTAAGCCTGATGATTCACAGACCTGTACCTGTGGGGCAAATAATACATTATATCTTAATAAAAATAATTTAATTTAAACAAGAAAGACAAAAAAAAGAAAGAAAGACAACACAGAGGATGTTTTTTGTAGAAGCAGTTTTTACATAATTATCCTGAATGTAGGCAGGGTTCTGTTATTTTGGGTAAACCAATGGAATGAGGATAATGGGTAGAAGGTCACTTAATACTTGGGTGACTTGGGGCCAATGCATATATATCTTCTTCCTCTGTACATGCTCATCAGGTAAATTTTTTTCGAATTTTTAGGTAACTTAGTTGTTTCCAATGGTCTTAACAATGTGACCAAGGTGTCAGTGTACAACTCTACTGTCTCCTCATTTGAGATCATGAGGAGAATAAGAAGATGCTGAGGGAAGAGGGTGGACTTCAGGAAGGCATGGAAATATTAGGGCAGTAGAACACAGATAAATGGGGCATCAGTTTTTGAGGAGACAGCAGAGAATGATGTAAGAAGCAGGGATAGTGGTATCAGATTGATTTGTGTTCTAACTAGCTCAGCCATATAGTGGCTGTGTGTCTACAGGCAAGTTGCTCATCTTGGTTTCCTTATCCATATAGTGGAGATAAGAATATTGACCCTCATATCTTGTATATGATAATAATATTGACCCTCATATCTCATATCTCCTATCTTCATATCAGAAAACATTAAGATAGGACAGTAGGAACTGGCACATAATGATGCCAAATAGGTATGGATATTCCTTCACTCTTTCTATCCTTTTCTGCTCAGCCACCCTGAAATGACTATCAGACATCCTCTTCTTCCTTCACAACAATAGCAGAAATTCAGAGTTACTGCCCTGTGTCTGCTTTGCACAGCAGATTGTGAGTATTTGAGTGAGGGTCTGAAACATGACCATCAGAAGGACATCATCTCTTCCTCAGATGACACTAGACCCTAGAAAATGAAGAGAACAACAAAAAAGCCCATTTAAATCACACTTGAATTGAAGTACTAAAAGTGGAGATGTGGAACACCATCAGCCCCAGTGTTCATTCCATTTTGCATGGAATTTCCATTTCAGTGGTGGACAGGCCACCTAACATATTGGGAAGAGAACTGGAAGAGGAGTGGGAATATTCAGATACTAACCACGCTGACATGACAGCAAAGGAGGATCCCAATTTAGCCAGAGACTGGAGGTGTCAGGGAACCAGAAACTGTTACCCTTGAACTTAATTTGAAAGATCAGTAGGAGCTAGTGAGTGGGAAGAGAAAATGTTGCTTCGATAAACCTAATATCTATGTGAACTTGAGCAAGTCATTTACTCACCATGGGTGACAATCACCTCAAGTGACAAATTAGGAAGTGGTCATAGCCTTTATAGTCTTCCTTTAATACTTTATGATTCCATGTTTGTTCTAGAAAGTGGCTTGCCCTTTTCTCAAACTGGTGCATCACTCTGTATAGAACCTCCTCATCCCTGCATGCTGACTCTCAGGGCAGAGGATTGAATCTCAATGATTCTTTGTACCTTATGTTTCCCATCATATGTATCAGGTGCCTGGATTTCATTTCCTCCAAGATTCAGCCTCTTGTTTAGGGAGGTTTATCCTCAGGGGCTGTTCATACATTTCCTAGCCAACCATAGGACAGCAGCCAGGAAAAATGGAAGTCTCTGAAGGTGTTTGGGAAGATTGGAGATTAAGGGTTTGGCGCTGGGAGAATATAAGTAGAAGAGAATATCCTGAGATGGGTTGGTCCTGTGGGAACTTCTCCAAAAATCCCTACTCCGGGGCTTTCAGATAAAGTATCTAACAGCCTTTGAGCAGCAGCTTTTACTCTAGAAACAAAAACCCATGTTTCACATCTCATTGCAGGCACCTGGCTGCTGATAAACCTGTCAGAACAATTGTGCCCCAGTGCAGATAGGCTGTCAGACTCCTGTCTGCTGGGAGTTTCAAACTTTAAGATTGCTCCCTTGCCTGACATCAGGATTGAGGGAGAGGTGTACTCTGTTTCCTTCTTTTTTCTTCTCTGGTAGCTCCTGGATCTCAGAACCTGCCACCAAAGTGACACAATAATGGAAGCCAGGGCCACAGGACCTTAAAAAGTGAGCAAGTGGGCCTCCAGAGGCAGCCTAGAGTGGTGGCATGGTGGTGAAGAGCTTAGCTTGGAGCCAGAAAGACCTGAACGTTGTAATCCGGTCTTTACCATTTACTAAGTGCAGTCTTGGGCATAATTGAGCCTTAATTTCTTTCCACTTCTAACATGGAGATGTTAAGGGCACCTTACCCCCTTCACTGGGTATTTTGGAGGATGCAGTGAGATAAATGGTGAGTGCATAGCATTTACCATTGTAGCATAGCATTTACCATTGAGGTAACATTTGTGGTATTATAAAACCACAAATGTTAACTCATCATTACTGTCATCATTATCACCATCCTCACTGTCTTCAAGAGAGTAGGCTGAGTTGGACCAAAGCCTAACACAGTAGTAAAGAAGGGCAGGGATGGGAAACAGGCATCAGGAACTTTAACTGCCACAATACTGCTCAGAGTACTCCTACTCAAGTCAGAGGAAATGGGCAAATTCCTGGGAAATACTTCTGCTGCTGGTAGAATTTAGCAGCAGTACTTTGTGTCCTACTTCAGTGTTTGGAATCATCTTTGGAGTGGTAATGAGAAACAAGGCAAGAAATGGAGTTTCTCCAAAATTGCTAGATGCCAACATCCGATGTCTCCATTCAGAATAGGAACCACCTCCAGCACCCACCATTATTTGTGTCATTTGCAGAATGAACTGGATCTCACTTCTTTCTGGAGGTGGGCCCAGCTGTGGAATGTTTTCTTTCTCAAGGTTCTTCTCCTTTTCCTCCTCCAGTCCCTTCTTTCTGATTCTTCATCCATCCCCTGAATGGCACTTCATGTGATAAATAGAGATTTGGATATTGCATTTTGTTTTCTCTGGAATTCCAAACCCGAGACCAAAGGGATGTGTGAGACCAAATGGAGTACCCTTGATGCTTGAAATAGGGGTGATCTGAGCTTCCTACCATCACCCACAGACAGCTCAGGTGGTAATGGGCCAGCCTTAGAAAACTGTTTGTCTGTATATCACTAAAACCTGGGAACTGAATAGGGAGAAAAATGGTTTCTTGGGGCAAAAGAACCAGAAGTTCTGTTTATAAAGAGATCATTCCTCAATTAAAAAAAGGTAAAAGCTATCCTTTCAGGGTTTTAAGGTAATTGGAAAGAGTATTCTTTTTCTTTCTCCTCCTCCTCCCACAGTTCAGACTGGCTCCCTCACATCCATGAAATACTCTGCCTCGCCTCACCATTCTTATTATTGTACTTTTACCTGTTTGTGGCAGAAACTCTTGGTACACAACAATATTCATGGGATTCTATTTTTTTCTCAACCTCCATTTTTATTTTATTCAGTCCTGGCCAGTGGGCTGTAGAAGGTAGCAAGTACATTAACTTCAGGCTTGGTCCCTAAAACAATGCACATCTCTGCCTCTATCCCCTCTCCCTCTTTCTCCCTTCAACTAGCCCCCTATTCTCTCTCTGTCTCTCCCTGCCTTTCTTTCTCTGTTTCTCTCTCTCTCCCTGTGCTCCATTGGCTAGCTAAATGCAGGGGATTCTGAGGAGACCCTAGGAAATAAGTGAGCCACAAACAGGAAGGAGATTGGGCCCTGGGATCATGAAAAAAGTGAGAAATGAACCACTGAGTTGTGAGGTTGTTTGTTACAGCAGCTAGCATTACTTACATTGACATACTCTGTTGTTTTCCTGCAGAACAAGGAACTCAAATGGCACTAAAATAGTATGAATATAGACATTTCCTTCTCCCTCTCTGGTATAAAAAAAGCTTCATGAGGAGAGAAACATTTTCATTGTTTATGTCTTTATTCCCAACACTTACTCTAATCATTGGCACCTAGTCTGTTCTACAAATATTGTTCAAGTAAATGAGCAAGTCTAGCAGCACTTTTCTTGCTAGAGAGTACTGCTTCTTTCTGTAAAGTAATCGTGGGCTGTGGCTGCTCTTAGATTGAATACCCCAGGACTATCCTTTATTTTCCCTTGACACTAGCCCCAAACCAACCCATTCTTTTGGGCTAAAAGTAAGTGTGGAAGCCTTTATGAATTCCTGTTAGCTAGACTCCACCATTCTTGTCCACATTCTCACTATAGACCCAAGAAGATCAAAGCTGAGGGAGGTGTCAGCTCCAGCATGGAAAGCTCTCATCCTGGGGCTATTGACTGACCATGAGCTGCTTGCAGAGGTGTCATCAAAGCTTCTGCACTCAGAATAGAGCAGAAGGGAAAAAGAAGAAGGGAAGGGAGGAGTGGCCAGCACAGTCAGCTAACTCCTACCTCACAGTCCCCATTTTTCTACCTCTAAAAGTTATTGACCTTAAGGAAAAAAGAATTGGGATCTGAAATGATCTCACTTGAGGAAATCTTAAGATTAGTGTCTGCATTTCCAGATAAAAGTTGCTTTCTTGAATTCAGTCTCCCATATTTTTGGAGAAGTGCATTAATTTTCTATCTAGGAAGTGTATTTAAATCACTGGGAAATCTCTGTAAAATCACAGGTTCCTGAACCTCAGCAAGTTCTACTTAGTAAGTTTTTCTGAGGAAAGGATCTGGGAATCTTTGTTTTAGAATGCTCCATAAAATCCTATCACACTTCTCTGGTTGTTAAAGCCATTTTTATTGAATACTTGCTAATGCTAGGCTCTCATGTGGATATCTTTCTTCTATTAACTCTTTAAATACTTAGGGTCATGTTATGATCTTGATGCTATTATTGCTCTGATTTTTAATGAGTGAACAGACTGGAGTAGACATTTTACCTAAGAAGGTAAATGGCCCAGAAGACCACACTCTTACCATTTCCTCTAACATAGTGGGAAAAAAAGCATAGGACTTGAAACCAGAAAACCCAAACTCCATATCTTGTTAGGATTTTTCCCAAATCACCTAAAGGATCATTTTTCTCAAGTAAAAACATAATGTGAATAATGCTTGTGGATTGTAGGGGACTATCCAAATGGCATGTTTGTTTTTTGCCATCATTGCTCTTTGGTTTGAATTAGTGGGTTGTATATTCTCTTAGGTGGATCCTTATCCACAGAGCACTGGTAGGATTGGTGCATTTGCCTCCCACCTGCTAGCATGCTCCCTCAATTCATGGTCCAGGAGCTTTGTTCCACTGAGGAAACAACTCTGCAAAGCTTGAGGTTTTACTTGAGGTTCACAGAACATGGAAATGGAGTAAGAGTGACCCATGGAGATAGTAAACTGATGGCAGGAGGGAAAGCTATTGAGAAAAGTGGCTCTTTGGATCAGAGGAAGATGCATCAAGTAGAATCCTTCAACAAATGAAAAAAATGACTCACTTCTCCCTGAGTCTTGCACCAGATTCTCTTACCCTCCACATGATGGAGCATGAGAAAGGTGTTCCAAAGATCAACATGTACTCTTTCAATTCTTTTGAACATTGCTATTTCCTTAGTCTGGAATATCCACCCCCCCCACCCACTGCTTTTTCCTTTTCTCTCCCAGATCCCCTTTGACCTGACTAACTCTAATAATCATTTCAGTTTCAGCTTAAATGCAACTTCCTTCCAGAAGCCTCCCCGGACTCCAGTAGTTCTCTTCTCAGGGCACATATTACACAGTTATTGCAATTGCTTAAGAGTCTCACTTCCCTGTTAGACTGTCCTGCTCACCTTCTCTCTCTGTAATGCCAGCATGGTGCCTGGTACATAGAAGATACTTAAATTTTGTTAAATTATTGAAAAGCATCCTCATTTTCATATCTAGTCTGTACTTATTTTTTTCTTTCTTACTCTCTCACCCGACTGACTTATAGATGGATGTCTCTAATTTAAAGAACCAAAGGCCCAAAAGCCCTTCAAACTCAGCATGTTCCAAATGATCTCATCACTTTGTCCATTCCCTACTGTGTGTTATCATATACACAGGTGACACAGCTAAATGGTATTCAAATCCGACCAGATTCCTTAGGTTCTATCATCTCAACATCTCTTATCCATTGTTGCATCTCCATTTCAGCTGTCTCTGGGGTATAACAGACCCATGTCTTTTCTCTTCAGAATGATCAGAACAACCTCTACAAACCCATCTTCTTCCTCCAAATCCACCCTCTGTCAAAATACCAGGGTGTTTTATCTTAAGAATGTGAATCTGGCCATGATGTCGCCCTTAAAGTGTCAGTAATTCCTCACAGCTGACAGGACAAGATCCTGTCCCAGAGTGAGGCCCAAATAATTTGTGTTCATGAGCTAGCTTTGAGGTCAGTCTTGCCTCTTGCTATTCTGTTCCTGATATCCTAAACTGTAGACACATTCAATTTTCAGTTTTCAAAGTATTCCCTCTCATTCATGCTTCAAACGCTGTGTCCTGACCTTCAGTCCTACAGAATCCTCAGTGACCAGCTCACTTGAGAAATGTTTCCTCACCATTCCAGATTCTGCTCCAGCACCATATGCTTGCTGATAAAGCTGTTCCTTGGCACCTGTCCCTCTCTAAACCACATATGACAAATACCTTTCCCATTAAGTCCACTCCATCCTATGAAGAATTTTGTCACAGACATTCATTACCTCCTTGCCCTATTTGTTTACATATTTGCTTCCTCCTACCAGATTGCAAATTCCATATGATCAAGGACAGCCTCTAACTCTTTTTTCTCACTTTTAGTGCATAGCATACAACTTGGCACTTAGTAAATGCTCAGTAAATGTTGGTAGAATTACTGAACCCAAATGTGTGCCAAAAATGTAAAAATCAACTGAAACTAGACAAATGCAAATGATGGCTGTATAGAGTCTGGAGAAAGAGGAAAGAAGGGATTTCGCACTTATGCGGGGGCCCTTTGGTCGGCATGAAAGTGGCCCTCTCAGATCTCCTCCTTGGGGAGGGACAGTGACTGACTGATGGCCCCAGCTGCTGTGCTCTGAAACCCATTACCACTTCCATGCAAGGCTTGCTTTTCAAGCTGCTTCTGCCAGTGAGTGAGTACAACAGGGAAATGGAGGCAGGCCTATTCCTGGAAGAGACAAGAGTCTTTAGATATGTGACTTTCACCCAAGGACTCCTGTTCACCTTGTTGAAACTTTCTTAGAACTGCTATGCAATCTATGAACTTTCTTCTTTTTCTTCCCCTTTTCCCCTTACCCTGTCACAGAAGACCTGTATCAAGGTCTGGCAAGTCCTCCAGACTCCTTCATATCCTTCCCCATCTTTCTGCACAGCTAGTCCCCAGTATTTTTTTTTTTTTAATATCTAATCACATCTTTGTAGCTGTTTCTTGGGGAACCCAAATTAACATAAGTTATACCCCAAATGGGTTTAATCCAACTATCAAACATACAAAAAAATTCTGATTATATATTTAGGAGCTGAGAAAATGGTCATTGGATGGATCTGTGGACCCACAGGACCCACTGTAAGCCAAATTTCAGCCACAGTCCCTTTATTACCTGGGCCCTATAAATTCCCAGTTTAATAGGCAAACCTAGGGTTTCTGAATATCAATGTCAACATAGACCCTGTGTCCACTAGTCCTCAATATGCCTGGATCTTTCTTTCTAGTATACAATCACCTGATTAAATGGTTATAAGTCTCTTTGGGAAAGGACTGGGGGGATCTTCACTGGGGATTCATATACTGGTCATAGCATTGCAATGTCCTACTTCCTAGTCACCCAGCCAACTCTAGTTAGTGAATTCTGGATCTGAAAATCGACGAAAGAATGACTGGTAACTAAACAAGGAATTGTGGCTGTTTGGGTGCTATCCCATTCAGCCTCCTGCTCCTCCATTCTTGTGTTTTTGTTGTTGCTGTTATAAATGTGAGGCAGCGCACTGCTGGCTGCCCATCTATTTTGCCCCTTGGCACACCATGATCTATTAACTATCTCCATGACTTCCTGTGAGTCAGGACCCCTTGGCTGGTCCACTGGCCTTTGCAAATGTATAGTAATTGTTGTCTCCTGGCTTTCTAGCAGTTAAGTGCCTCCACCTGGCCTCTAGTACTCTGGGCCCCATTATCCTCATTGAAATTAACCAGCTCAGTTCTGTGAGCATCACTCCTACCATTGATCTTGACCTGCAGAGGTGAATCACCACTGAACATCTTGGGTATGCTAAGTGCCCTTCTCACTAGCACATTCCTAATAGGTCTTAGTGAATGTCCTTAGCCCCTTTGCAGTACATACATCTTTGGTTGGTCTTTCAGCCTCACATAAATCATCCATTCCAGCACGCCCACTTCCCTCAGCTTTGTTATACCTTTTTCCATCATGTGCCAGAACAACCTGGGCATTCGCATCTCATTGAGAGCTGGCCATCTCTTTTGCAGGCTTCTAAAAACCAGTCCAGCAGCGAGTTTGGTCTATTCCCAGGTACTTGTGAGTGTTATAAGTCTCAGATCCTGAGAAAGTGCCCCACACCAATGAATTCTTGCTTCACCATATTACCTGTAAGCCTCTTTGACAGGTAACTCTGACCAGAAGGCCTTTCTCATGGCTGAAACTCAGAGCACTTCATTGCAGCCCACAACCTTTTTCATTTCTCCCTTCCCTCATGCACAGGTTCAGACCTGCACTCTGGACTGACAGCCCCTTCTGCCTCCTATGTGCCCATCCCATTTTCCCTAAGGCATTTCTCCAGTACATTTCTTTCCCTTATAATATCTTCTTGGCATCTGACTTTTTGGAAGACCCAGACTAAATGGGACTAAGACATAATGGAAGCAAGATTTTATCTTAATGGCTAGGAAGGAAGAAATAAGGAACAAAGACAGGAATAAGCAAGTTACATGTCTCTGTATATGTGTGGTTGGTTCCCATACATGCATGAGAATACCATGCGCATATATGCACAAACATACACACATATATATCTGTGTCAGGATCACCTAAGATGCACACTCATAAGGAGTGCAGGCCACATGCAGATCAGGAACACACAAAAAAAGAAAAAAATAATCTTTGATAACCTTCTCTATAATTTTGCAATTTATAAATTTCAAAACAAAGGTATTTTAATTTAATTTAATTTAATTAATTTATTTTTTTAAAAGATTTTATTTATTTATTTGACAGAGAGAGATCACAAGTAGGCAGAGGCAGGCAGAGAGAGAAAGAGAGGAGGAAGCAGGCTCCCTGCTGAGCAGAGATCCCGATGTGGGGCTCGATCCCAGGACCCTGGGATCATGACCTGAGCGGAAGGCAGAAGATTTAACCCACGGAGCCACCCAGGCGCTCCCAGGTATTTTAATTTTAATGCACATTCCAGTTTTCTTTTATAGCTTAGTATTAAATTTGTGATTAATTTTTTATCAAGGGTCACCCTCATCTTCTCTGTGCTTAGAGCCTTTACAGGTCTCCATCCTTCCTTGATAGGAGGGCGAGAAAAGATTGAGGGTAGCTTTGTGTTTTCCCTGGGGACAGAGACCTCTTCCATGAAACCATTAAACCCAAGACAGGAAGGAGTGGACCTAGGAAGGGACTTGGGAGATAACCTTGTCTTTGGGTAGGGTGATAATTCTTTTCTTCCCTCCTGCTGTCCGTCTCCTCCTCTCTCCTATTGGCTGGGGGTTGCCTCCCTAGAAGATTCCAGGTGGAAGCAGAGATCACTGAGCAGAGAAAGCAAAAATAAAGAGTCCCCTTGTCTGTGACTGTTTCTGTCACAACCGAGAGAGACCCTGCAATCTCCGGAAGAAAAGAGACGAGCTGAGAGAGCAACAGAGCCTCTCCTGCCTTTGCTCTGTTCCTGCTCTGAGCATGCAGCCATGGCCTCGTGCTGCCAGGCCCCAGCAGCCTTGGCTGGGTGTGCAGGGAGCTGGGGAAGCTGGCAACTCACAGAGCACGTGAGGGGTGGGAGCCAGGGTGGGCGAGGGGGAGAGGTGTCTTCACTCCATATGCAAGTCACTTAATGAGAAAGTGTGCATCTGCTGCGCAGTCCCCACCCTGGGGAGTGCTGCCAGCTCTCCTTGTGGGTGGCTGTAGTAAGTCGGGCCTAAACACAGACTAATTCTCAGAGGCATCCCTGAGCACATCAGAGGCACTGGGAATCAGTCCAGAAGGAGGGCAGTCCCGGTGGAATGGGTTCTCTCTGGGTTTGTACTTGCCCTCTGGGCCTGGGCCTGGATTCTAGCCCTGTCAAGCTCTTGGGGAACTTTATCCCACTGCTTTCCCACAGTATCTAACATTGTCAACCACCTCCCCCCACAACCACACCACCATTTTCACTGTTTCCTTCTTTTTGTTCTACCAATAGCATCAGTTTGGTATCTTGAACCAATGTATACCGACCCAGGCTGTCCTTCAGTGATGCTCATGCTCCCATATTGTTCCTACTTGCCTTCATAGCCAAACTGTCTGAACCAGTAGCCTGTTGGTCTATACCACCCCAACAGTTATTCCATGCTTGTGCTTTAATGGGGTTCCTCTCTTGCAAAACATGCACTCATTGCCTCATGAGCCTGCAGTCTCTTCCTGGGTCATTTCCTTTCTCAATCCCCATTCCAAGTGATCAAACCCCTCTTTCCTGCACCTACCTCTTCCTTGGGTTCTGCGGCCTCCAAGGGCCTGTAGCTCTTCTGCTTTGAGTTTCTGCATCTTGGTACGGTCCCTCACAGAACCCTCCCTCTGTGCGTGCTATTCTAAGGCCTGATTCTCTGCCTTTCTTTTACTGTTTTTTCTCCTTTTTCTCATGAAGCATTTTAGATGACATCCAGAACATCTGTTCAAAGAGCATTTATAATTTTTTCAAGATTTAAAAATATAGAAAAGTATAATGAATACTATAACTTACATGTATAGCTATGCCATTCAAAATCAACAGCTATTAGCATTTGTCTCCTTGGTATCTAGTACTCTTTTGTTCTTTCTGAAGAAATACAGCATTACAGAGAAATTCAAGTTAAAGCTCCCTTCAACCAACATCCCATTTCCTGTTCCTGCCCAAGAGTTCTCAGAGGCAGAGTGTTGTAGTTCATGCTTTTGTCTTTCAGTGTTAAATACCCATGAATGATAGAGGCATCACACTACATTAGTCTTTGTCCCTGGTCATTTGATGTATTTACAGAGATCCGTATTTATTCCTTTTAATTGCCATGTACAATATTCCATTATTAAATATATTAAACATTGAATTACTTTGTGATACAGTCCCCTACTACAGGTATTTACATTCTTTCCAGCGTTTTGCTAACCAACAAAACAAAAAATGCTCGGTCAACATCTTTGCATGTTTCCTTGTACACATTGGCAGGAGTTTCTCCAACGTGTATACGCAGCAGTAGAATTGCTGGGTTATCAAACAGGCTTATTTTCAATTTTAGAAAATATGCCATTTTTTCCTCCAAAGTAGATACACTAATTTACATTCCCACTCACAGTTTTTGAGTATCATTTCACCCAAATCCTTGTCAACACTTGATATTGTCACACTTTAAAGTTTTTGACAGTCTGTGGGTGACAAATTATATCTCATTGTTATTTTAATTTGTATTTCTCTATTATTAATAATAGCTAACAATTACATAGCACTTATCCTGTGCCAGACATTATTCTAAGCAGTTTACATATATTAACTTAATCTTCACCACAGTGCTTTCAGATAGTTTCTATTGTTCTCACTCTCATTTTACAGATGATAAAATGAGTTTTAATACCGTGTCCGAGCTTTCACAGTCCATAAGGAGTGGCAGAGGCACCCCGGCTTGGCCCCAGTCTGCACTGTTCACCACCCTCTTATCCTGGGTCCCACATTCTGCTGAGGCCCAGTGTTCTTCAAGTGCTTTGGGCCATTTGTAATTTCTCTTCTATCAAATGCTCTAATTCTATCCTTAGCTAATTTTTAATTAGGTAATTAGTGCCTGTCTGTCTTCCTCCTTCCTCCTCCTCCCTCCCTCCCTTCCTTCCTCTTTCTTCTTTCTTTCTTTCTTTCTTTCTTTCTTTCTTTCTTTCTTTCTCCTTTCTCTCTTTCAGAAATTATTTTTATAGCCTGGATATCAGCCTATTAGATGTGATGCAGTAACTTTTTCTAAGATGGAACTTGCCTTTTAAAGTTCCTTATTTTCTGCTTGTAATTTTGTTTTTGCCATACCCTTCTTTAAAATATGTTTCTTGCCAACTCTCCCCCACCCCCCAATTTTGAGCCAGTGTTTGAACTGGTTTGAACTCTCTTCACTGTTGTCCATGTCCTGGTGACTTTTGTTGTTTGATGTTTACATCTCAGTTCTCATATAAGTTCAAGACATGATTCACCAATTGCTTCAGAGACATCTCCGCTCGAATCTCCCTCTGTTCCCTGAAACTTCAGGTATCTTACATGACTCCATCTTCTCAAATATAGATACAGATCATCACCATTCCAACAGCCACTGTCTCACCTAAGTATGTGATCACTCAGAACTGTACCACTCTAGTAGATTCCAAATCACTGTCCTAAAGCTTCAAAAGCTTTCAGTGATCCCCCATTTTCTCTTAGTGCTTTCTTTTTATTCCCTCATGACCTGGCTCCATCATTAACTTGGGCTTTCCTGCCATTCTCCAAACGTCTTTGTTCCAGTCAGCTGCAGCCACCTGTCCTTGACGCAGGAACCTGCTCATTCCTCGTTCTAAGACAGCTCACACTGCCTCCCCAACCTGGGGTTCTTTCTTCCTGTCCTCTGCTACTTATGTGCCACTGTCCATCCGCATCCAGCTGTAGCCCTGCTTCTTTGCTGAGGTCTTCTCCATTGCTCCAGCCTGTCATCTTTGTGCACAGACCACCATTTGGATAACTCCTGTAACACTTAGTCACATGTTGCCTTGAATTGTTATTCAATGGTTTCATTAAGCTCTATTGTTGGATCCTGTAGCGAAGGGACTGTGTTTTAAATTTCTTTTGTGTAATCCACAACACCTCGCACAGCATGAAACACACATAAGATGTCAGTACTTTTTTTGTGTGTTTGAGATGGCTAGTGCACGGAAACCTTTTGCTCACAATGATATTGGCACACCTCTTTGCAAATAAATTCATTCTCTAGTCTCAGCTCTCTAATTTGGTAAGAAGCAGAGTTTCCAAGGCTATGTGTGAGTGGACCCATCTAACTCCTGCTTCTCAATGTGTAAGTTTTATCATTGCATTTCACACTATCAAGCATTAAAGAAACAAGGTGTTTTTTCCTGTTACCTCAATATCTACGATGACCACTTTGGTCCCCACCATTGTAGACCTTCACCAAATGCTAGCCTCATACACATGTGTCACACAAGGCAAAGGAGAAAGAGGAAGTGGCAGAGCCATCACATAACCTGTAATGGTAAAGGAATATTAGCACCTGTTTAAATAGTTAAAAAATAAATAAATAAATAAAGAAGAAGAATGCCAGTAGGTCTTTAGTTAATACTTGCTGAATGAGCGAGATTTCTAGCAGGAGCTGCAAGATTATGTTATTTCAATCAATCTGTGTAGGAAGAAAAAAAGGAGATTAAGATCTCTGTCTCTTTGCTGACCCTGAAAGTGAATCTCATAGATGTTCACTAGGGAGGAAGATTTCCGAAGTAGCCTGGGGCCTTCCCAGGACTGGCCTCTATCTGTATTGGAGCCCAAGCGCTCTGAGAAAGCACCTGGCTGTATCCTGCTTCACAGGAAGTGATAGGAAGCTCTTGTTTCTCACTTTTTCACCTAGGCAGCAGGCTCTGGTGTCCCTGGTCTCTATCTCCCTATCTCAGTCTTGAATTTTTTCTCTCTGCCTGGCATCCTTGGATTCAGCTTTCATTATGCCTCTTAGACACAGTGAAACATGTGCATCTCTTTTGAATATCTTTAAACTTGCTGTTGGCTGACTTCTTCTTGGACCAGCCCTGGTAATAGTAATTCTAGATCTTGGTTGTCCAGGATGTGAGTTCAGACCAAGAGGGGTATTTGTTAATTGATTTTTTTTCATTCCCCCCCCACACAAAATGTGTTCATATGTATGTACCCCTTCAAACCTAGACACTAGGATAATTAGGTTTCCAAACAACAAACAAGATACAGAGGAAACCCAACCTCATCCTGGGGCCTCTTTCTGCATTTTTTCTGTCCTGTTGAAATCACCCACTTACCATCCTGTGAGCTCAGTGACTAGACACTAAAATAGAATGGGTTGAGACCCACCCCCACCCCCCAGCAGCTAATCCAGCACTTCTGGAGGGGAGAAGAGAAGGGTCCAGTGACATGAGGGTGGCAGCTTGGGGAAGAGCCATTGATCTGGCAGTTTCTGCAGGAGGTGCATAACTAGGAGGCTGAGCTGTCTGCTGGAGCTATAGGAGAAAGGAGGGGCCTGAGGGTCAGTAGCAGAGCATTCTCCTTACTGTCCTTCTGCCCTACTTTCACTGTCCTTTCTTGTAGGAGAAACTGCTATCAGCATATTTTATAGTTAAAGAAAAACTTTTTCAGCATCTTTTTGTGCATATTTTGACACCAAATGTTTTGCATTTTGGTCATCCTGAAAGATGGCAAATTTATTCATATACAGTAAAATGTGGAAATGGTGTAATCAAATAATCAAGATGCGAATAAGCAGAAAGGCATATACAGGGAATACAGTTAGGGTGGGTTGGTTGCAGGAGCCAGGGTTAGTAAATAGTAGTGATCCAGAGGAGAGAAGTGGGATGGTCAAACACACTTGGATGCTACTGCTTGGGGGAAGCCATTTCCCCTCAGTTAGCACCTAACCCTCAAGTCAAAGGTGAGCCAGAATCTGGCTTGGCCCCTATAACTTGATTACAGAACTTAGATAAAGCCCAGTTCACCTGAGAAATCACCTCTACTTCCTGAAACTGTACTGTTTATCCCTTCTGTCTAGCCAGCATAGTGCTTTCCACAGAGTACATGCTGAATAAATACTTAATGTTTAATGAATGAACAAATAAATAGGAACATAGGGAACTTGTGTTGCTTTCATATTAAAGACAGGTAAGAGGATGATTCTAATTCTGGCTACCTACCTTACTCAGGTGGGATATTGTCAAATCACTGAAGGGTTATTCTAAGGTAGTATTACATTTTTAGGGGAAGAATAAGCTGGAAGTGTGAATTAAACTCATGTTTAATAATCTCAGTTTAGAAGTTTTTTTCCCCCACCCCTCTATTCCTTTAAGAAATAAAGGAACACAAAGAAGATTGTGACAGGGTCTGCAAGCTGATAAACAGCTCCCTGGTTTCTTCCTGGGTATAACTATGTTTCCTGGCCTCCTCTGCAGTTAGGGCAGCCAGGTAACTCAGTTCTGGACAATAGAAAATGAATGGAAATAATTTATGCCATTTTCAGGACAACTCCATTAAAAAAAGAGAATTTCAGGGGAACCTGGGTGGTTCAGTCAGTTAAGTGTCTGGCTCTTGGTTTCAGCTCAGGTCATGATCTCAGGGTCCTGGGCTCAAGCCCCAGGTTAGGGTCCATGCTCATTGTGGAATCTTCTTGAGATTCTCTCCCTCCAGTTCTCTCTTCCCATTCTCCCACTCACATGCTCTCTCTTTCTCTCAAATAGGTAAATAAATCTAAAAAAAAAAAAAAAATTCATACTCAGTCCTCCATGTTTTTTTTTCCCCCATTTGACTTGATGGTAACGAATATGGTGGCTTTGGGATCATGAACTGGGGAACAGAGAGCCACTAGTTAATAGAAATATGGGGTCCTGACTCCCACTTGAAGAGCCTCAAACTGAGTAGGAACATGTGTTTCCTACTTTATGTGATAAGGAATAAACTCCACTGAGATTTGAGAGCTTGTCATAGCATACCAGAAATAATCCAGGGATATAGTTATGCTATGTTATGAAGAAGAAGCCTGTTCCCTACTATTCTTCAGTGTAAATAAAACCAAATTGTTCTAAGTGCTTCATGGCAAAAGTGGATTAATTACTGAAACTTTTAAAGATTGCTCAAAAGGTTTTTGTTTTTGTTTGTTTTCTCCCTCCTAAGGAAAGTGCTTGGAGTAGAAGAGAGATGTAAGGATGAATGAGATATGGACGTATTCTTATGAGATCTTGACTGATTTTGATGCTTCTGATACTAATTTACCGACTTGATTTGGAGTTGAATATCTTGTGTTCATGTCTTGGTTTGAAAACTGGATTCAGAGCTCTCATTTACATAGTCTGCTCCCACTCATACCATTTACTTCAAGATCCCAATCTACATTATTTTCAATCATACCCCAGCAACCTGAAATAGATTGGTAAACTTAGTTGAGCGATTTTGATGCTCTTGACTCTGGATTCGATCTTGACTTGAATTAGGGCAGCCATAATGATTAACCTGGAGAAGTCAATTCTCTTTTCATGGTGAAATTTGGATTTGTGTTGGTTCCCTAAGCAAAGATGCAAAACAATTTATGTTGACTAAGGAGAGATCAAACAGTAAAGCAAATCACAACAGAAGTATACTTTGTGCTACATTCACTATTTCTGCAATTTGATTAATTCTAAATATGTAAGATGAAAGCCTCTAATAGGTTATAGTAATGACATCTTATCCATAGTAGGTTCCAGGTGCTTTCTCCTTGCCTCCTTAATAGGATGTACTTTGCTGTTCCAAAGCCATAGTTCCCAGGAAGAACCCCAATCAGAGGAATCAGCTGTAATCTGATTTCTGGATGGGATCAAAATGTTTACACTTGAATAACATGCACGCAGTCACTTATGCATGTATTGATAGACAAGAAGAGTCATAGAAGAAGCTAGCTTAAGCTACCAAGCACCTACATTCAGTATCTATTGTGCTCAAGGCACTGAATTACATGTGTTTGGGGAGGGTCCCTGGTAAGGGTGAGCAAGGCAGAGTGAAGAGCTGTCCCTATCTTGAAGGACCTTAGTACCAAATCTGAAAGAAGGATACCCAGATGCTTTTAAGTGCAGTTGGTAAATTCAGCAATAGAGACATGAATAAGACTACTAAGGAGGAGAGTTGGGGGAGACCTTCTGGAGGGGTGACATATGAACTTGGTAAATTGAGTAGGAGTTTACCAGTCAAAGGTTGAGAATTGGTTGGGATGGAAGTGCTGTGCAGCTTTCCAACACAAGACCCAGCTTAGCAAAGACATGAACTTTAGTATATATATATTAAATTATATACATATTAATATGTTACCTACTTATAGAAATATGTTCAGAATTTTTGTGGGGGTGTAGATTATCTCATTTTAAAAAATTGTATTCTTATAGAGTGATTTATTAAATAATTAAATTATTTTATTATGCTTTTCTATGATTTTTCTTGTTGGTACTTTCAAATAGGAAAAAAACTCAATCCTTTGTCAGTTTACATAGTCCGATTTGAGTTCAGATAACATGTATACCAAAATAGTTATCATATATTGAATATTTCCCCAGTTTTATTGAAAAAAATTGACATACATCACTGTGTAAGTTAAAATTATTATTTGATTTCCATATGTTGTGAAATGATTACTAAAATAGGTTCAGCTGACATTCATCTTCTCCTATGGATACAATAAAAAAGGGAAAACATCTCCTTGTGATGAGAACTGTTATGATTTATTCTCTTAACTTTTCTACATATCTAACAGCAGCATTAGCTATAATTATTATGCTGTATGGTACACTGCTGGTACTTATTTATGTTAGAACTGGAAATTTGTCCCTTTTGACCACCACGTCTAGTTTTCCTTCCACCTCTGATAAACATGAGTCTGGTCTCTTTCTCTATGATTTTTTTTTTTTTTTTTTTTTTTTTTTTTAGATTCCACATATAAGTGAAATCATGCAGTATCTTTCTTTCTCTACATGACTTATTTTACTTCATGTCTTCAAGGTCCATCCTTGTCACAAATGTAAGACTTCATCATGATTTATGGATGAATAATATTGCATTGTGTATAAACAACACAATTTCCTTGTCCATTCATCTATCAGTGGACCCTTGTCTCTGCTATTGTAAATAATGCTGCTATGAATCTGAAAGTGCAGATATCTTTTTGAATTAGTGTCTCCCCACTTCCCCTGATGGATATATTCCCAGTAGTAGAATTGTTGGATCATGTGGTAGTTCTATTTTTATTTTTTTGAGTCTGCTCCATACACTTTGCCATAGTGGCTGCACCAATTTACAATTCCAACAGTGTGCAGATTCCCCATTCTACCAGGCATGAGGTGATATCTCATTGTGGTTTTAATGTTCATTTCACTAATGACTAGTGATGTTGAGCATCTTTTCATGTACCTGTTGGCCTTTTGTATATCTTCTTTGGAGAGATGTCTACTCAGGTCATTTGCCCATTTTAAAAATCATTTTAAAATCATTATTATTTGATATTGAGTTTATAAGTCCTTCATATATTTTGGATACTAACCCTTTATCAGGTATATGGTTGCAAACATTTTTTTCCCATTTTGTAAAGGTTGTCTTTTCACTTTGCTGATGGTTTCTTTGTGCAGAAGGTTTTTAGTTTAGTCCCACTTATTTTTTTTATTTTGTTGCTTGCTCTTTAGGTATCATATCCAAAATATCATTACCAAATTCCATTTCAAAACATGTTATTCTCATGTTTTCTTCTAGGGATTTCATAGTTTCAGGTCTTATATTTAAGTTTTTATTTTTAATTTTTGTGACTGGTGTAAGATAAGGGTCCAGTTTAATTGTTTCATTCTTTTATATATAAATATTCAATTTTCCCAGCACAGTTTATTGAAAAGCTTGTTTTTTCTCCATTGAACATTCTTGGCTCCTTTGTCAAATATTAGATGATCTGTATACACTTGGGTTTCTTTCTGGTCTCTCAATTTGTTCCATTGGTCTGTTTGTTTTTATGGCAGTACCATACTGATTTGATGAGTATGACTTTAGTATAGCTTGAAATCAGGCAGTGTGATGCCTCCTGCTTTGTTCTTCTTTCTCTGAATTTCTTTTGCTATTTGGGTTCTGTTCTGTATAAATTTTAGGAGTATTTTTTTCTGCTTCTGTAAAAAAAAAATTGCCATTGGAATATTGCTAGGGATTGCACTGAATCGTGGATGATTCAGTGTGGATGACTCTTCATAGTATTGACATTTTAACAGTATTAATTCTTCCAAACCGGAAATACTGGCTTTCCATTTATTTGTATTTTCTTTGATTTTTTTCATCAATGTCTTGTAGTCTTCTGGGTAAAGATATTTCACCTATTTTAGTTAAATTTATTCCAAAAATTATATATTTGATTTTATTTTTTTAAGTAATTTCTGCACCCAGTGTGGGGCTTGGACTCACAACCTCAAGATCAAGAGTTGCACTGCTCTACTGTCTGAGCCAGCTAGGGACCCCAATATTATATTGTTTTTGACACTACTGAAATGGAATCAATTTCTCTTTTTTTTCCAAAAAACTCACCATTAGTATATAGAAATGTTACTGATTTTTGTATATTAGTTTAGTATCTCACAACTTTACTGAATTTATTGACTAGATGTCACAGTTTTTTGGTTGAGTCTTTAGGATTTTCTATATATAAAATCTTGTCATCCACAAATAGAGACAATTCTACTTCTTATTTTCAAATTCTGATGTCTTTTATTTCTTTTACTTGCTTGAT
This sequence comes from Martes martes, assembly GCF_963455335.1. Taxonomy (NCBI): domain Eukaryota; kingdom Metazoa; phylum Chordata; class Mammalia; order Carnivora; family Mustelidae; genus Martes; species Martes martes. Next base: position 88,161,832 of record NC_137898.1, read on the forward strand.
TGCTATAGCTATCAGCTATCAGAAGAAAGGAGATAATAAAGATAATAAAGGTATATCAGTTAAAATAATAAAGTTTTGTCAGTACTGTGCTGAGTAGGAGCAGAGAGGTAGACAATCTTGTCTTATTCCTGATTTTAGAGGAAAAGCTTTCACCATTGAGTATGTTACCTGTTGGGTTGTCCTATATGGCTTTTATTATGTTGAGATATGTTCCTCCTATATTAAGTTGTTAATAGTTTTTATCAGGAATGGATGTTGAATTTTGTCAAATGCTTTATCTGCGTCTATTGAGACAATCATATGATTCTTTATTCCATTTTATTAATGTAATTTATCAGATTGATTGATTTGCCTATGTTGAACATCCTTGCATCCCAGGGATAAATACCACTTAATCATGGTGAATAATCATTTTAATGTGCTGATGAATTCGGTTTGCTAGTATTTTATTGAGAATTTTTGCACCTATATTCACCAGGGATATTGGATTTTAGTTTTCTTTTCTAGTAGTGTCCTCTTCTGGTTTTGGTATCAGGATAATGCTGGACTCATAAAATGAGTTGGAAAGTATTCCCTCCTCTTGATTTTTTTTGGAAGTTTTGAGAATGATTAGTGTTAATTCTTCTTTAAATGTTTGGTAAAATTCACCAGTGAAACCATATGGTCCTTAGCTATACGCATTGGGAATTTTTTTTTTTTTTTCCTGATGCAGTCACTCTATTAGTAACTGTTCTATTCAGATTTTCTGTTTCTTCCTGATTCAGTCTTGGTAAATTGTATATTTCTAAGAATTTTTTTTTCATTTTCTCAATGTTGTTCAATTTTTTTGGTGTATATTTGTTCATCTTATAATCCTATGAATTTCTGTTACCGGTTATAATTTCTCCTTTTTCATTTATAATTTTGTTAATTTGGATCCTTTCTCTTTTTTCCTCGGTTAGTCTGGCTAAGAGTTTACAATTTTGTCTTTCAAAGAATCAACTCTTAGTGTGGTTAATCTCTTTTTAAAGAATCATTTTCCTGTTTTCTATTTCATTTATTTCTGCTCTAATCTTAATTATTTCCTTTCTTTTGCTAACTTTAGGCTCACTTTGCTCTTCTTTTTTCTAGTTCCTTAATGCATACAGTTAGATTGTTAATTTGGTGTCTGACTTGCTTCTTAATGTAGAGGTTTATTAGTAATGACTTCCCTCTTAGACCTGCTTTTGCTGTATCCCACAAGCTCTTGTATACTGTGTTTCTATTTTCATTTGTTTCAAGAAACTTTTTTATTTCCCTTTTATTTTTTTAAATTTAATTTTATTTTTTCAGTGTTCCAAGATTCACTGTTTATGGACCACACCCAGCACTCCACGCAATACGTGCCTTCCTTAATACCTGCCACCAGGCTCACCCATCCTCCCACCCCTGCCCCTCCCAAACCCTCAGTTTGTTTCTCAGAGTCCATTGTCTCTCATGCTTCATCTCTCCCTCTGATTTCCCCCTGTTCACTTCTCCTCTCCATCTCCCAAAGTCCTCCGTGTTATTCCTTATGCTCCACAAGTAAGTGAAACCATATGATAATTGACTGTCTCTGCTTGACTTATTTCACTCAGCATAATCTCTTCCAGTCCAGTCCATGTTGATATGAAAGTTGGGTATTTATCTTTTCTGATGGCTACATAATAGTCCATTGTATATATGGACCACATCTTCTTTATCCATTCATTTGTTGAAAGACATCTTGGCTCTTTCCACAGTTTGGTGATTATGGCCATTGCTGCTATGAACATTGGGGTACAGATGGCTCTTCTTTTCACTACATCTGTATCTTTGGGGTAAATACCCGGTAGTGAAATTACAGGCTCATAGGGTAGCTCTATTTTTAATTCTTTGAGGAATCTCCACCCTGTTTTCCAAAGTGGCTGAACCAACTTGCATTCCCACCAACAGTGTAAGAGAGTTCCCCTTTCCCCACATCCTCTCCAACACTTGTTTCCTGTCCTGTTAAATTTTGGCCATTCTAACTGGTGTAAGGTGGTATCTTAATGTGGTTTTGATTTGAATCTCCCTGATGGCTAATGATGATGAACATTTTTTCATGTGTCTGTTAGCCATTTGTATGTCTTCTTTGGAGAAGTGTCCATTCATGTCTTCTGCCCATTTTTTTTTTTTTTTTTTGCATGATTATCTGTTTTTGGAGTGTTGAGTTTGAGGAGTTCTTTATAGATCTTGGATATCAGCTCTTTGTCTGTAGTGTCATTTGTGAATATCTTCTCCCATTCTGTGGGTTGCCTCTTTGTTTTGTTGACTGTTTCCTTTGCTGTGCAGAAGCTTTTTATCTTGATGAAGTCCCAAAAGTTCATTTTTGCTTTTGTTTCCTTTGCTTTTGGACACATGTCTTGAAAGAAGTTGTTGTGGCCAATGTTGAAGAAGTTACTGCCTATGTTCTCTAGGATTTTGATGGATTCCTGCCTCATGTTGAGGTCTTTCATCCATTTTGAGTCTATCTTTGTGTATGGTATAAGAGAATGGTTGAGTTTCATTCTTCTATATATAGCTATCCAATTTTTCCAGCATCATTTATTGAAGAGACTGCTCTCACCACTGTTGTTCAACATAATACTAGAAGTCCTAGCCAGAGCAATCAGACAACAAAAAAGAAATAAAAGGTATTCAAATTGGCAAAGAAGAAGTCAAACTTTCTCTCTTTGCAGATGACATGATACTTTATATGGAAAACCCAAAAGACTCCACCCCCAAACTACTAGAACTCATACAGCAATTCAGTAATGTGGCAGGATAAAAAAATCAATGCACAGAAATCAGTTGCTTTCTTATACACTAACAATGAAAACATAGAAAGGGAAATCAGAGAATCAATTCCATTTACTATAGCACCAAAAACCATAAGGTACCTTGGAATAAACCTAACCAACTGTACTTGAGGAACTATAGAACACTCATGAAAGAAATTGAAGACACAAAAAGATGGAAAAGCATTCCATGTTCATGGATCGGAAGAATAAACATTGTTAAAATGTCTGTACTGCCCAGAGCAATCTATACTTTCAATGCCATCCTGATCAAAATTCCATTGACATTTTTCAAAGCGCTGGAACAAATAATCCTAAAATTTGTATGGAACCAGAAAAGACCCCGAATCTTTAAGGAAATGTTGAAAAAGAAAAACAAAGCTGGGACACATCATGTTACCTGATTTACTACAAAGCTGTGATCACCAAGACAGCATGATACTGGCACAAAAACAGACACATAGACCAATGGAACAGAGTAGAGAGCCCAGATATGGATCCTTAATTCTGTGGTCAAATAATCTTTGACAAAGCAGGAAAAAATACAGTGGAAAAATACCAGTTGGAAAAGAGACAGTCTCTTTATTTCCCCTTTAATTTATCCTTTGATCCATTGGTTGTTCAGAAGAATGTTTTTTAATTTCCTCATGTTTGTGAATTTTCCAGTTTTTTTCCTTACTATTTATTTCTAGTTTTTTTTTGGCATTGTGGTCAAAGAAGATAGTTGGTATGATTTCAATCTTCTTGAATTGCTAAAACTTATTTTGTGGCCTGACATATGGTCTTTCCTAGAAAATTTTTCATGTGTGCTTAAGAAGAATGTGTATTTTGCTGTTTATGTATAGAATGTTCTGTATATGTCTGTTAGATCCATTTCATCTATATTGTTGTTCAAATCTGCTGTTTCTTTATCAATTTCTCTGGATAATCTATCCATTATTGAGAGTGGCATATTAAAATTCCTATGTACAATTGTATTACAATTTATTTCTCCTTTTAATTGTTAGGTTTTTGCCTTATATATTTAGGTGCTTCAATTTTGGACACAAATGTTTACAATTGTTATATATCTCTCTCTCTTTTTTTTAATTCTTTTTTTTATTTGAGAGACAGGCAGAGAGAGAGACAGAGGGAGAGGGAGAAGCAGGCACCCCACCTAGCAGGGAGCCAGATGCAGGGCTTGATCCCAGGACCCTGGGGTCATGACCTGAGCTAAAGGCAGATGCTTAACTGACTGAGCCACCCAACCCCCCCTAATTGTTACATCTTCTTGGAGTATTGACACCTTTATCATTACATAATAATATTCTTTGGTTTTGTTTGTTTTTACAATATTTAGTTTGAGACCTTTCTTGTCAGACATAAGTATAACCATCCCTACTTATTTTTGTTTGTTTGTTTTTGTTTTTGTGTTACTATTCCCTTGAGAGGTCTTTTCCATTCCTTCATTCTTAGTTTATGTATGTCTTTAAGGCCAAAATGGGCAACATATTGTTGAATCTTGGTTTTTAATCCATTTAACCATTCTATGTCTTTTGAAGAATTTAATCCTTTTATGTTTAAACTTATTATCGGTAGAAGAGAACCTACAATTGCCATTTTTTTACTGTTTTCTAGTTTTGTAGATCTATTGTTCCTTGTTTCTTATCTTACTGTCCTTTTTTTTGTGTGTTTTGATGTGTTTTGGTATCAGTATGCTTTGAGTACTTTATCGTGTTCCTTTGCATAATTACTACAGGATTTTCTCCTGTGGTTACCATGGCACTTACATGAAATATCTTAAAATTATAACAACCTATTTTAAACTGATAACAACTTAAATTCAATAGAATTCATAAACCTTACATTTTTACTTAACTTTCCCCCTCACATTTTATTTTTTTATTTTTAAATTTAATCTTATTTTTTCAGTGTTCCAAGATTCATTGTTTATGTATCACACCCAGTCCTCCATGCAATATGTGCCCTCCTTAATACCCACCACCAGGCTCACCCATCCACCAACCCCGCCCCTCCAAAACTCTCAGTTTGTTTCTCAGCATCCACAGTCTCTCACGCTTCTTTTCCTCCTCCGATTTCCCACAATTTACTTTTCCCTTCCTTCTTCTAATGTCCTCCATGTTATTCCTTATGCTCCACAAGTAAGTGAAACCATATGGTGATTGACTTTCTCTGCTTGACTTATTTCACTCAGCATAATCTCCTCCAGTCCCGTCCATTTTGATTAAAAAGTTGAGTATTCATCCTTTCTGATGGCTGAGTAATATTTCATTGTATATGTGGACCATATCTTCTTTATCTATTCATCTGTTGAAGGGCTTCTTGGCTCTTTCCACAGTTTGGTGATTGTGGATATTGCTACTATGAACATTTCCCCCTCGCATTTTAAATAATTGTTACAACTTACATGTTTTTATGTTGTATTAATAATAACAGATTGTTGTTGTTATGGTTTTTAGTGTTTTTTAAACTAGTTTTAAGTGAATTATGCATCACTATTACATATTGCATAATGTAATTTTTTTTTCCAATTTGTCCCATAGTTCCTATAACCATTCCTCACTCTTTTTCTTTCTTTTTTCTTTTTATCTACTCTTTCTTTCCCAATGTTCTTGCCATCAGGTCATGGATTCTTTCTTCTGCATGGTCAAGTCTACTTTTGAAACTCTCTATTGAATTCTTCACTTTAGTTACTGAGTTTTTCAACTCTAGAATGTTTGTTTGTTTTTGTTCTCTTAATTCTGCATACATTATAAACCCTACCCTACAGTATTGTATTTGTTTTAAATATGGGTAGTCCTAGCTTTGCACAGTTTTGATAAATATAAATTTGAGTTATCATATTTATTTAACTAGTATCAGTCTCCTAACAATAGAACTTATATTTCAGTTACCACAATGAATAATTACATAAAATCCAAAGTTGACTGCTAACTTTTCAGTCAACAAATCACAACAAAAATAGTAGGGGGTGTATCACAATTAGTAACCAAGTATGGCTCTTCTTGCTAAGTTTGTTCATGACTATGTCACCTTGTACTTGTTATTTAGTTAACTCACAGACAGCAAAGTATGTAGGTGTCTCCTAGTGAGAGACCCACACAGTATTGTACAAAAATGGATAATCAAAATTGTGCAGAAATTGGCCAGCAAAGACGGAAGTGCAACAAAGAAATGAAAAGTATTAAGGCAATAAGTAAAACTTCATTGGAACTTCAGCAGAGTTACCGAAGAAATACTTGACCATTGGGAAATGTTGATACTGCTAGCATTTGAGACATTCTAGATATTCAGCCAAAGGATTTAGTGAAGGCAAAATTACAATCATAAATGAAGAATGTAGTTGTGATTTAAAAAGGATGATCCTGCCTTCAAAGAAATAATGCCACCCCAAAAATAAATGAATCACATTTCAAAAACTCTCAGAGATACTTCATGACATTGAAAGTGCAAAGTCTTAATCAGTTAAAAATGTAATCTGTTAGGAACTGATCCAAACTTTAAAAAGGAGTTAAAATTTTTCCAAGGCATAGAAAAAATATTCACTCTGTATCATAAGTTAAATGAAGAGAAGGCAAACACTCTTCAAGCTACTCCTGATATTTGTTTTTGCAATGAAAATATTTCAATTCTCAATGTTTCTAATGTTCTCAATTACAGTATACTGAATAAATAGTAATTTTGCTATTTACCCCACTTTCTTATGCATTTACATAATCAACAATAAGAGAGTTAATATTTTGACAAAGAATTTCAAAAAAGATTGTGGAACATCATAATTTTCTCATCAATTATTAATATCACTTTTTATGGTTTCAAGGGGCTTAGTCATTTTTATAATTCCACACTATCATGATAAGTAAGAACTATTTGGGGCTAGATGTCTTTTTTTTTTTCCCCCATTTATTTATTTATTTATTTATTTGACAGAGATCACAAGTAGAGGCAGACAGAGAGAGAGGAGGAAGCAGGCTCCCTGCTGAGCAGAGAGCCCCATGTGGAGCTCTATCCCAGGACCCCTGGATCATGACCTGAGCTGAAGGCAGAGGCTTTAACCCACTGAGCCACCCAGGCGCCCCCTAGATGTCTTTTTTAAGGAAATAATAAACAAGAAAAAATATAGTATATTCTATTTACTTACTTATTCACCATTTCTGCTGCTCTTCTTGCCTCCCTATAGAACTGAGCATCCAAGTGGTATTATTCGTCAGCACTCTTTGCATTATATATCTGGTGTTGAAAATTATTTCAGCCTTCATTTATTTAAATATGTCTGTATTTCATCCTCATTTCTGAGGAATATTTTTACTAGATACAGAGTTCAAGATTGAGAGATGATGTTCTCTGAGCCCTTAATGTTGTTACATTGTCTTCCGGTGACAATTGTTTCTAAGTTGGAAATAAATCTGATAATCCATGTGGCTGTTTCCCTATCTGTAATATTTATCTTCTTACTACCACAATAAGCTGTTTCAATATTTTCTGTCTCTATCTCTCTCGGCCTTTTTTTTTTTTTTTTTTTTTTTTTTAGCAGTTTGCCTATGTTGTGACTAGCTACGATTTTTCTTATATTTATTTTGCGTGGGTTTGTTGAACTTCTTAAATTTAAAAGTCGGTATTTCTCACCAAATTTGGCAAATATTCAACTATTGTACTTCAAATATGTTTTCTGTTGCATTCCCATTCTTTTCTCTAGTAACTATTATTTACATGGTAAACTGTTTAAATTTGCCCCATGGATCCCTAAGGCCATATTCACTTTGATTAAAATTAGATACTTCTTTAAAATTTTACTTATTTATTTATTTATTGCATTGAAACATAATTGACATGCAACACTGTATAAGTTTAAGGTGTACAGCATAATGACTTGACATACATACATTAAAAAATAATTGCCACAAAATATTTAGTTAACCTCCATCACCTTATATACTAAAATTCTTTTTCTTTTGTGTTGAGATTGGATAGTTTTTATTGATATCTGTCAAGCTTACTGACTACTCTGCTACCTCCAATCTACTGTTAAGACTGGAAATTTTTGAAATTTTAGCTATTGTACTTTTTTCTCATAGAATTTTCCTTTGGTTCTTTTTTGTTACTGTTGCTTACAATGTTCATTTATCTTTTGATAGTTTCTGTTTTCCCATTAAGATCATGTCTTCCTTAAAGTAAAAAAATAATTCCAACATATTTATAAAAACTATTTTAAATCATTATCTGCTAAAGCCAATCTGGGTAATTTGAGGATATGTTTCTATTAACTACTTTTTTTCATTATTATGGGTCATATTTTCCTATTCTTTGCACACTAGTGATTTTTTTATAATTTGGTGGGCTTTGTTGATGATACACAGCAGAGACTGGATTCTGTGATTTTTCTATGAAAAGTGATACTTTTTTACCTAGAATGTAGTTCAGTTACTGACTTGTGGTCTTGTTTTATTGGGATGATCTGTGGAAAGACTGTGGTGTTTCCCAAGTTCCTCTAACAACAATACTCAACTTTAAACTCTAGTTCCCAGGAAGATTTAGGCAGTACTTACCTTTAGACTTTATTAGGATGCTTTGCTCTAGGGCTTGGTCCTTAATCCTAATGAATGGTCTCTCTGGTGTCTCAGCTAGATTCTTGAGGGAGTAACTGAGATGTTAATGAGATCTATCCACTCAAATGGGGCAATACTCCCAATGTTCATCAAGAACTGCTTGAACTTGAAAATCATTCTTTTGTTCTCAGCCTGTAGAATTCAGTCTGTGGTAAGTCTTGTCTAGCCCCACCCTGGACACCTGGAACTCAGACTTTGGCTGAGGGTGTAGACTCATGGCAACAGAAATGTGTTTCTCCTCCTCTCTCTCTTTTTTTTTTTTTCCCCCCTTTAAGAATCCCAGCCTCTTAAACTATCCCAAAGTGAACTCCACATTTTTAGGGTAGTAGAGCTAATGTGTCATGTTTAGACTTCACCTTGTGGTGCTAAAGTCAGCAAATTATCTGCAGGCACATGTATGGTAATCATGGGGTTCATCTCATGAGTTTTCCCTCTCTCAAAGTTTGAGGTTTGGGACTGCCTATTGTCCAATGCCTGAAAACAATTGCTTAATGTTTTCATTCAGGTTTATGGTTATTTCAGGTGGAGTTAGTCTACTGCCCACTAATATGTCTTATTCAGAGTGGCAATCTCACATTCTATTTTGAATTGATCATTGCCTAAAAGCCAGAGGCCAAGTGCCTAGGAAAAAAAAACCAAAAAACTAATTTGGCACAGTCCTCATCCCTGAAACATCTACAAGAGAGCATCTGACACCTTGTCATTCATTTTCTACTCAGTCTGACTTTTTCTCTATTGATATAACATTAAGACTGAGAAAATTTTTTTGGTGATACTTATGAATATACGTAAAGTTCATCCCAGTGTTTCATGAACCCAGGAATAAGTCTTGGTTGTCATATTCTATATAGTCACTGCATAGTCACTTTCATGAGAATATTAGCATGATAAAACAATGAAATAAACAAAAACAAACAAACCATATTTTCTTGATTCTAAGGTGCACATTGCCCTCATTTTAATGGTTCTGAAATGTTAACGTATCTTACAAGAGAAGTTTAAATTTTTTGATGCCGTAAGAAGCTAAAATAAAACTGATGATTTGTCTTAAAACCAATGCATTTTATATTCAAGGAAATATATTTGTTGGCATCTAGTAATTTGTACTCTACTTCAGTTGCTGTTTCATTTGTTTCCAAATTTCCAAATATTTTCCCATACAGTCTCAGTAGAAATTGCCTCTTTTCTTCATAGAAGATAAAACAATAGGAAATTGTTTTTTGGGGTTTTTTTTTTGTTTTTTTTTTTGGCGGTAGCGGTAGATTTAAAGAAAATATTAAGAGAAATATCCTGACTTCAACATGGTTCTGAGATGTTGAAATGTATCTGTAGGTGAAAAATTTTAAAAAAAATTAGGTTTCGTGACATATAGGACAAAACGTGTTAATAAAAATGATGATGATGATGAATGATGCTCGATTAAGTGGGGTCTTACATGGGAATAGGAAAATTGACCTGAAGACCCAGATGGTGCTTGTTTTGAGCTCTAGAATTCTATTCCCGAAGTCATGATTTTAATTCTTCCTATAACTAGGTATCTCCTGACCAATACAGACTAGCACAAATTATAACAGTTTACTATGGAAGATTGACTATGAGCATATTGTTCACCTACCATAGAATAACATTTCCCATCACATCCTCATTTCTTGTTTAAGAAAATAAATGCTTCTCTTATCTTGACATGTTTATCATTGCGTGCCTGAGCTAATTATCTCTATGGGCTCAGTTTAACTCCTAAAACTGATAAATTATTATCATGTCCTCTGGAAATGATGCATGCCACACATGTACAGCTGTGTGCCAGAAGAAAAGCATTTTTTGAAATCTTCATCTGCATAGTTTACTGGAAATTGCATATTGCATTAAAGACCACTTGCATACATGACAACATATGCTAAAACTATATACATATAGACAGAGTCTTAAATGTATGATATGATATGTAGTCTTACATGTATTATGTTAGTCTTATATGTATAAATGCAAAATATGTATGTGTAATATATATGTGTGTGTATTGAATTTGCTTTTTTTTATACAGCTGAAACTTAGTAATGATCTCATCAACTTAGCTGAGATGTAAGGTATTCTATTTCTCATCTGTTTATTTCTAAATTTTCTCCATGTCAGGTTAAAATTTAATAACTCTTCCCTCCCTCTGTCTATGTCTTCTAATCTAAACCCTTAAGGCATCTTAGCAGCTAACAGGAGAGATAAGCAGCATTCTTTCTGTAATTGGCAAAGTTAGGGTACTCCATTTTCATTACGACTTTAAAACTGCCAAAACTACTGTGCTGGCACAGAAACCCGGGACAAAACATTATCAGAGAGGATTTCATTCGAACCACAAGCTTTGTCATTCATCTCTTTCACATAGGGCCTAGACTAGCCATTCAGAGTTGGAGCTACCAACTAGAAAATGACAGGGTTGGAACAACCTTCCACAAATGTTCCTTGGTCTTCAGGTCCCCTTGAGTATTATCTCTTTTCCTGTCTCCAAGAATTATGCCCATACCTTGGTCCAGTTGATATTTTGAATGAATGATTGATGATATTTGCAGGCTGGCATGGATACAAGCTGAGTGAATTGGGGACTATCTACATGGCAAATGGCCCTTCTGAACATGTTTTAAGCTCTATTTCTCTAAAAAATACTACCATCCCTGAGAAATGTAAGATTATTGATGTTTTAGAAAAATGGAATGTGGTATTTATGACATGAAAAATTGGTTGTATAAAGAAGGGGGCTACACAGAGGGGCTGTGAATCCAACTACAACCCACAGTTCTAATATCCTGTTGCTTAGATTCCAAGGCCTATGTGGTGGTTTTTTTTTTTTTTTTTTTTCAGTCTCAGAGACCTTTAAATCCCCATGGTTCCTAGTTACTTATATGCAGTGTATTCTCTTAATTCCCCTGGCAGACATTTTCTCACACACTTGGAGGTTAAAGGAAGGGGAAAAAATTCTCCAAAACATAAACCCCAAACTAAAAAACATAAGACAGAAATGTTGAAGCTGGGAGACCAGTTACTGTGGCAACTTGAGTTTGCCAAGTTCCCATCTCAGAGAGCTGGACCTTGCTTGAATTGGTTGCTTCTCGGATGGGCCTCAACCACTAGGTATATGACTCCAGCCAAGTGCATTGAAAAGGAAAACTGGATTTGGCATGGTCCCATCTCCTGGGAACATCATCTACATGAGAGCTACTGATTCCTTTGTTTAAGCCCATCTCCAACCCACATCCTCTCTCTGGGGAGTGTGGAGAAGGCCAGAAGCTTCCTGGCTATCGTTGTTGAGAAAAGAATTAGGAAAAAGGTAGGGAATTATCTGGTTTCTACAAGGAGAAGACTCTGTAGGGCCTTCGTAAAGCGTTTTTGTGCTGCTAATATTCTTTTCAACAAACATTTCTGGCATTTTTTCTAGGGAAAGGGAAGCATTCTAGTTGTTAGGAATAAAAATAGGAGCAAAATGGACCCTGTCCTTGAATTTCTGAAAAAAAGCATGGCAGATATACGATAGCAAATGATAAGTACAGATAATATTTTCAGAGTAGCTGAAAGACACTGAAGGCAGATGCCTGGGCAATCAAAGAAGATACCAAAGAGAAAATGGAACAAGAGCTGGGTGTGGAGGGGAAGTAACGGTGAGCCTAGAAGTGCTTGGTGATCATGAATGCAGGTTGGAGCTAGTAGGCTTGGATAAGACCTGGGTGTTGCCGAGTTTTTATAGTGGCATAAGGGAAATAAGTTAGGAATATCAGTTGAGGTTCAATTCTGGAGTGCCTTTAGAGTAAGACTAAAGAATTAATGAAACTACCATGAACGTTTTCTTAGCAAAGAATTCGACGGATGAAAATAAACTTTTAGGAAACCTGGGTGGTAAACTATTAGAAATAAAGGTATTGGAAAGAGAAGAACCAAAAAAGGGAGCTCATAGGATATTCTGTTAGTTTGGTTTTATTTACTCTTTTTTGAAAGCTTTTTATATTCTGGGATCTTCGCAGAAAAGGTAGAACCATTTTTGATTCAAGGTTTCACTAGCTCTTTCTTTCTCTTTTATGAAACAAACTGGAGTCTATCAGATATGTCTTTGGTTTGCACAGCTCAAGGAAGGTCCAGCATCAGTCTGCCAAAAAAAAAAAAAAAAATTCTATACTTACATCAACATTATTTATCTCAGAAAATAGAAGTTTGGCATTTTCTCTAGAGGAAATTACATCTGTAATTCCATCAAACCATTCCTCCTCACTAGCCATTCTGATTGGTCTGTTTCTCACTGGGAGATGGACCCCTGTGCTCTCCCTTTGTGAAATAACTTTACAAGTGAGGACTGCAGGATCCCACTTTCATTATTCAAGACAAGAAATATGAGTTCTCCAGTCATAAGCCTTTTAAAGATTTTATGCAAAAGAAATATGTTATCATTATTTTATTACTCTTACTACTATTGAGAATATTACATTTCAGTTCTATGATACTTTTTTATTTTCTAAGTACTCCTAAATAAATAATAAAATTCTCTAAACATCTACCAACTGTGGTAAACACCAGTATGAATTAATGGAACATCTGAATTCTAAAATACATTTTTTAAAAAGAAATGCCATTAACAGGATAAATAGATTCAAGCAGTAGTTGTTGGGGGGTGCTACCTGCTGGTGCAGAGGATCAACCCCTCTCTTATTTTTAGAGAAGTGTTGATATAAGGCCACCCAAATAAATAATAGTTTTCATCTCAGCTGATACAAGTGGCAGGAACAAACAAGGTGAATTGCAGTCCACAGGCTGGCATATGAGATACTGTCCTTGAACAACATCAAGTCTGCCAGTGGGATTGTCCCGCGTTTCTTTTCCTTTGCCACAATTCTAATTATCCTATAGCTGATATTCTGTGTAATGTGAACATGTCAGCTGTTACAATAGAAGGAAAGCAGAGACATGGGAGGGTGAAGTATCAGAACAGGGCAGGAGAGGCATTTCATTGTTTAACAAGGAATCAGCACTGATACCTCACATTTATCCCAAACTAAAAAACATTGCTCTCAAATGTGTATGGCTGTGACCCAACCAATAAGGATTCCTAGGGGAAGGAAGGTATTAAAAAATGATAGTAACTTTTATGACCCCTATTTCAGTTAATTATTACAAGAACGCAATGAGGTAGATATTATTATCCCAATATTACAGATAAAGGAACTGATGCTCAAAGATATCAAGTAATTTTCTGAGATCACCCAGCTAGGTGGGGATGGGGTTAAGGATTCAAATGCATATTTGACTGCACACCATGTGGCCCAGCCTATTCAATGAAAAGGTCCCTGGAAAAGAATTTGTAATTAACATAGAAAATGTACCTAAGTTAACGCTTCTACAGAGCCTGTGGAGGCCTGGATATATTATGCTCTTACAGGAAGTAAAACACTTTCTCAGTGATCCCTTATATGGCTTCCAGTGTCCAGACAGGAAATATAAATATGTGACTAGGGCTGAGTGAAAGATCCTGAGAAGCCATAGGGTTTGGAAGGGACTGGAGCATCCTGCCTGCTAAAGATAGCAAAATTGTCGCTTTTATACACACTGGGTGGTTAAATAAAATTTCAGTTTAAAATTCAGTAATTTCACTTTTCCACTAATGAATGTACAGAATTATTACATGTACTCTTCCATCATACATGTTAAAAAGGACCAGAGTTGCATAAGTATGAACTTGATGGGACCAAATCAAAGAAGGCTTTTTTTTTTTTTCTTTTTCCCTAGAACAATGAAACCGGAAGTACCGGAGAAAGTGTTATAAGACCCACTGTAATGTTAGGCCAACTTACAGATGAGACATGTCATGCCAAACTACACAGCTCATGAGTCATAAAACTCGTGCCCAGGTTCAGAATGGCTGAGTTCCAGCTGCAAAGGGAGACCTCCAGTCTGCTGCAATAATACAGTGAGATACTGGTCGACTGGCTAGAAGTTGGACAAGCTTTGGAAGCTGACACACAGCCATATTGAAGAAGGTAGAACAATTGCATATAATATTCTGAATAAGGAGAAAAACTTTCTTAAAGGGTTCTAACATAAATATTTTTACATGTAAAGAATTGTCTACATCTTTATGAAATTAAAAAGACGTTAGTCTGATAGGAATTTAAAATGATGCCGTCACTGTGGAAAACAATCTGGTGGTTCCTCAAAAAGTTAAACATAACATTATCATAAGACCCAGCTCCATTTTTAGGTATATACCCCAAAGAATTAAAAAAATGATTGTTCAATAAAACCTTGTGTGTACACTTTCATAACAGCTCTACTCACAATAGCAAAATGGTGGAAACAACTCAAATGTCCATCAGCAGATGAATGGATAAACAAAATATGGTGTATACGTATAGTGGATGTTATAGAATAAAATATTATTTGACTACTATAAGGTATAAAGTACTGACACATGCTACAACATAGATGAACCTTCAAAACATTATGCTAAGTGTAAGGAGTCAGTCACAAAAGACCACATATTATACGATTCCCTTCATATGAACTGTTCAGAACAGGTAAGTCCATAGAGACAGAAAGCAGATCTGTAGTTGCTTAAGGCTGGGGATGATGTGGGAATAGGAAGGTGGTAGCTAAAAGGCATGTTCTCTCCGTAGTGATAAAAATGTTCCAAAATTGACAGTAATGATGGTTGCACACAGCTGTGAATACACTAAAACCATTGAAACCTACAATTTCAGTAAGTACATTGTATGGTAGGTGGATTATATCTCAATAAATGTGTGTTTGTTTGTTTTTTTTAAGATACTAGTGTCATGTGACTCCGTGCCATCCATCCCATTTCAGGCAGTCTGCATTCCATGTTTCAGGCATGTTGGCATCAGGTGATTATAATGGCCTGTGATAGGGTGGCACCTTTCTTTCAAGGCTGCCAAGCAGTCTGCAAACACTAATTAAGCCTGTACTGGCAGATTGGTAAACATTGTTTTACCTCTTAGACAAACATTCTAGGAAAACTGCTCTGAGTGTCTCTGCATTGGTGAAACTGAGGTAACACTTCTCCTCCCGCTGATTGACTTTTAGAGCATTTTTAAGGATTAAGGATGCAGGAAGGGAAATCATATTTAGCAAACATCTACTAAGTATTTCCCATAGTATAGAACCTGGTATGAACACTGTATGTCGTTTATCTCTGACATCAACTCAGGAAGTAAGAATTGTCCCTATATCTCATGTAATGAAGCTGAGCTCCAGAGAAGTTGAGTGTACCAGTCAAGGTTCTTGATTCCAAGTAATAGAAATCTACCCTGATTAAGTTGAAGCTCAAAAGGCTTATTTTAGGACACCTGACAGAATCAATAGGAAGGTGGGAGCACAAAGAGGAGCTAGGGGGGAATGTGGAGGCCAAGAGGACAAGGGGTTTTCCCACTGGTACCCCCATCCCCAGTACCCTCCACACTGCCATAGCAGGTGTTGCCAACCCTGGATGCTTGGGGTCAATTCCTTAGAGTCTTAATTAAACTACTGCTTCTGTCATTAATCTCTGTCACTATATTTTGTTACAATCTTTTAAGACTCTAAATTCTAAGCTCACGCTTAAGTCGCACTGCTTCACTCAATGGCTGAGGTGCAGAAAGAGGGAATGTCATTCTAATTTACCTTTTGTAGGGGAAGGAGGGCCCATCCAGGCATCCCCAAAGAGGCTGAAGTTCAGGAGCTGGGTAGCCAAAATGACACAGAAGATGTGAACCTCTGATTCTAAGTCTAGTGTTCTTTCTGTTGCACAACTTGACCTCTCTCTCTCTGTCATTCCACTCAGGTGCATTTACTATGCACTGGGTAACTGCAGGTGCTGACCATGTGGAGAAAGGAGCCATACTCTCTCTCTCATTCAGGTTTAGACCAGTGGGGGAGATGATGAAAAGAAGACAAAATGAAAAGTGTGATGTGCCATATGGAAGTATTCCCACAAGCTTGTGGGCGCATCTAGGAGGGTTTCATATCCTAGACACCAAGGAATCAGGGAAGACGTCCTGAAAGGAGATATAGACCAATTCAGGGGAATTTGTTGGGCCCAAATTTTGGCTTTTGACTAAATTTCTCCCCTGCAGATTTCACGGTTTCCTCTTTCCTGTTAAGTATTTCCTGAAAGCATAAATAACCATCCTAACCACCTGTCATTTAAATCCCTTAAATGAGAGTGGATTTATTATTCTTAATGAAAAGAATTCTTATTATGGTGAAAATACTATAAAAGTCGCCAGGGATAGGTTCCTGCTTGCAGTGTCTTCATCAGACTTTCAGCACCTCACCTTGATATCCATTCACTCATGTATTCAACAGATATCCACTGGGCAGCTCCTTTTCACCAAGCCCAGTTCTAGGCACTGAGGATGCATAGTAAATAAGAAAAAGTGCCCACCGATGTCCTCATGGGGAAGGCACACACTAGACAAACAGGTATATAACATTGCATCAGGTGCTGATGATAAATGCTGTGATGAACAATAAAACAAGGTGAAGTGTTAGAGATTAACAAGACTGGATGGTCTATTATTCTAGAGAGAGGAGTCAGGAGCCAAATGGTTGGTGTTCATGAGCTGAGACCAGAAAATACTTTTTGTATCTCAGTGGGGGGGGCGGGGGGGGAGGCCAGATTGTGGTACTCTGGAAGGGGGTGACATGCATGGCAGTTTCTTTAATTAAGTTAGATTGAAAATTTTTGAAAAAGTGGGAGACTTTCTTTACAAATGACCATGTATGCATTCGTTATCCCATGGAATGTTCAAGGAGCTCAGTTGGACAGGAGTATAGAAAGGCAAGTAGTGAGAAGTGAGAAGTAATTTTGAAGAGGTAGGTGAGGACCACCCAGTAGAATGCCTTGTGCATTGTGCCAAAGAATTTGGAATTTCACTCTAATGCCTACCTCAGGGTAGGCATAAATATTTGTTGGATCCATACAAATGAAAAGCCCTGGGAAACACTAAGCAGGTTGAAATGGGAGGGTACAGATGTGATCAGATTTGTGTAATAAAAAAGTTTAATCCAGTGGCAAGATGGAGACATTATTTGAAGAGGCAGCAAAAATGGAGTCAGGAATACCAGTCAGCATGCTAGTCCCGAAATCCAGATTGGGTGGGGGGGGGGGGCATCTGGGACTCAGTTGGTTAAGCATCTGACTTTGGCTCAGGTCATGATCCCAAGCTCCTAGGGCTGAGCCTCACATACAGACTCCATGCTCAGAGGAGAGTCTGCTTGTCCCTCTGCCCCTTCTCTAGCTCGTACTCTCCTTCTGTCAAATAAAGAAATAAAATCTTAAAAAAATAAAAAATTAAAAAAGAAGAAAGAAATCCAAATGAAGGATGCTGAGGACTAGGCTAGAGCACTCAAGACAGCTGGAGAGGAGGTGCAGATTTTTGTTTTCTCTCTGATGTTAGCATCAGGCATGCCCTGTGTACAGAGAGAATTGGGTCAATGGTATCACCATATTTACACCATTTATTGAAAACTCCTATGAGACAATATATTGTAGAAGAGTGGAGATAACATTTATTTCTCAATGTAGAGTTTGTGAAGCCCTTATATATATTAGTATACTCAGTAACAGTTTTAAAAAATAAACTTCGTTTATTTAATTTTACGAGTTTCTCCCCCATGGCTGTGTCTGAGGTGGGTATGTGATAAGATTCAAGGATTTTTGGTTTTCAGTTTGCTCTTTCATTGCTTGTTGGATTCTAACAGGAATTCTGTGAGAAGACAGGAACTTCATAAATACTTTCCTTTTTATTACTGCCTCTCTGGGGTTCCTTCATCCCTAAGGCAGTAGAAACTAGCATCTGATCAAATCACTCTACAGTGTCCTGTCCTCTTGGAGTCAGAGATATTTCATTCAAAACTCTGGTTCCTCTCCTTGAAGCTATAGTTGGAGCATGATGACAGTGATTTACTGGTGTTCAATGGTCCAGCTCATACTGGAAAAGCAGCTGTCAGTGAGTTGCATGCTACTTGTCACCCAAATCCGAGGGTTTGGTGTTGGAGGTGGGCATCCTTCTCTCCCCTCCCCGATTATCATTAGAGATCAGCCAAGCAAAGTGGGGGGAGGGAGGAGTTTTGTCTCCTTTTTGTGATGACGAGGGAATGTATTGCTTTGTATTTGGGATCCAACACAATCAGGGGACTCTTAGACTGGGATCTTTGAGAATGGAATCTCTTGTAGACTCAATCTGGCTCATAACTTCTGGCTTTGCTAACGCTTTCCTACTTTGCTTTCTTCCATAGATTATGGTCTACTATGTGCCAAACATTGTTACAGCCACTGGTATGCAAAGAAGAATTGGCTCCTGCCCTAAAATTGCTCAGTTTGTTGGTAAAGAATGATAAATAAACAGATGACTAAAATAACAGTATAAGAGCTGTAGTGCAGATATATCTTTTCACTTTTAGAAGGTTTAAAAAAAATCCAGAGGCCTATAAATTTTACTTTAATTTCCTGTTAGAGAGTTTACAGATATATTTTAATGCTTCCCCAACCCTACATTGGGAAAAAAAAGCCCTTACCTTAATCTCTTAGTCTATATTTTTTCATAAAAGTCAATTGCCTAGTTCGAGTCACAAACACACATGTGTCCTAAGGGCCAGGCAGGTGACATGAATGAGTAGAGGGGCTTCACAGGGAGGGTAGAGACTGGGGCTTCTCCAGTGGGGGCAGCTGCTGCTCAGAACAGACAGATTGTTGCTGGGCAGAAATACTCCTCCAATGATGCCAGCTCTTATAATTTTTCAAGAGAAACTGGGTTTTATGTGAAATCTCTGATTTTTAAATGTTAGCAACTAACACCAATGAGGGAAAAAAAAAAAAAAAAAAAGGATGCAGTACCAATGAACATCTTCTTGGGCTGTATTGTCCAGAGCAATAGCAGTTAGTGTTGTCAGAGAAAGGTTTGTAGCCACTCCTCAGGATGGGTGTGAAGACTGTGGCAGAATTGCCTGGAGTTATCAAATAGCTCTCATCACTGAATAATGCCTTCGTTTTGGAGAGACAGAAAGGGAAACTCAAATACTTGTCATTTGCTTTCTTTCCTTTGTTATTGTAAAGCACTTTGCAGTATTTGAAGAAAAACAACTCAACTAAACAACACTATTTTTCCTCTGAAGATGAAAGAGGTTCCAGAGAACATCCACTGGAGGCTTTGACTAAATCTGGCCATCTTCCTATATGCCTTGACACCCAAATTGAGCAAGCTATTAAACTCCAAATTCTCCTTTCTAGAAGCAAGCTGAAGGGCTGAGGGCTAAGGGGCGCTGGCCATCCTGGGATAGGGTTCCCTTCTGACAACAAGTTCACCCAGCTCCGGGTCCTTTGATTCTTTGGACTCTGCCTTCCTCCCATGCCCTTCTCTCTCCTCTGTAGCACTACTGGGGGAAGCATTTGGGGTGGAGGTTCTGTCTTTAGGACTGTGCCCCTTGTGTTCCCACCCCTTGACTCTAGGTCCAAGTCATGCTTGATCTTGGACCATTTGAAATATAGCTGATGTGACCTTCCTTGAAATATGAGTGGGGCATGAGCCACTGTGAACTGTGGAGCTTCCCTCTCTCCCTAGGGAACAGGATGTGGTGTGGAGAGGCAAGCTTCCGGCCCGGGGGCTCTGCTCCTTCGGCAGGCTGTATTCTCCAGACTGTCAATGGGTGCCAGCTGCCCTTTTGCTTTCCACCAGCCAATGGCTATAAATACAGTCACATTTCCCACATACTGTATTTATGTTTCAGAAAATGTCTGCGTTGCATACGTAATGGAGGAGATATAATTATAATATTTCAAAACTGGCCAAATTTCGTGAAATATAAAATAACAGATGGCACCACACAATATTGGTGTGGTGCGCTTCATTTAAATCATAACTCAGGCCTGAAAATGTTCCCATTTGGTACAGGGTGGTGACGAGAGTGTATGTGCTGGGAGTTAGGGGGTGGTGTGGTTCCCCTTCTTTGTCCTCTCTAAGCTTTTCAGGGAAAGCAGAGTTACGAAGCTATGCATGCCGAGTAATCTCAAGTTTGGATCTTGTCAATCTATCAATTCATACCGGCTGGCATTTAGCTGACAAGTAGGAAGTGGGACTTCTAAACTTGGGTGGTATTGGCCCCTGACAGTTTCCCATTTTTACTTAACCACCAAGTTGTTGCTTAAGTTCAAAACCTTTAGACACTTATTCTATCTTTGACAGCAGTTCCACTAGATGATCCTGTGTTGTGGATTGTATGGCATGGATATGGTGGTCCCTGCTTTGTTTCAACTCCATTGCTTGTTCCCCACATTCACCCAAAGCCAACATAATCTGAAATCTCAGTGATCCTCAAAAGGCCTTTAGGATGCTAGAATTTAAGTGGGAAATTTATAAGCTTTCAAAGGCACAGGCTTATCTAGGAGAAAGGTCAGAGTAAGAGACTCCCGAATTACCCCAGTGCTCAAATCTTGTGCTAAACCAAATGGCTCATTGATTCAGATAGATAAGCATTCACGCAAATGCTTCTGTACAACGCAGATTCTCCAAGTGGTAGCATTTGGCTCCTGCTTTTTGTTTGTCGTCTCAATTGCTCTTCCCATCTCACTGAAGAAACAGTAAAATTTAGCAATAAGGTTTCAGAATCCTAAATTGTTGATGAACAATACAGGCTAAAGAGCCATGAATGCCTGTTGTTGGCCCTCCCAGCCTGTATGTGAAGTCTTTCATAACAGCCCTTATTGAATCAGAGGACAGCAGATAAGCCCCATTTGTGTTTCTGTGCTGGCTTCTCTGTGTCCATTCTTTTCTTGTTCCAGTCTTTACTTAGAACGAGATACCAAAAACCTGCTGGAGAAATTACAAGTGTTTGCAAGGCTACCATTAAATTAATAGTGTGACGAGAGTCAAAAGGTTAAGGTATTTCATTTTTCTTCTCTCTTTTCAGAGAAAAAAACTCATAAGGTCCATATTAGCCTTAAATTGTCTTTTCTCTCTATAGATCGAGATGTATCATTCTCTTCCTGAATTTTCTCCTCTTCCAGTCCCTCCAATCAAAGATGGAAACATGAGTGTATCCTGTTGTGTTATGATAATGTGCAAGGGAAATAGAAATCTCTTTATCAGTGGTAGTGCCAGGATGTTTATGTTGTAATAGCTGGGGAGAACAGAATAGGATGTGTGATGGCCTGGTGGGGCTCTAGGAAAGGGGCGAACTGACTTCTGTTTGAGACAAGCAGGTGGAGGCCATGACTATGATCTATGATTTGTCTGTATTTATCCAGGGAAATGCCAAGTTACCACAAAGAGTAAAAATAATCCCTGGGGGGTGCCTGGGTGGCTCAGTGGGTTAAAGCCTCTGCCTTTGGCTCAGGTCGGATCTCAGGGTCCTGGGATCAAGCCCCGCATCAGGCTCTCTGCTCAGCGGCGAGCCTGCTTCCTCCTTTCTCCCTCTCTACCTGCCTCTCAGCCTGCTTGTGATTTCTGTCAAATAAATAAATAAAAAATCTTTAAAAAAAATAATCACTGGGTATGACTTTGGAGGATGCATTTACCTTTCTGAATGGAATTATTTTTTTATAACTCCTGCCCATCACACATACTTGGGAATTAGTATGTCAAGAAATTATTGATCTTTGACCTGGTATGTCGCTCTCATGAGTGTTACCTGAGACAAGGACTAAACCTGTTTCTATGGCCCTGGTGGGCAGAACAATATTTAATGGGTGAGAATAATGGATTTGAGTAGTCTAAGTTTGAAAAGACTACTTTAAGAGGTAGTAAATTCCCTATCAACAGAAAAATTCAAGTTAAGTCCGGGTGGTCACTGGGCGGTGATAAAGTAGAAGGAATTCTAGAGCTTTGCTTCCCGGAGTACGGTCCCAGAACCAGATGTATCAGTATTACCTGGAAGCTTGTTAAAAAAGCAAACTCCCAGGCCCCCCTTAAGACTTTCTGAATCAGAATTTGCATTTTGGCAAGATGTCCCAGGGATTTGTATGCACAGTAGAATCTGAGAAGCACTGTTGTATAGGATTCCTTCTAAGGCTCAGACAAGTTTCTAAGTAAACCGTGTGAGATGCATGGGTTTAACCATGAACATATGAGTTGCTTTGGCACCCAGCACCAACTCGATTAGATAGACCATATAAAGAGAGGATGTAAGGATACTCCCGAAGACTCTTTCATTCACATATATTTTTCACGTAATAGAATCAGAGTTTTCCTTCCCATCTTCTGTCCTCCACTCTGCTCTAATCTACCGTGTGTGCTGGATTCACAGCAGAAGTTATTCCTTTGAGTTTGAACATTGAAGGACCCCATGAAGATGATAACATCTAAATTAGATGAGGTAATGCTTTAAACTGTTATTACCAATTAAGCTATTAATGTTAATTAGTGCATCAATTTGCTATCAGAGAGCGGGCTTATCATCTTTGTATTTCTACTACTTAGTATGTTGCCTGACAAATATTAATATATAATTTATTTTCTGTGATAGCTCTTTCCAAAAAAGGATTTGGAGTGGCATTACCTAGACCAACAAATACATGTTGAACTGGAATGTTTCAGACTCTGTAGGAATAAGTCAAGGGTCAGGCGGATGGAAGGATTTTTCACCTTATTTTCTGAAGATAAAGTCCAGAGAGATTTGGTCAACCATGGATGGTACCAAAGAAGGAGACAAGGGGAGTAATGGAGAGGAGTCCCTGAACTGATGTGTATAGATTTTTTTTTTAAAAGATTTTATTTATTTATTTGACAGACAGAGATCACAAGTAGGCAGAGAGGCAGACAGAGAGAGAGGAGAAAGCAGGCTCTCCATGGAGCAGAGAGCCCGATGCAGGACTCAATCCCAGGACCCTGGGATCATGACCTGAGCTGAAGGCAGAGGCTTTAACCCACTGAGCCACCCAGGCGCCCCAGATGTGTATAGATTTTTTTAAAAAAACTTATACAAGTGTATCTTATAATTTTTCTGCTTTTCTGTACATTTGAAATACTTGTTAGTTAGAAATAATTTTCTAGATTTGATTATTTCTTGAGAAACAGGAAATAATTAGATGATCAAACTGCAGAGAACATTCAAATTGACAATGTCTGCATAGAATTTTAGTGAGTCACACAAAGAAAGTGCTCCCACTGCATTTATGCTCCTTGTCTTTTCCATAATGGGCTCGAGAACTGGAATTGTGGGTCAGTGTTTACAAATCCAAATGCGATATCGTGAAGTGGTAAGATTGCAAGTTCTAGATCCAGAACATCTGCATTCAAATCCTGGCTATGTCTCTTATTTGTTGGGTAATAGCCTTGAGCAAGTGTCTTCATCTATAAAATGAAGAAATAGTAGGACTAATCCACAGTTTTGCTGGGGGGATGAAATGACATAACACCCTGTATTTTGCCCAGTGTCTTGCTTTTAAGTGGTAAGCAAATACTAAGTGCTGTTGTCACTGCCATTTTTGTTGTTATTGTCTTCTATGGCATGTTACCCAAGCTATTTGAACTACCATTCGACTACAGTCATACACTTCGTAGCCTCAGAACATCACAGACCTTTTTATGGCTTCTTAGTACCACCTAGATATTTCTGAATCTGCCATTCTCTCTGATTGGTTTGTGTGCTCTTGATACAGGCTTTACCATTGTTTTGCAGATACAAGTAGTTTCTTAGAAAACCTTCATTTTTATAGGGGTAGGGAAGATCTACATTCCCTTATAAGAAGGGGAAAAAGCAGGAGGTATTTTATTTAATACTCATTGCCATGTGATTGTTAAATATGCTCTCCAGGGAGCCTTCAGGCATGAGAACAAAATACTACAGATGGAACTAAGTGGAATAAGTTGTGATCTAGCTCCTTACACACCCTGCAAGCAGAACTCTTCCCACATTTAAAAGATCCTGTGTGTGAAGGAAAACAAGGTGGGGGTCCTACAAAGGAGGTTGCCACTTTCTCTAAAAAAACTTTTTTTTTTTTTTTTTTTTTAAGGAAGGCGAAGTTGTTTAGTAAAGAGAGTCTCAGATCTCATTTGACATTTCCACACCCTTCTGTTGGACAGTTTCAGAGGATTAGACATCCCTCCACTCTTTCTATAAAACAAGAGAATTGGGTGTAAGTGGTAGGGTTCAGTGCCTCAGGCTGAGTGCTCTGAGGGCATTTACTACTTTTCCCACTGATTTTCTTCTTCTGTTCCAGGAGCCTATCCAGAATACCATATTGCATTTAGTCATTATGTCTCCTCAGTCTCCTCTGGTCTGTCTCCAACACAGAAATCCAATTTTGTCAACAGACATCACCACGGGCATGGGGAAGCATGCTGCCTGTTTCTCAGTTATTTTACAATCACTTATTGAGTTCCTACTATGTGACACAAGTAAAAATGATTAAATCCCTGCCCAAGAGAAGTTTACTAGCTGAGGGTGGTTACAGATAGGTAAAGAAGTAATTACTGTACTTTGTGATAGGTAGTCTAACAAAACAAAATACTCCAGGTGCAATAACACCCCTGAAAAGAGAGGATGACACCTGATGACCCTTGCCAAGAAAACACAGTGACCCAATTCATATTTTCTGGTAGAGGGCTCATTGGGATGGACCTCATGGTCCAATGAATCAATTGAATTGGAATGTTCAGTTTATGTAAGAGATGTGTTTCAATAGTTCTGAAGGGGGGAAAAAATGTGAGCAGTGCACCTATGCATCCATGATTAAATGGGGAGTGTGGTGTGGGGGTGGGGGTGGGGGAATTAATACACAGAGCCAAGATTTTCCAAGCCATGAAACGCATGCTCTCTGGATTCCTTGGGACTGAGATCTAGAAGAGGGTTTTAGAGAGATAAATTACCACTCTATCTTGCTCTGTTTTCCCAAAGCTTAATTTCTCGATAACTTGCCTACTGAACTTCCTCATTTTCCTCACCTTCCAATCATTTCCCAACCTATAGCATTTCAGCTTCTGTCCCTCTTTCCTGAAAAAGAAATTTTACCAAGGCAATTAATTGACCTCCATAAGAATAATCTAATAGAAAAATATGAGCATTCATCTTACCCAACTTCTTGATAACATCCTGCATTGTTGATCATTCCCTCCTTCCTCAGATGCTTTCTTCTCTTTGATTGTGTAACACACTTCTATCCTAATCGGCCTCCCCTTCCCTTGTCCTTGACTAGTCCTTCTTTAGCCAGAACATTAAAAAAGGGTTCTTTAAGACTGAGTTCTAGGTCCTCTTATTACTGTACATTTCTCCTGAGATTATCTCACTGACATCAGTTATTGCTTCAATTACTGTTGGGATTTAAAAGGCACAATTGATAATTTTTCTCCCCCTACCAAGGTCTGAACCAACTGAGAAATACAAAGTCAAGCAGGCATCAAACTATCAATTTTATTATAGGGAAAGCTGAATTGCAGAATGCAGTCTTGATTCAAGTCCAAAATGAGCTTCTCACTTAATACCCTTCTTTCTCCCAATTGGTTTTATTCACTCAGCCACAGGCAGGATAATTTGTCAACTGTAGCTCTAGGCCTGCCCCTGCAGAGACAGGACCTGCCAGGGAGCTTACCATATAGAGGTGGATAGAACAGAAAGGAAAACACACATGAACTACAGATAGTGTTTTAAGGGGAAAAAGGGAGGCAGAGAGAGGGAAGGAAGAAAGGAGAGAGAGAAGGAGAGTGATAAAGGGAGAAAGAATATGAATGCATATATACAGAGCCTGGTAGCACATTAATCCTGCCCAGTAAAGAATCAAGGACACAGACATGTCAGAACTTTGTCGTCTCTCTAATCAGGTAAGTCACATAAGTCAATCTTATTCTTGTGGAGGGAAAAAACAAAACAGTGAGAGGTAAAGCAACGATAGTAACTTCTTCTCCATTGCTTTTCCTGAGAAGGCAGAAGTTTCTGTTACATGAACCTGAAGAGAGAGGAAAAGATGACTCTACTAATGACCACCTATACTGAGATGGCTCACAAATCTCTATCCCTAGTCAAAAACTCTCTTGTTAGCTACAGATTTGTATATTTAATTTTTGACTTGATGACTCCCCTTAGATGCCTCAGTGTAATTGCAGTTCAACATGCCCCCAAATAATTTTATTAGTAACCAAGTATTGAATTATTACTGTGTGCCAGGCACTGTGCTAACAGCTCTATGTTGATTCTTTCATTTGATTTTCATATCAACTCTACAAGATAGGTGGAAATCATTAAGGAAATTAAGCTTAGAAAGTTTTAAACCTGCAAGTAGACAAGAGATTAGAACCCAGGTATATGACTCTAGAACTATTAGGTGACACACTGCTTTCCCTGCTGAACTCATAACCGCTCTCTTCAACTGAGTCTGAATCCAGGGAATCTTTTCTTAGTTATTGACATTATATCCATCCAGAAACTCAATTAGGAACCAAGGTATCAGTTTGAAAATCCCCCTGCCCCTACTTCCCTTCTCCACCAAATCCTGTGAGTTATATCCCCTAAAAGACTGTACAGTCCATCCAAGGTCATCCACATCCCTGGTCTGCTGGGATGCACTTCAAAATGGTGATACCACATTGGCTCCCTTTCAGCCAACTCTCTTTGCTGCCTGAGAGAATGGCCATGCATGTCCCTTTCCCCTACCTGAGATGACTTCCACAGCCACAGCTGCTTTGAAGAGTCTGCTGGTCTCTGTGTGTTTTGGCCTTCCTCTCCTCCTCCAGCTTCATCTGTCCCACTGGTCCACTCATTTTCTATCCTCTAGCCATCTGAACCTTCTTTTAGTTCCTTAAATGTTCATGGTCATTCCCCACATGTGCCATTTCCTTTGCATGGGATACTCCTTTCTGTCCAGACCTAATTAACTTCTTCTTCAGATCTCAGATGAAATATCTTCTCCTCAGGGAAGCCTTCCCTGACCTGTTCATCCATGGCGTGCTGCCCATTTCTCCTCTCTTAATACAACATATCTCCATTTCAAGGCAATCATCACAATTACAGTGATATCTATGTATGTGATTATTTAACAAAAGTCTTTGCCTCCCTCTAGATTTTAAATGCAGGAGGCCAGAGTCTCTGCCTGGTATTTCTTTGCAGTGTGTCTCAAGTGACAAGTATAGGGTCTAGCACAAGAGAGTTGCTCAATGAGTGGTGGTTGGATCCACTTATAATGATGGTTGCATCAACTGTGTATTTTCTATACAGGCACTCTGCTTAGTGTTCAGTGCTCAGTGTGCTCAGTGCTGAACGCATTTTGTCATTCATTCTCACAGTGGTGTAGGGAGATAGCTACCTTTCGTATCTCCACTTCACAGATGAGGAAACTGAAGGGGGGGGAAGCTTGGCACCCTGCCTGAGATACCACATGTCAGAGCCAGGTCCTGAATCCAGGTATGCTCGTTTGTTTACATGAAGATCTACTACCTCAGCAATGTTGATTGCTTGGTCATCTCTTTATTTGAGAACTTAAAAGAAGTCAAACCTTTAGTTATGCATGAAATGGCCTACTCCGCTACCACATATATATTCTAACTATACTTTTACTTGACTGAAACAGAAGTTATTTGTGACTGTGTAAAACATGAGTTTCCTTGTTTCTGACTTTTTTAATGACTGAAACAGGACAATGAGAAAAACCAGACAACATAGAGCCAAGTATAAAGTGCCCTAGGGCATGCCACAGGGAACACTCTAGGACAAAAGCATGGGGACTCAGGGAGGCAGGTAGGAAGGAGGTTAGAAAAGACAAATCAAGACTTAAAAGAGGGAAGATTCTAAAGTTCTGTCAAGAGCTGGAAGAGCACTCACCTTGTGGTTTTATTCAAGCCCAGGCTCTGGAGGAGAAACTTCTCATCAGCATGACAGGTCAGAGAAAGAGTTTGATAAAGAGTTCCAGAAGTGAAATCCTGGGAAGCAATCTGCTCAAGGTCACTGTGGGGGTGTAGAGGAGTAGTTTCCATCTGGCATGTGAGCCAGGAAATTTCCAACTGGGAATCTGCAGGATCAGCCTTAGATTGAGACTTGCTAGAAATCAATAAGCCAGCTTGTTGCAGAGCCGGTAATGACAATGGCTGCCATTTATTGAGTTCTTAAGCACTGGGCTAAGTGCTTTACAGACTTTCTTTCACTTATTCCTCATGGCCACCTTGCCAGATGGACATTGTGATCTTAATTCATCAGGTAAGAAAGTAGAGACTCAGAGAGGGAAAGATGTTTGTCTAAGGACACACAGCTAAATTCCAACCAAGCCTGTCTGATCCCAAAGTGTCTTTGCTAACTGCATTTTGTCTCTGAGTATGATCTCTGACTTGTGATGCAAAAGTGATTTTGTACAAAGCCTAGCATGCTCATTCATTCATGTCTGCATTCATGCGTTCATTCCATACACATTTACTGAACATGCCCTGAAGATGAAGGCTGGGCTTCAGAACACCATATTTGAGAAGGCCTTTACCCCAGAGATGCAAGAAGCAAAAGTGGTGATCATGGTACCAAATGTGGGTTTTCTGTTTCCTAGCATTTCAGGTGGTGACATCACAAGCCATGATAGGATATCTTTTTTCCAGTGAAAGTGGCACAAAACAAGGAGCTTGCCCTGGGCAAGGAAGCTGCTTATGGTCCCTTCCAACCCACCAAAGATCAGAGAACCCCAAGATGCTGTACAAGTGTCACCAGATGACTATTTCCATATCTGTGCAACATAGGAATTTCCAAGGACTCTTGACTCAACTAGCAGTTCTTTACCCATCAGGGGCTCCCTGGCTTCAACGGGGAGGAGAGAAGTACTCACCCAGCTTGACTGCATCCTTTCAAATGCCCTTTTCTCCCAAAGTCAAAATCTGTACCCAGTCTTGCTTGCTTTCATTCTGTGGAACCAGTGGCTTCACTACCCTCACACTCCCCCCTTCTCATATATTTCTGTCCTTGGGGCGAGACAGGGACTTTTCCTTATACCATCATTCAAATTTGAGAATCCCTCTGACAAAATGTCTATTTAAGAAATGAGATGAAGCATCATAGAAAATAAGGTAAGGTGTGTGTGTGTGTGTGTGTGTGTGTGTGTTATTTTGAACAGTTTCTCTCCTGCCTGAATACACCATTGAAGAATTTTCCTCTTTCATTTTTGCATCTGTATCCTGGAAAATGATCTGAGTATCACAAGCAGACCCTTCCTGGGGACTTCTTCCTTCCCCTGGCTGTTATTAAAGCCCAGCTGACCTGCCTGAAACGAGTGATGGAAGCTGTTCTTTTCATTTTCTGCTGGTTTCTCTATCTGCGTGTGCCTGTGAAGGTCACACATGACTTTTCACCTCCCCTGTCTCGTTTTCCAAGTTTCCTGGAACATGAACATCCCTCTTGGGAGGACAGTATTATCTGCAACTTATTATAGAAATGTAATGAAAGCATCATGAGCAGCATACTGAGATATCCAGATGGGTAATGTTGAGCCCTTGCAAAATGAGCTCTTTACTATTTATCTTACTTGGGGGGAAAGTTTGATCATTTCTAAGCCTCTGGTGGTGTTTTCTTGGGTCAGGATAAAGGCATTCTCTGGTTGTTAGCTTATAATAATTATAGAAGGAGGATGAGAGAGAGAAAGAGGGGAGAGAGAGAGAGATAGATAGATAGATAGATAGATGTGGGAATTTATCCCATAGGAGTAGATGAGGCCTGAGGCCTGCAGGCCTGGGGAAGTCCTATAGAAAAATGCAGGGGGCCTGGTGGGGCTTGCAGCAGAATGGAGGGTGCTTTGCTTTATAAAGGGGAAGCTAGAGCATCAGATGATTTTTATTCAGACAGAATGAAGAATCAGCATGACCAGGTCTTCTTATTTTTCAAGAGTAACTAAATATCTACATGAGCAGATGTTTAAATACTAGCAACATATTCAGTTTAAAAAGTACTGCTGGACATAGAAAATGTGTCTGAGGGTCAGATCCAGCCCTCAGGCTATCATATGCTATTCCAAAAAGAAAGGCATTGGAAACTGTGGATCAGGTCCTGGGTCTTCTTCATGGGAGGCGGTTAGAGAGGTCACCAAAACCTTTAATGAAAATGCCAGTGGAAGAAATATTTCCTCTTTGTTGTCAGAGATCAGAGCACCAGCATTAGGAGGCCCTGATGCTCTAAGGTGATGGCCAAAAGGTGGTGACTGGAACATGCAGGGGCAAGAGGGCCCTTTGGCACAGCTGGACCCTTTGTTGCCTGCTGTGTCCAGGTCTGTAGCCCTCAGCTCCAAATCCTGTCACTGGCAGTTCCTGGCAAAAGTCCCCACTAGTTGAGTTCCACCTAAAATGCTGTCACGTGGTGGTGGGAAACTCTCCTTTTTGGAAAGTTTTAGGATCAGGCTATAAAAGCAGGTGACTTCTAAAGGGACAACTAGTAATAATGGTCAGTGAGTTAGTATCTAAGTGACACTGAGGAGTCCAGTGTAGCTCCTTGGGAACATGGGGACACTGTGCAGAGGTCATTGTGTGCATGGATTTAGCTGCAACAAATGGCCTTTCTCAGCTCCCATTATGGTGTTTTTCCACAATATTAATGAAGTTATTTTCCCTGGTGACACATTTCTGATAAGAATATACACATTTAAGGAGGCTCTGGAAATAGTGATGTCAAACAGCAAGAGATTCATCTGGAAAGGAGGCCAAAGTTCATTGAAATATGTTAACTTGGTCATCCTCCTTACTCCAGGGTTGCTTGGGACACAGGCCACTTTTCCTGGAGAGTTCAAAACCTGCGTGGTAGAAGTTATGAGAGACATACACAGTTTTGTTAAAGATAACAAAAGGAGAACAAGTACACTCAAAATTCTGCTCTGTGTGAATGAAGTCCACATAACCTCCTCTTCAGATTCTGATCTCTCATTTTATGTCAGCTTCAGCTTTGTCAGGCATGACAAAGATTTGGGGGAGAATTGTTCATTCCAGGGAGTACCCAGCAGCATACTCCTCAGAAAAAAAGAGAGAGTGAGAGAGAGAGAGAGTGAGAGAGAGAGAGAGAGGGGAACTTCCCCTCCTGACAATTGCGCTTCAATAGTCTAGTCTTCTGAGCAGGGGCACCTTTAGGTTAGCAACCGAACTTGTAAGTCTTTAGTTTAACTGAACTTTGGAGCCTCGGAGGCTCTTACATCCTTCAAGGAAATATTGAAAGCAGAAGCAAGTGTGTCAAACACAGGTACCTAGTGAAGCTTGAAGAATCTAATTTTGCAGGAGGGCATCTTCATATAAATGCTGCAGTTCTGCTGTAAAGTAAGTCAACCCTCTGCTGAGGAGGGAAATCAGATTCATTTCAGTCTTGAGCTATCCACAATTTCCCGTTCAAATAGATGGAGCTTGAGTTTGTTTTTTTCCCTGTCATTACTACTCGGTCCAGTGTTTCCATTTTAAAAGGTGTGCATGTGGACTGAACCAAAACAGGGATTATTTAAAATACTGTGCCTGTTGGTTTCATTTAAATGGCCCCAATATCTTTGGCCAATAGTAAGTGCATTTTTAGTAAAACACACAGATTTGGCCAGGTCTAGACAATTTAATACTTGCTGCAACAACAATAATTTGGGGCATTTGTAGGACCAGTTATTGTTTTTCAAAGATTTTCCCATTTGTTCCTTGATTTTTCTCCCTCTCTTCCCTGGGAAATGTAGAGCAGGATGGCAGGACCATGGCATCTTCTATAGTGACTCAGCCTTCTGCTCAGACCCAGCTTCTCCTTGTGTGCAGTGGGTGCTCAACAATTAAATGCTCAGTAAATGTTATTTGAAAATAAGCTAACATGGCCCATGACTAGATGCTGATTTAATTTGCCACATACAAAGACACATATTGGGTTGAAATCATACCTCTTAGGTTCCTCAGCCACTTTACAACATAGAATACGTGATACTCCCAGCCCCCAGAGATGGGAGACAAACTTGCCCCTGCATCCCTGTGAAGCTTTCGAATGGACTCCTGGTATGATACTTTAAAGAATGTATGCGTCGCCTGCACACTGACTGTTGGTCTCTGGAAAGAGGTGAATGTGGAATTAAGTGCCTCATGGCTAGAAAATGTCAGAACCTAAATTGTAACCTAAGTATATGATTCCTAGTTGCTCAATTTTTAATTACCTGGGCTTTATTTTAAAATTGGTTAGAGTAGCAGGCACAACCCTGAACTCACTGTCACACAGTCTCTGGGGCCAGCCTTTGCTAACAAGGCCTTCTGCCTCTCCTGAGCTCCCATCCTGCAAGAACACTTCTTTGGGTCTTGAGCCTCACACAAAGGGTCAGTGTCAGCAATATCTGAACACATGAGTGGGGGAGGGGTGAAGACTGAGATCTTGTCTCTGTGCTGGATGCCTCTGAGCAAGTGGGCCTGGGCTGGGTGGGGCGAAAGCAGCAGCTGGTGCCATGGAGAGGCTGGAGGGGTTGGGAGGCAGAAAGAGAAAGAGACACAGTTAAAATTCTCTGCCATTGCCTGACCATGTCCCCTTGGTAGCCATGTAGTCAGGGAATGTGTAACTGTGTGTTTTTCTTTTTCTCTACCCCCCCTCCCCGCCTTTCTCTTTTTCCTCCCCCAAATGCAAATCAATAGATGTGTATTCACAGACTAACACGATGTCAAGGAGAGAAGAGTAGCCTTTTCATCCAGAGTAGAGTGCAGGGAGCAGCCCCTCCACACAGGGAGAAAAGGAAGACAGGAAATGAGAGGGGGAGAAAAAGGACAGAGAGAGAAAAGGAGACCAAATCTGGGGAGAAGATGGTGGAGGGCGCCCTGGGAATGCGTGGTCGTTTGGCCGTGTCTTCTCACTTCCACGTGGTGTGAACATCCTTTCATCTTCCTGCACTTTGCCTTGGGAACAGGGTAATGAATATTTTCCCCAATAGCTAGAATACTTCAGTTCTTGCTTTAAATTTGTTCTGGAAAAAAATGCATACATAAGTGAAAATCAGATGCCATTTTCTTCAATACCTAGCTAAAATTCGATCAGGCAAATCTAGTTGGAAGGCCTTCACAACAATGGGAGTTTGGATAACATATTGTCTTGAACAAATCTAGCTAGTTTCTGGGCTGTAAGTGAACCAGGGTGATGCTTATGTGACTAGTAACAACAACAAGAACAATAATAATGAGCTGAAAGAAGTATTCATTGTTGGAAGCAACTGATCAGAAAGAGAATATGGGGATTGTAGTCCTGGCTTCTTCCTTGACTTCTGGGTCTTTTGGGGCACATATTTGAATTGTAGGTGTACCTGCCTGGCTCAGTTGGAAGAGCATGTGGCTCTTGATCTCAGGGTCATGAGTTTGAGCCCCACTTTGGATGTAGAGATTGCTTAAAATGAATGAATGAATTAAAACATAAAAAATAAATTGCAATGCCTCCTCATTTTTCTATCTGGAAAATGGGGCTAATTAACCCCTCCTCTATGTTACTTCACATGAGAGTGAGACAAATAACTAAGGTTATAAATGTCCAAGTCTTCAATGTGCACATCAGCAACATTAGCTCTTATTTCAATTACTCTTCTTATTTATGTAGGATTTTAGCTTTATATTGGAAAAACAGCCTTTTACTCTAGGTGTTTTGAGATTTTTATTTGTAATATCCTTTTTCCTTTATGTCACAAAGTGTCTGAACTAGTAGGAAGTTAGACATGGAAGACTGGCCTCTATTTTGCCCTGCAATGTCTTCTCAAATCCCACAAAAAGGATAACAAGGGGTTAAAAAGGTACAAAGAACAAAAAAGTTGGAAGAAGAAATGAAAGTGGTTGAGAAATGGATATTCCTTTGGGAAAAAAAAAAAAGAACGAGTGCAAGTGATTTAGTAAAATAAATAAAAATAAAACAAAACAAAATAAATAAAATAAAGCTGAGACGGTAAGGGTGTGTAAAGAATGTGATAGATAGGACTGTGTGGGTTTATACCCATGGCAGCCCAGGAATGACAGCTTCAGGGTAATTTGGAAGGCAGAAGTGGGGAGGAATTAAAAGCTGTTTTAGACACAACTCCACCCCAGAATGCTCTGCTTCTCCTATTTCCCATGAATGGGAAATTTATTTTTTTGAAGGAATTGAAGAGCAAAGATTCCAAGCTCAGCCACAGGAGACAGTTGAGATAACCTGGTAAAAACAGAGAGGTTGAGGATCTCCATCCTGAATGGTGAAACCCACTGGATCACCTTCAGAATGCTGGAAACCAGGATTTTACCATCCTGGTAGGTGAATGGAGGCCTCATTTGGAGAAACTTGAGTGACTCAAGACGAACAGATCTACAACTACTGACATTTGGGGGAAAATGGTCCCAAGGCTGTTCCTTGTCCCAAGGCCACTATTTGCCCGATAATCTTTGAAGGATCCACTAGTAAATAAATACCATTGGTAAACACAGATTCCAGACAGTCTATTATTGCTTTATTTTTTAAATATGAAAGGAAGACCAAAGATTGGCAGACAGTTGATGAAGCTTTCTTACATGAAAGACAGATATAAAAACAAATGAGCAGAATGAAAGAAAATTAAAAAAATAAAATAAAAAAAGGAAAAGGAAAAGGAAACAATACCAACTATTGATTAATATACTCAGAAAAGATGTAACCATAGAACAAGAGGGGGCACTGTAAAAAAATCAGGCAACAAGGAAGACAGTTTGAAATTAATAATTCGATAATGACAATTTTTAAAAAGTCAGTAGGATAAGTGGAAACTAAAGTTTTAAGAATATCTTGAAAAAAAAAGAAAAAATATAAGAAAATTAGGGAACTAATCCTGAAGACTAAGATTCATTTAATAGAAATTCTACAAAGAATGAATAGCAGAGAGGAGAGAAAACTTTCAAAGTTATAATAATACAAACAAATTAAAAATTCCCAGAGTTGAAGAACATGAAATTTCTGTATTGGAAGAGTGTCTGACACAATGAAAGAAAACAGATCCACATGAAGAATTTCATCTTTGTGAAATTTTGGAAAGCTATGGATAAAAACAATTTTCTTGGAACACTGAAAAAAATAAAATAAAGAAAAGAATATTCTAAATGTTTACTGAGAGAAAATCAAGACATTTCAAATATAAATAAATGCAATTTGACATAAATCATACTTTTCAACAACACTTAAACTTAGAGGAAAATGGAGAAATAGTTTCAAAATTTAGAGAGGATATTAATTTTCAACCTAGAATTCTATTTGTAGATGAACTAACTATACTTAAGTGAGATTAGGATAAAGCTATTTTTCAATATTCAAGTTCCTCCAGCAAATGACCACCTATGAATGCTTTCTCAGCAAACTATTAAAGGATGTGTTTCATTAAACCAAGGAATAACACCAAGAAAGAAGAAAACCTACATCCAGAAAACACGAGAGAGACATAGGGCGTCAGAAGCTGTTAGTAAAGGGAAGTCCCAGACAACTGAGGGCCAGGTGGATGGAAACCTTCAGAAGGAATGCCTTTAAAACATGAGGTTGATAGATTACTAGATATTTTTAACTATACTGAAAGGAATTTTAGAATTCCGCAGGAGGATTGGAGAGATTTAATTATAGGTCTATATAGGATACAGTAAATGAAACAAAAAGACAATATCATCTTTGGGAAAAACAAAGAGTTGCACAAGAAAGACAATAGTTAAATAATCATAACAATGTAAAATACTAAATAATGATGTAATTAAACATTGTGACATATTGAGGTGATGGAAGGAGGACAATTATGGAGGTTGGTGGTGAACAGGACTAAATCCTTATCTTCTATAGTAAAAAGTCAATAGATACTTTTAAAAATTGTTAAATCAGGAAATAGCAGAGTAAACAGATTTTTAAAAAGACCAAGAAAAGAGGTAGAAGTGGCTGCTTTTGAGGAGTGGAATTTGGAATGCTGTTTCCTTTTTTTTTAAATATATACATATATATATTTATATATATATTTTAAAGATTTTGTTTATTTATTTGACAGACAGAGATCACAAGTAGGGAGAGAGTGGAGAGGAAGCAGGCTCCCCTGTGAGCAGAGGGCCTGATGCTGGGCTCAATCCCAGGACCCTGAGATCATTACCTGAGCTGAAGGCAGAAGCTTAACCCACTGAGTGGCCCAGGCATCCCTGGAATGTTGTTTTCAATAAGCCTTTAGTACTAGTAATTTGATAAATCACATAATATATTCTTTTATTAAAGTTTTTTAAATGAAAAAAAAAGTGTGATGCTGGCAGCCATGCAGAAGATCTTTATAATAGTTTCAAGTAAGTGCATCTAGATCTTTCCGGTAGGATGCAAAAACTTCAGTTTTTGGAGTCAGACAGCTCTGAGTACAAATCTCAGCTCTGTCACTTCTCTGTTGGGCCTGGGGGAAGTCCTAGCTGACATGTATGGGAATGGTATATCATAGGTCTACTTTGTGGAGGGAATTGGTGTGAAAAGTAGACACCATCCATATTAGCATCTAGCAGGGAAATCGACACGTAGTGGGTATTTCATAAACGGTATTTATTGTTAAAAGTATTAGACACATGGCCGAGATATTTTTTAAACATGTTAAAAGACCAGAAGTGACATGCTCTTTGTGAGCAGTCCCTGTGACTTCAGAAGAAGTGTTTACTTTTACAGTCATAAGCCAGTTGCTTAATTCTTTCTCCTCTGAACTAAATGGTACCTTTGTGGTTTATAGGAGTTATTGTTCCTCTCAGAGCCTCTAACTTGCTCTGAGGAGGCTCCAGTTCATTTTGAAATATTTAAAACTAAAATGA
This sequence comes from Martes martes, assembly GCF_963455335.1. Lineage (NCBI taxonomy): Eukaryota > Metazoa > Chordata > Mammalia > Carnivora > Mustelidae > Martes > Martes martes. Next base: position 88,198,924 of record NC_137898.1, read on the forward strand.
CAGAGTCCAATTTTAATCTGTAGTATTTTACCATCTGTACTTTTTTTTATTATTTACAAGAAAAAAAACCCTCGGTGCTACAAAATGTAGAATTCCACCCTTCGTTTTCCCTTAGTCAGGCTGCAAATGCAGTGATCCATCATCCTAACACGAATTACAGAGTTGATATCAGTACAAAGTTGCTAAACGTGAATTGTAAGAAAGAGCCTTTAGTGTCTCTTCCTCAAGTCATGTCCCTGCCTTGGGGCTTCTGCACAGGCTGTGCTTTCTGCCAGGAACAATCTCGGCTTCTTTCCTCCTGGCCTGTTCTTACTCTAATCCAGCTTAGAAGTCACTTCTTAGAGCATCCTCCCACACTCTCCATCTCCCCTTTGTTTTGTGCTCTCCTACCAACTTACATGTTTTCTACAATCACTTAGCACAAATATAATCAATGATATAATTAGCACATTAATATTTGTCTTCCTTACTACTATGAATTTTAGGTGGGTGAGGACAGTTTTTTATCTTGCTTCATATTACACGTCCTTCACATCCCATACATCAAATATTTACCTGACCCATAGCAGGTGCATGATGAATATTTATTCCATGAGCGAATGAATGAATGAATGATAATGAATATGAAGGACCAAAGGTAGTATACAAATTTTTTAAAAATGTGAATCAGAGGGAGTCCTTGTATTCTTTCCCCCAAGGTCACATAGCTAGTAGGGAAAGAGGTAAGACGGGGACCCAGGTTTATCTCTCACAGGAGGACCCAACATTGACTCATCCTTCTCCTGTCCCCATCTAGCTTTAAGTAGCCGGCCACTGCCTGTGGAGAGGTTTGCCTAACAATTGTCCCTGGTCCAGAGGAAAGAAGCATAGGCTGGAGGAAAAGTGTGACAGTCAGCCTCATTGCACAATGGCCTGGTTTCGGTTGGTTTGTTCCCCTATCTTATTGCTATTTAAATACAGTTTTGATGATTTTGTTTGCTTTAGAGGAAGAAAAAAAAAGATTCATGGAAGGTATAAAACTGCATATTATTTACCCCAGAGAGGAGAACAGTCCCCCTAGTAAATATGCATTGAAGCATTTTTATTTGTATTTGTATTTTTTTAAGGTGTTTAAATAGACCCAGTAGACCGTAATCTCTCTTTTCAGAGTTGGTGCCATCTATTGATTAAATATGTATTTATACATTTCTTCTTCTTCTTCTCTTTTTTAAATAAAAGAGACATATTTTAATCATATAATAGACCTAGAAGAATTGATCAGTAAAAATACATATTTATGTGTTTCCTTAAGGAAGATTTTATTAGGCATATGCATTTTGAAAACTAAAATATTTCTTAATATATATTGATGCTTGTTAAATGTGAATTTAATTAAAGGTACAGGATGAAGGCATGTGTGTATTAGGAGATAGTTTGGTTGAATAAATGCAACTTTTTTTTGGTTGGGGGAGAGGGGCAGAGGGAAAGAGAGAGTGAATGTTAAGCAGGCTCCATGCCCAGCACAGAGTCCAATGTGGGGCTTCATCTCACAACCCTGAGATCATGACCTGAGCTGAAATCAAGAGTCTGATGCTTAGGACTGAGCCACCCAGGTGCCCCTAAATGGGACATTTTCAGAACAAAAATGTTATTCATAGGAAGTAGAGAGAAAACCATGAAACTTTGGTGTATGAAAGGCCTAGATTTCTCTGTCACTTATTAGCCTTTGAGAGGGAACTTGGGGGTTTCTATAACCCAGTCTATTTCTTTCTTTTTTTTTTTTTTTAAGATTTTATTTATTTATTTGACAGAGAGAGATCACAAGTAGGCAGAGAGGCAGGCAGAGAGAGAGGGGGAAGCAGGCTCCCTGCTGAGCAGAGAGCCTGAGGCCAGGGCTCTATCCCAGGACCCTGAGATCATGATCTGAGCTGAAGGCAGAGGCTTAACCCACTGAGCCACCCAAGTGCCCCCAGTCTATTTCTTAACCTGTGGAATAGGGATAGAAATGAGGGGAGAAAACACACGTGAAGTTCCTAGTATTGTGTCCAGTCGAATAAAGGTTGATAAAGGTTAATTCCTATCCACCCAATAGCACACAATGGGGTAGCATGTGTGTCCTTTCCCAAGACACGGGTTCAAGTCTGTGCCCTATGCTTCTCAGGAGCCGGAGAACCTAAATGACACTTAGCACACTGTTGTCATCAAGGGGAATGCCTGTTGAGGGCATAAAACTCCTCTCCCCTCCTTGTGGTTATAACTCTGTTGGTGAAGGCAAGCCTGGCCTCAAACCCTGGCTCTATGCCTAAACATCTCTATGACTTTGTGGAAGTTATTTAAATTCTTTGAGCACTATGGGAATAATTATTATTGAGAAGATAAATAGGGGATATATGAAGCCAATAACAGAGGACCTGGAACACAGATATTCAACAAAATGAGAATACTCAATATTATGATTTTTTTTTTTTTTGGAAAGCTTTAGAAACAGAAAAACCTGGGTTTGCAATTAGGCTGTGTCCCTAAGTAGCTGTGTGACCTTGGAAAAATTACCTAACCTCTCTGAATCTCCGTTTCCTCATCTCTCAAGAAATTATAATGATGCTTTCTTGGAAGACAAGGCTTTGGGTAAAAAGTGCTGATATTTTAAAAAGCCTTGGTCCACAGAGGGTGCAGAAGTGATATCTGTGACTTGTATGAGGCTATTGGTTGCCAGGCCTGACTAATTTTTCTGTTTCACACCTAGCCCCCTGCATTTCCTCTCCCATAACTATTCCCGTCAAATCTGGGCCAGGCCTACTAACAAGTACCCCTGCCTCAATAGACCCCGTGTACTTTTCCCAGATTAATTTCCAGAAATACACTTTCCCTTATTCATAGTGATTCCATGCTTAAAAAGAAATTAACTTTTTTTTTTCTTTCTAGCAACAGTAGGGAATTTCTAAATATCATTGATCTAGAATTCAAGGCCTTTTTCACTGTCTTCCATTTACTCCCCGAAGTCCTCTCCCAGTTTTTCTCCAAAGGGTTTCTGTCTGTTTCTGCTCTGTTTCTTCATCTTGGGATATCCGTCTAATTTCTCTGGTCTAGCTGATCCCCTGACCCTTTTCAAGTCAGTTCTGTTCTCCAGAAGATCCAGTCACTTGTTATAATTTTTATAAACTTCTGTAGGATTCTAGTATTGTTCAAAGCACTCACAGATCAATTGTCTGTAAATGCCATGTTTGCAACTTTGGTGTGTAGATTTTGACCTTATTACTTAGTGTATGTCCCATTATCTTCTATTTAGAGCCAAAAGATGTGTTAATTTTTGCCTTCAAATATACTGTATACCCTTTCCAAACAAGAGCAAATTATATCCCTCATACCCCAGCCTTTAAAAAGGACTTTATATTAAGTACGTACTTTGTAAGTACCAGGTGATGATTATTTATATTCATCATATGTTTTCTAGTTGACTCATAAAGTTTCAGACTTGTTTATAAGAAGGCAAGGAATTAATTGCCTTACTTCTTTAAAAGCAAATGGGCTTCATTTTGCAGAAAGGAAGGAGCTCTGTTAGGCTAAAATGACTTGTTGGCAATTGGTTGTAGGCATAGAAACTGTGGCGTTTGCTGTAGGACAGACTTGTGTTTGAATCCCGACTCTCATTAGCTGTGTGGCCTTTAGCAAATTGCCAAACCTCTCTGAACCTCAGTTTTAGCCTGTTAAAATCCAGGAATAAGAATGCTGACATGGCAGGACTGTGGTGAGGATTAACTAAAATAATACGTGTGAATATGTGTGCTGTAGTAGGTACACGGGGAGACGTTAGCCATTGCAGTGGAGGGGAGGAAGAATGCTCTTACACAGGCGACAGGCACTCAAGATCTCCAGCCATGCATACACTTCGATCTGGGAAGGGGTCCAAGCCCCTGTGGGTCTTTGGGGGACACTCTGGGATGGAAATAGTGTTATATGTATCTGCCCAGTCCCTTTGGTAAAACGTAGTGTTGTTCATATCACAGACCCTCAAAGTTCAAAGGATACTTCACAGGTAGCCTTTACTCAGCAAGCAAAGTGTACCACCCATAAGCATGCTTTAGGGAAGGCTACAGGCTGTTTTAGAGCAGGTGCTGAGCAGGAGAAATTCTGAGGTATATCACACCCAGAAATACTGTGGGACAGGCTAGACTGTGAAAGGGAAAAGCAAAGACAGAAAGCCACAGGTATTCTTCCAGGCCTCCTCTTGAAGGTTTCCAATGACTCTGGCAAGTTTCTGCTTCCTTGAGACCTAATCACAGTATATCCCTGCCTATACTGTAATCATAGCAATTGTTTGAGCTTCTATAGCATCTTGTCTTGGTAGAGTTTCAGAATGCTCTAATTGTGGGGAACTGGCCAATTCTCTGCATTCTTTGTGAAAAAATCTTAACGCACCCATCTTCCTGCTGGGAAAACTGAATTCCTTCCAAGTGCTCTTAATAGCAGAATTGGGGAGCGAGGTGCAGATTTAAATGTTCAGTGTTCCTGTGGGTTACAGCTCCTTCTGGCCCCCTACCTGGAGACCAGGAAGAAGGAACAATGATAAAGAATTAGCGTGGGCTTTAGTCACATTTCCTTTTTTGTTGTGCCCTGAGCCCTGCTTGGGTAAGGATGACACCAACAGTTCCAGCCTCCTCCCCACTGCCCACCGAGGCGCTCGTGTGTGCCCACAGAAGCCACACACTGGCATAGTGACACAGACACCAGTGCACACTGCCGAGCTCCGGGTGAGAGGTGATGAAGGGACAGGCTTCAACTCCCCTTGGAGTCAAGCCTCCCAGATAGGAAAGCCTCCGGGTGTCGCTCAGCAGAGTGGAGCCAATGCGTGCCTTGGAGGAGGTCTGCTCTGAGCCCTGTACAGATTGGTGCTGATGATTCTTACCAGTTGTGTGTATGTGCAAGAAAAAAAAAAAAATCAGAGAGGCTGCCTGCCTGCTCCCATCTCTCGCGCGCTCTCTCTTGCTCCCTCTCTCTTTTGCTCTCTCCCTCCCTTTGCAAACATTGGATTTAAACCTGCTCAGAATTCAGCACAGAGGAAGGCAGCAGCGGTAGCAGCAGCAGAAGCAGTAGCAAGCCCAGCAGCTGAGACGCCACAGCCTCAAGATGTACCACCCCGCCTGCTGGATCGTCTTCTCCGCGACGACCGCCCTGCTCTTCATCCCAGGTACCGGGGAAGGGGTCCGTCTATTCCTGGGGCGATTTGGAGATGTTAGAGCAGAAGAGGAAGGGGGAAGGAGGAGAGCCCGGGAGGAAGAGAGGGAGTGGGAGATGCATGTGGGGGAAAGAGGTAGGTTTGCTGTATGCACGCACACACATCCGCTCCTCACTCACACGCATGCAGATGCTTGCAGCACAGGATCTGCTCTCTGTTCCCTGCGATGCGATCCGTGAGCTGGGTTCGAGAGCTGCACCGTGCTGTGAGGCACCGCTGTTTCTCTGCAAGGTACCAACTGGCATTAACCAGTTGTGGTCCCAGGGGTAAGAGAAGAGGGGTTGAAACTCCCAGTCGTAAATCCTTCTGGCCGCTTGTGTTGGGACCTGCAGGACAGATGGAGCACCCTTATTTCTGTCTCCTTCTGGTTTCTCTCTGTTTCTGAATCAGTCTCCACCTCTCCTGGTCCCCTTATCTCTGTTTTTTCCAGTCTCTCTGCCTGTCTCTTTTCTCTCCACTGCTCTCCCTCCACCCCTCCCTCCCCCCTCCCTCCTGAACCTGGTCTCCCCACTCTCTCACTCCAGCTCCTTGCTCTCCTGATCCTCCTCTGCTCCTGCATTTCTTCTCTTCACACAGTCTGTCTACCACCCCTCACCCTTTCTTTATCCTTCCGCCAAATGGGCAGATTATGCCTTTGGAATCTACAATCTACTCACTGTCTCCTCCTACTCCTCACCTGGGAAATGTGTATTTCCCGTGACAGAATTTGGCATGTTCTCCTGGGGGAAGGCTGGGAATCGGGATTTACCTGATTCTCCTCAGCATCTTCCCTACCTTATCTAGTGATTTAGATGTGATCCTACCTATCACAGCAGTTACTTGTTTGGGGAAAACAAATCTGCAGTGACACAGGTAAGATGCTGCAATCCTACCAGAATGAGCTTAATGGAAGTGTTGCAAAACCCAACACGTTTTAATAGATTTGATAATTGCACGCGTGCTGTTCGCAAGCAGACAACTGAATGCCTGCAGGCATCCTTCAAACAATGCTGAAGGGACTGGGTTATGCTTGCCAAGGTTTTAGGCAGCATCAAAGTGTCTGTGGGGTTTCCATACTAAACCCCAAACCAGTAAGGATTTTCTCCCCCCCCCCCATCCAACACCCCTATCCCCACCCCGACAAATTGAAATACATGCATTTGGGTAAACATTAGCTTAATGTAAAATCCCATACATATATATACACAGATGCAAATTCTGAGATTCTTAAACCCTACATATCCTGATATAGGTAGAACACATAATTTTTAATTTTTTTTATTGAGAATCACTTGGCTTTGGTTTTTATTCTCAAGACAGTAAAGCCCTAATATTTCTAAGGACCAGAGTGAAATTAGAAAAACAAAAGTTTACTGGGGAGAAAGAAGAGAGAAATGACTTTAAAAAAAGAAAAAAAAATTCCTTGTATGATGTTTTCCAAGGTTTTTTAAAAATCGTACTTCTTGTAGCAGGGATGCCTCTGCAGAATCGTGTTCCCAGCTGTTCTTTAGGCTGAGAAGTTCAGAGTGCGTGGTGCTGTCATTCTTCAGATTCCAGCCTGGGAGGGGGTTTTGGCCAGACAGGGTTCAGGGGAGAAAGGCAGGGCAGGCAGGGAGCACTCAGTACCTGCTTCAGCCTGATAGAGGGAGCCAGGTGGGCACTTTGGGTCCACAGTGTGAGGAGACAAACTTTACTGTGTGTGCAAGTCCCCTGAATGACTGGCAGCCCCCGGGGCCTCTTGGTGCTTCCTCCCCCTGTGCTGGGGCCCAGGCAGGAAGAGCAGCAGTGCTCAGGACCCCCTCCCCAAGGGCTCTTGGCTGTGGGTTTGCTCTTCCTCCAGAAAGGGATCAGAAAATTACACCTCAAAATGGGAGGGGGTGAGTCCTAGTCAGCTGAAGCTGCATTGCAGTGCACCCTGAAGGAATCAGGGTGATACCTCCCTCTAGAGGTCCCATGGCACCCGAAAACGCAGCTCAACTCCATTGGTAGGGTGTTGACCTTGATTGCTGGAGAAGCTTCTGTACCTAAAGCCAGCTGTGCTCCAGGGAATAACCTCAGCCTTCCCAGCCCTTCCGCCCTCCCCAGAATAAAGTGTGGTGGGCAGGAGTGAGGGCAGGGCACAGGGGAGAGCCTTGGGTCACTCGTGCTCAGAGGCTACTCTGCATGCTAACTGTGCCAGGAGCCCTGCCTGAGATGTCTCCCAGGGAGGAGGAAAGGTTGGCTTTGGGGAGTGTGTGTGGAGAGAGGGAAAACACTTCATGAGGGTTTCTGTGGGACCCAGAAGTTCTGATGAGCACAGATGGCTTGCTTGTGACTTCTTCCTCCTTGCTTCTCTTACTTCCTTCATCAGGCTTTTAGACTTTTCTTTTTCTTTGTTTCAAATGATGCTTTTTCTCCCATCGGGATTAACACCAGCTCATTAGCCATCTCCTTTTCCTGCGTCTTAAGACAGAGGCTAATGTTATAGTAAAACCCTGACCTGGTTAGGCCTTGATGCCATTTTATTCTGCAGCCTTCTATATCTTGGTAAACATGCTTCCATCCCAGAATGATTTTAAGGCGAATATTGTCGCCTCTTGGTGTCTTCCAGGGAGAGACCAATGGTCATAAATTGCTTTTCTAGGCTGAATCTCAGGGATGAGAAAGACAGTAACAAGTGGAAAATGTAATGAACCCCCATACAAGATGGGAAGAGGACTTACGTTGACAATTTAAGGGTCACACTAAGTCACACTAGGGCTTGAGACATTCTTGAGATCATGAGCTTTTGTGGTCCTAGGTAGGAGGAGAGAGGCCTGTTGATCTTGGGTCTGGGGGCTTGGTGGGAAGATGAGTAACTTGGAGGAGCAAGCCCTGAGAAGCCTGGAGGGCAGGACATTTACATTCAAATCATGGGGTGGGGTTGGGAGTGGGGTGGGGGAAAGGGATTAAAATGCAGAATCCCTGCCCCCACCTCAGACACGCATCTTTAACAAGCCTGGCAGAACCTTCTGAAGCACTGTAAGCCCCCTTGGTCTGCACTTTAAAATCTGTGTGTCTGTGGCCTGCAGCCCTCGGGCAGAAACCCATCTTCCGCCTGCCTTTTCCCTTCAGGTTCAAAACCCGGCGGGATGGTATGGGGGTGGAGGTGAGGCGGTGTTGCTGTGTTCAGTGGTCGAGGCTCAGTACCCTGGAGCACAGCACAGCCCTTCTTTTCTCAAGTTCAGACCATTACCTCCTGTTTGTCTCCTTCTCCCTGGCCTGCCTCCCTGGCCTGCTTGAACCTCCTATGCTGTGACTCGAAGCAGGGCAGTTAGTTGTAAAGCGTCCCCATCTACCTGGGCTGGACTGAGTTGTGTCCCATGCACAGATCTGTCAGCTTGGATTCACAGCCACAGCCACACCCTCCCATATTTAACCATGCTTGGTCTGAAAGTCCTGGACTCACATAGACAGCTCTGTCCCATGTAGGGGTCTTCCTTTACCCCCACATACATTCTCACATCTTCCTGTAGGGAAGTGCCCTGGGTCTTGGGTTCCTTGGGCTGGAATGCTTGGCTTTAGGTGAGTCTTGGGGTGGCCTCTACATCCAAATTTCCATGAATTCTTTCCCCATGGCCAGCACAGAGTTGAGGAGCTGGCTAAGTTTGCCTGGTTTGCATGAGGGTCTCAATAGGAGAACCCTTTGCCATGGGAGAATCCCAGCCCTAGACTCAACTATAAATGAGATATGAGATATGGACAAGGACTGAGCACTCAGTTATTGTCAAGACTTCATAGATTTGTGCCGCTCTGCCCCAACCTACCCTGTAGCCCTCGATCTCTTACAAATGAGGGACATGTATGTTAATAAGGTGGGGCTATGTGCTGTCAGCGCTCAGCATTGGCCCAGTGGCAATAGCAGGCCTGAGAAGGAGACAGGTGTCGGCAGCCTCATAAAGATGGCTTTTTCAGTAGCCTGGAGCCAGGCAGCATTGCTCAACCTGAGATTAATCAGAGATCCCGAATAGCTTGAGGTCCCTGTGTGTTGCTTCAGTCCTGTCTGCTCTGTGCTTTCTGTCATTCTTAGAACCTTCTGCCATGTCTCTGTAGCCCGGAAAATTACAGAAGAAGATTCCTGAGATAGTTGGCACTTGCGTGGAGTTCGTTATGTAGCAGCTCTGGGCCTCAGCCTCCCACATCAGCCACTAACTACTACACTACTCCTCTTGCTCCCTCTCTTAAACCTGTGTCAGAGCTTCACGGGGCAGAGTGTGAGTACACTGAAATGGGACTTCCCCTAAGCCTCCCAGCAGAGGACTGAGACGTGGGAAGGAGTTCTTTGAGGTTTCTTTGGTTGGTATTCTTTGGTTGGTATTCCCTCGAATCTCAGCCTACCAATCTGTAGAATGTGTTCTAATGATGTATGCTTCTTGTTTCCAGTTGGACAGAATAGCCAAAAGTCTAAGTTAGGTGAAAACAAGTGGAACATTTCTGAATTTTTGTCACTAAAAGCAAAGACAATAGCACCTCACTATGGTCTCCTAACAATAGGGCAAACAGCAACTTGCACGTAGATGGAATGAGCACTCCTTATGGCGGAAGAAGGAAGATGAGCCAGGACCATACCAGCTCACCTGTGACACTGTCTTTACCACAGTGATGAAAATCATCTGAATATATTTCATCCATTCATTTATCCAGGAAGACAGGTTCTAATTAAACAAAATCTATTAAATAAGGTACTCTCCTGCCCCAAGAAACATAGATCCAGTAAAACAGGAAATTATTCAGCATTCTCCTTTCGGACTCCCAATGAGATATGCATGCTGACTTTGAGCTTCCCAGGCCTTGGTTTCTCTACATTGAAAACTAGAGCAGCAGACATGGCTCCATGGTCTCCCAAAACATGGTTTTGCAATATTTTTGGTGGGCTGTTATGGACATGGACTTGTTTATCGGCCTTGGACAGTGGTACTCCAGGAGCCCCGTCACCCACGGCCTGTGTGCTGTGACTTTCCTGTCCCTGGCTCACTGGAAAGGGGCCCATGGCCTGCTGCCATCTGCTTGCAGCTGGTTAGGGCTGGGGAAAGAGGACAGAGGGAAAGCAAAGCCTGGCTATTCCTGTCAGTGAACTCAAGTGTCAGCCCACAGATGGCCTGTGGCTGCTGACAAGCCAGGCTGTCAGAAGCGGTGGATATTAGCACCTCTGGATATTGAATGACATCTTCCAGACACAGGGGCTGGGCAGGCACTCAGAGGAGGGAGACAGGCTGGCATGAGCTTGGGGCAGCCCTGCTCTATTCTTCCACTCCTGTCCCTGCTATAGACACCAAGCTCCTAGGGAAGCTCCTGGGGACATTTGTCCCTCTTGCCTTTTTATGCTGCTGGTGGGAGGCTGAGACTTGGACTTTGCTTCTTGGACTTTGCTTCTTAATCTGTGAGGCCTTGGTCACCTCTGCTTTTCCACGGAGGGCAGGAGGTGGTAACACAGAGGCCATGGATATCATTCCATTTACCAGATTTCTATACCACTCTGTTCTGTACTCCAAGACAGTGGTGTTTGTAGGGTGAGCGGAAAAATTGAAAGTACTTCTGGGGAGGAGCAAAATAGAATCCTATAGCCAGAGAAAAACTTTTAAGACAATTGCTTTCTATTCCCTTCCTATTGGTGTGTGAATACATATTCTCTCCTGTCTTCACCTTCTCCTCCTCAAGTCAACACACACACACGCACACACACACACTTGCAGATGAGAGTTTAGCTACCCTCAAAATCACATTCACAACTTCTTAAAGAAGGCAAGCCACTTCCTCTTGACTTCTATCTCTGTCCTTCCAGAATGCCCTGCTGTGGCCTCTAGGCCTTGGTGCTCTCCCTGTGGGCACCTATAGCAAGGGGCCCGCAGGCTGCTTCTACCAGATAGAGCAATGAGAAAGCATGTGTGCGTGCTTCCCCCTAGTGATGCAGAGACCCCCTGCACATCGGCCCACCGGCCCCTGGGCTCCAGGGCTGGTGCTGGAGGCAGGCCTTGCACTTGTTTGCTATCATTTCCCTCCCACCCAGACCCCTTGGTGCTGAGACGCTAGGGACTCCCCTGCAGTCACTAGACTAACTTAATTAAATGTTTGCAAAATGCTTTGAGACACCCCTGGGCAATGTGCTGGGTAAGTGCAGAGCATTATCATTATGATGCAGGCACATTCCCTTTAATGAGCAGAGATGCTGTGCAGAGAGACCCCTGGAAAGGCCAAGATGAATCGATGCATTAGGACACAGGCCATTGATTGGAATGGCTGCTTGTATGTTCATGGGGGATGATAAGTGACAGTCGGATGACACACTCAAATCCAACATGGAGAAAACCAGCATGTTTGGCGTTTCAAGGGACAGACTGTCTGAAATGGTCTGAGTGGTCATTTTTGAACCTTTATTCCCAGGGCATTTTCACAGGCTTTATCATTCATGGGAGTTTGCCTAGTGGTTATACTTAGAATAATGATGGTCCCAAGCTTTATGGTTTACCTGGAGAATTTTTCTTTGACTTCATTTGTTCCTCAAAGTCACTGTGACATAGGCCAGTCAAATGTTGCTCCCTTATCTTTGCTTTGCTTAAAACTCTAGGTAGACTTCTTGTCGCCTTTAGAGTCCAAAGTACTCAGCATGGTCCACCTGCCTTAACCAGCCCCCGGTCTCATTTCATCTCACCTCACACCTCTCTCCCCTCCCAGCTCATGGCTCTAACCACTCGGGACTTGATCCGTTCCCCAAACACACCATGTTCTTTCTTTCTTCGAGGACTTCATCTATGAGGTTACTAGGCCTAAAAAATTCTGATCCTCTTATTGTGCTGTTTCTGGCCAAACGTTCATTCTACCCCTTCAGGGCTCAGTTTAACTATTGCTTCTCAGAGATTCTCCATGCTCTAAACTAGGGTAGATCTCTCTCTTTATTATGCAAGTCCATGATACCAGGTTTCTTCTAACACTGTGATTTCCTGTATTTTAAAGTAATTCTTTGTTGTAGGTCGCTTTTCCTCCCTGGACCATGGTCCGTAGAGGTAGTGAACACATCTGTTTGGTTCTCCAGCATATCCTAGGACAATGACAGTTATTAAATAAGGGCTCCAAAAGTATTTGTTGTTTGGATGAGTGAGTGGATGAATTGAATGGACAAATGAACAGGTAATCAGCCAAGGTCACACAAATACCAAGTGTCAGCTTATCTATTCTATCATTCTGTTTCATCCCATTGAATGCTCAAAGGCATCTGGGACCGTGGGTCTCAGCCTGCCCATCCGCTTCCCCATCTGCAGAGTGAGGACAGAGAGGCTTGGAGATGTGCTCTGCTAATGGGAGATGGAAATGTGCGAAGAATGCTTATAATGATTACTCACTCCAGTGTTCATGCTTGTCAATAAACACCAGCTCCAAGCTACCAACCAAACACATGCAGCAGCTCAGAATTGAAGCTGCATGTTTTCAGATCTCACATCACATGTTGCGACAGACACGACTGACAGTGAGAGTTGTTCCGTAAACACAGATGTGGGCCCTGATGTGGGCTATTGGTTTAATGCAAACCCAAATTACTTAGCAGATTTAATCAGTATGTCTGTTGACATGGCCCCAATTATTTGAAACTTAGAGTCATGTTCGTGGTGTCAACATTATACAATAGAAGGAAGAATTGTGTTGTTCACAAAAAGTAAAATGTTGCTAATGTAAGAGTGAGTGATATTTGAGCAAGTGATACTTATATGGGTTGATGTTTATATGGACAATGTTTAAAGGGTCTCAATGAATCAAAAGAAATTGATAAGGGCCTTTCTCATTTCTTATACCCAGTCGTTTTTTGTAGCTCTGCCTATTTTAGACTTGTCATTTCATGGTTGTGGGATTCTGAATACTAGGGCATCTTGTGTTATTCATCTCAGAGTGTTCTAAGTGCCAAGCACATTAACTTACTTGACATGTTATTTATCGAGAGAATGTTATGTGGCAAGCACTATGCTAGGCACTGAGAATGCGATGCCTGAACAAAAATCATTATGGTCCCTGTTCTTGTGAAGTTTATAGTCTAGTGGGCTAGACATACATCAAATAGATACCCGTATGGTTGTGAAATCACAACTGAGATAAGACTTTGGAAGGGAAAGTGCATGCTGCTATGATTGTCTATAAGGAGGGCTTGATATTGCCAGGGAGATCAATGAAGCCTTTCCCATGAAAGAGACAACTGGGCTGAGATCTGAAGGATGAAGAGTGAGAACTACCCAAACCCAAGGGAGGGGGCAGAGGAAGGGGCAGAGTGAACAAGATATGCAGAGACAACATAGGAGAAGGAATCAGAGGACATTCTATTCAGCTGGATGGAGAGGTAGGGAGTTTGGTCTAAGATAAGTTGAGAGAGCTGGGAAGGGATCAGAAGATGCAACCCCTGCCCACACAAAGGTCATGTTTATCATTTTGGGCTTTATTCTAGAAGTGATGGAATACCACTGATATGCCTCATGAGATGAGGGTGAAGATCATGAATAATATGTTTGAATCTTGTTCTTGTTGCATTTGCAGAATGGATTAGAGGTGAGCAAACATGGAAGGAGGTAGGCCAGTGGGAGGCTACTGCAGTAAGTCAGGTGGGAATCCACTGGTTGTGGGTGAAATGGGGAGACATAGATGACTTGAGAGCTGTTACAGGAATGTCATGGGTGTGCCTTATATGTTTGAAGAATCGAATCTAAAAGTAACCCATGATAGGCACTGACAGTCCTTTGGGGAGCATTGAGAAAAGTATCTGTCCTCAAATTCTTGCTCACAAACCCTCTATTTCAGTTTAGGTGTACTCTTGCTGTGAGATAGGGAATAGATTATTTTTGGAAATTCCATCATTTCTGGAAGTCTAATAATCTCTGCTTCTTAACTCATGTCCTCTCAAGGGTTTAATGCGGAAGTTCAAGATTGCATCACTCAACTCCCCAATCCATCAGAAGGATTATAAAGAGCTCTAGCTGTGTTAACTGCTAGATTATGCCCCTGATTATTTTCTCCTGGAATAAATCAGGGATATTAGAGATGTTTTGATTGGACTTGAGTGATTTGGGGGGCACAAAGACACAACCATTTCCCAAATATTATCAAAATGATAGGAAAGAATGCATGACCTCTCCCCAAGATCAACCACCTGGATAAATTACAATAATTTATTTTGAAAAGTAAAGGTCATTGGAACTAAGAAGGCCCTTAGAGATGACCTAATCAATTCCTTTCATTTTATATATGAGACCACTGAGGCAAAGGGAGTCCAAGTATCTTATTCAAGGTCACATTATCAGATAGTGACTGAGCCAATGTTTGAACACAGTTTTCAATAACCTGTGTTCATGGCTTGCCTGGTGTCATTTCAGTGTGATAGTGAAGGGCTGAGTTGAACTTTGTCCCCCTTTCTGGTACACTATTGGAAAATGAACTTGTAACCTTGGCCACTACTCTGTTTCTCTGAAACTCTGTCATCATAGTGCACAAAGAATGTCGTGGAACAGGGAAACTCCACAGTATCTTTTGCCCAGTGATTAAGGTGAGGGGTCAAGAAACAAAAGAGAAGCCTTGTCCTTTTCAGAGGCTTTCTCTTACTTTGAAGGACCTTTGTAACTGAACTGGGAGACATCTTAAAATCAATCTTTTCTTGATATGCAGAATGATATGCCCAGGGTAGTACAATATCAAATTTCAGACATGTGTACACCTGACTTGCTTGGTCTATCCACTATGAGAAACACCTGCCTTTATCATAAATACACCATCAGAATATCTATTTTAAACTTATCTATTTGGTCTTGGCTCTGAACTAACCAAGAGAAACTCCACACTGAGAGTGTCTGAGTCTCTATATTAATGATTCATGTTTAAATGGTGACTTGCAGTATACAAAGCACATCCATGTACATCCTAATTATCCTGTAGCTAGTGAGTGAAAGAGCCAAAATATCCAGGTCTTTTTACTTCCCCACTCCTAATCCATCACACCACCTTCACAATGGACAACATGGGTGTGGATGCAGTCAAAACAATAGTTTCAAAGCAGCTGTAGGCAAATGCAGAACAGAGAGCAAAAGCTATGCCAGGTATGATTAAGGGTGAGTGCAATGATGTATGTGAGATGGTGGGATTGCTAAAACATGACAGTGGTGGGGCCAAGCATCTATGGGCATTTCTGTTTCTAGGAAGATAGGCTTAAAGAAGACTGTGGCTTCTCTGAACAAGCCAACCTTGTTCTTTTGAACAGCTCAGTGCCAAGGGATTTCCCACTCTCCTCAAAGAGAAGAGAATGTTGGAAGAGAGAATGTGGCAGATGGAAATAGCCTGTCAGCCTACAGGCTCCAAGAGAAGCTGGAGTTTCCTTGGGAGTCCCCTGGCTTTATCCCATGGAGAAGAGAATGCCCAGTCTTGCTTGGCACTGGGGTGGATGCCTCTTTGGGTGAGGCCCAGATAGGAAGGGATGATGAAAACCACTATTAGGAATCTGTATCTTTCCCTGATGGGCCTTACCTTCTTTTTGTTTGGGGGCAAGGTCTTGGGAGTAAAAGGGAACTGCCTTACAATTGCCACCAATTTAGCCCCCATGATGTCCATGGAGCCTGGACTGCTTCTTTATTATAACCTGAATGACTGTTTCTTTTGAATTATTTATTTTTGAAGTATATAGTTAGCTCTCTACCATTACATTATGGGAGAGCATGAAAGCACTGACCTGAGAAGCAAAAGACATGGCTCCATCCCTGCATTTATGAAATGGATGGCCTTGGGTTTTCAGCCTAAGTGGACCAAGTGGTACAGCACCCCCAACCCCCCCAGGATTCTTAATCCTCTTTGTAGAACAGGAAAAAAGAACTTCATTACCTACTTCCCAGGGTGGCTGGAAGGGTGGTAAGAAACGTCTGGTAGATGTTCCCTCTTGGAAATGTTCTACAGTTCCAGGCTGCCAGGTCTTATTGCATCACTTGGGTTGACCATTTCTGTCTGGGTATTTCTCTCTTCTTTTTCTGTGTCAATGTCCTTACTTCTGATTTTCTGTCTTGCTTTGACTGTCATGGGTTATGGTTATAATTGGCAGTGGAGCACATACTAAATTGCCTGTGACATTTGTTTGGAGGAAGAGGCCTATTTCAGGGAATCCTGTAGTCACTTCTTTAGTCTTAAAGCAATGTTTGGTTGGCTTTTCCTTTTTCCATGGAGAACACTGGTAAGTGTTTTGTGTTTCCCCAGCTGAGCTACTCTGGCCCTGCTGAGAATATGAACTCTGCTTTTTGGGTTGGAATGAAAGGGACCCAGAATGGGGTTGAGAAGAGCTCCAGTATGAAGCATAAAGTCAGGCAAAAGAGTGTTCTGCTGCCCAGTGAGTGCCAGGCCTGGGATGATGACACCTGCCTCTTAGATGTGTTGTCTCAACTTAAACTAGAATTTCAGGGAGCAGTATGTTGATGAAGATAATACTTTTCTGGGAAGATGGATCCTCTTTGGCTCTCTTAAATGTATACCGGAGAGGGGATTGACTAATACCTCCCCATATAGGCTGATTAGTGAATCCCTAGAGATTAGATTCCTCTTTGCCCAGGCCTGAGGAGAAACTATACAGCATCTCAGGACCCCACAAACCCACGCAGCCTGTGCTGCGCTGAATCCAGAATGAGATCCGTTGATTCACTGGTGTTGGTCGGATGGTAGAAAGGGGGTAATCTCCTGAGTCACATACTTGTCTTATACCCTGCCCTAACCTAACATGTTCAGCTTAAGTAGCCTCAGAAAAAGATTCAGCTTGAGAGGAGATGGTGAAATGGGCTGCAGTTCTGAAAAGGGCCCTTGAGACCAAGAATCTCCTAAGCACACGCTGCACTTGATCAGTCTTTCTGTCCATGTTGCTGGATATCTTCTGAGTAGCTAAAGCCTGTGGACCTTGATGATCAGCTAGGTCTCTGGAGTAGAGTAGAGCTTACTTAAACCTTCACTGCATCCTGAGTCTTTGTCTCATCTGGGGTGAAGAAGGGCCCTGCTCTAGAACCCTTTTGGAACTAGAAAAAATCATTTTTCATCAGATTTTAATATCTACGAAAATCTATAGGGCTAGCTTTGGATGGGCAGACTCTCAGAGATGTAGGGCTGCACCCTCTAGCTTTGGTTTTGAATTGTGCAGTTCCTAACTCCCAGCCCTGGGTCTCACTCATATGCATCGGAAGCTGTGTTGATGTGGTCAAGCTCCACAGAAACAGTGGATTCTTCTTTGGAAGCCAGTCAGCCAGGGCAAAGCATGAAAGTCAGGCTTTTCTGATAGGCATATCCTTACAGCTTAAAGGTGCACAGAACCATTGACATTTCCAGAGGTTAGACTTCCAGATGCACCACTGAAGTCTATATGCCTGTGAGGGCCACAGGTATCAAAAAGATAGCAAAATCAGATTTTATGCTGTGGTTGAAGAACAGAAGTAATGGAAGAGAGTTTGGGGCATGGGTGGAGTCAAAGATACATAATAGCTTTCCCCACCCCTGTAAATGAATCCTACATTCTTTATTTTTCTTTATTTTCAATTCTTCATGACTATGTTTTTCTGCTGCCTTTGATGATGGCATCTGGGAAAAGGGTGATTGTGATAGATTTGTTTCAATGAAGAGAAAGCCCTCCAGTGTAGCTTATCTGTTATGACTCTCAGATGTTGGTTACAGGGCTTGGTTAGCTATCACCAGATCTCTCACTTGGGTCTGTGGTTAGACTTCACTGTGTTCAAAGAAATGGATATATAAGAAGTATCTTAAGTACTCTCTCAAAATTCTTTGAGGATTCCTCCTTTGTATTGCACTGAACATTTGGTGGTTGATGTCAGGGTCAGTGTGAAGCCAGGGAGCAAGTGTCAGAGCTGGAAGAGAAGTTAGAAGAAAATGGAACTAGGCATTATTGAAAGTCAAAGACAAGCACCAGACCACCAAACAAGAGGGTGCAGGGACAGGGACAAAGATGGAGGACGAGACAGCTACCCAGCGAATGAAACTGAAAATACATCAGGGAGAAGGAAGTCAGCCCTGAAGATGTTGCTGCTTCAGAACAGAGTACAATCTCAATGTTGAGGTGCTATATAGTGACTTTTAGCCACTGGGGGAAACACCTCTTGGGAAGACCCCTGCCCAGGATACCAGAGGGCACACCGTACAACTCAGAAATATGAAAAACCCCAAGGAGTAAGCACAGGGCATCTGGGTATGTGCAACAACTGCCTGTCTGCCAGCCTACCCCTGCTTACCACCCACTCATATATGCTCACATCACTCTTAAGCATACCACTTCTTGATTAATCATTTCTGCTAGCAAGTTAACCACCCCTCTTTTCTTGGTTAAGCTTGCTTTTGTCCAAAGCCTACAGGTTTAGTTGCAGCTAAGTAGATGAGAGTCTATCCCTCATTCTCTGAAAAAAAAGTAATCTCTTTTTGCTTTTGAAGGTTATGTCTCTGTAACATCAGAAGCAGAAATGTCATAGGACTCCACTTTGGAGTGAGAGAGGAAAGTATTGCTTTCTGGACCTGTGGCTGGTCTTCAAACATCATAGGATGTTAGAAATGGAAGGGAATTTAAGAAATCTTTAGTCTTCCTTGTTAATCTGATAGGTGATGCTTACCCAGGAGGATATTCTTGCTTTTTCCCTCCCTGCACTCATCTATGGCTACAGGTGTCGCTTTTAAAAGCTGCCATAGTTATTCGTCTACTCAGTTCTGCTAGGAAAATCCTCCAATCTCCAATCTCCTCTTCAGAAATACTTTACTCTTGCCTAGGAGGCTTCCCTTATTCAGTTCTATTGCCTGGCTCTTCCATGGCTGTTTGGACTCTCCACACTGATGGCTTTGCTCAGGAGCTTGCTCAGCTCTAATTAGTTTTCTCCCCTCAAGATGATGCCTCTCAGATCACTTCCCACAGCTCCATATCCTGCTGCCTATGGTGTTCTATTTGTGTTGTTCAGAGCCCTAAGGTTCTGATGCAGTTAAGTGGATGGGAGTTTATTCCCCACTCCCTGGCGGCAGCTGCCCTTAGCAACCAGAGTAGCTTCACCTTCATTTGTTTTGTACTATCCTTTTTTGTTTAAAAAAAAAAAAAATAAGACCCACTGTATTATCAGTGGTCTCTGAACTTTTTTGTTTTACAGCATGTGCACACAGTGCATTTATTCAGGTAGAAATGATAATATGTTGCCTTACATATATGATGACTAAAAATATAAATAAAAATGAATAAAAATAGAATTCTAACATTCCTTTCCTTCACATCATTGTAACACTCAGACCATCCCTGGAGGCAAGCACCATGTTGGAGACCACTGCACCAAGTCAATCTATGTCCTTGGGATTAAAATCAAGACAGAAACAAATCATCCCTGGCAAAATGCTTCTAATTGCTCAGCTCTGGTTGCTTCTCTTTTGGACTTAGAATGGGGATGTGTCCTTGGCCACAGATCACTCTGGATATTGGTAGTATATGGTTGCCATGGAAGACCCTATCCTGCAACATATGCAATGTTCCTCAACACTGTGATTGTGGTAAAAAAAAAAAAAAAAATTACATGTTAGTGGTTACAGACCAATATCAGGAATATTCTCTCGTTTATCAAAAAAAGACCATTGAGGGGCGCCTGGGTGGCTCAGTGGGTTAAGCCTCTGCCTTCAGCTCAGGTCATGATCTCAGGGTCCTGGGATCAAGCCCCGCATCAGGCTCTCTGCACAGCAAGGAGCCTGCTTCCCTGAACCCCCTGCCTGCCTCTCTGCCTACTTGTGATCTCTGTCAAATGAGTAAATAAAATCTTTAAAACAAACAAACAAACAAAAAAGACCATTGAAGGGAAATAAATGCAAAATAGACTTTAGAAGAAGAAAAAGCTGAGGCCAAGGAGCAGCCATTCCACTGCTCATGATTCTTCATCTCTAGAGTTCTCACTGTTTTCCTTCTGTGCTGACTCTTCTGCAAGAACCACCTACTGTGGAGACACTGAGGTCCTAGCTTCCCTGACTTCGCTTGAGAGGAACACTTTCCTCTGAGGAAAAATCCAGCAGAGGAAAGGTTAGGATTTTTCAAAAGAGATATTAGTAGGCTATAGTAATGCTCATATACAGAAAGGACTAACAACAAGGAAAATTGGAAAGGACACTCTTTCCTGAGCATAGTTTTTATAATCAGGTGACTGAAGTCTTGTCCTGGTGTTGGTGGCAGCCATGGAATATGTCTTCTAGATCTTTGGCTACAGTAAATACAATTGATCAATTATCCCAGCCTCTGCTCTCTCAAGTCCACTGTTATGTGGGCTTTGAGGCCATGTTTCTCACAGGCTGCTCTCTCAGCCAGTGACTGAGTAGGACAGAGATACTAGGTCAAGTTCATTCTTGGGAGTCGTGGTCTCCTCTGCTGGTCAGCTTTGACTCGAGGCTCCCCAAGGACCTTGCCAAAGTTTCCCTAGAACTGCATGGCATTCTCTGCTTCCACCAGACTTGCTGCCTGCTGCCCTTCCCCCCTCTGCTGTCTCCTCACCAAAAACTCACTAGGGATCAGACTGGCACAGCAGTCTGCTGGTTCTCCCAGCCTTGTCCACTTCCATTTCCATTTTCTCTCACAGATGTTTCCTCTAATAAGTGTCTTGCACATTTAGTCCTGCCTTGTTGTCTGGTTCTTGGAGGAGCCAGGCTAACACCATGTTGCTGGGCTGACAGAGCTAAGTAAGCTTGCAAGCCAATATTTTGCTCCACATTCTAAACCTTCTTAGTTTAATATTATACCATCCATCCCACTCTGTGGAACTGAGCTAAGATGCATGGGCAGCACTGTGAGATCTGTGCAGTTTTCAATACCAGTAGAAACTTGCTTTTTAGGGGTAAGTCCTAGGCAGAATCCGGAAGCTCTCTTTCTTGGAGGACCTACTCTGACCCTGGAGTAAATAAGACATTTTTAAAACATGTTTCTCAAAATTTCTCTCCTAGGTTTCTGGCCTTTCTGGACTGATAACAAAAGTGTTTCCTTCCTTCCTTGACACAGTTTAAGTCCATTTGGAAATCCAACCACACCTTACATTCACTCCTCATTTTCCTGGTTTGTTATCTGGAGCACATTCACTATGCAGCTCATAAAGCTGGTTTGACTCTTCAGTAATTCTTCAGTGTGTAATTGTCATGGTTTTGTCTTAGCTTTTTGAACTCGGTTTTCCTAATGGCCCCATGGTATGGTTTTTTAAGGTTGGCACTATTGACATTTTAGGCAGGATACTTCTTTGTTTTTTTATTTTTTATTTATTTTTTAAAATTTTTTTTTTTTAAGATTTTATTTATTTTATTTGACAGAGAGAGAGAGATCACAAGCAGGCAGAGAGGCAGGCAGAGAGAGTGAGAGAGGGAAGCAGGCTCCCTGCCAAGCAGAGAGCCCGATGTGGGACTCGATCCCAGGACCCTGAGATCATGACCTGAGCCGAAGGCAGCGGCTTAAACCACTGAGCCACCCAGGCGCCCCAGGATACTTCTTTGTTGTTGCAGGGTCTGTGCATTGTGGGACGTTTGGCAGCATCCCTGATGACCTCTGTCCACCATAGCGCCCCTCAATTTGTGACAACCAAAAATGTTTCTAGACATAGACAAAGGTCCCCTGGAGAACAAAGTTGCTCTGAGTTGAGAATCACTGTTCTATGGTTTTAAGTGGCCAATACAGTATCCTAGCAACCCCTCTAACTTACGTCAGTTGTCTTTCCTCCAGCTAATGAAAGATGGACTTCTCTTCTTATGCTATAGACTGATTCTCTGACCTATTGTAACTTCAAATCTGTGAGAAGCTTCTAGTTCTCAGCTTTTGTTTTGCTGAAAATTTTGTTTATCCAGAACCTGTAAACAAGGTTATCAACTTCACCATCTGTGCCAGGTGATTTCTGAGAATACTTTATAGGAATGGTTAACCAGAGAAAGATATTTGATAATAATAATTTTAGGTATAATAGTGGGCTTGTTCTCTGGAAAGGCAGGTATGGATTAAAACAGATAGGAACAATCTAAACCATAACTATATTATTGGTCAGTTTAGCCAGACTGACTCTCTCACGGAGCACACAATTTTCATTAACCAAACTGTTCCAGTAACTTTTCTTCGGGGCAGACTTAGATTTTAGCTTGAGGGTGGTCAGGAGTGAGAATGAGAGCCCAGATATGGTTCCTGTGCACAGAGACCTAAAACTAAACTAAGTGAAATATCAAGAAATTAGTGCATTGTAAATGATAGGATAAACCTGTGTACAGTTGTGGCAATGAAGTTTTGAGATCAATTAAAAGTATTGTGCTGATTTGAAAAAAAGGAGTCTCCTACAAATCAAGAAAGAGAAGGGCTATAGATACAAAGCAAAACAAAACAAAACAAAAATTCTTGACTAGAATTTCTGGGTTACTTTTTAATGAAAGGAGGGATCTTTGGCAGAACATGGTCAGTCCTGCCCACAATTATTTTGGTAACAGGAAATGTCAAGAGCTCCAGGTGAGGAGAAAGACACAGGTAAGGTCGAATGGAGCTGACAAAAACAAAGTAGGGATGTTGGATGGCTCACTCTGTCTTTAGCCCCTTCAGGAGTGACCTGTAGCCCAAAGCATTAAACCCATATTCAAGAGGTCAATTGTCTTAGGGCTCCAAACCTAAGGAGCAGCTCAAATGCCTCCCCTGTAAGTAAATATTGCAGAAAGAATACCTGACAATTATTTGACCTTCCCTGTATTGGTTTCTCATTTGCATGCAAGCCTCTTATGACCCCTATTGCATACAGTGGCAATGTTGGAGCTCTTAAGATTGTGCAGATGCCAGATGATGTGATCTATTTCTATGGCTCTGGGATGTCTATCTTATGGACTTGATCAGTCTTGAGGCATCTCTTTATCTTGCAGGATGTGTTCTCCCAATTCCCTGTTACAGAATCCTTTACAACCCTAGGGGGACTTGTTGTGGAAGGACTGACCCTTTGGGATTCTGAATCACATCTTTCTATATTCAGCTGGCCCTGCTGGCCTGATTTCTCTGCTGTTATGTTGTCGACAACAATAATTTTAGAAGCTAAACTGTTAATTTCTGGGACCAAGCTTACTGATTAGGATCTTTTCAAGACCCATTATAAATGCCAGATTTGGTTTAGGTAAAAACTACTTCCTTGTGAAACTCCACATACAATTAATGATTGTACAAGGTCATTTGTGTAACTGGCACTGGCTGAGCGCTTACTCCCTATTAGGCACTAGTGAACCAGGAAAGAAAGATGACTAAGCCAAGTTCACTGGCCTTGAGTGCTCCAGTCAGGAAGAGACAGTCCTGTAAAAATATAAACACATCGCAGTGTGTTGCCTCTGCAATCTTCTGCATAAACTATCTTATGAAAGCATTTAAAGAAGGGAGAAACCTGGTTTCTCAGTTTCCTCAGGGAGGCTTCCCAGAAGAGGGGACATTTGAGATGAGGAGATATATATATATACACACACACACATATATATATATATATGTGTGTGTGTGTATATATATATATATATACACATTTATTTATTTTTTGAATTCTCTCCCTTTTATTTCTGCAAAACTCTCCTCTCCCTAGTTGTTTCCCTATCCTGGGAGAGTGCCAATTGTGAGACCAAGTCCAAATAGGAACCAGCTAATATTGTCCAATCCAGTCCAGCCATGGAAAATCTCAGAGGTCAAGGATGGAAGCTGTCTAGGATTAAGGTGAGGTGTCGTCTGAGATGAGGTTTTAAAGGAGTAGAGGACTACCTCATGGAGAAGCTGACCAAGAATTCCATTAGCTAGATGCATTATTGTCTGGGAATTGACGGGGAAATAGGAAGTAGGAGGTAAAGCAATTAGAGAGAAGTACGGAAATAATCTCAGACCTCCTCGAAAGTGCAGTGTTAAGAAAATGGCAGGGCTTTGTAATCCAAGCAATAATGCTCTCACTGTTTTATAGATTTAGCTTGTGTAATTTAAATGCCAAAAAATACCTGATGGTGCTGGTGAAACCTGAACTTTCAATAACTTCACAAGTTTCTAAATGTCCATGTTGTAAGTAGAGTCAAAGATGTAACCCCCTCCCCCCTTTTTTAATGTTCCGGACTTCACAAATTATCAGAGGGATGGTGTATTTCTTTTCAGATTCTTCTATTTTGTTTCCTTCCAGATAGACTTACAACCTCTAGGTTTATGAATTCCAGAAAGCAGGACAAGTAATATTAAATTCTTCTTTATGCCTTGAAGCATTTATTTTAATTACAGAGTATGTTCACATTTCAGGATAAAGGTATATTCAATTGCTCACTGAGTTCTTGAAAACGAATTTACACGGCTATTGCTCTTTAACTACATTCACTCAACAAATATGTAGTGGGGGCCTAGCATGGGTCAAGCACTATTCTAAGACTTTGGGATTTATCAACAAATAAAACAAAGACTCCTGCTCTTAGGAAGCTCATATACTAGTGGGGGAATCAGATAATGAACAATCAGCATAGTACTTAGGTACATTTTATAGTATGTTAGAAGATTGGAAGTAATATAGAAAATATAATATAGAAAAATGAAAGTATGGCAGAGTATGGAGACTGACTTGGAATACTGGGGAAGAGAGTTTTGATTTTAAACAGGGCAGGCAGCATTGAGAAGGGCATAGATGAGCAGAGACTGGAGGAGGGGAGGGAATATGCCAGGAGGATATCTGAAGGAAAAAGTTTTCCAGGCAGAAACACTGTTTAATGCAAAGACCCTATGGCTCAAGTGAAGTCTACTTAGCTTATTCAAGAAACAACAAGGAGGCAATTGTAATAAGCGAAGTGGAGTAAGCAAATGGAAAGTAGTAGGAGATGCAGCCAGAGCAATAATAGGGGACCCAATTAAATGAGCCTTGTACCCCTCTGTAAGGAGTTTGCCCTTTTCTCTGAGTTAGATGAGGAACTTTTCCAGATTTTTGAGTACAGGAGTTACTTGACTTTAATCTGTTTGAAAGGATCATTGTGAATGCTGAAGGGTAGAAGCAAGCAGTCAGGGGCAATGGTCGTAATCCAAGCAAAGGATAATTGTGGTTTGAGCTAGGGTGATAGTAGGGGAGATGGCAGAAGTAGATTTAGCTATATGTTGAAAGCAGAGCTACCAAACTGTCAGATTGAATATGGGGTGAGATAGAGTAGATCCAAGGGGGGCACCATATTTTTTTAACCTGAACAGCTGGAAGGATAAAGTTGACATCAACTATGATGGAAATGTATGGGTGGAACAGGATTTGGGGGAAGGACTAGGAGTTTATTTTGGACTAATTTTTAACTCGGTATGTCTACCAGGCATGTAGAGTAGGCAGTGGGATATAATGAGTTTGGAGTGCATGGAGTGGGGCTTGTGTCTGGGGCTAGAGGTCTACATTTGGTATTTAGATGATATTTAAAGTCACAAGGTTAAATGATCATACAGGGAAGGAATCGAGAGAGAAAAAAGAAGAATTCCAGACACTAAGCTCCAGAAAACTTCAACATTAAAAGAGGTCAAGCAAATGATTACAAAGAAACATGAAGAGTTCATCTATGATAACATGTGGGTAGGCTGGTAAATGGGTTGAGGCAACAACCAGTAGGTAAGTGACATACAAGCCTTCTTAGGCCCAAAATTCCTGATCATGTGTCATTCCAAATAACTGCAGTATACAGCAGGTGGTGGTATTAAGGTACAGGACCCATTGATAATGCTGTCATAAATATTTAATACTATGGCATAAAAAGAAGCCCAATACTAGGGGAGACTAAGTCTATGCCCAGAAATGTTGAACATCACAAAGACGTTAAGATCGTTCAAGCCAAACAGCTTGATTTACAAATGAGGAGAGTCGTGTGTCAAAGTGAGCTGATCTAACCAGGTTCACACAGGAACCTGCAGGACAACTGGATACAGCAATGAGGTCTAATGGTGTCCTGTTCAGAGTACTTTCCTCTCCACTATCTTCCCTCTCACTGAGTGTCTACTATATAGATCATACCCAGGAGTTAATACTGTGAAAATCTGAAATCCTTTCTTCTCTACCTAGAGCAGCCAGGCTTTGAGCCACAAACACAAACAAGGGGTTTTCCAGGCTGTCAGTCTTGGGCAACTCAAACTTGCATCTTGTAGATGTGCACTTCCTGCACAGTGACCAGGTTAGCACAGGTTGAATGACTGCACGGATACATACCTACATTTTTAGAGGTGTAAAATTATAAGCAAAGCTTTAGCAGAATTCTCTGTTTAAGAATTTCTCCATGTGGCCTCAGTGCTTTTCCTGTAGTCAGGGGTTTGACCAGTGTGTCTGATCTGGAGAATGAATGTGGGCATGAGATTGGTCCCAACAGCCTTCAAAAGGAGGTACCCAAGAGGTGATGCCCCACACAAAAAGACAGTCAGTGGATACTTACTGAATAAATATCCCAACGGGTGACTCCATCTCGTAGAAACATCTTATGTAAGCAGGTTAACTGGAGAGGAGAAAAATCTGCAATGTTGCCAATTACCCATATGCCCTTGGGCACTTTCTTAACCTCTCTGTGGCTTAGTGTTTCTGCCTGGAAATGAGGTTGGAGCTGCTGACTTAGATCAATGGGAGAAGGTTAATTGAAAGCAGTCATAGAAAGCATAGAAGAAGATTTCAAGACAATATGTAAATGCTGAATGGCACTGTTGCCACTGCCAAATTGAAGAGAGGGGCCTTGGGTAAATCAGGAAGGAAGTATTGGGAAGCAAAGCCTCTTTTTGTCTGTCCTGTCCTCCTGACTGGGTGGTAGTGAGGCAATGCCATGCAAGAGGTGGAAAACCCACCAAGCTTCCACCTCCTACTTTAGAAGCACTCAGCTCTTTCCTTGCTCTTGGGTGTGTGCCCAGCTGCATCTGGCATGAAGGCAAGAAGCTGCTGACACAGGTAGATGAGATCTGTGGTGTAAAGCCATAGGAGAGATGACATTTGACAGATATCTCCAAAATTACATCCCTTCTTCCAACTGTTACCTGTGATTAGGGGTCTGGGGCCATTTCCTTACTAGGCCATACAAAGTATCACTTCTGCAACTCTGGCCCCCCATTTGATTCCTGTTGATCAAACTTGCAGTGTGGAGTCAGATTAGTAGGTCTGCTGAGCTTGTAGGCATCTATCTCCAAGAGCACGGGACCTTTTGTAAAATGGCCTTACCCACTTCATATAGTTAACTGGGGGCAGAAATTACCCTAGATCATTATGCAGAAAATGTTCACAAAGGCTCCAATAAGATACCAATGTTAAATAGATCTTCGTGCTCAAAGCATATTTCCTTGACCAGCAGCATATAAATGAAGATTCTTGAGTTCACGCTAGACCTAGCACACCTCTCCAATTGCTACACAAAGCCCAGCTTAAATAAGTTTTCTGCCCAGCAGCCTTTTCTGGCCATGTCACCCAGTAAGAACCCCCTTCCCTCTGATCTCTTAGAGCAATGGTTCTCAACATAGCTGTATATTAGAATCACCTGGGGGAACTTTAAAACCACCTAGATGTCCACCTAAGTTCTGCTCCCCAAGATGTTGATGTAATTGATCAGGGTAAGACATCAGATATTAATATTTGTTAAAAGATCCCCTGGTAATACTAATATCCAGTGTTAGGAAAAACTGTTTAAGAGCATGCATTATCAGCCCTGACTTATTTGGGATTTTAATGGTTTACTCTCTCGAAAATCACTTTTAAAAATGTCTTTATCTTGTGTCTATAACCAGAAAGTAAGCTACTTAGGAACAAGAATTCTCTCCTCCTGTTGCCCAAGAGTGATTATACACATGGTGCCGTGGAGAAGCAGTAGGAATGAACTCTACTCTGCTAGTGGTGCCTGGCTGCCTGGTGACCTTGAGGGGCGGGGGGGGGGGGGTCCCTGGACTTTTCTCAGCCTCAAATTCCTTCTCTACAAAAGAAGGCGGCACTAGATTATCCCTTAAGGTGCTTGCCTGCTCTGATGTTTTGTAATTCTAATGAGCACTCAGAAAATGGGGATTGTTTGACCCATTTTAGCATGTTGTTGTCTTCCTCCTGCTCCATGGGAATAAGATGCTAGTGCTTTTCACCTCTGAAGATGTGTCTTCTCAGCTGGATATTAGATCTTTTGTGAGGTCACTTTCACTAAGCCTTATCCTAGTCCATGGTGTTGCTCATTCTGCACTGCGGCAAAGAATCAATCAGGCCCACAGAATGAGCTAGTATGGCAATAGGAAAAGGTCTTCTCTGCCCTGATTCCCATCCTATGGAGCAAAGGGAAAATAGGCACAATATTTAAATCAACATTCACAGGTTAAAGAAGGGAAGTAGGAGGAGGATCCTAGGGCAGGAACGCAAAAAATAAATAAATAAATAGATAGATAGATAGATAGATAGATAGATAAATAAATAAATCAAGTCAGAAGTCAGATGTGTGCTGGCTTTGGAGGGAAGCAAGTGAGCTAGTGGAGACACTATGGAAACTATAGAAGCAAGTGGAGAAACATAATCTATCCAGAAGAAGGCAGCCATGCCCCAGCCCTGTCATCTTTGGAGGCATGTGCAAAATTCAGTCTCTTGCCCCCTGCCCCAGCACAAAACTCATGGGCAGTAGCATTTGCACATCCTGATTAAACAGTAACTATTCTGTTTGGGGACTCCAGGCTACAATTGTTTCTCTTTATTCGGTTAGGGTGATGCCTCCTGTGGCGACTGTTGTCTCATTTAGTCAGACATGGTGGTACCACCTCATTGTAGCTTCTGCTAGCCAATGTTTCCTTCCATTCCTACCTTCCCACGCTGTCTTCCAAGATCCTTATGTGAGGGTTATCAGAAATTAAAAAAAAAAAAAAACTGCTAACCTATCCACACATTTCCTGAATGATCATGATGTCAGAGCAGTTAGAGGAAGAGAAAGTCAAAGGTAGAAATACCATCTCCTGCTGTAGATAGTGCTGGAAGCTTTGGGAAGTAGTGAGCTCATGTCAGCAAAGCCGTCTGAGCTGTTGCTCACTACTGAACCTTTTGGAGACTCTTCTTGTGTGCCAAGCTCTTTGCAGACATTGGAATTAACCATCTTACAGCTCTAATTGAGGGCTTTGTTCTGCTCTTTAACACTTAAAGTGATTCCAAATTTCAAGTCAACTTAGAGTTAAGATAGGTGTATTTTAGGCCCTCTTTACTATGGAATACGGGAAATCAGACAAGACATTTTCTTTGCTGGGGTCTGAGCTCTTTGAGACTTTAGAAAGAAATGGTAATATCGTCTGTGTCATCAACAGGATTTTTATGTGGGTACTGGGTGCTACTGATGGAGAGAGAATTTAGAATAGAGGAAGAAATATGCTAATATAAGACATTATTATTCTGTCATTGCGTTTGCAGTTGGGTTGGTTCATACTTATTAAAGAGGATTATTTTGTGTTTGGTGAAAACAGGAGTCCCTTAATCGCAAAGAGGAAGAAAATGGTGCCAATTTCCAATCAATAGATAGTTGTCCCATGGACCATTCAGCTCAGTAAGAAAGAGGCCCATGATTGGTTAGCAATGTCTGTGGAAGATGTGTGGAAAAGGAAGCTGAGGTAGGAATTCAACACATTCGGTCATTCATAAAGAGGCAGGCTTTATGTGGATTTCATGGGTGAGGTGAGGGAGGGGAGTAATAGTTGTAGTTAGAATTAATGTCCTTTTTCCAAGGAGGCAAGGGAAGGATTTTGTTCCCTTCCTTTTAGGAAGGATCAGTACATCATTGCTTGTTATGGTTAATGTATATAAGACTGGGGAAGACATTAAGGCAAATTTCCATTGGTGGGAATAAGAAACTTGATGGATAATATGGGACTGGAACCAGATTTCTGGTATCAAGTCCAAGGTGTTAGTGGGAATTGAGGGTGAGTGAAAGAAACAGTGAAGAGTGAGGGGTTAAAGGGCAGGTGGGGTAAAGTGGCAGAGAGTAAATGTATTGGGAGATGAGCCTGTGTGGATGGTAGGAGGTTCCTAGGGTAAACATTGAGCTTAAGTAAGACTGAGTTGTAATCAGAGCCTTTGTCTCTGTATCCAACACCTGGGCTCCTTCCTTACAGAAGATCTTCTCTCTGGCTAAGATGGACCCTCTTGAGAAAACTTGGAGCTGACCAGGTGAGGACCTCTCTGTCCCTGGTGAGAAGCAGTTATCTCTCTGCCTAAAGAGGCTTCCTGCCCTCTTCTCTTCAGGGACCTCTTAAGACAGTATCTATCCATCTCAAAAGACCATTTCTTTATTCCTTCCTACTTAGAAGGGACACTCTTAACAGATACGCCAAAAAAAAAAAAAAAAAAAAAAAGTTACTTTTTTATTTTCCTGGAGATGAAATTCAGGGGTTTGGTGAGGTTAAGTGCTTTTCCAAGGTCATGCAACACAGGGCAGCATAAGAGGTCGCCTTAGTGCCACAGCCCTGCCACAGTCACCAGTGGCCTGTTGATCAGTCACTGTGCTTGTTACATTCATCTTTCCTGTCTCCTTAGGGGATGTCTCAACCTTTCTTAGTCTGTCACATGTAAGGTCCCTGTTGGCCATTTTTGCTTCTGTATTTTAATGGTTTGGACTAATTTCCACTTTATTTTTGTATTTATTTTAACACAATCACTTATAATGAGGCTAATGACATTTTGTCTCCATGGTGGCGCATTTTAATTTGGTCTCGGAAATGTCAAAGCGATCAGGCAATTTGGTATCTCAGAAAGACAAAATGTGGCAGGGACAATAGACTCTTCTCTCCATCATTCCATCTCCCTTGTTATCTGCTAGCTCCAGGGGCCACCCTGTCCCACTGGCTGCATCTCTGTGCTGGCATGGACAGAGATCAGCTGCAAAATATTGCCAAGACAAGGGGCTACGGCTCCTGTGGACGGACTCTTTCCAGCAAGTGCAGCTAACACAATTAATCAGATCTCAGCACTCGAGTTAAGTTTGTTTTGATAGAAGCAGACACTGTTTTCCTGGTGTCATTTTTGTATTGATCCTTGTGCGTCCATCCATCTCGGTCTTTCTTCTGAGCCTGCCTGCAGTCATCTCTCTCAGCTTTCCAAATCTTTCCTTTTAGACAGGGTTGGCTGATGTTCTTTTGTGAAGTAAATAGTTTATGCTTTATGAGCCTCATAAGGTCTTTATTTCATATTCTTCTTCCTGTTTTTACGCCCCTTTACAACTGTAAATATCCATTCTTAGCTTGCAAGCTGTATGAATTGTCAGGTAATCTTGGGTTTGGGGGTGTTTAGGGAAAGTTTTAGGCGTATTCGGATTGAGGAATTGAACCCGGGTCTTTTCTAGTGTGGCATTCATGAGAGTATCTATTCTATAAAACAGAGCTGCTAATAGTTACCTGTGCCAAGGTTGGGTGGTGGGCAAGTACCCTGATGGTGTAAGTAGATAGCATGTCTCCACAGAGATGGTTGATTTCAGCTTTGTTGGAAACGGAGGATTCGAGACTTGATGCACTTTCCTCGGGAAGCCTGTGTTGTTCCACATTTGTCCAAGAAAACCGGTTCGTGCCAGGTCTGAATCTGGAGGTCTCTCACTCTATACTTGCCTCTCCTCCTTGGCCTTCCCTGCCCAGCACTTCCTTGTGGCCAGCGTCCTTCCACGCTGCTTTGTCCTTGAAGGGAAGGAGATGGATCGTGTCTGCAGATGGGGCAGGGCTGATTTCTCAGTCCTGACAGCACCCACTTTAGTCTTCTCGCCAGCACCAAGGTTCCTTTCTTGGAAGCTAATCTCTGAGGTGGAAATCGGAACAGTAAAGGGGAGAGAGTCCTGGTGTGGTGAAATCCCAGGTCAAATCAGGGAAACTCGCAGCCTAACCCAGATAGAGCTCGTGCCCCAGGAATGGCCTTATGCAGGCTTCTATTTAGAAGCCACTTTGTCAATTTCTTTGCCAGCTTTTCCATGTAGTAGGGATACTTTATCTCTATAAAGCAGCAATAAGTGGACACTATAATATATTTCACTTTTAATAAGGTGTTGCCAGTTGCACACACTCTGTAGAGCAATTAGTGTCAAAAGCTGCTAAGCAATGGAAGGAACTGTATCTGAGTGTTTACAGACTGGAAGGATTTACAGCGGGGTTTGGAGGAGCCCCGGCCACAACTGGAAGGTGGGGGAGGAAATGTTGTGTTTCAATCCACTGACCTGTGTGTTTCTGAAACCTCTTGAAGGCAGACCCTTGCATTGTGCTATGGTCCTCGTGCCTGGGGCGGGGATATAGTGATGGTCCTCACAGAGCTCATGGGTCTGGAGAAAGAGCACAGGTTTAGGGGTGCCGTAGATGTGAGCCTCGAACTCAACTCTGCCACATAAGGATATCTCCTCAACAAATATATTTTTATGACACTCATTTTCTCCATGTATAAAAATGAAATGGGAAAATCATCAGAGAGTTTAGAGGATGGAGTCTCTTTGAAGTTCATAGCCCTTAGGTCAGGCTGTGTCTTTTCTATCCCATTCATGTGAATAAGGATGGGGAATTTTCAGAAATCAAGTCTAAGCTAGATGATCCAGTCATCCCAGTTGCCCAGAACTGTCCTGACTTAAAAATGGAAAGCTCTGCATCCTGGGAACTCTCAGTCCCAAGCAGACCTGGATGGTGGTCACCCTGTGTGGTTGAGAAGCATTTCTCCTCTCTCAGGTGATGGGCTCAAGTGTTGACAGCACACACGTCAGGGATTCCAGCCATGCATTTCACTGCACACAAAACACAGCCAGGGGCAAACATCTGTGAAGAAGAGTGGAGATCTTTGACAGACTCAGAGACAATGGGTCCAGCAATGAAATGAACCTTTGGTCTAAAAAGTCAGGGGATCTGGCTCTAAGGTTCTTAGATTCATTTCTTCCCTGAAGATGATCTTAATTTGATCCGTGGAAGGTAGAAGAGGCATTTGTGTTTTCTTGTTCCTATTTGCTTGTATGTTTTGAGGGTGTGTCCATGGATTCATGCCCCACCTACAGAGCCACCTCTCTAAATCATACACAGAGCACCTCTCAATCCAACCTGAGGTTGGTGTGCTTGGGTCACGCCCTCAGCACCATTCCAGAGCACCTCCTTCTCCTTACCACGGAGCTTCTCCCCTAGTTTGGAAGAGAGGAAGCAGAAGCCCTTCTCTGGCCTAGGCAACTGGCCAGCCACTCCATTTCTCTCTGAACCTTTTGCAAGGCGGGAACAGAAGAGCTTTCACTCAGCAGCATAATTCCTCTCACTTTACAGATTAGGAAACAGACTGAGAGAAAAGTTAAAGAAAATCCCAAGTCAGCTGGGTTCAAACCTACATCTCATTTCTTGAGGGGGCAGTTTCTTCTCACTTTTTCTTTTATGTCACACTTCTGCCAAAAAATATAGTTGTCTTCCATGGCCAGATATACGTTTTGCGCAGGGAGGGAATTTAGCAGGCGTGAATCATCTAAGGAGACGTTGGGTGAGAAGAGATGGCTGGTTGGTGAAGAGAAGGGGTGACAGCTGGTTTTTGAGGGCGGTGGCTGTGGAAATGGCTAAGGGGTGGGGGAGGCTCCCAGCGAAAAGGGAACGTGAGAATGAGCATGGAGTGTAGGTGGATAGACAGGATAACAGATTATAGTGGGGGGGGGAATTGGGGGGCAGATGTGAAGAACCTGGGCTACTTAGCGAGGAGGGCTGGCTTCTCGGAAGCCTCAAATGCCTGGCAGACCACACTGAAGATTATTCACATGCTTCTGAAATATCTTAGTCACAGGGTGACTTGCAGCTCTACTCTTTACTATGAAGTGAGCTCCCCTTTCAGTACCTGTGTTTGGGGTGGGGGTGGGGGGTGCGTAGAGTAATTCTCTCTAAGTAGTTCTTTATCTAGCCAGTGGGGGTGGGAGGAAGTGTGGTCTCTTTGGATTTATATTCTGAGTTAATTCTGTGGTAGTATGTCTTCCTTTTCTTGTATAACAAGACCAGCTTTAAAGACATCAAGATCACCTTATTTAAAACAGTATGTCAAGTACTTGTTGGGTACCTGCTTCATTTAAATTTTGTAAGGGAGAATATGCCAATAGGATCACAAAAGCATAAACCAGCACTATACTTAATTTTATAAGTGTTACTTGGTTCCCACATATGTTTGGTTTTCACACGTCCCATTGCACAATTGGAGGTCTCCTAGGAAATCCGCAATGAAGGTGAGAGGCTTCCTCTAAGTGAGTGCACAGCTCACTCTGACCACAGATAGGTTAGTGAATCAGGTGCGTTCCCTTCTTCATACACTGTTCTTTCACTAGATCCCTCATGGTGGACAAGGACATCACTCAAAGTATACAGGCCCTGCAGAAGTTAGGGCTCCCAGAGCTTTCTGTCCAGTTTAATGCCCTGTGGGCCCAGTGCTGGAGTTCTTATAGGGTCTGTTTGTCTTTTCCTGATGACTGTCCCAGCACCAGTGTTTCTGCTCATGCACCCTGGTACCCCAGGGCCTCTCCTGGGTCCCAGCTGCTTGTCTGGAAGCCCCTCACTGTGTGCTCATCCTCTGCAGGGTTCCTAATTGTGTGAGAGCTGCCTCTCCTTCCTGTTCAGACTCCTCTCTTCCCTCTAGCCGTCTTCAGTTAAGTCCCCATTTCTGGGTTTGTTCTCAAAATTCGAAGGTTTCTATTTTCACACCTTGGTAATTGGTGCTATCCATTGAAAGTAACTCTGGAACTCCAGCCTGCCAGGGTCAGAAAGAGCTGAATTGAATTAAAAAGAGTAGAAATTGGCTAGAAGCAGGAGGAAGACTTGAACGGTCCAGTATCTCTCCTCCAGGTGGCTAGCAGCCTCTGAGCAGGAGTCTGCCTTCAGAGCTGGCCAGTGGGTATCCCACTTTGTTCCGTTCACTTGATGGGAGCCCTACAGGGGAGGTGGGAGGAGGAAGTGAGACTCCCTGCCTGACACACCCTCAGCCCAGGGAGTGACACTGGGGACCCAGGAAATACATGCCAGCAAAAAGCATTATGTCAGT
The DNA here is from genome assembly GCF_963455335.1 of Martes martes. Lineage (NCBI taxonomy): Eukaryota > Metazoa > Chordata > Mammalia > Carnivora > Mustelidae > Martes > Martes martes. The sequence continues at coordinate 88,234,081 of NC_137898.1, forward strand.
GAAATGACATTGGAGCCATTAAATATGCAAAACACCCCCTGTTTTAATAGCATAATGGCTGGGAGAGAAGCTAACGGAAGCCAGGAGTCTCTTGGTGACAGCCGCTAATCCATCCACAATTCATGCCAGGGTGACAGATACAGTCCCTTGTGCCTGGGTCATGGTAAGGCAGGCCTGGCTCCCAATGCAGGCTCACAGATGTTGTCTGCTGGTGCCCAGATGAGAAGAAACAGTGTTTTTTTGTTTTTTTTTTTTTTTAATTTTTATGATTTCTCCTTTGATGTTAGGAATTCAATTAATCCTTAGATTTAAAAAAAAATTATTATTATTTTCTGCTAGTGTTGTCAGTCATTTATTTTTGGTCTCCCGGGAGATTTTTCAATTATTGAGAATAACTCCTCTACTTCCGGGCAACAGGTGTGTGGCCCTTCTTCAAAGCTAAGACATATTTATTCTCACCCAAATCCATCAGTGGGTCTACCTTCAGGATAGGGATGAACTTTGGATATGATTCACAAAGAATCTCAGAATCTCAAAGAATGCGCTTCCCTTGGGGCTGAGAAAAGGTCAAAACAATGAACTTCCACTGTGGCTCTAGGAATTATTATTGCTCTGGTCCCCACACATGCAGGGTAGGGAGAGGATCATTAAAATACACACTGATGTATGTTTTTCTGATTAGATATATATCTCATGTTATGGTAGACTATTTGGATAGTGGATGAAAATATGAAAAAAATAGAAATTATTTTTCTTTAATGTTTGGTGTGCTGATAGAGATTTCCTAGGAGGAAACTTACTTTGATGGTCCTCTGATTCCTGCTAGCTGTCCCATTCCTGCCCCTCAGCATGGTGGTGGTGGTGTTGGTAGAGGCTTTCCCCCTCATGCTTCACTTTCTGTAAAGGCTGGTTTGGTTCCAGTTCAGCAAGAAGGCTGGGGTCTAGAGGGACTGGATTGTTCCTCAGTGTGTCCTCATTGGTGACTCCCCTTCCTTCAGTGACTGCAGTGGTGAACAGGGTGGTCAGATGTCTGAGAACAAATGCTGGTCCTCTCAATTCCTGACTTGGAATTTACAGACATGGACATTAGTCAGAACCTCCCTGTGCCTCAATTTCCTCACCTGTAAAATGGCAATAATTCTACTACCCTACCACAAGGAGTTCTTGTGGAACTTCAATAGCTCATTTGGTCTTAGACAAGTCAGGTTCCGTAACTCCCCCCATGACAGTGATCCTTCTACATTTAAAGTTACCACAAGTTCAGGGAACCTGGATGACTCAGTCAGTTAAGTGTTCAACTCTTGGCTTTAGCTCAGGTCATAATCTCAGGGTGGTGAGATCATATTGGGCTCTGCTCTCAGCTTGGAGTCTACTTGAGATTTTCTCTCTGCCCCTTTCTCTCTCTCTGTAAAATAAATAAATAAAATCTTAAAAAAAATAATAAAGTTGCCACAAGGTCAGTCCTCCATCCTGTCTTTTTCTTATAGGTTTAATTTCTAACAGCTGTCTCCTTTTTTCATTTCTCCTTGGGTTCTTCGACAGTTACTTTTCATATTCTTCCTATCAAAACTAGAAGCATGAATCTGTTGGACTCTGGTTATAATAGGGCTTGAGTATGTAATCCTGACCTTGGTCTCTAAATCACTGACTTAGCCAGATTTGTGTAAATGGGTAGAGAGGAGGACTCATGCTATTTTCAATGTAAAGTTATCTCAATCCATCCAGGGAGGCCCAGACCAGGCGAGACAGGCTGCCAAGAAGGGGACCCTTGTGCTTTGGTGTTTTTGTTCTCGACATTGCTCTGGTACTCATTCTCACTCTGATTTTTCTTGGTCTCTCTGCATGTTTTTCACACCTTGGGGCCCTGCCTCCTTTTCTGTCTGTCTCTGGCCCTTTTGCATTTGGCTCAAGCATTGTCTCTACTTCATATCTTAGTGCAGAATTTCAGTTCTTCCTTGCAGACTTTGGGATGGAGTCCAACAGGCAGTGCAGAGTACTGGGGGAGCTGCTCTGAGGAAAGAAGCAAGTCCACCCTTGACTCTGAACTGCACGCCTCCAGAGCTCCTGCAACCACTCCGAGGTATTTAGGATGAAGAGGAGCAACCCAGTACCTGTGGCTTGCCTGCCGCCTGCCCTGTGTTCTTTCCTCGCCTCTCCCACAGAGCAGAGACGCTGCGCAGCACTCACCCTTGCACAGCCTGGCCTGAAATTTATACAAGTGCAGCTGATGTCCTCTTTTAAATTGACAAAAGCAGAGGACGGAGCCTGGGAAGCCCTCTGACCCCAGAACCTTGGTCCATGAAAATTACAGGCGGTGTGCAGGCGCTGTCTCTTGATGCGTACTTGCAGTGGGGAGATGCTGGTTAATTTCTCAAGACTCAGAGGTGACCCAGGTTTAATAAAGAGGATTAATGGATTTGAGCTAAAGGTCCTGGCTGTTTCAAGCAGATAGCCTCTTCCTCCTAAGACAGTTTGCAGGCTCTTGTTCAGTTTCTTCTCTTTGGGGAAATAGCTCAAGCTGCCTATTTAAAGGGACCTTCCTCTCCCTTCCTTCTCGATGCTAATAGGACTAAGGTGGCCATGGGTCCTTCATGCTACTCCAAAACAAAGGCATGAGAGCACTCCCTGCTGACAAGAACAGCAGTGACAACAAAAAAGGACACTTTGATTTCTGCTGGTCTGAGCTACCACTTTTCCAAAAAGCACTTTTGCCACAAGCATTAAAACCCTTAAAAATATTATGTATACCCTTTCACATGGCAATTTTATTTTCATGGCTTTTATGTTGTAGGATAATTAAGGATGCTCACAAATATGTCCATCAAAGAGATACATATTTCAAAAAAGAGGAAGAAGAATGAGGATCAAGAGATGTGTAACAATAGGGGCTTAGATAAATGTAAATAATAAATAAATGTAGATAAATTTATGCAATGCAGTAATGATCATTAAGAAGATATTTTGTAGGGTATTTTTACTCATATGAAATATGTCCATTGTTTCTAAAACATTATGTGTAGTTAAACTGGTTTTTGTAAAATATATGTATGTTTATATTTTATTACATATTTATACATTTATTATAATATTAAGTGTTTATATAATATTTGTGAAGTATTTGGGAAATATACATTACATGTGGATACAGGAAAGGGATGGATACCAAATGGCTGAGTGCTGAGATTCAGAGTGGTTTTATTTTGGTGTTTGATTTTATTCATCCTCACTTTCTAATTATTTCCACAATTGTGTGTCCCTTGTGTAATATCGGCAGGGAGGGACCTGAGTGGGATCTCCCAGACGGTGCTGGGGAACAATTCTGCATGTCCTATCCAGGCCCCGTAGGCTCAGGTCAGGGCTGCTTCTTATCCTCTTATCCTCATCTGTCAAGAAAGTGTAGATCATAGGCTTCCAAGGGACATGAGGTGGCTCTCTGGGTGGCAAGTCATGACCTGGTCAACGTGCATTAGTCATGACTGGTTCCAGACAGCCCCTCCCAGATGCCTGGGATCATGGGGCAGGGATACCCTTCCCACAGGGAGCAGTTTTAATCAAGTCCCTCTGCTTGACCCTTGTGGAGGTGCCTGTTTGCTTCCTATGGTGTATTCTCAAGTGTGCTTTTCCAATCTTGTCTTAAATGACTCCCATATGGGTGATGCTGCCATATCCCCAAGGAGTCTGTTCTAATAGACTATTCTGTTGTCTAATAGACCTCACTGTTAGGACATTTTCCTTCAAGTTTCCATTAGCCACTAAATGCTTATACATTTTCCTCTTAAAATTCATTCCAAATTTTTAGTGGGCATTGAATTTGGACTTTTTCGATAGTAATTGCCCACTTGGCTCTTCTCTCTGATATTAACATCGGGATTACTTTTTACTTTTCCCTTTGACAATTTGGCATCATTGTCTCCGATGTAATTTTTCTGTAACCCTGGGATGTGTCCTTAGTCTCTAATGACTTATCAATCTATTCATATGACCATGACTTAGTTTGCCATTACAAAAAAATATTAAGAGTAGCTTTTCGGGCGCCTGGGTGGCTCAGTGGGTTAAAGCCTCTGCCTTCGGCTCAGGTCATGATCTCACGGTCCTGGGATCGAGCCCCACATCGGGCTCTCTGCTCAGCGGGGAGCCTGCTTCCTCCTCTCTCTCTCTGCCTGCCTCTCTGCCTTCTTGTGATCTATCAAATAAATAAATAAAAATCTTTAAAAAAAAAAAAAGAGTAGCTTTTCACCACTGATTTTAGCTTCAAATCTTCACGATGTTCACATTGTTCTTCTCTTCGCTTTTATGTGCTAGCTGTTATCAAAGGTAGCAAAAGGGTGAAAAGCTGATTTGGAATGAGAGTTTGTCTCCTAGGGGGCTAAGTATGAAGAGGGGGAAAAAAAAAGGCAGAATGCACCCATACAGAGCAGGCCTTCAGTACTCAACACACATTTGTGAAATGGAACCTGTCCCAGAACACCACAAACCAGCCCAGGGGGAGGCGGCCACCAGCTGTGCCCACAGCTCTGAGGCTGATTCCCAGATCCGCTGCATCTCCCTCTTCTCTCTACATCCACGGATTCCACAAAATTGGCCAGGCCAAAATTTTGCTTGGAGCAGGGCAAAGGGCTCCTGAGTTCCACCTGATATAAAAACTAGGGTACCCAGAAATGACAAGGGTATCCCCAGTATTCTTTCTGCAGATTAAATCTTGTATATGACTCTAGTGCATTGTTTCAAATGTGCTTACCTCATCTCCTCTGCTGCTTTCCCCAGGCTGTTAGGAGTTTAATCAACGTGTAAAGCTCTCTGTGAGATCCCAGGATAGAAAGGAGCTATGAGTGAGAAATACAATAGTTCTGCTATTTCTGGGCTGTCCCTGATTTGGGCTCCTGATCCTTTTACTTTTTTGGCCCCATTTTCTCTCTGGTATATTTGTTCAGCTAAGTGAATTGTAAATATTCAGTGCTTCTCCTTTCTTTAAAATATATCACCCATTTCTTGATGTACTGGAAACAACTCTCTCTCCATGACACTGCAGCCAGACAGAGGCTCCAGTGTGTATAAGGGGATCCATGAGAGTATTTCAAAGCTGATGGTGCTGCCGTAACCTGCCTTAGTCACATTGTGTCTCTATGTCGTGTTCTTCCTGCCTCTGTTCTTCGTCTCCCAATCCTCTCTAATGTCCTCAGTGAAAAGAGGAAGTAAGGATTCATGGCACCAGTGTATATAGACATGATAAGGGAAATTTTGTTTATGAGTAGGAACTAAGCTAAAAGCAGGTAGTAGACATTTTCCCAGCCTGTTCCTTTCCCAAGAGGCTCATTACAGTGAAATCGATCAAATGAGGTGTTTTTCTCTCCTCACCAAGTATGTAGTGATGCCTTCCAAAAATGAGTGGCAAGAGGGACTTTTCAAGTCTGAGTGATGTTGAGGGTAAAGTGGTAAAAATGACGAGGATGGGGCAGACACCAGCCAACTCTGCATGGCAGGGGGGTTACCCCTGGACCAGCCTAGCGCCTCTCTTGCCTTCTGCACCTCCACTGCTCTCTTACTACTCCATCCTCCAGCTGCCATCTGGAACACCACTGTCCGCCACATTCAACCTTTGCTCAACTTTCTTACAGAATTTTTCAGTGCTGACTTTATTCATTTATTGAGACAGTCAGTCAATAAACATTCACTGAACACCTACTTGTTCTGGATCAGAGTCTTCTGGGCACTGGAGATTCAGCAACATACCCAACAGATCCAAATTCTGGCCTTCATGGAGCTTACATTCAAGTGGCAAGAGATAGACAGTGAAAAAATACATAAATCATATGGTATGCTATTGGGGGGGGGTGGTAAGAGCTATGGGGGAAAACAGTTGACGGGGGTGGAGGATGAATGAAGATAGTATTTAAATAGGACTTAAGAGGGATGAGATAGTAAGCTGTGAAGATATGTGGGAAGCAGCCTGGCTTGTGCATGTAGGAGCATGTCTGGAACATTTGGAGAAGTCCCGGATGACTGAAAAGCAGCAAGCAAGGGAAAAAGACTGTACAGATGTTGGTTTTTATTCTGATTGAGATGAAACAATTGAGATGGGAGGCCATTGGAGTCTTTTCTGCAAAGAAACAACACAGATTGACCCAGGTTTCTGCGTCTGGGACAGACAGTGATTCTGGAATTTCTTGGAATTTTCTCTTCTTCTGGTTCTAGCAACTGCTATCTGGAGTCTCATTTTACTTTGTTGATCTTGCCTGTCATCTTATCCTCCAACCTTATTTCACTGATACCTAACCCTTTGTAAATATATTTCTTGTAGAATATGAGATGCAGAAGATAAGAAAAAAATAGAAATATAAAATATTCAAACATGTCAGCATATAAACACAGAGAACCAACAATATGAGTAAAACATTGAACTATTAAAATAAAGCGGGTCTTTCAGTATTTTCTCAGGGTTCATATGTAGGCTTCAGTTGGAAATTTTGGAACAGTGTGCTCTCACTGAGAGTTGCAACATCCTATCACCTTGTTTCCACTCTCATCCTCAAAAGTTTTGTATCACATGGGTCCTTGGCACAATGGCATGCTGGTAACAACTAGGTTTCTGAAGGAGGAAAAAAATAAGCCCTTTTTTATAATTGCCAAAACTTGGAAGCAGCCAAGTAGATGGCTTTTTGTAGCTGAACAGATAATTAAACTGTGGTACTTCTATACAATGGAATATTATTCAGCACTAAAATGAAATTAGCTTTTAGCTATAAAAAGACATGGTATAACTAAAAATGCATATTACTAAGTGAAAGAAGCCAAACTGAAAAGGCCACATACCGTATAATTCTAACTATAAGACATTCTGGAAAAGGCAAAACAATAAAAATACCAGAGGTTACCAGGTGTTGGGGAGAAGGAATGGACAGGTAGAGCACAGAGGATTTTTATGGCAGTGAGAATACTCTGTGCAATACTATAATGATGGATACATGTCCTTACACATTTGTTCAAACCTATAGAATGTTTAACACCAAGAGTGAACCTTAATGGAAACTAAAGACTTTGGGTGATCATGAAGTATCAAGCAGGGTAAATTCAATTATAATTGATGTACCGCTCTGTTGGGGGCGGTTAATAAAGGGGGAGGCTGTGCATATATAGGGGTACAGCTATATGCAGAAATTTCTGTGTCTTCCTCTCAGTTTTGCTGTGAACCTAAAGCTTCTTTAAAAAAAAAAAATCAAATCTAAGGGGCTCCTGGGTGGCTCAGTGGGTTAAAAAAAAAAAATCTTTTTTTTAAAAGCCCTGATTTGTAACATTTGCTGATTCCAGGGTAAAAATACTCCAACTATGACTAATTTCAAGGTATTAAAGAATGTGGTGTGAGGTACCTAAGTCCCCACTAATATGAAATAACCACTTTTGCTAAGTTTCCACATATACATTTTTTTCTTTACTTCGACTTTGACACCATTGATCTATTTGTCTGTACCTGTGACTGAACCTTACTACTTAGAATGATCATAAAAATTCTAGGTCAGTTAGCTTAATAAATGTTCTTCCAGACTAAGCTTACTGATTAGTTAAGTACCAACCTTACTAGAATTTTGATTGGAGTTACTTTAATTTCACACACCGACGCGCACACACACACACAGACACACACACACACACACACACACACACACACTTGGCATCTTTATATTATTGAGACTTTCCAATAAAATGGAACATTCCTTCAATAAATGTTTATTTAAAATCTATTATGTGCCAGAAACTACCCAGACTCTGAGATAGACGAGATTGCTACAGTTCTTGCTCTTACAAAACTCGCATTCTGGAGGATGAAGTGGGGGAAGTCTCATGATGAGCAGGTGAACAAGAAAAAAATATAAAGGCCATTTCAGGTGGTGTCAAGACTATGAAAAGAAAAATAACAGGTTGATAAAATAGAACATGACTAAGAGGAAGTGTTTTTTTTTTTTTTTGGATTGTATATTCAGGGAATGCTCTCTGAGGGAGTGATATTTTAGCTAATACCTGATCATGAGGAGTCAACTAAGGAGGAATCTGAGAGAAGAACATTCCAGAGGGATTACCCAGCACAGAGGGCCTAAGTTGGAAACTATCTTGTCGGTTTTAAGATATTAAAAAAAAGACCAATATGGTACAAGATAAGGCATTTTCTCAGTGGTCAGAGACATAGACAAAGATTAGATCATGTAGGGTCATGGCAAAAGATTTGGATATTATTCTAAATACAATATAAAACCTCGGGAGGGTTTTGAATAAAGTGGAATAATTTGATCTGCAGTTTGCCAGCCCATTCTAGTTTCTGTGACAGGAACATATTGTGTGTGTATTGGGGGAGAAAAATAGAGGAGGTGCGAGTTATTTAGAAAATAGTTGCTGTAATCAGGATAAAAGATGATGGGGCTTGGGGTTATGGCAGAAACAGTGGAGTGGAGAAATGCTAATGGACTTAGCATATATTTTCAAATAGAACCAAAAAATTTTCTGATGCATTGGTTGCATGGAATGAGAGAGAGAGCGAAGAGTAAGTGGTTCCAGGGACTCCAGGTTTGAGAAATTAACTGAACGGAAAGATTGGACATATTGTTGTCCATTAAAGCTATTGGTTTGGAATAGATTCCCAGGGAAGAGGCTGACAAAAGAAACAAATTAAAGGAATTCTGAGTAACTCAGAACTCAACACAGAGGTTGAGGAAAGGAAGACTCTGTAAAGGAGGCTGTGAGGGACAATGATGAAGATAGTACAGTTTTGAGAAAGACCCAGAAAGAAGATGTGGTTATTGTATTGAATGTTGCAGATTATCAGGTGTGATGAGGGAGAGAACAGGTGCCCCAGACCCTTGGAACTGGTAACTGGTGGCCTTAACCAGAGCAGTTACAATGAAATGATGAGTTCAAAAGCTTGCCTGGAATTGAAGAATGGGATGTGAAGAAACTGAAATACAGTCAATTTGCATTATTTGTTGTAGGTATGTTCTGTAAAATCACCACAAACACTGTACTAGTGATTATAGAACCACTGTTCCTAGGAGCCAAGGCTTTTAGGAAGGAGCTTCTGGTTACATTTTCATCAACCAATCAATACATAAGCTTACGTGTATTTCTGTTTAAAGACAGAAAATACTTTTTCTATGTTCTTGATTCATTAACATCAAACTCACAGAAAATAGTACTATAGTACTATAACTCATGCCTGAACAAAGCCTATATTTTCTCTGTAAGGCACATCACAACTTTTTTGTTAAAGGACATCAGAAAGTACTTCTGCACTACTCTCAGGTGCTATTTTAAACACCAAAATCACCAACAAAAAGCACAAAAATGGGAAAAAACATGGCACTCGATAGACCAAGAAAAGGACACTTATTTAGAGTAAGAAAGTTGGAATAAGAGGGAAAAGCATCATCTTGTTCAACCTCATCTGGGAACATGTGTGTCAGGTGACTCACATTTTTTTTTTTTTTTCTGCTGTGCATATGGCCATGAATGACTGTAAAAGTCCTATTTATATTGATTTTGGGATTTTAAAAAAATTAGCAAATAGGCAATTATGCATATATAGAATCTATGAATTACAAAGGTCGACCATACTAACAATAGGCAATGCTTTGGAGATGTATTGCTGCAAGGTTTTGTATGGCAATGAGATCTTATTTTATTTTCTTTAAACAATATGGGTGATACTACAGTGTGCTTTTATGCTGAGAGGACTTAGGCAGTACAGACAGAAACCTGACAATGCAAAATGGAGAAACATAGACCAAGCAAAGTCTCCAGTAAGATAGGATGGCGGGGGGGTGGGCGGGTGTGGAATCCAAATGGTCAGCCCACGAGGAGAATGATCAGAACAGTCGCAGTTCATCAAAGGTGGTTTTATCATTCAGCGCTTTTTTTTTAATGCCCTTTCATAATTTTTTTATCGTTTCATTCATAAAGCTCTTCTACATTTATTATAAAATTAATCCCTATGCTAGTTGTAATTTTTGATGTTGGTTTGAATTTTTTTTTTGTAATTGTATCTTATAACTATGTGTATAAAGGAGATCTGTTATTTCTGGTTGTTTAGTTTTTGAATATTCTTTTATATCCAGTCACTTTATTGAACTCTTAGAAAGTTTTAATGACCGTTTTTGGTGTTGTTTTTATTTGTTTATTTTTGGGAAGTTTTAATAATTTTTAAATGAGTTGTTTGTGTTTCTAAGGAGACAATTATATGTTTGTAGATAAGAATAAATTTATCTTGGGACACCTTGGTGGCTTAGTCAGGTAAGCATCTACCTTTGGCTCTGGTCATGATCTCAGGGTCCTGGGATGGAGCCCCACATAGGGCTCCTTGCTCAGTGGGGAGCCTGCTTCTCTCTCCCTCTGCCACTCCTCCTGCTTGTGCTCTCTTGTTTTTTTTTTTTTTCTGTAAAATAAATAAATAAAGTCTTTAAAAAATAAGTAAATTTATCTTTTCTCCCTCTCCCCAACCCCTGGCTCCATGTTTATTTGAAATCTCTAGATGGGCATTTTTTTCTTGTTCATAATTTTATGGAACTGTCTTCTGTGTCTCAAAATTTAATGAGGTTTGCTGCTAGTTTCTGTTATAAAACTTTGTGATCTTTAAAAAGTTTTCCTTTTTCCTGTTTTGCCTAAATTTTCATTCTTTTTTTACCCATTTTGAGTAGTTGTTAATTTTAATAAAACTTTTTTAGCATCTAACAATATCATTCATGGTTTTTTCCTCTACATTTTAATGTAATGCCTTATTGTTGATAGATCTTATATAATTGAAATCTGGTATGCCTGGCATAAACCCTACCGAATTTGGTACAATTTTTGGTATGCTACTGAATTTTCTATAATTACTGTTTTACATCCTATTATTTAGTAATTGATCTAAAATTATTTTATTTGTGTTCTCTAGCTGGTTTTTGTATTAGGGTGGGTATATCCTTATTAAACGAATTGAGGAAGTTTCTATTGTTTTTTTCCTGTGGTTTTCACTACTTTTTTCTGTCCCTCCTGCTTTCATTTCTTGGCTCTGTACTTTGGCAATATATCTACTGCCTAACCACAGATTTAGTTATCACTTTTAGGTGTGCCTTTGCCAATCCCTCCTCTCTATCTCAGTTCTCTGATTTGCCAACTCCTATTTTCAACTGCTGGTTGGATCTTTTTTCTTTTACTTTAGAATCTTAGATGTAGACCCTTGGGTCTCATATTCATGGGACATTATCATCATTGGACCATACATTAAAGCCCCTTTTCTTGTTTTAGTTATGTAGTTATCCCCATTTCCCATAGTTATGGCCCCTTTAAGAACCATTCAGATGCATTTTAATGTGTATCCTTTTAGGCTCTTTTGTATACATGTATATATATTTTTACTTAACATAAATGGTGGTGGGTTACATATTACATACTGTTTCTTACCTTTTTTTTCAGCACTGTTTAAAACCCAATAATATATTTTTTTAAGATTTTATTTATTTATTTGACAGAGAGAGAGAGAGAGAGAGATCACAAGCAGTCAGAGAGAGAGAGGAGGAAGCAGGCTCCCCACCGAGCAGAGAGCCTTGATTCCAGGAGGGAATTCCAGAGGGCTCGATTCCAGAACCCCGAGACCACGACCCGAGCTGAAGGCAGAGGCTCAACCCACTGAGCCACCCAGGCACCCCCGCAATAATATTTTTTATGTGTTTATAACTTCTAACTACTCTTAGCTTTCAGTGGGACACATCTATCAAATTTTACTTGTCCATCATTCCTGTCATTGACACTGGTTGCCTTCAGCATCAGTGCTAAGATAAGCATCTTTAAGCACGGTCTGAAAGAGACCTGTGTAGGAATCCTATAGGTTTATATACTCAGGGGTGAAAGGGATGGTTCCAGGGTATACATCACTTTATCTGACTGCCCTACACTGTGGTAACTCTAGTCTACCTTCCTACCAGTAAGTGCTCTGGGGTGTTTTTCTCTCCACTTTCTTTCATACTTGGCTTCATCCAACTTTCTAAATCTTGCCAAGAAGGTTATTAATTGATACCTCTTTTTGTTTTACTTTGATAACTTGCTGATTGCCAATTAATGTTTCTGATTACCAGTTAATTTCATAATTTATTTATGTGCTTATCAGTCTTTTATGTTTCTCCTTTATACTCATCATTGAAATTTTTTGCCCATATTTTCTATTTGGGTTGTTGTCTTTTCCTGAATGCATTCCTGGTATATTCTAAATTTTAGTCTTTGTCAGTTTCAAACACTTCATCTATCTTTTCCTGATCTATCATTATCTGTTAATTCTATCTGTCATGTTTTCTGTTGAAGTACATTCTTAGTTTGATGTAATCACATTTGTAAACTTTTGCATAACATTTTGGGGCTTTTGTTTAAAAAGTTGTTCTCTACTCCTAGGTTATGAAGATCTTCCACCATGTTTCTATGTTTTTGTCTACTAAATTTCAGTTTTACCTTTTAATTTCAGTCTTTTAATCTATGCTGCATCTACCTTTGAATGTAGAGTTAAATGGATAACAAGTTTTATTTTTCTCCATTTAATAAGCTGGGTTTTATAACATCATTTTTCCTTTCCTCAGTTATATGATGCCATCTTTATTGTATCCAAAAGCTCTAACAGCTGTTTTCAGTGGCGCTGTGACAGGCAAATTTTGCCAAAAGGCAGTGTGAAACAAGAAATAAGAGAATTTGAAAGACTTTCTTCAACTGACCCTCTCACTCCATGTCCCCACCATCCTTGATCCTAGGCAGGGTCACTGCCGTTTCTCTGAGCTCCTACAACAGAGACACTCAAGGTCAAGGTGGTGTTGAGACTCCCTAGGGATTTCTTATGGATGTTATTGATATTTTTGTTGCCATAACTTTATAAAACCCATGCTGTCTTCTGTGTCCTAGTTTCCCCATGGTTGATTTTAGGAGAAAGAGAAGAAGTCCAAACAAGCTTGATAATTTGACAAGGAACACCTTGCTGGACACCCTTAACTGCATGTCATCTGTTACCTCTGATTCGAGATGTCTAGATTCAAATTCACATTTCCTCTCAGATGTTCCCCTCTCATGTCACTAACACCATTGTTGACATTGTCATCATCCACATATCTGTGCTTGTCTCATCACCAGGCTTGTAGGTCCCATCCACTGTAGGGAACTGACAGTTCTGCATCAAAGTGTCCTCCAGTTTTTCCTAGTTACTGTACTTATTCTGACTTCACTTCCTTTCTCATCTGTGCACTTTAATGACCACCTTATCTGTTTTACTCCAATCAAGTTACCTCCAAATGCCAAAGTCTATAATTTAGAGACCACTGCATAGACGACACTATACAGAGTCCCTCCTGGACAGACTCCTTCACGTGGTATTCCAAGCCTATCATGTTCTGACTTCAGCCTTCTCCCTCATCTCCTAGAAATATGAATTCTAGCTGGTATATTTTACTGGTCAGTCTCTGTGCAGAAAGCCCTCAAGGTCTCCTCCTCCTTCTTTTGTGCTCTTTTCTTCTCTTCGGATGGTTAGTACCTTGCATTTGTTTTATTTTGTTGAAGGTTATGAACACCATCCTGTGTATAATTTCATTTAGGCTTCCCCCTGTTTTTTCCTATTTCTTATCTCAGTCTGTTGAAATTTCCACTTCTTCTCAAGGCTCAACTCAGCTGTAGCTCTCCTATAGTACTTATTATAGTCCTCACTTATTTTTTATATGAGGATAGAATTTTAAATAAACAATGATTTCAGCAGGGACTTAGGGACATGATCTTTTGTGGACTTCTGTTACAAAATAATTCCCTTCAATGGCTCTAATGCTTTTCTTCTTCACTAACTGAAATTGTAGCCACAGTTACACTAGGTTTTATAATTCTGGGAAGAAGGGTTGTGGTACAATGAAACATATTTGGGTTCTAATACTGGATGCGCCTCTAGAGAGCTGTGTGGCCATTGTCAGTAGTCTCCCTTCTCTGGGTCTCACTGTTCTCTGTTGCAAAATGAGGTGATTAGATTCCTATTCTCTATGGGCTCGTTAAGTTCTAATGTTATATTTGATTAGTGTAAGCCCTTTTGGGACAGAGGCAGTCTTGTGCACTTCTGTATATAGAAACTGTCCAATGAATGTCTCTTGAACTGAATTAGCTTTGTGATAAAATTCTGGCCTCAAATTTGTGCAATACTTTTGTATCCATATACGCTTAATCTCAATAAAGCTGTTTAGCACCGATGGGTCATATTATCTTGGTAATAACTTCAGTTCTTGTCACCTATGTATGCATCAGCCTGGCTACATCCCCATGAGTGCCTGCCCCCACATCTGCCCACAAAGTGAGCATAAACCCTTGCATTCTTGGTAATCTCCGTAAGACAAAATGGCAAGACTTTTTGTTGATACCCTCAGATTATGCAATTCATTTAAATCAAAATTATTCAAATATCTCATTCATATTGTATCAGCTATGAGTAGAGCACTACAAAAGATGCCACTGAGCTTAAAAAGACCAATATAGCATGATCATCTGTAAGGAGTTTGTAATTAACCTAGGAGAGTCAGATATGGAAGGCATTGAAATAGACACATGATAATGCAGGATAGTAAGTTAGTACAAGGATGAGTTCAGAGGAAGGAGATAGAGTTTTAAGGAACAGTGGTCAGCAAGAACTTCATAGGTGATGTGAGTTTCAGTCCTGACCTTGGAGCAAATGGTTATAGTGAGGAAAAGAGACTGAGCAATGCCACCTGAGGGTAGAGCTGCAAGCCTCCACAAGGGAGCAGTACACAGTGTGGGGACTCATGGAGGGCTGGTGAGACTAACCAGTCAGGAGGCAGCAAAGGTGCACCTGAGCTATAACACCTGCCAGGTAAGGATGGAATCAAATACATGGTGACCTGAAGCTCAGAAAAACAGAAGGCAAAAAGGAGTGCCTCAGGGTGATGATTCTGGAGGCTACTGTTAAGATTAAAAGCCTGATACTACCACTCCTGAATGTGTGAATCGGATAAATTAGGTGACCATATGGACTTCAGTTTTCTCGTCTCTGACATAAAGATGGTGATAATAGAAGTGACCTCACAGGATGTGAGAGGTGTTCGAGAGCTAACCCAACCAAGTCAAAGAGATTACCTCCTGACACAGAGTAGTCACTGAATAAGTTTGGCTGGCCATAGATAAAAGCGATCAGACTGAGAGAGGGGAGGATGGGATGTACTTGGACACCCACCTTAAGAAGAAAATAGTTTGGGTACTTAAGTTCAGTGGGTAGTCTGGGGCATAGTCGTAGGTTGGGGCTCACAGAACAAACATAAGAAATCATGCTTCAGTCAGCAAAAGCCCCCTTTTGAATCTCTCCTCCTTTCCTTGATTATGAAGTGACAGGCATCCTGGGCTGGCTCCTTGAGTGGTGCCTGAAAGGCAAGATTCAGAGTTCAGGGCTGGTGCTGATGGCTTCAAGCAGGGATGCCTGCTGCATGAGAGCATCACAAGTTAAGGAATATAAGTCAACCATGGGTGACACTCCTTGATGGCCATTCACAAGCCACTGTGGTGTGGGATGGTTCCCAGTACCTGTCTCACTGTGAGTATGGGAATTGGTTGGGGCCCAAATGGGTGAGTACCACTCAGCAGCTTGAGCTGTGGTGGGGTTGATGCTACTACACCTTATCTGAGTCATGGAGGATATATGTGACTAACTTAAGTAGTCACAAGCCAGCAGTCATGCTGCCTCCTTATTTCTGAACTACCTGTGAAACACTCCTGGACCTGCTGTGCACACACCAAAGTCTATACAGTGAGAACTAGGCTGGGGCTGTATTTCTCATAATAATGAATACACATAGATGGTGGAAAGTCCCAGGTTGTTAATTTACCTAGCTTAACTCCCTCTTTAACCTGCTTTGGTCATGACTCAGGCTGAAGTAGGTGATGAGTCCACCTAAGAACCCTCCTTATGTTTGGCGAAGTGAGCGGACCAATCCTGGTGCTCTAAAGGGAACTGGCATTTCTTGTAGTGGCCCTGAAGGGTCACTGTGCAGGAGAATCACCTGGGAGTGCTTGTTGACACTGTGACACCTGTACCATGGTCCAAGTTTCCAATTCAGAGGGTCTGGGGTGGAGCTCAGGCATGTACACCTATTACATTCACATCATGCAGTTCAGAAATAGGTGGTCATGTGCCATCTGAGGGATACTGATGTACTGAGCACTTGCTATAGGACAAGCACTGTGCTAAACTCTAAATAAATTATTTTATTTAATCCTTATGCATCCTTTAAGATGCACACTGTTGTTATCTCTATTTTACAGACTGGAAAAAAAAGAAAGCAACAAAGCAGCCCTGAGGCTTAGGTAGATTAAGCAATTTGCCCAAGATAACAGTGTTACAAGGTGATGGCTTAGGATCAGTTTAGCCCTACCTCCTTTGGTGCCACCACCCAGGGGGGAGTCTATTAGATAGCAGGGAACAAAGTTAAAAAATGAAAAATGTAACCATTGAAAGCGTCAGCTTTCAAGGAATTCAAAGCCTAATATTGGAGACAGGCAGAAGGAAATGTTAAATGAGGAAACATGTAATTGAAATGTCAAAATAGTATATCAAATAGAAACAGGGGGCAGAAATTATTTTTTCAGTTTGTCTATAGTTCAGGTTCATCCTGATGGCCTTTGGAGGAGGTAGATCCTATACTCCAATTATAGGTCTGTCATTTGTCTTACGTAACTCATGGAAGAAAGGCAGCTTGAGAGAAAGCAATCAATTTACAATATACCATGAATCCTTAAGCATTGCCAACAGGATGTTTGGGCTCAGGATAATCAGGCTACCCTGGGCTGTTCCCTCCCCACATGGCATTGTGGACCAATGAGAACAGGGAGACGCTGTGTTTGCCAGTTCAAGCTAGAAGGCCCTCCATCAAGTCACTGTGGTACCTCATTCAAACTTTTTCCTCTCTCACACAGACCCTGCAACTTCTCTCTGAAGGAAGAAGGGTGGGGACTCGAGGGAAAAGAGATGGCGGGGGTGGGAGGCAGGCACAGCAGATGCTATTGGCTACACCCTCTTGCTTTTCCCACCTTCTCAAAGCCCAGGTTGATCTCTAGGTGGATTGCAGACTCTGTCCTTTTGCCCCAATGCATCCCATCTTAAGCAGATTTGCCCCTTTTCCAATAAAGGCAAACCAAAATTAAATCTATAATTATCATTACTAATTCCACTTAATTAGTCACAAGCCAGCAGCCAAATTGGCTTTCTCATAATTATCTGATAAGCAGTAAGCACATCTCATAGATTATAATTAACACTACTTAATTAAAATCTAATATACATACACCCTTTCCTCAAAATACATCTAATTGGGTTCATAACAGCAGAAGATAAAAATTCCTCTTTGCTTACCCCTCCATAAGGATTTCAAACACCCACTTTCTTTTCTTTCTGTCCCCTGAGGGATCTGAAGGTGCACTACAGATATGTTTGCTGATTTGTTATTTCAAAAAGTTTTAAATGCTGTCCCCTCATCCCTGCCCAGGGCGACTAAGGAAAGTCTCTTTTCTTTCCTGTCTCTTGAAGTGTCTTCCCTGCACTAAGAAATGTCTGGCCCACAGTGGCTACAGAACTGAATCACACTTCACACCAGGGAAATTTCAGCTCCCAACATAGATTTCTTTATATTTGTCTTACTGTGGATAGTGTTGAAAAGTTCCTGTCCACCTCTAACCTGGGAGGGGAAAAAATCCCTATCAAACTTCCACCAAAAATCCTAGCAAAATTTCTGAAAATGAGTGGGATTCAAAGCTTTTTTGAAGTTGTAAATGGCTGTGATCTGTATTTTTCACCCACTTCCATCTCTGGCGAGGCTGAGGATCACAGGTGTCTGATGTTCTATTCCCGTGGGGGTCCTGGCTGGGATTAGAAGGCTGAGTCTTCAGCATCTTGAAAGGGAAAAGACTCTATTCTTCGTGAGATTGCTAGTCACCCATTCCTCAGAGATGAGTTCAGAGAACAGGTTAAAGAGGACCAAAGATGGTTGTTATTTCATGTCTTTACAAGTTAGTGCTATACCAACCAGGAGGCAAAGAGCCATGGCCACTCTTCATGTGCAGAAAGCAGAAAAGGGAAAAGAGAGAAAAGAGGGGAAGAACAACTGGAGAGAAAAGGGACAAAACTTTGTCCAGCAGAGACAGCCCTTTGATTGGCACAGTGGCCATGCTGTGCTCGTCATTGACTTTTCATTTGCAAACCGTAGGGAGATTGATGCATGATGATGCTGTGTATCTCCTGGGGGCTTTCGGCCACTTGTATCTTATTTGTCTCACCCCACTTAGAGCTTAGTTTAGAGCTAGGAAATGGAAGGAAATCAATAAATAGTTTCTGTATTGATACCTTGATGGTAGATCATTTTATACTCACTTTTCAGAATACAGAGCAACACCTAGGAGAGTCAGCTGAAGGGTGGCAACTGCAGAAGTACTAGAGCCAACCACCCTCCTGGGTACTTCTCCTTGGTCACTTTTCTAAATGACACTCATGCTATTAATCATTACAGTGCAAATTCTGCCCTCGCTACTAACTTGTATGTTTCATGAAGGTAAGTCCTGAGGTTACTTGTTCATAGGTGTTCCCCGCCATCTCCACAGAGTCTGATATGTATTCAGTGTCCACCATATTCCTGTTTTTTTTTTTTAAGATTTTATTTATTTATTTGACAGACACAAGTAGGCAGAGAGGCAGACAGAGAGAGAGGAGGAAGCAGGCTCCCCGCCGAGCAGAGAGCCTGATGCAGGGCTCGATCCCAGGACTCCGGGATCATGACCTGAGCCGAAGGCAGAGGCTTCAACCCACTGAGCCACCCAGGTGCCCCGAACATATTCCTGTTAATAAATAAATTAATCAATGTCTTGTCACTTCCTTTCTAATGAAGAAAAAAAAAAGCAAATTCATTACCAATTATTGCTGCACAGGCAAGGATTTGAAATCTGAACTGTGAGATTGATCACATATTCATTGCTACTAAATTTCTCCTGTGAGGAGATCAGGATTGGGTCAGGAAAAACTAACCACCTAACAATAATCAGAGGGGGAAAGTCTGTTTATAACTCGGTATTTGAATCTATCCATCTATCCACCTCCTTCTTGCCCCAGTCAAACCATTGACCAGTGAGTTGATTGTTAGCAATTTAACCGTCTTTGGGAGAGTAATTAGATGTTGAGCCATCCACCTGCTTACAGCCCACCAACAAGGTAGCTATGAATGCCTTGAAGGATGATCTTGTAGGATGAAAATTACCTGAATGGTTTTTGGCCCAAATGCCATTTCCCTCCTTGGACCTTGGGTTCCTGTTTACTTTGCCAGGTCAGTTGGTCGGTGACAGCTGTGGGCATCCAGGGCGACCTCTGTTGCTGCCAGGGCTTCGCTGGTGGCTCTCAGAAGACTTTGAAGCCTTTGTCCCTCATCGTCTTTCCACTCCCAGGGAGCCTCCAAATGAACACAGCTTGGTACTCACCACCCATGGCCCCTGGGAGGGCTCTGCAGCCAGCTTCCCTCTCTCATCCTTTCCCCCTACCCGGCAAGAGCTTTAAAAAAAAAAAAAAAAAAAAATCAGTATCTTGGCGGAAAGCATTTTCATCCTGTAGGAATGATCTCAGGGGAGACTCTCCGTTTATCCTGTTCTTTGACTGACGCTGCCTTGGCCACCTAATCCCCCACCCACGCTGGGCTTTCTGTAATACACTGGGTTTGAATAAATTATATTTTCAAAGGTTAAGACTGGATTTAGCAGTCAACGGTCCTGCTGATGTCTCTGTTATTTTCTGAACCCAAGAGAAAGTGTGAGAGCTGGCGGGCATATTATGAAAGGAAGAGATCTCTTCTGCAGGGCCGTCGTGGGCCAGGATCTTTCTTTTGCAAAGAATTGAATTCTGTCTTCTCTTCCAAGTCACGGCCATGGGACAGATAGAACTCTTTTCATCTGGTGCTCCTTATTCTGGAAGTTCATAGATGTGTGTGGCTACTGTGATTTTGCCTGTCAGCCTCTACTAGTTCATATACGAGGGGAAAAGTACAGGGAGAAACAAGATGGAGAATGGCAGGAGGAGAAAAATACAAAAGAGGAAGAAGAGTAAACGGCTGAGCAGCTGTTACACATGCATTTGCATCTTACTTGGCTTGAAATATTTATCTTCTCTTGGATGTGCTACTAAGTGGCAAAAAGGAGGGAAAAAAAACATGGGCACGCTCACACGCACACACAACTAAAAACAAACACTTCCAAAACATCTAGTTGTGTAGCAATAATATTATTAAGTAACTACAATATCTGCCAACATATTCTTGGAGCAGCATCAGGGTAGGGAAGGGCAACCGGAGCACAGGGCGAGGGGGTGAAAGTGGCTTGTCCCAGGCATCGTCAGAGACTTGTTGGTAGTCTCAGGAGACACTTGTGCAACTCGGCAGGCTGGAGTTCTTTGACGGGAACTTGCAAGTATTTCCAGAATTCCTCAGCATTTTTTCTCTTTGACATCGTCTCTGAAGGAAGTGGGTTCCTTGCTGTGCACTCTCAAAGGCCAGCACATCCAAGATCCTCTAACTTCCTCTCCTGTATTGTCTCTTGCCCAATCCCTGCCATCTGTCCTTTTGTGCAGAGACTGAGTCTTGAAATGCGTAAGTTCAGGCCAAGTCTCAGAGGGTAGCCCAGTGTACTGGGTCCCGGGCTGTTTACAACCTATTGGCTTTTTTACTTTGATGTCCTGAAAGGAATTCATGGTTGTGTGGATCTGTGACTGCTTGTGGAAGAGTTTAGGCTGCAAAGATAGAAAAATCTTTTAACCCTGGAATTCTCAATAGTGGTGATGAAGATTAAAAACTAAACATGAAGATCATTTCCTTTCACACTGGATCCCCATTTCTTCTGTCATCAAATACTATTAATTCAATGTCTCAAATATTCCCAGAGTTTCCTCCGCTCCTCTGGTTTTCCACTGCCAGTATCCCAGTTTAGGTCCTCATAATCCTTGCCTTGTTCAGGTCAGCATAGTCCAAACCCGTGTGCTCATCACCATTTGGGAGTAGGTTGCCTGTGATGCCACACTCATGGTGCCTCTCCCCTACTTGTCATCATCCTTTGAGGACTCCTGGCAGCCTTCAGGAGAAAAATCTGAACTCCACAGCATAGTATTTGAGGCGTGGTCCCTACTCATCTCTGCAGCCTCTTATATCATCAGTCTCCCTACCCACCCACCCACTATCACTGATAAATAAGTAGATGGACTCCTGTAGCTCCCCATACGTTACATATGCTTCTCCCTCACTTTAGATTTTTCCTCTGTACTTCTACCAACACTTCTCATCTTTAGGGCTCTTGTTCTCCAGGAATAATTATTACCTTGTCCCATGCCCCAACCTCAGTCTGGGTTTGAGATGCCTTCTCTATGCTTCCATAGCACCCTATGATTTGATTCATATTTAAACTTAATTCAAACCATGAGAGACTGTGGACTCTGAGAAACAAACTGAGAGTTTTGGAAGGGGAGTGTGGGGGGATGAGCCTGGTGGTGGGTATTAAGGAGGGCACGTATTGCATGGAGCACAGGGTGTGGTGCATAAACAATAAATTTTGGAACCCTGAAAAGAACCCCATAAAATTAAATTTAAAAAAATAAAAAATAAACTTACTTCAGTGCAGGATACTTTTCTATTCCTTATTTTCTTCTTTTATATTAGACTATACCATCATGGAGGATAGCCATGACTATTTAGAACAATGGCAGGTAAACGGTTGTTAATAAAAGCTCTCTGAATTCATAAATAAATGACATCTTTAGTTGCTCACTTTAGAAGGCAGAGATCTGATAAAAATGAGAGAAATGAATGACAGCCTGTGATTTCACAATCTGTGCTAAAAGAGTCTGTATTTTCTTATCTGGATGCTGCTCTTTTTCTAGGAGAGTGTAATATCCTTGGCTTGAACTACATACTGTGTACTCTAGTTCAGGCAGGGACTGGCAAACTCAGAGCTTTCAAGAAATATTAAATCAATGTTTAAATAAAGAATATCACTATTTGCTTATAATGGCAAGAAATAAACTAATTTACTTATCAATAAAAATAGAAAAACAAAATTG
Organism: Martes martes; assembly: GCF_963455335.1. Taxonomy (NCBI): domain Eukaryota; kingdom Metazoa; phylum Chordata; class Mammalia; order Carnivora; family Mustelidae; genus Martes; species Martes martes. The sequence goes on from NC_137898.1 coordinate 88,256,189, forward strand.
AGAGCAAGTAGAACAGAAAACAGAATGTAAAAAAAGGGGGGGGGTCTTGATTGTACCAAAAAGATATTCTCCTTCTTTTCTTGGTTACTCAATAACAGTTTTGCCTTGATCATTTCTAGCTCAGCTCATCTTCACCTACTTTAGTACAAAGTTTGTATTTCTGTTAAAGGATGACTTTCTAAAATACTGTGCTAAATAAAGTGGACATTTGTTTTGTAAATTTGTACATCGTCTCTTCCCTCTTCTGGTTCTTAGAAGGTCTTGGGAAGTGAGTCTCCCCACCAGTTCAGTAGTTTGAATGCACTGTGTAGTTAAGGTACTGCAACAAGCCTGGCTCCAGAGGTGGACTAGTGACCCAGGGTGGCCCTGGCCCCTTCTCTGAAATGACCCATTCAGAAATGGAGACCCTGGGCCCCTTGTTCCACATTCCTTCAGATATGCCCCATGCAGAAAAAAATGCCACCTAAGCAAACCCCAGAAGAATCCCCAGTGTGAAGGACAACTCTCCAGAATGTGATGGCCTCAAAACTACCTTAAAAGTGGCATTAGACTAACTAATGGCATGTGTATATGTATAAACTTTCATCCATTAGTCTCTAGTACTTGTAAGACTAAACACTCTCTGAAAGGAGCCAGCACACCTGGGTATAATGGTTGGCTTATTCCAAGTCTGGGACATGCAAAATTCAAAGTGATTCTAGAGTATCTTGTACCAGGAAACATTAAAGTACTCAAAAACTGATGGGAATGTGTTAGAAATACAGAGGAGATAACTTAAAGTGGGTCATAATGGATAAAATTTGGTAACATTTGAACATCAGAAAGAATAATAATGATGATGGATTAAAACAATATGATTGATGAAACAAAGAATCCTTGAGTCCAAAAAATCACTATAGAAAATACAGATAGTCTCTTTCTATGGAAGAATGCCAACTAGTAGATATAGAAGGAATGATAGAATTATACTGTATCCATTTTATAATTACCAAAGTAATTTAGACAAGTATCATCGATAAATGATGAAAACCACTGGGTGAAGTTATTGTAGTAGAATACTTACATAGTTTCAAAGTATCATACCGCAGATTATATATTAATTACAAAAGAAAATATGTGGCACTTTGCAGTGGAGAAATCCAGAAGGTGCTGCTTCTCCAGCTGAATGTATCAGCATCACGTATAATGGGACAAACTGACATTCTGTGTCTCCTGATTTAATATAGTAAAAGGTCACAACATTGCCTATGTAGTATTCTTAGCTAAAAATGTTTAACCTGAATCAAATCACAAGAACACAATCATATAAATCTAAATTATGGGATAATCTACAAAAAATAACTGGCCCAACCCCTTTAAAATGTCAGTATTATTATAAAAGATTTTAAAAAATTAGTAGGAGACTGTTCTTGATTGAAAAAGGTTATGAAGATACATCAATTACTGCAATGCATGGTCTTGGAATTCTGGATCAAATGAAGGGAAAAAGCTATGTAAGACTTTGAGAGCATTGAAGATTGAATACAAGCTGTAGATCAGAAAATATTCTTGTATCACTGTTCACTTTTTTTGAGAATTATTATGATGCTTTTAGGGGATACTTGCTATAGTATTTGGGGGTGAAGTTTAATCATGATGTCTGCAGTATACTTTCAAATGGTTGGTGGGGAACAGGGAGGGAGGATGGGGGCTTGGGGAAAGCAAGAACACATGATGAAATCAACAGTTGGTGAATCTGTGTGAAATATAAGGGAATCTTCACGGTAATATTATCTCAATTATTTTTTAGGTTTGAAATCTTTCAAAATAAAAAGTTGAGGGGAGAAAAAGTAGCAAAGAAATAAACCTGGCCCAAACCAGTCCTGTGAAACTTCATTCTAAGGTTTATGTGGAATGGTTGGGTATGCATCTGCACCTCCCATGACTTCCCTTTCTCCTTGAGCCTCCTCCGATTTTGTTTTCCCTTGTTCTCTGTTTTTTTTTTTTTTTTTTTTTTTTGGCAGTGACAAAATATGAAGTAAACTTGCTCACCAACTCTTATTTTCTCATCTCCCTCTACATACCTGACTCAGGAAGCCAACTTATAAAAAGGTTCAAATTATTTAAAACCACAGACAACTCTAAAGTCCACAAACCTAGTTAGCATCAAAATTTTAAAATAGGAATGAACAAAGGTTTTCATAGCGATTTTAATACCCCTGGAGAAACGGACACAATGGACTTTGTTTTCCATGGAGGACACCTCCTTATTCTCAGCTCTCCATATCTGGATTTTTTAAAGTTTGAGACTGGGTTAGGTTACTGTGCTATTGTTCTCTGCTACTAACCCCCCTGAAACCCCTTTCCTGACACAAGGTGAGAGGTTATCCATTAAAAGTAGGCCAAAGTCAAGATCCTAGAGGTGGTCTAGATAGTACTCATCTTCCCTGAGTATGTGATCCAAAGTCCTAGCTTCTGTGGGCTGGAATGGATCAAAGGGAGAGATAGTCCCAGCCACAGAGAAAGCACCACCTTTGGCCCTCAGCTAGCTGTGGGACATTTGTGTGGGAGGAAGTGCAGTGGGAGATGAGGATGGGTAGAGAGGGTGGGCAGGAAGGTGGTTGCAGGCAATACTTCTAGTCCTAAGAGAGAGGATATTGCCAATTGGTGCAGGGTCTGCGCACAGATATCTTCAGGCAATCTTAGGCTTTCATTTGCCAGAAACATTGGAGAATTTGTACTCACAGATGAGAAAAAATTAGTTTTCCTTGCAGTAGGAAGACGGATTAAATTGCCACTGGCTGTTTGTAGATGGATACAGGGGCACTATTTGGGGCTCTGCTAGTAGTCTCAGCATTAAAACTCAGCAGAATACCCACTGAGCCAGAGTGATGCAGCCCTGAAATGGTTCCTTAACCCCAAAAAACAGTGGTAGGCAGAACAGGGTGTCAAGGCTGTGGCTCCAGGCCTGAGATTGGAATGTAACTCACCTGGGTCACATCATTATGACAGGAAGAGCAACATGGTTCATGGTAGAGAAAGAGCCTGTTCTCCAACTTCAATAGGTGGCAATGATTCCTTAAGCTGTTATTCCCAAAATATTGTCAGGGCTATTTTGTGTCTGACTCAGGCCATCTGAGTAGCGTTGCTTCCTCCAAAATCATGGTCCATCACCTCTTATTTCTTTGTAATCACGAGAACGATGTGTTTCTGTTGGAAAGGCCATCTTGCCATTCAAAGTTTTACCAAGGAAAGTCTTGGCCTGGCTTCTGGTATTTGCAGAGAATTTAAGGATTAGTGCTAAGTGTTGTGTGTAGAAAAGAAAAGCAACTCTGAAACAAAGTGTGTTAAAAGGGTTCACTTGTCTTTTTGCCAAAATTAAAAAAAAAATCAAATGTAACTTTCCATTCTCACTTCCATCCTAATGCAGAAACCATCTTCTCAGTTTGCTGCTGGAGCTTCCTCTGTCAACATCCCCTACTCCAGCACACCTTCCACATCTGTATCTATGTTCCTAAAATAAAATATTTGATCTTAGTCCATCTTCAAGGGCACCCAAGACCTCTTTCCGTTTTACTACTTCAACTCTCCTTTCGAGATCTTTCTGGTGGAAACTTTCTGTTTCAGCTCCCATAGCATATAAAATGCACTAGGATACTCTCTCACTCATTCCATTTTCTCTGTTTTTCTCAAAATCAGATGTTTCAAAATTCAAAAGGCAGAGAAGGAACATGAAATACCTGTGAATTGTCCTTCTTCCCTTCCGGTGGCCCAGATAACCAATTCCTTTTTCTCAAGGCGGTCAAGGTCATGAGTTTCAAAAGTCTCCTGTGCATACATAAGCTACTATCTTCTCTGTGTGTGTGTGTGTGTGTGTGTGTGTGTGTGTGTCTCTGTCTCTCTCTTACACACACAGATGGTAGCATACAAGACACCCTGTTCTGTATTGCGATCTTTTATTTAATAATATTTCTTGGACATCACCCCTATCAGTAGATCAAGAGTTTCTTCATACTTTTTAACAAATCCTTTTGACTGCTTCTACATTTCATTCTTCTGTTTCTCTAAAATCCTTTTTCAAATTCTGATCTCAAGGCAACTTGTAGGGGAAGTGTTTCCTGGCCTCTCCAGCATCCAGTGTCTTTCACAATGCTAAGCCAAGAATTTGTTGGTTGGTTGTTTTCTGAACTACTCATTCTCTGTATTCCTGGCTGTCTTTAATGTGTTAGGTCACAGCTTCCTGGTTAGACTGTGAAGTACTTAAGGACAGGGACCGTGTCTTATCCTGCCATGTACCTCCTACTACACTACCACATCTAACAGAGGGCCTTGGGCTTAGTAGGGATACAGTTAGTTTGTTGATTTGATAGACAACTCAAAGATCAGAATGTGCCAATTCTCTGACTTGTCAGAGAGTCTGTGTCAGAGACCAGGTTTGTTTGCATTGGTCCTGAATGATCTCAGCAGCCAAAAAAGCCTTCTTAAGCATCTTTGGGAATGCAAATGTGTGCTTGTCCTGAGCAAGGCATAAAGGGCATTTCCATGCTTGTTTTCCTTCAACAGTCAGTTGCTCATTCCGTTTTTTTTTTCCCCCTCCAAAAGTCAGCCAGTGGGTAGTGTCTGCCAAAGCACAAAGTGCAGAGCAGAAAGATCAGCTCTTTTCCTTAGATGTATTTGGAGTCAAGCTCACTTCAAGATGACTGGCAGAAGCATGGCACTCTGTTAGATCTCCACAAATCCCACTGCTGTTTGGGGCTGCAGAGACAAGGACAAGGTGGGATAGCACATTTTGCCGGCTTCCTCACCTGCCCCCATTCCAAGGATTTGCTGGGTGTCTGGGACCAGTTTCGTACACCTGCATCAATCACAGGGATGGGGAAAGCTATGTTTCTTTTCCACACTCTGGTCAGCTCCTCCCTCAGGAATTTCTTCACTATGAGATTGTCCCCAGATTAAGTAAATAATTTCACATCAGTCTAATTAATTCTAATAGACTCATTAATTCAGTCTTAGAGTTCATTCTCAAGGGAACAATGGTCAAAAGCTGTGAAGAGTGTTCCTTTTGTGAGAAAATCATGTTTTCTTTCAAGTTGGGAATCCAAACTTGGATTCTGGGACTTTTAAAAAATGTCCATTTTTTTGAATGTCCAGAGTCTCAGTCCAGAAGCATAGAGTCAGTATGCTCCGGGGAAGGCTACCTTGCCGTTGCTGTTCTGGGATTATGGGACTGACAGACTAAATCAGCTTGTAATGTCAAAAGGCTCATTATAGTTAATTTAGGAAAACTAAGCACACACAAATAAAAAGACAACTAATATAAAGCAGTAAGGTCTGAGTGTCACAGACAGGAAGTATTTTAAGTGTTGGGAGGTGGGGTAGAAAATTATGCACTGAGATGATTCAAGAAATGTTTTTCTGGAGTGCGGGACTTGGAAGACTGCTACAGAATGAACAGGACTTTATGAAAGAAGAAAGGAGGAAGCAATAGAAGGAACACGTGCACAAGGCAAGACCCATGAAAGCCTGAGATTTTATCACAGAACAGCGATGGGAGAGTCCAGCTGTAGGGGAATCTTTGCGTTGGGGGTTAGGGCATTGACAAGCTTCTAAAGGCGGTTGGGTTGAGTGAGGAGCAGGGAGGTCAAATTTAGAATTGTGGATTCTTCCTGAAAGCAGGGAAGTACTTCTGAAGGGTTTGTTGTGAAGTGGTAAGATGTTGGAAGCAACTGTTCAGGAAGCAGGGAGGTGACAATGTGCAGAATGAATTGAAGTGGACTGAGGCTGGGGCAGGATGAAGCTAGAAAGAACAAGTGAGTTAAGAGGCATTGATGTTACTATTTCAGGTGTCGACAATCCAGAGGAGATATTAAGATACTTTCTGAAGGAAATAGCGCTTATTTGGTAATTCATATGTTAGCATGAACAAGCTGCTCTGAGACTTTACTGGGAAAGGAAACGCAGCCAGCCAAGCCTGGTGGATGCAGGGTGGGTCAGCACCCCTGGATCTGGTGCCTTCTGTTCTTGGGTGTCCGCTTTGGGTCTTGTCCCATAGGAGGGCTCAGGATGCACCTTCTTAGTTATCAATAATTGCTGTTTTTCCATAATATCCTTGGACCTCCTGTAGAAAGCAGAGTTGCTGAACATATTATACTGATTATCCTCATCCTCTCCTCCATCGTAAAGGAGGGGATGCAGATAAGTTCAAAAGGTAGAAAAGGTGGCTGGGGAGGAATGAACAGGACATTATTGTGATATTCTCATGAATGCTTGTCAAAAAGCCTTTTTCTCCTGGACATCTCAGTGGAACCCATTATCTCTCCGGGCCATGGTGCCTGGAAGGGCTATAGGCCAAACATGATTTTGCATTATAATCCCATTTGTTCTGGACGTTTTCTCCAGAGGTGTACTGTCACTTTTAATTCTGGTTCTGAGGGCCCATCAGAAGCAATCCTCCACCTCTGGGTAGACCCAGGCCCTGCAGCCAACGTTGCCACAGGCTAAATTCTAGAAGGTTCAGAAGGCTCTGTCCCTGCCTGATAGCAACAGCAGGAGGCCATGCCTCCTGTTCCAGGCTTCAGGGTTCCCATGTCACATGCCTAGGAAGGCTTGAGTGTTCAGGGGACTGAGGGAGAATGTCTTCAGTTGCCTTCTTCCCAGCCCTTAGCCTCCACTGTGTGCAAGCAGGATCTGTTTTCCTCCTATGGGAAAGGAATCATGAGGCAGAAGTCAGGGAACCCTTCAGCTCTCACACAAGGGAGGTGTTTGGCTAGCACGGGGCTGTGGTTTGACACTTCCACAGGACCATGGAGAGGGTGGCATAAGATCATATTGTCTTAACTGCCACCAGTGAAAGGTGAGGGAAACCCCTTGGGTTTTGAAATTTGCTTTAAAACTTCTATTTCTGGGGCGCCTGGGTGGCTCGGTGGGCTAAAGCCTCTGCCTTTGGCTCAGGTCATGATCTCAGGGTCCTGGGATCGAGCCCCGCATTGGGCTCTCTGCTTGGCAGGGAGCCTGCTTCCTCCTCTCTCTCTCTCTCTGCCTACTTGTGATCTCTAGCTGTTAAATAAATAAATACAAATCTTTAAAAAAAAAAAAAACTACTTCTTTTCAAACTACAATGCCAACTTTTGCAGCCATTTATTGAGAGCACTTACCATGTGCCAGGCACCAGCCATCTTGCATGAGATGTTTGTCATCCCTGCTGTAGAGATGAGGAAATTATAGCACTGGCAGGTCAAATTGCCAAATGCAGCAGTAGTAAGTGGCTGAAGGGGAGGAGGCTGTAAATCTATTTACAAATAATCTATTATTGCATAAACAGAGCGTCCACTCTTTCCTCACCTCCACACTGCTTCTCAAGGTTCAGACGCTAGATTTATTTATTACATTAAATTTGCTGTTGTCTTTTTTCAGCCTGGGGAGGGAGCACAGATCAACTAGTCAGGGAAGTAGGGCACCATGCTTTGATAATGGCTGGGAAGTCAGAGACCTTGGCTTACGCACCAGACGTTTGGGACACACGGCACTAGGCAGAGTACTTAACTTTTCCTTGCTTTGGTGAAATGAAAATTACCTCTTGACCTACAGGTGTGTTGCAAATATTGATCAAAAAACTGTCCTGAAGCACTTGCCATGGGGAGAAGGGGAGCACTTAATAATCCTCAGTTCCCTCTCTGGTCCTTTTCTTTTATTTTTTTGAGGGTTCTCTTCCCCTTTTTAATTAATTTTTTAAAAAGATTTTATTTATTTATTTGACAGATAGAGACCACAAGTAGGCAGCGAGGCAGGCAGAGAGAGAGAGAGAGAGGAGGAAGCAGGCTCCCTGCTGAGCAGAGAGCCCGATGAGGGGCTCAATCCCAGGTCCTGGGATCTTGACCCCAGCCACAAGCAGGGGCTTTACCCACTGAACCACCCAGGCACCCTTTTTAAAAGTAGTATTAATCTGATGTTTGGGCTGCTGTGGATGTTCAATACGTAACTGCCAAAGTAATCAATAAGTATAAATAGATATATGTAATTTTATTCAACTTGCTTGAGAACTTTTTTTGAGGCTTCTCAGACAGGCTGCCCACAGGAGTAGGGGAAGTACTTTGTAAAATCGGGTGTAAACAACCTTAGGTGGTTAAGAAATGCATGAACTCTTCCATTCATATCATGAATTTTATCAGATTTTACACTTGAAAAGGAAGAGCAAGAATGAAACTGTAAGCTCTTAAAGAGCAGGGATCTTGTATATGCTTTGCCCAATGTTGAGTCTGGCAATGCAGTGGCTGGAGAGGTTGTCTTCTGAGCAACCCCAGTGCCCTTAGACTTCATTAGGACTAGCAGTGGGTTAATTCCCAATGTAAATTTCAAAGCTCCCTCAAATGAATATTTTGGGAAGGGGGAAAAAACAGTAGTTGACTTTTTCTTGAATGCAAACTAAATATAAATACCAGCTTTAAAGAAATGTAATGGAGAATAAGACGGAAGTATTTAAAGCAGTGGGTTTCCATTTTCTTTTGTAGGCTGTAGGGGATGAAATGCTCCTTTGGGAGTCTTGATACCATCTGTCTTTTCTGTTAGACATCAGCTAGAATACTCATCTTTTTCTCCCTTCTTCCTGTTTCCACCTTCTTGTTACCCAAGTTAGTGAATCTGAAGTATTAGTGCATTACGACTGAAATTCATCTAAGTTTACAACTATGTATGAAAATGTATGTTTTTGTCTATTTTCTGAAGTGAAAAGAAATGTGGATGGTATTTGTTCTACAAGGATGAGTTAGAATTCCTTGGCCTGATATTGAATGTTGTCATAGTTTAATTGGAAAGTATCTTGTTGCCTTTATTCCCCATTCTTCCCCAGAATGGTCCTTTATTTCCACAAAACAGGTTTCCTTTTCTCCTCATCTTATGCCTTCACTGGCCTCCTGGTTATAAATACTACTCACTTGCTAAGGTCCTGGTTCTAATTCTGTTTTTTTCCAGAACGGATCAACATAACTACAAAGACCTCACCTTCCTTGAATGCAAATTTAACCTGTAGCAATTGTTACTTACCCTGAATGGTCTTGTGACTTCTCTCATATGTTGGTCTCAGATTACACTGTTGCTTAACCCTCCAAGTATTTGGCTTGTCTTCTAGCAGATCTCTCTCTCAGAACTCATCATTCCCCTACTCCTTCCAACATTCAAAGCAGAATACTTTACATCTCAAAAGTGTGATGTTATATAGTTTTTGATTCCCTATAATGGTGTTATTATTGTAGGTGAATGGGAATCGGGGGCAGGTGCTGCAGGGTTACCTGACTTTTTTCTCTGAGATGCAGTGATTGATCAAGTAATATGTTAAGTTATGGTTCAGACACACCAAGTTTAAAGTTAAATCTGTTGATCAGATTAATTTAAGCAAACACTTTATTTTACAAGGCACTATAGATAAACAATTACCTGAGACACATTTTTAGCTTCTTGAAATATTTATATTGAACTCAGGGAATAGCTGTGCACATTAATAACCAGCAGGACAAAAAAGTGAATATGATAGAGTGATGACTGCCATATGCTGGATTCCACTACATACGCTTCATGGACTATCGCCTTCATCCTCCCAGTATCCCTGTGAGGCTCATGATATTATTATGTCCCTTTTTCAGTGGAGGAAACTGAAGTTATGGGAGGCTCATCATCTGCTCAAGGCCAACCAAAAAATGGAAGAACTGGGATTTGAGCTTTCATCTGATTCCAGAGCCCAGATTCTGAATGACCAAATTTACTCCCTCTCAGATATGCTGTCACAAAACTTCTGATATTATAAAATACATGTGCTTATTGACTCACAATGACTTGGATACCACAAAACAGAAAGCTTACTATGACCCCAGGACAGTGCCCAACATATAGTTGATGCTTAGACACTGATAAAGTATTTGTTGGGCAAATGAATTAAAAATCTTCTGCACATATGGTAGGAGGCAGAATAATGGTGTCCCAAAGATGTCCAAATCCAGATCACCAGAACCTGTGAATAAGTTACCTCACACAGCAAAAAGAACTTTAAAATGTGATTAAGTTAAAAAAATGTGATTAAGTTAAGGATCATGAGATGGGGAGAACATTCTTATTGACTTGGGGAGACCTAGTGTAATTACAAGGGTCCTTATGTGAGAGAGGCAAGAAGGTCAAAGTCAGTAGTAGAGGACGCAAGAAGCAAGAGCTTGGAGGTATGTGAGGGACAGGCCATGAATTTAGGAATGCAGGCAGCCTCTGGAAACTAGAAAACACAAGGAAATAGCCTCTCCTGTAGTCCTGTAGTCTCCAAAAGAAATTAAGTTCTGCCGACACTTTAATTTTGTGTGCCTGTCCTCCTGAACTGTAAGGAATAAATGTATGTTGTTTAAGCCACCATGTTTGTGGTAATTTGTTACAGCAGCCATAGGAAGCTAAGACACATGTTCCGCTCTTTATTCTGGCCGTCTTGCCGCTCCTCGTTAGTCCGTCTTGCCGCTCGTCTGCGCTGCACCATCCCAGCAGCAGCCTCTAGAGTTGTAGCACTATCGAAGAGGGAGTAGGTCTGAGTCCTGCTGAGATCACGAGCTGAGATCAAGGCTTATCCTCATCTCGTTCCTCTCATTCAACCAAATGCCAAGTCCCTCTAAATGTCTCCAACGTGCTAATCTCCATCCCTAAACTACCATATTAGTTTATGCCAGTTTTATTTCTTAACTTAGATTTCCGGAAAACATCCTAACAGAACTCCCTGTCCCCAGACTTCCTGGGAAAATCTGTTCTCTACTTGTATCACCCTCTGCCACACTGACATTTTCTCAGTTTCGCACAGACCTCCTGCTCTTGGGCCTTTCACTCCACAGGCTGTCTTTCATGGCATAATTGCCTTGACTCATTGCTCCCCAACTTCCAAAGATTCCAACTCTTTCCCCCATGGTTTAGAGTTTAATTTAATTACCACTTTTAAGAGGAAGCCTTCTCCAAATCCTTCCACATCAAGTTAGGGTCCTTTACCACATAGTCCCATAGCACCCCACATTATCTTTTTACAACCATTATGTTTTCCTTTTTTTTAAAGATTTTTATTTATCTATTTGAGAGACAGAGATCACAAATAGGCAGAGAGGCAGGCAGAGAGAGAGAGGGGGGAGCAGGCTCCCCGCCGAGCAGAGAGCCCGACGCAGGGCTCGATCCCAGGACCCTGAGATCATGACCTGAGCCGAAGGCAGAGGCTTAACCCACTGAGCCACCCAGGTGCCCCCCATTATGTTTTCTTATAGTTGATTATTTCTTACCTATTTTTTGTTTGACTGTTAGCTCCGTCTTCTTACCATTGTAATCCACATATTAGGAAATTGCCTGATATCCACTAAATATTTGTTAAAAGAAAGCATAAATACATGCATGGGGGAACAGATATAACTACTTCAAAACAATAACTGAAAAGTGGGAAAGTTGAAGGTAGATGCCTTTTAATAGTTTGAATACTGGATTTTACATGATTCTAGGAATAACAGAGGAGTTTCAGGTGTTCAAGAAGGTGGAGGATACGAGTTGACTCAGGCAACTGAACCTGCAGTTTGAGCACGGTATGGATTGGAGTTAGGAATTCCTCTTAGCAAGTTGTCTAGTCAGGAGGCTGCACCATGGAGTTAAAAGCAGGAATGGGACCATGGGATAGATATGATTTCAGGGAGAAAAAAGAACTAATCAAACTTAAAGACAGGTAGAATGTGGAGGTGTTGAGAAAGACATGGCCCAGTTCTACTGCCAACAACCAGCCCATATTGTGGGAAGACTTTTTTGGATGCTTAGATTCTCCTGTATCTTTTTGTGTAATTTCTGTGTTTTCTTGCAGTCTGTATAGCTGATGATTATTTTTTCTTCCTTTTCTTGGAGGATAAAGAACCAACATCTAAAATCCTTCTTTGCCCAACTAATCCCATCCACTAAATTCTGAGTACTCCATAGTATGGTATTCAATTCCTCAACTTATTTAACATGTTTATTGAGAATTCAGCATAGGCACTTGTGCCCTGTCCAGAGATACCTGTAAGGCTTTACTTTAAAAATTATTTAACTAAATGGTATTTTTAATACTATTCAATGTTGTAGAGATCTTACCCTGTTGGTAGGAGTAGAAGTAGTAAATCACTTCAGAAGTATAAGTATGAAAATGTTTCAAAATAATGCTCTAAAGTTTAGAAAAAGATTTTATTTATTTATTTGACACAGAGAGAGAGAGAGAGAGATCACAAGCAGGCAGAGAGGCAGGCGGGGGCGGGGCGGTGGGCTGGGGAAGCAGGCTCCCCGCCGAGACGGAGCCCAATGTAGGGTTTGATCCCAGGACTCTGAGATCATGACCTGAGCCGAAGGCAGAAGCTTAACCCACTGAGCCACCCAGGCACCCCTGCTTTAAATTATTTTAAACCATTTCTCTTCTGGTAAATATACATAACATAAAACTGATCATTATAGCCATTTTTAAATATATAGTTCAGTAGCGTTAAGTACATTCACATTGTTGTACCACCATCACCACCATCCATCTTAAGAACTTCGATTATCATCCAAACTGAAACACTGTACCCATTAAATGATAATTTCCCACTTCCCCCTTCCCCGTCCCTTGCAATCACCATTTTACTTTCTGTTCCTATGAACTTGACTACTTCGGGTATCTCATCTAAATGGAATCGTATAGCATTTGTCCTCTTGTGACTAGCTTATCTCATCATCATAATGTCTTTAAGTTTTACTCGTACTGTTGTATGTGGCACAATTTTCTTCCTTTTAAAAAGGCTTTAAATTTTTCTTTAATGGTGTTTTTTTTTTTTTTTTTTTTTAGATTTTATTTATTTATTTGTCAGAGAGAGCGAGCACAGGCAGATAGAGTGGCAGGCAGAGGCAGAGGGAGAAGCAGGCTCACTGCTGAGCAAGGAGCCCGATGTGGGACTTGATCCCAGAACGCTGGGATCATGACCTGAGCCGAAGGCAGCTGCTTAAACCAACTGAGCCACCCAGGCGTCCCAAGGCTTTAAATTTTTTTAAAGGCTTTTCATTTTTTTTGGAAGAGATTGAGGAAGACTGGTGTTCATCCTTAAAGATGAATAATATTCCATTCTGTGAATATACTACATTTTGCTAATCCATTTAGCTGCTTATGGACACTGGGATTGCTTCTACATTCCAGCTATTGCGACTAATACTCTTTGAACATGGGTGTATATACATCTGTTCATGCCCTGCTTTCACTTCTTCTGGGTATACACCCAGAGTGAAATTGCCAGACCTCATATAATTTCTATGTTTAATTGTTTGAGGAACCACCAGAGTGTTTTCCACAGTAGCTGTACAATTTTAACACTTCCTCCAGCAATGCGTAAGAAGTCCAGTTTTTCACGGAGGGCATGGGGAGATAGAGAGGAGAAGGGAGTTGAGGGAAATTGGAGGGGGAGATGAACCATGAAAGACTATGGACTCTGAAAAATAATCTGAGAGTTTTGAAGGGGTGGGGAGTGGGAAGTTGGGTGAGCCTGGTGGTGGGTATTATGGAGGGCAGGTATTGCATGGAGCACTGGGTGTGGTGCATAAACAATGAATTCTGGTACACTGAAAAGAAATTTTAAAAAGTAAATATAAAAAAAAAAAGAAGGAGCACCTGGGTGGCTCAGTGGGTTAAAGCCTCTGCCTTTGGCTCAGGTCATGATCTCAGGGTCCTGGGATTGAGCCCCGCGTTGGGCTCTCTGCTCAGCGGGGAGCCTGCTTCCCTTCCTCTCTCTCTCTGACTTTCTCTCTGCCTACTTGTGACCTCTGTCAAATAAATAAATAAAAAATCTTAAAAAAAAAAAAAGAAGTCCACTTATTCTACATCCTTACCATTGCTTCTTATTTTGTTTCTTTCATTTTAGCCATTTTAATGGATAGGAAATGATATCTCAATGTAGTTTTGATTTGCATTTCCTTAATGACTAGAGGTGTTGGGCATCTTTTCATGTGCTTATTGGCCATTTTGCATATCTCCTTTGGAGAAATATCTAGTTGAGTCATTTGCCCATTAAAATTGGGTTATCTGGGGGGTGCCTGGGTAGCTCCTGATTTCAGCTCAGGTCATCATCTCGGCATTATGAAATCCAGCACCACATCAGATTCAGCTGTGTGTGGAGCCTGCTTGAGATTCTCTATCTCCTTCTCCTCCTGCCTCCCTCCCTGACTCATGTTCCCTCTTCTTCCCTCTCAAAAAAAAAAATAAATAAATAAAAAATAAAAAAAAAAAATTGGGTTACCTGTTGAGTTGTAAGGATTTTTTTTTAATGTATTCTAGATGTTAGTCCATTATCAGATATATGATTCGCAAATATTTTCTTCGATTCTGTAAGTAACCTTTTCATTTTCTCAGTAGTGCTCTTTGATACATAAAAACTTTTTATTTGATAATGAAGTCCAACTTATTGTTTTCTGTTTGTTCTGTTTTTGTTTTATTGCCTATATGTTTGGCCCCAAATCCAAGAAAACATTGCCAACTCCAACTTAATGAAGATTTTTCTCTAATTTTCTTCTGATAGTTTTATAGTTTTAGCTCTTATATTTAGATCTTTGATCCATTTGAGTTAATTTTTGCAGATGGTATAAGGTAAGCATCCAATTCTTTCTCTTTCTCTCTCTCTCTCCCCCTTTCTTTCTTTCTATCCTTCCTTCCATCTCTCTTTCTTTCTCTCTCCCTTCCTTCTTTTCTTTTCTTTCTTTCTTTCTTTCTTTCTTTCTTTCTTTCTTTCTTTCTTTCTTTCTTTCTTTCCATGTGGATATCCACTTTTCTCAAACCATTTATCAAAATGCCCTTTGCCCATTGGCAACCTTCTCAAAAATCATTTGACAATATATGTGAGTATTTATTTCTGTACTCTGCGCAACTGGTCTATATGTCTAACTTAATGCCAGTACCACACTGTGTTGGTTTATTGTTGCTTTGTAGTAAGTTTAGATATCAGACGGTGTGAGACATCCACATTTATTCTTCTTTTTTCAAGATTCTTTTTTTCAAGGTTTCTTAAGTTTCCATATGAATTTTAGTGTGGATTTATCTATTTCTATGGAAAAAGTCATTTTGATTTTGAAAGAAATTGTATTAAACCTGTAGACTGTTCAGGGCAGTATCAATATCTTAACAATATTACATCTTCCAGTTCATAAATGTGGGATATTGTTCCATTAAATTGTGTCTTTAATTTCTTTCAGCAATATTTTGTAGTATCCAGTGTATAAGTCTTTTTCTTCTTTGGTTAAGTTTATTCCCAAATATTTTATTCTTTTTAATACAATGGTATTAAAGTGGGGTTACTTTCTTCATTTCCTTTTTGGATTAATCATTGTGAACATACAAAATTGCAAGTAATTTGTACATGTTGATTTTGTGTCCTATAACACTGCTGAATTCATTTATTATAATAGTGTTTGTAAGTGTGTTTATGTGTGTGTGTAAAATCTTGAGTGTTTTCTACATGAAAGATGAGGTCATCTGTGAAAACATAACTTTACTTCTTTTTAAATTTGATTGCCTTTTGTTTCTTTTTCTTTTCTAATTTGCTCTGACTGGTACTTTCAGTATTGCGTTGAATAAAAGTGGGGATCTTTGTGTTGTTCTTGATTTCAGATGAAAAGTTTTCAGATTTTTTATCATGAAATATGACTTTAGCTCCCAGTTTCTCATAAATGGACTTTCTTATGTGGGACTGGTTACCTTCTAGTTTATTGAATATTTTTTTATCAAGAAATGATGTTAAATTTTGCCATATGCTTTCTATGGATCAATTTAGATGATCATTGTGTTTTTTCCCCCTTGAATCTATTAATTGTGGTGTACATCATTGATTGGTTTGCATATATTGACCTATGGTTGTATTCCAGGAATAAATCCTACTGTGTCATAGTGTAACAGGATGGTTAATATCCTGTTGGATTCTGTGTGCTAGTATTTTGTTGGTGATTTTTGCATCAAT
Source organism: Martes martes (assembly GCF_963455335.1). NCBI lineage: Eukaryota > Metazoa > Chordata > Mammalia > Carnivora > Mustelidae > Martes > Martes martes. The sequence goes on from NC_137898.1 coordinate 88,272,151, forward strand.
GTTAATAAGGGATATTGACCAGTAGTTTTCTTTTCTTGTAGTGTCTTTGTCTGCCTTTGGTACCAGGGCAACACTGGCCATATAGAATAAGTTAGGAAGCATTTCCTCCTTTTATTTTTATTTATTTATTTATTTTTTTTGGAAGAGATTGAGGAAGACTGGTGTTCATTTTTCTTTAAATGTTTGGGAAAATTACCAGTGAAGCCATCTGGTCCTGGGGGTTTCTTTTTTGGGAGTTCTTTGATTACCGATATAAGCTCCTTGTAGTTATAGGTCTATTCAGATTTTCTATTTCTTCTTGAATCTTGATAGGTTATATATTTTTAGAAATTTGTTCACTTCATGTAAACTACCTAATATGTTGGCATATTCTTGTGATTAATGCTCCCTTATGATCTTCTTTTATAAGACTTAATTTCCTTTTTGCTTTATTATATCTTTTGGTTTCTAATTTTATTAAAATAACTGTAAAATTGGTGGTAATGTCTCCTCCTTCATTTCTTATTTCAGTTATTCGAGTCTTTTCTCTTTTTTCCTAGTCAACCTGGCTAAAGGCTTGTTAATTTTGATCTTTTAGAAGAACCAACTCTTGATTTCACTAATATTGCTAAAAAAAACTAATATTGTTTTTTTCTATTTTATTTCTGTTATTTCTTTCTTTCTGCTACCTTTGGTATTGGTTTGATCTTCTTTCTCTAGTTTCATCACTTCTAGATTAAGGTTGTTGATTTTAATTTAATGTTATCTTTTATAGCTATAGATTTCCCTCCTAATGTTGCTTTTGCTCCATCTCACAAGTTTTGTTCTTTGTGTTTTAATTTTAATTGGTCTCAAGGTATTTTATAATTTCATTGTAATTTCTTTGTATTACATTTTGCATTTTTGTGACTTCTTTGGTTTTCCCTCTGCTGTTGATTTCTAGGTTTTTTTAATGTTGTGATTGGAAAAGATGCTATATGATTTCAATCTTTTAAAAATTTCTTAACACTTGTTTAGTGGCTTAACATATGACAATAATATATGGTTTATCATAGAGAATGTTCCATGTTTGCTTGAGAAAAATTTGTTTTCTGCTGTTCCTGAGTAGGGAATTCTATATATGTGTGTTAGGTCCAACTGGTCTATACTGTTGTTCAAGTCCTCTATTTTCTTATTGCTCTCTGTTGAGTTTTTTTATTCATTGTTGAAAGGTGAGTATTGAAATCTCTTCCTATTATTATAGAGCTATTTCTCCCTTCAATTCTGTGAATGGTTGCTTCTTGTATTTTGGATGTCCAGTGCATGTATGTTTGTAATTGTTGTTTGTTTTTTTGTTTTGTTTTGTTGTATTTTATTTTTAAATTTTATGGTAAGAATAGAACATATGATCTACCCTCTTACCAATGTAATTGTTTTATCTTTCTGGTGAATTGATCCATTTTATCATTATATAATATTCTTATTTGTCTCTTCTAAAATTTTTTTACTTAAAGTCTGTTTTGTCTGATTTTAATATAGTCATCTCTACTCTCTTTTGGTTAGTATTTGCATGCAATATCTTTTTTCATTCTTTCATTTTCAGCAAATGTATGTTCCTACATCCTAAGTGGGTATTTGATAGGTAGCACATAGTTAGATAATATTTTCTAATCCATTCCACCAATCTATGTCTTTGGGTTGGGAGTTTAATTCATTTCCATTTAAAATAATTACTTATACAAAACACTATTGTTATTTGCTTTCTGTATATTTTAGAGCTTTTTTCTTCCTCATCCCCCTCATTATTTTTTCCATTGTGCTTATTTGAATCTTCTTTTATAGTGACATATTTTGATGATATTCTCATTTCTTTTTGTTATATATTTATATATATTTATATATTATATATAAATATATATTTTATATATTTTCCTTATGGTTGCCAAGAAGATTACATATGATATCCTAGAGTTATGAGAGTTACTCTTTTTTAATATTTTATTTATTTATTTGAGAGAGAGTGAGAGAGAGTACAAAACAGGGGATCAAAGGGAGAAGCAGACTCCCACTAACCTTTGGAGCTTGATTTAGGTCTTGATTATAAGACTCCAGGATCATGACCTGAGCCAAAGGCAGACACTTAATGCCTAAGCAACCAAGGTGCCCTTGACAGCTATTCTTGAGGTTTTTGTTTTGTTTTGTTTTGTTTTGTTTTGTTTTAAGCAACACAGGCAGGAAAGTTTATTAAAGCGAAAAGTACATTGTCCAAACACTAGAGCAGGCAGCTCAAGAAAGAGAGAGAAGGCACCTGGGTGGCTCAGTCCTTATGTCTGACTTTGGCTCAGGTCATGATCTGGGAGTCCTGGGATCAAGCCCTAGGTAGGGCTTCTTGTTTAGCTGGAAGCCTGCTTCTCCCTCTCCCACGCCCCCTGCTTGTGTTCCCTCTGTCACTGTCTCTCTCTCTGTCAAATAAATAAATAAAATCTTTAAAAAAAAAAATTAAAAAAAGAGAGAAAGAGAGAGAGAGAAAGGAAGAGAGAGAGAGAGTTAGAGAGAGAGAGCTGTCAGCCCTGGGCTGCGTTTCTATCTTTTATTGACAGTTGTTAACTATATGGCAGAATAATTTATTAGTTGGAGTGGGAAGCAGGATTTCCTGATTTTTCTTCCTAACTTGGTCAGGGGTTTCCGCTTGTCGCACCACCATCTTGGGCCTGTCTGGTGTGATCTGGCTTCTTGTGGAGTGCTGCCAGGACAGGACTCTGACCTTCCCCTAGTTGGCCATGACTTCCTCCTTACTGGCCTCCAGGCATCCAGTTAGAGCCTCATTGCTTAATCTAACAAAAATGAATGGAAGGTAACGTGCATGGCTATTTTTTTTTTAATTCTTTTTGAAGGGAAACAATGACTGCATTTTTTTTTCCAAAAAAATAATCACTGCTAATTTCTTTGGTCTAGATTTATAATTTTATAAATTTATAATAATTAGGGCTGAGAAATTTTCAAATCTCAAAAGTGCTAGGATAATTTAAGTGAGAGTTATTCTTAAGTTGATACCAACTTAACCTCAATTGCATACAAAAACTTTACTTTTTTATAGCTCTTCCTTTTCCCACTTCATGGTATTGATGTGTTAAATTACATCTTTATATATATTGTTTACAAATAGATTTATAGTTTTTTTTTGTTTTTGCCTTTTAAACTTTATGTGATACTTAAAAGTGGAATTACAAACCAAAATTACAATTATACTATTTTAAAATATTATTTATGTCTTTACCTTATTGGAGAACTTTATATTTTCATATGATTTTGAGTTACTGTTTAGTTTCCTTTCACTTCAACTTGAAAGACTCCCTTTAGAGTTTCTTCTGGGGCAACTGTAGTGATAATAAACTCTGCTATTGTGTATCTGTTAATGTCTTAATTTCTCTCTCATTTTGGAAACAGTTTGTTAAATATGTCATCCCATTTCCTCTGACCTGTGAGGTTTCTGGTGAGAAATCTACTGATTTCTGTGTGGTTTCTTGTTGGTCATTTCTGCACCATGAGTCATTTTCTCTTCAAGAGTCTTTCTGTTTTATTGTCCTTTGATAGTTTGATTATAATGTGTCTTGGTATAGTTTCCTTTGAATCGGTCCTACTTGGATTTCTTTTTGTATTTGTATATCCATTATTTTCTTAATTTGGGGAATTTTTCAACCGCTATTAAAAAAAAAAAAATAACCCCTTCTCTCTCCCTTCTCCTTTTGTAACTTCTATAATACATATATTGGTCCACTTGATGGTATCTCAGAAGTCTCTTAAGTTCTATTCACTTTTCTTCATTTTGTTTTCTTTTTTCACTTATCTGACTCTATAATTTTAAGTGACCTACCTTCAAGTTTATTGATTTTTTTTCTTCTATCTGTTCAAGTCTTATGTTGGACTTTTCTAGTAAATTTTTCAATTTAGTTGTTGTGTTTTTAAGTTCCAGAATTTTTGTGTGGTTTTTATTTTGGCAAAATTTCTATTTGTTGATATTTTCATTTTGCTTATATATTATTTTCCTGATTTCATTCAGCTCTTTGTACATATTTTCCTTTAGCTCTTTGAGAATAGATAGTTGTATTAAAATCTTTGTTTAGTAACTCTGATGCTTGTGTTTCTTCAAGGACAGTTTTTGGAGATTATTTTGTTCCTTCAATTAGGCCATGTTTTCCTGTGTCTTTGTATGTCTTGTAATCTTTTCTTGGTAATTGGACACTTGAAAACACAATTACCTTTTTAATTTTAGCATACTACATGAAAGATCATTACTAAATTACTAAATAGTGCCCCTCTGTCCATTAAGATCAGCCTGGGGTAAAGCTTAAGATGTTAAGATCTTCTGAAGTCTTTTCTGGGCTTGTGTAAGTTTTTGTTTGTTTTTGATTTTAGATTTCCTCTGAAAGTGGCTATTCTTAAGTATCTTAGTTCCTCAAATAGTCTCATCCTAGCTACTTTTAGGGCTTGATGTTCTATCATATTCCTCTGTCTTTAATCTCTCGCCCCCAGGTATCTGTTGGTCTATAGCTCCCATCATTTTTACCTACTAAAGCACTTGCCGCTGCCTTCCATGGCTTCCACCAGCCTGAGATTTAAACTATGTCATCATTTCCTTTGGACAGCCCACAGACAGGTAGAACATTGTAATTATGTTCTAATTCTCTCTTCCTACCAGACCCAGGGAAGAAACGAGGAATTGAGCAACTTCTTTGAAACTACACTAGCCAAGGAAGGAAGTGGAGCAAACATGAGTCAAAAATGTAATGAAATTTCACACATATAAATGTGGCTTTTTCTTGATTAGGCATTCATTTTGTTGCCATAGGTCTTTGAGTCGTTTTCAGAGGTGGTATAAAGCTATTTTAGTCAGTCTATAGTTGTTTTTATTAATTTTCAGTGGGAGAATAAGGGCACACATCTTCTTAGTCTATCATCCTGCTGATATCACTCCTACAAGGCAATTTTGCATAGTACCTGGAATATAGGAAATAGTTATTAATTATTACTGTTATTACTTTTTCTAATTGTAAACCTATTTCTTTCTTTTTTTTTTAAGATTTTATTTACTTATTTCACAGACAGAGATCACGAGTAGGCAGAGAGGCAGGCAGAGAGAGAGGGAGAAGCAGGCTCCCAGCCGAGCAGAGAGCCTGATGCGGGGCTCGATCCCAGGACCCTGGGATCATGATCTGAGCCAAAGGCAGAGGCTTTAACCCACTGAGCCACCCAGGTGCCCCTATAAACCTATTTCGAACTGTTTTCTGGGGGCAGTTAGAAAGGAAAACAACACTGAGAGCAAACTGGAGAATTATTTTAAGCAACTGAATGGAGAGACGGGTTTTGTGACATCCTTAAATTGTACCATGTACATACTGTCAAAAACCTTGTAGGAGTTCGATTTTCCCAAGTGAGAACATTCAATAGACGTGAAGGCAACTTCCAAGTTGTATTTAGCATATAACTGAGAAGTGGAACATGCAGGAATCACAATAATAAAATGGGAACTTCTGAAAACAGAGCCTCTCAAAAGAAAGCTGGGTTTAAATAAAGAATATAAGAATTCACACTAACCTCTTTTAGTATTTCCTGTTCTAAGGTTGAGGCTGTATCTAGTGGTCTGGTAGCAATGAAAGAGATAGTTTAAAATACACATTGGCAAGAATATTTTACTCTGAATTTTCAAAAATCAATAAATAACTTTGTATCTTCATGAGAAAAGTGTTTTTTAGCTAACAAAGGAGGCAAGCCAAACTTTGGGTTTTGATGAATGAGTTTTGGGTCTAAGACTGTGTCCATTAAGTCATATGAGACTATATTGTTAGTTAGTAATACAAACTTTCAAGGGTGAAAATAAATAATTCCAATAAAGAAGGGGGGAAAAAAGAGGGTTGACCTCATACTTACTTTTTCCCTCTCTTCACATAAGTGATGAAAATATGTGAACCCTTAAGGGTCATTCATTCCTTTACCCCATTCTGGTCCACTCCATCTCTCCTTTTATAACATCAAGGAAGGAGATGTTGATCATTGACAAATTACATCTTTGTCATCAGAATGTGTTTTTCTCAATTCACTCAAGATAAATAGATGTTTGATCTATTCTTAGGGTTCTTCAAAGAAATCATGAAAAGGTCATATATAATCTCTTCTATCACGTTTATAATCAGAATACAGTTTTGTTTTCTTCCCCTATACACCTTTTGCTTTATTTTATTCTATCTTCTGGAATTGATTTAATAATAATTGATTAGAATCTTATTTGAAACAGTTTTAATATATTAGAAAATAATTGAATTTTACCTCAAGCTTATACTCACCCAGCTAAATAGTTCTAAAACTCTAACCTTTTCCAGTATTCGGTCAATACTCAATAAATATTGATCCCATTTTCCAGTATTCTAAACAATTTTGACTGGGAAAAAAATTAACAGCATTTCCGTAATTGACAATATTTATTTCGGTGCTAAACAAAAATTATGAATCCCTTTAGGGCAGAAACCATCCATACCTTTTAAAATCTCTCACAAACAGCAGCATAAGGCTAAGAACATACTGACCTATAATATTTTGCCATTGATGAGCCTAATGGATTAACAACACACCTATGGTAATTCATGTCTGGGACACGTGTAAATATGTTGAAGATGAATCTTTAGAATCCAGAATTCAGAACCATGAGGCAATTTGGACAAAAAAAAATAAATAAAATTTGATTTCCAAAGCTCTGTAATTTTTATTACCCTGGTAACTAGTGAGCCTTAATTTGGCTCTTCTGGCATGAATTCCTAAAATGCTAAGAATTGCCAATTTTCAGGATTCTTGCTTTGGGAATATAGTTGGATTAGATGGCCTCTAAATTTCCTTCCAAATCTAAGATTATGTGACTCTGTGAAACCACAGTAGACATAAATTCTTTTTTCCTTTCACTAGATTCTTGTGTGGATGGATTTCCTTTCATCTACATCCACATTCTCATTAATATCATCACTTTAGACAACCTGTGTGTTTGAATTCACATGTAGCTCTGTCCCCAAACATTCATATTTATTTTGGCCCTCTTTTATCTCCATCTGTATGATTTATTTCTGTGTTACTTGTGGACATATAGGTCTCTTATCTGTGGCAAAGCTTATGCCATGTTTGGAAACAGTCATCAAAAGAACATTTTGAGGATTCAGGGCTGGTGAGCAGTGCCCTGGACTGAAGTGAGAAATTGTGGCTGAGCTGTGTTTGGAAAGCTGGTGCACCCAACACCAGCCCACAGATTCCCTGAGGATAGCCAGGGCTGTCAGCTCAGCACAGTGAAATGAAAAACAGTGAAGTTTTAAAATACACATCCGTTTTTAAGCAATCTATATATTTGGCTTGTCTTCATTTTTGGCACTTGTTTGTCAGAGAAGAAAAAACAAACTTCTAGAGAAATTAAATAAATAATTATTCTCTATAAAAGGGAAAAGCAAAGCCATAAATTATAAATACTTTATTCCCCTGTCAGAGTTTACCATTCTACTATCTGATCAAAAGTTTTAAAATTCCTTTTCTATGCTTACAGTACATTAGATAAATAGGTTTTTAAAATGCATACACTCACAACAGAACCTCATTCTGATTAAATTTTCAATTCAGTCACCACCCACTTTGTTTTTGATGGGCTTCACAGGAGAAACTTTATAAAGAAAATGTGATGTTTCAGGAATTGTTAGAACTCGGTGTAATATGAGTTTTGATTTTCAAATGTAATTCTGCTAATGTAGATTGGGAGATAAGTGATATACATGTTCATTCTCAACTGTAACATCTAGTCCAGTGCTCCTTGAAGTCCTTTCCCATGACAGGGTCTTTGTTGGATAAACTGGGATCTGGGCTGGAACTTACTGAAGATGATATATGCTTGGTTAAGATTTTCTGTTTTTTGTTTTTTTGTTTTTTTTTTTCAGTTCAGATGTTTGTGTAAGTACAAGAGCTATATGTTGGTCTTAACCTTTATTCTAATTAGTTTGGGGAATATTACCAAATCACCTCTAGATATTTAGCAAAAGCCTTTGAGATTATTCATATCCAATCTCACATTTGATAGAGAAACACAAGGTCCATGGAGATTAAATATCTCACTCAATATCATAAAAAGATTTTTGTAGTAAGATTTGATTTTCTTGATTCAGTGTGCAGTAATCTCTCTTTTTTACCAGACTCTCTGCTACCATACCCTTTGAGCTACTTAAGCTCCAAGTTAATACATGGTGACCAGCTTCTCATGATTTTTTATTTTGAAGAAAATAGTTGTGGAATTATTTTCAAAAAAATAAAGTAGATTATTAAAATAATACCATTGTGCATTTTTATAGTTTTTTTTTAATTTCTCTGCTGATATTTCTTCATCGTTGATGCATTTTCCTTTCTATTTTGAGCATAGTAATAATAGCTGCTTTTCACGTCCTCGTCATTCGTGTTGTCATAGATTTGGTCTTCATCGATTACCTTTCCTCTTCATTATGGGTCACATTTTTCTGTTTCTTTGTAGTTTAGTAATTTTTATCATATTCTGTACATTGTGACTGGTGCAAAACTTCTGTTGTGTTCCTCTGAATGTATTGATTTTTTGTTTTACCAAGTAGTCCAGTTGGTGAGATTCAAACTCGGAACTGTCTCTCCTGTAGTGAGCAGCAATAAAAATCATTGTTTAGTCTTTTTAGCCTAGCTGGGTGGCTTATAATCTTCCCTGCACATGAGGAGTTCAGGGATCAGCTAGAGATTTAATCAGATTTTTTTTTTTTAAATGCGGAATTTAGGACTCTCTCTGTGGATATCTCTTTTATGGAATTTCTCTTCTCAATTTGTACCTACTGTGGTGACTTCGAACTCTATTGGTAAAATTGCAGGTATTCTTTTGAGGTTTAGTAACGCCATTTGGTGCTGACTGGAACTACCTTCAGGCAAAAGTTCATAAAATATTGGAAATTTACCCAGTGCCATTCCATTCTCTTCTTATAAGTGTAAATTATTCTCAGGTTTTCCTTACTTTTGTTTGGTTGACATTGCCTTCAGGTAATGTGGGATTTTTTTCTCCCCTTGATTTAATTGTTTGTATGTATATATGTATGTGTGTCCAGATTTGATAGCTATTATATGTGTAAAGGTAAATACAATAGGAGCTATTCCTCCATTATAAAAATGAAGAATTAATTTTCTTAAAGATGTTTATCTTAGGAATAAGTTTTATAAGTTATTTGAGTTTGATAGTCCTTTGTCCTCCCTAATTGCATACAAAATAAAGTATGTATAAAAATATAGAAGGTTTTATATAACATGCATTTTTATTTCATAGATTGCATAAACATGTATGCTGTATATTTAACGTTTACACTGTGTGTATATTTTAAGTATGGAGAACACATGCTATATGACATACTTTTAAAGAATATATGCTGTATATTCAATGCTTTCTCTCGTTACCTGGACTGGCATACTAGACCTTTGACACGCATGCTTCATTGTCAGCATCCCCAGTGCCTCACTCTATCACCGCAGTTATCCAGGACAACTACTTTACCTCCCATCTAACCACCACCTCTCCCCTTTGCCTCTCCCCTATCCACCTCTGCTTATAGCTGTGATCTCTTTCTCTTTTAACCTGTGGAAGTTACAGGATACAGAAATTGCTGCCTGTACAAGCTAGTCTCCTAAGTTATCAGAGAGAAGGAAGCAATCTCTTTATTTTATAATTCTCATTTTATTTTCTTTCTTTTCTGCCTGGACTCTTCCATCTTTCTAAGAGAACTGTTGCCATTCCCACAGAGTGTTCCAATGCTCTTTCTGCCCAGTCTCCATATTATATCCCAGCATTAAATTTGAAAGGTTAGTTATAGGCTTTTTGCTCAGTGAATCAGTGTCAAAGTGAGAAAATTTGAAAAGAAAATGGATTTGTACTGTCGTGCCTTCTATTGCTGGAGGGCAGATTAACAGCTTCCTGAGCCACTGGAGCTTCTAGTTGTTATCTTCTAAAAAAGTATGGTAGAATAGTTATGATGATTTGACTGCAAAAAATAGTAAACCTGAATTCAATGGCTTAATCAATAAGGGTTTTATTGCCTCTTCTAATAACAATCCCAGAGTTAGGAATCTGCAAATTTGGTTAATTCAGCATCTCCATGATGGAAACTATCAGCCACCCTACACAGCTCCTGGCTCTCTCCTTATAGCCACAGATGATCGCCTCAACTCAGCATTACATCTTCATGTGACAACATTCAGAGACAGGAAAGCATAAAAGTTGTGCCTGTACTCTTTTTTTTTTTTTTTAAATGAAATAGAACACATTTTCCCCACATCTCCCAACAGATAGCCATTTTAGTCTCCCTGCTTGAAAGTGAGTCATGTATTCTCTGGCTAGATAATTAATAGATTGAGACAATGGGATTATCATCACAGCCCTGGATGAATTAATATCCACCTGGAATCTCACACTGTGACCTTATTTAGAAATAAGGTCTTTATAGATGAATTATATATGATAATAAGCTAATATTTGTCCACACTTGTAGATTTAATCTAGAAAATTCATCAGGTGCATAGTTTCGTAAGTGGTTTTTATTATTAATACAGTTGTCAATAGTACTATATTTTATGTGTTAATATAGTACAAATTTGGAAGTATAAATATTCATAATGATCATCTTGATATTATGGATTGTGTATACAAAGTACAGGTTACAAACATTCCTTTTTTACATTTTTGGATCTCTAGGTGATGATATTCAAGATGTAGGCCTAAAAACATTGGAAAATTTCTGCAACAAACAAGAAAAGGTAATGCTTGTGCAATCTTAGACATATAACTCATGGACTAGAATATAGAATCCAGAAAAATCCTTGTAGTATGTTGTATTGATTATCAGTAAAGGTGCCTAGGTAATTTAATATGTAATGGATAATCTTTCAACAAATGGTGTTGGACCATTGGATATCCACATGTAAAAAGGATTAATTTTGACTTTTGCCTGACACTATGAACAAATATTAGTGAAAAATAAAATACAGACCTAAAGTAAAAGTTAAAATTATAAAAATAGAATAAAACATAGGAGAAAATCTTCATGAACTTGGGTTAGGAAAACAGTTATTAGATATGATACCAAAAACAGTATTCATAAAAGAAAGAATAATAAAGTGGACTTTTCAAAATTGGAAACGTTTAAGCTTCTGAAGACACCATTAAGAAAATGAGAAGACTAGTCATAGTTAGGGAGACAATATTTATAAATTATATATCCAATAAAAGGCTGGTACACAGAGTAAATAAAGAGCACTTGTGACTCAATTATAAGAAGACAAACAATCCAGTTTAAAATTAGACTAATGATTCAAATATTTCTCCAAGAAAATATTTGAATGGCATAGAAGCACATGCAAAGATGCTTAACATTACGACTCGTTAGAAAAATGCAAATTAAAAACATAATGCCATACCATTTAATCAAAAAAGATAATAACAAAAGTTTACAAGGATGTAGAGAGATTGGAATTTTCATACATTGCTGGTGGAAATGTGAAATGGTATGGCTATTTTGAGAGTTTGGCAGTTTAATAAAAGCTTCAGCATCAACTTACCATACAGCAATTCTACTCCTAGGTCTTACCCAAAAGAAATGAAAATAGATGTCCATAAAAAGTCTTGTATACAGAAATTCACAGAAGCATTATTCATTCTAAACAACATTTGTAAACAATGCAAGTTCTATCAATTGAGAAATGGGCAAGGAGAGTGTGGTATTTCTTACAATGTATTATTCAACAATAAGAAAGAACAAACGACTAAAACATGCTTACACATGAATAAACCTTGAAAAAATTATGTTATATAAAAGGCACCAGAGGGTTGCCTGGCTGTCTCAGTCAGTAGAACATGTGACTCTTGATCCTGGGGTCATGAGTTAGGGTCTCACATTGAGTGTAGAGTTACTTTAAAGGATAATAAGAGACACCAGACACAAATGACAAAATGTTGTGTGATTCCATTTCTTACAAAGTGTCCAAAAAGGGCAAATCTATAGAAAAACGTAGATTAGGGTTGCCTGCAGCTGGGAGTGGAAATTGGGAGTAACAACAACTGGGAAACATAGAGATTTTGGGGGGTGTTAGAAAGGTTCTAAAACTGCATTGTACAACTCTAGAAATTTACTAAAAATCTTTTAAGTTATACTTAAACTGGGTCAATTTATGGTATGCAATTTATACTTGAATGAAATTGTTTAAAACTATATAGCAAGGGTATTTTAAAAAATCTGCACATACCTAACCTTTGTCGAGGAGAACATGTTGATGCAAATTAACAAAGCTTGTAGACTGTGTCCATCGCTATTTCACCCAGAAAACTGACTATAAAAAGGCTGAAGGGAGATTGGGGATTCTTGTTCTTGTCAAAGAGATGTTTAAATCTCATAACCATTGTGTAGCTCAGAGTGGAATGCTTGAGTTTCCTGGCCTCCCACTGACCTAGTAAGCAGGGTAAAGAGGTAAGAATCCTATTAGCTGAATGAGAAGAATATACTTTTATAGCTTTCCTCCCTTTATTTCTTTTATCTTTATACCATCCTGTGAGGTAGGTTGAATAGTTATTTTCAGCTCCTTTTAGATCATAAAATCACAGACGTATCACTAAGATTAAGTCATATCTGACTTTTTAAACAATCTTGGGTGGCCCACCCTACTTTTCTCACTCAAGCCCTTCTTTCTATCATCCTAATCAATTTTTATATCTCATACCAATATTATATTTAATATATAATCTCTCACTTCTCCTTTTCTCCTCAGAGAAAGAACCATAAGACTATAATCCTAGAGTCAATCTGTTTAAAATCTACTCTGGAATGCATAGGAAGCCAATTCCAGGACAACTTTTTAGCCATGGGGTAAATTACATTTTGAAAAATTATCATTTTGTGAGTTTCCCTCCTTTACCCAAGTTGAATCTAATTTAATTTAAATTTGACCATATTCTCCAGACTATGAATGGTGATGGGACTTGGTTGCAAGGTATAAAAATGGCTACAACATTTTAAAAAGTATTTAGTAAGTGCTAGGCAGCCTAGGACAAAACACTTTTTTGCTTGGATTATCGCATTTCCTCCTCACTTGTATTCTTTGAGGCAGGCGCTATTATTTCCGTTTACAGATGAGAAAACTGGGTCTTAGATTATATTTAGCTAAAAAGTGGTAGAATAGAGAGTTAACCCCAGTCTGCAGAATTCTAAACTCTTGCCTTTAATGCTTACACAATACTGACTTCTTGTCACTTGACCTGCACATGTATAGGAAGAAAGACCTGAACATCCTCATTTCTTGGTATCTTTTCTTACTCTTTGTTTTAGTCCGCTTCAGCTACTACAACAAATGTCATAGACTGGGTGGTTTAAACAAGAAACATTTATTTCTCACAGTTTTGGAGGCTGGGAAGTCAAGATCAAGGTGTCAGCAGATTCAGTGTCTGATGAAGCCCTTTTTCTGGTTTGCAGATGGTCATCCTCTTGGTGTTATTTTTACATGGCCCCATGCAGGGAAAGTGAGAGAGATTGTGAGAAAGAGACAGAAGAAGATCTTTGTCATGTCTCTTCTTAAAGGAGCCCTAATCCTATCTTGGGGGTTCCACAATCATAAACTCATTTAAACCTAATTACTTCCCAAAGACCCCACCTCCAAATACCATCACATTGGGAATTAGGGCTTCCACATAGGAATCTTGGGGAAAAAAACATGTACTTCTACAGATGCGTATAGTAATCTCTATTCACCATCCAAAGACTGTCATGAACACAGCTGTGTAAGAAACACAGTCCTGACATTATAAATAAGTGAAGCATGATTGCATGTTTTTTCAATGTCATGACTGAACATTGTCTATTAGGCTGCCCAAAGTTGATCTAGTTCTCTACGGGGATGACTCTTTGATCTACTACTTATTATTGATTAGGATATTTTATCACTCTGTAAGGGTAAATATTAACTTCTATAAAACTGATATCAATACAAATTATTCTTGTCCAGAGCAAGAAGAGAAAACCTAAGAAGTTGTGGTTTCATTACCCTGTTAGACTTTACCCAGTTTTATATGTAATTTAGCAATCTTGTCTAACATTTTTTCAGAGCCTATATATATAACTAACTCAGTCTCTCAAGTCCTCTTTGAACTAGTTTTACCTTCTTCTGGTTCTCTCATCAATGAGTTAAATCTTTGATATGTGCTCACTTAATATTTACAGAGAGACATGTTTAACTTTCTGAAAATTTTACTCTGATAGCTTTAAACTTGTTGAAAGCAGGAAAACTATTTTTTTCTATGTCACCAAGTGACTAGTATATTGATTTCTCTGTCTAAAAACATATTAAATCCTGCACTTTTTATTCCCCATGCCTCTTCTGCTTGTACATGCTTCGGGGCAGCAGGAGGAAGGACACACCTCCTCCTTGAACTCCTATTTCTGCCTCTACTTGAAGCATACCGAAGCATTTAGAAGAGTCTTGGTGTCTCCCTCATTCTCAGGGGTTCCTCCTAAAAAATGGACAGGAAAGCTGGTATCTGGATGTCGAGATCCTTCTGTTCTTCTGAGTTCCAGGCAGGTTGCACCGTAACAACATGTTCATAAGACACCCAATGCTTCCTTTCTAAATACAGAGTGCCCACTGTGGATATCCACACTGATGCTGCTGCAGGCAGCTCATCAGCTGAGAAAGAGGCTCAGCAACCTTGAACTCCTGCTTCTCACAAAAGAAGTGTGGCACACACAAACGCTTAACCCACTTCAGAGCTGAATGATCCTGATTCGGAATATCGGTGTGGGGAGAAATAATAGGTGTTAACTGCAGCAATGAAAGGCAGTGTAACCTGGTTACTAATGTACAATGGGGCCTATTATTTTCACCCAGGATGAAGTGTTGTGAGTCTGATTAACTGTAATGAGCAATACCGTGAATGTTTTAACAAGGAAAAGAGAATAGAAATCTAAAGTTATTTCTGCCACAGCTACCGCTGCATCTGTCTGTGGAATTAATTCAGGATCAATCTTGTGTTAAGGATGCAGCTTCATGTTGGTAAAATGAGAGGGAATCTGAAAACTCCAGGCTGAATTGCCAAGAGATCTTAGCAAAATGATTTGGCACGACATAAAAAACACTCAACACAGAACCCATCTCTCTCCTCAAATAGGAAGATGTGAAGTTTGTATAATAGATTGATTTGGACTCTTTTTCTTAAAGAGTTAACCTTGGACCTCTAGTTCAATGATCACATTTATGTTCCAGATTTTGTATATCTTTGCCATGACCCTGAATTGGGGTGATTTATGTCAATAGTATGCTGCCTAAAGCTTTTTTTTTTTTTTTTTAAACCTTATTTGTGTTTTCTATGGATTCAATTTCAATTTTATCACGTTCCATTATTTATTTTTCTTTGCATTCTTGTTGTTGTTTCCATGACAGGAGCATCTTCTCATTGTAACACATTCAAGGAATAGCTATTGATATTCAGTATACATTAATGTTTATCTTCTTCCTCTCTCTGTCTTCTGACCCCACATGCTTTGGTTTCCTTCTCCAGTAGGAGCCACTGGTCATAGTGGAAAATTCTTGGTGTATGTCTTTTTAATTCCTTTTCGAAGCAATTACACACACACTCACACAGTCACAAAGGCTTCCCTCCCTCCCTTCCTTCCATCCATTGTTCCTTCTGTTCTTTCATTATTTTTAAAAACCCGAATAGGTTTGTTCCTGTAATTTGCTTTTTTTTTCTGGGACCAATATGTCAGTAAGTTTTGCAATCATTTCCTATCAGTTCTTATAAGCCTACTTTATTCTTAGAAGCCAAATGCTATTTTATTATATAGAGATAGTCACCAAATTGTTTCACTAGAAGCGTATTTATTGACAGATACGTTGATTCTCAGTTTCTACTCCTATCACTAATGCTGCCATAGCATTATTTTTCAAACATTTTTTGCATATGTCAATGATTCCTTAATGATAACTTCCTAAAAGTGGAATTCTTGGGTTAAATGGTATGCTTTATAATGCTCTTTAGGACTCTGCCACACTGCCCTTCAAAAAGGGTCTATCAACTTACACCTCCACCAAGAATGTTTGAAAATAAAGCTTTCCCTCCATTCTTAATAACATAGACTATTACCGATCTTTTTAAAAGAATAGTACCAATCCGATATAAATGGAAGGGGGTAAAAAACAAAACAAAACAAAACAAAACAAAAAACATGGCAGAGTAGTGAACCAGTTTGGGAGCCAGACTGACTTGGTTCAAATCCAAACGGCCCCATAACCAACCATGTGCTGTGGGCAAGTTCTTTCCATTCTCTGCATCCTCTTTTCTTCTCTTTACAGTGCGGAACATACCTGCCCCACAAAGCCTGGGTACAGCTTCCATAATTTGTACAGGGCAAACCCACAGAGTGATAGGCCTGTAGCAACCACTCCACAAATGTTAGGTACACTCATTGCTATTATTAGCATTTTATGGATTCTAGTAGGGCTTTATCATTTTCATATATTTATGGCGCAGTTGAAAATCTTACAAGAAATACTTTGTAACGTAATTGGTGTTCTATTAGGTGCTTCAACATTTTCTTAAAAATTTGAAAGTACGTTATCTCTACACACATATAATATCAAATATTAAACTATTGTTTGATTTTATGTTGTAAATATCTTTCAGAGATATTCATATGTCCTGTAATGTTGCCATATTATTTTATAAAGTTACAGAAGTTAATTTTTATTTTAATCAAATCTGTCTGCCTTATCCACTGTGACTTATGCTATTGATGTTTACTCAGGGAAACCTCCCCAACCAAGAGTTTGGGGGGAAAAAATCATAAAGGCATACACACACACACACACACACACACACACACACAGAATATTTAGCTCCTTAATCCTTTTGAAATTCTGAAATTTATTGTTTGCATATAGTATAAAAAGTTCTTTTACTTAATTTCTCAGAAACATTTATATGGATAGTGCATCTTTTCTGTACTTATTTGAAATGACATCTTTATACATAACATAAATGTTTATATATCGATAGGGTTTTCTCAATTTTCAAATTGTGTTATATTTTTTAATCAATAATCCAATTGTTTTTACTACAATAGTTTTTATTTTTAAAGATTTTTAAAATTTATTTGACAGACACAGCGAGAAAGGGAACACAAGCAAGGTGGGTGGGAGAGGGAGAAGCAGGCTTCCTGCTGAGTGAGGACCCGGGTGTGGGGCTTGATCCCAGGACCCTGGGACCATGACCTGAGTTTAAGGCAGACACTTAACAACTGAGTCACCCAGATGCCCCACTACAATAGTTTTTTGTTTGTTTGTTTTTGTATTTTTACTATTATAGATAGTAAATTGATAGAGCAAGTGACTTCTAATTTTTTCTTTTCAAAACTTCCATGCTGTTCTTGGGCATTTTTTCTCCAAATGTCTTAATAGTCTGTGTGTGGGTGTGTATATATGTGTGTGTATATAAATTATGTTTTCTAGTTTATACTATATATACTATATAAGATTGTTATTGATTTTTCTATGTGATAATTTGTCTGTCATCTTATGGGACTTTCTTATTCTAATAGTTCTGTCTGTAGAATCCCATGATTGTTTTAGAGGTGGAAGATCATACCGTAGAAAATTATGACAGTTTTATAGATGCCTTTATGATCTTTACATCATTTACATATTTACTTTGACATTTTCTTGGTTAGGTCTGCAGTATAACGTTGAAAAGAACCTTTCTTTTCCCCTAACTCTAATAAGAATGCTGTTAGTGAGTCATCTTATATATAATTGCTGTGGGCTTCTGTAAAAAACCTTTGTAACATTGAAGACATTCTCGTCTATTTTCAGCTTGCCAAAAAGTTTGTTTGCTCAACAAGGCTGTTAGATGCTATCAAATGCTTTTCAGTTTTTATTAAGATGATTATATTGGGTCTCTCTTTAAATCTATTATCATACTTAATTATATTAATAGCTTTCCTGATGTTGAACCATTTTGGTATTCCGGAGTCAAACCTGGCTTGTCATGATATCGTAGTCTGTTAATTCATAACTGAATTTAATTTGCTGATATTTTATTTAGGAGTCTTAGAAAAATGAAATTGCTCCTTTGATTTCTTCTTTGTAGTTTTTGCTTGGTTTTGGTGTTGGAGTTAGTCTGGTCTGACACAATTTCCTAATTTCTGAAACAGCTGAAATGTTTTTATAAACTCATCTCAGAGTGGTTTTTCAATCCTCTTTATTTTTGTTTGTTGGAAGATATTGCTATTATTTTAGGAAAAAAAAAGAAACTTTTGAGAAATTCATAAACATTTTTCTACTGTTGTTCATGTATTCAGTTTTCCAAACCTTCTCAAGTGACTAGGATAATTTGTCTTTTCCCAGGACATATTTTTCTTCTTCTCTGCTGCCCTCAACCTTGCTGTCTTCTCTCTCTCTCTCTCTCCAGTGTCCATTCCTCTTTTGTTTCTACTTGATCTACCAGTTATTGAAAGGAGCATGGTTAAAGGTCCTTCTATGTTTGAAGACTTTTTCAGTTTTTCCTTGTGTTTTCATCAGATTTTGCTTCACACACACATACACACACACATACACACTCTCACGCATTTATGCATATTTAGTTTTGCAGCTAGATGGATAAAAGTTAATGACTATTTCATCTAATTAGATTACATTTTATTAATTCTAGGTATCCACTTTATCCTACTAAATACTTTCTACCGTATTCCATTTTCGGTTGTTAATTTTGCTATACAATGCCATTTAAGATAATTTTATTGCCATTTACCTAGTAAATATTTGTATACCCTTTAAATAAAAATCCGTTCTGTCTTTTAATTTTAGTGGGCCTGTTGTAGTCTCCATGTACCTAGCTATTTTTTCCAGAGACTTTAAGATGACACTTTTTGCAATTGCTGATATACTTTGATTTTACTGTTTTTTTCTTTCTATCATGCCCTTTACTGAATTGACTATGTATATATATATTTTTTGTTCCATAAAATTTCCTCCCTAGAAATTTGAAATTTATATGTCTATTTCTCTAGGGTTATGCATATTTTAACAGTTTTAACAATCTGTCAATAGCATAGTACTTATATCTTCCTCTTATATAAGAGTAAAATTTTAGTGTTCTTGCACTTCCCACTACCCTCTCTGGCAGACTCTGTGTTGAGAACATCTGGGATGTTAGTTCCAGATGGTTATTTTATACATTTTTAAAACATCAAGCATCAATAGTGATTTAACCCAACTGTAACTTTTAGTGTTTTCCTTGATCATTATTCTTTCCAGTATCCTTTTTCTTGGTTTTGTTATTTATTTTATTGGATTATCTTTTCATCGATTTTTCTCAGATATATTTATGGGTGGCAAAATTTCCAAGTCTTTGCAGATCCAAAATTTTCATCTTGTCCACATACTTGAATTTAAGTTTGACAGGGTATAGAGTCTAGGTTCCGAGGAACAAACAACATAGGGCCCTTCTTCTTTTAGCATCCAGTGTTGCTATTGAGAATGGAAGGTGAATTTAATCCCCGTATCTTTGTAAATAACCCATTATTTTCAGTTTAGAACTTTTCAGGATTTTTCTTTATGCTTAATGTTCTGACATTTCACCACGATGTTTAAAGTGGTAGAACTTAAAATGCATCTCTTCAGCACAAGGTAGGTCCTCTTATCAGGAGAGCTGTGTATTTATTCAGCTCGAAGTACACTTCTTCAATGCTCTTTGATCTGTCTATTCATTCCTCTTTTCTAAAACTATTTTCTCTGTCTCTTTAATTATTTCATGCTTTCTACTTTTTTCTCTTTCTTATTTATGATGTTTTCTAGGAGAAACCCTCAGTTTGGTTTTCCAGCTTACTGAGTTATTCAGCTACATGTTTTAGGATTTATTTTACTTTGGAGATCATATTTTTTGTCCCAAGTTGCAATTGTTTCTGTTTAAAGATTTCATATTTTCCAAAGTAACTTTAAGGACATTAACATAATTTAAAATCTTCATCTTTTTCCATTAAGTACTTTTAAAATGTGTGTTGGTCTCCTTCAAATGATGCGTGAGTCCTGATTTTGTGTGTTTTTCTTTTTACTATCACTTTTGCTCTTTTGTCTGTTGCAATGTTTTCTTGATTGTTTTGGTTCATGTGACTGTGGGGAAAGGCTAATGTTGTGCTATTGAGTGTGACATGACAGGTTGGGTTTGATGTTGGGTACAAATACATTTCATCCCATAAGAACCCATCCCCTACATCTCAATTTCTCAGTGCTACTTTGGCTCAGTGTCCACATGAACTGCTTTTCAGTGTACAAATACCAGGTAGCTCTGCTGAGTAGAAGTGAAAGTGTAAGATGCAGGTAGAGATACCAAGAACCTTAGTGACCTTATGCACATATCTTATTCACCTTCTTCATGCTTTTTCTATAAACTACACACTAAGAGTTTCTTGCATGTCTCATTCCAAAGTCTTCTCTTCGTGAGTCATGTACTTTGGACTCATGGCTTATGGGACTTCATTTTTTTTATGTTAATTCTAATTCTATCTGCTTTCTATTGTTTAGAGAATGAATCAAAATCTGTGGTCTACTGCTACAACTCTTGTTTCTCAGTACTCTATGGGCTTTCTCTCTCCACTCCCACATATGTTTCTTGTCACTCAACAGGATTTGCAATGGGTTAAAGGGTAAACCCACATGGTTCAGGCTTATCTTCTTGATCAAACTTCAATGTCATCTGTTTGAGATAGTCTTCCTCTAAGGAGCAGGGGCTTAGATTTTCTAAATTTTTCAAAGTAGAAAGTCATTCCTTTATCCATTCCTCAATATTTACTGAGTACCTGTTATGTAACTGACACCTTCCAGGGAAGGAGCATGGGTCTTAAAAGAATGTGTAAGATTTGAATCCTTTCTCTCTAGAGTCAAGCTCACTTGGTATATACTTCAAAAAATGCTTCATAATAGAAAAAAAATCATGGGTAAAAAGATGATAGAGTGACTAAATCTTCTATTATGGAAGATATGGGGAACTATTTCATAGATAAGATGACTTTTGAGTTGTTTCTTTAGGGGTAAGTGGAAGTTTTCAGTGAGAGAATGTGGGTGGGTGTCAGAAGGGGAGTTTAGGGAGGTATTCAATAGTTGAATACCTTGAAGAGTGAATAGTTGAAATGTACTGAAGTTCATGGTATATTTAATAAATGCTAAGTGATCTGTTCTGGTTATCTTGGATATTAGAGAAAGGGGGAAAAAAGAAACCACTTGGTTGAGAGGTGATAAATCTCCAAAGGAAATATATACCAGGCACTAATTATCTCCCATGGGATTTCTCTATGATGGACCCATAATTTCTCAAGTGCATATGATATGGAGTCATTTACACTGTGGACTCCAATATCTGTTGATTTCTCAGGAAGGAGCTAAAAGGGGATATCCAGAAAGAAGGTAGAAGTGGCTTTTGCTCTTTGTGTCATCACAGCCCCTACAGATATTATTGACATGGCTTTTGTCTACAGCAGATTATGCAGACTGCATCTTTCCCCTTATTTATCTCATGGCAGTATTAGGCTTGGCTGATACATAACATGCTATGATTTGGGCCCTGGTCATTAAGCAACATTATCAGTTAACAGTATATAAATATTGATTTATAGTCAGAGAAATATAATATCACATAAATTAAATAGATGTGATAAAACTTGAACAATCATTAGACTTAGATGAAAAGAAATAAAGCCATGAGTATGTATTAATGAACCAAAATAGAAAAGCATTCCAACACACTGCTGGGCGATAACAAGGGAAAGGATTTAGGACCATTTAGTCACGCCAGGGATTTCGCATAAAGTATTACACTTGCTCTTCAGAAGAACTGTGTGAGTTAGGTTCTATTATTATCCTCACTCTACACCTAAACGGAACTGAAAATTTTAGTAACTCCTTTAAGGGTACACAGCTAGTAAATGGTGGAAATGGGTCCTACGTCCATACTTCTGTAACTGTATGCTCTTTCATCTTCACAAGCATTCTTTCCACCCGACATATCTTGCCTGGCACTCACTCACAGGAATGTGGGAACTCTTCCCTTGCAGTGATGGAATTCAAGATCACATTTGTGAGCTTAAAGACCAAAGGAAAGGTGAATTGAGTGAAACAGTTAACTCACACAAAATGGGAATAATAACTTTAATACATGTCCAGACTTCTTTCAGGGTAGGGGAATTCTATCCAAAGAAGAGGGGTGGAGCTAGGGAACAAAGGACTAGAGATGGCCATGCAATTCCCCACCCACTGCCTTGTTATATTCCATCTTGCCTTGTGCCAAGTCAGAAATAAACTAGATGAAATTCCCAAAGCTTTTCATCTCTTATCATTCACTTAATGTCACTAACTGATCCTAGTCCTTTCTTATTTATTTTCTTTATTTCTTCTTTTGAAAATGACGATATAAGCAATGACGATATAAGCAATATAACCATTTTGTTACTGTTCTTGATGCAATAGATGGGTTAGTTTTTTTTTTTAATTACAAGAAATGAACAATTTATTGCCAGTTCTAAAATTTATCTGCTATTCAATTTTCAATTAGGTATTTTGTGTATATGTTTGTATGTGGTTGTAGAAGTGAGTGTGTATAATTGTGTGGATGTGTATTTTGGAAAATGCTATTTATAGCTCTTAGAATTTAAAAAAAACTATACAGGTTCAGTACCTTTGTTTTCAAATGTGAGCCATTGAAATTAGCTTCTTCTTACACCTTTTTGTAACAAAACTGCGGTATGCACAGTATTCCCCACCCATGGAGAGTGGAAGTGGTTAATCCTCTTCACAGGGGATGAATTGGAAATGGAGCTTTGCAAACGAAGACAGAGATAATTTCCCATCTTCATTATTTATGAAAATCAGTTACTTAATTTTAATTATACACTGTTTGTGTCGTCCACATAAAATGCCTTTTCTTTTATTTAAACAGCAAATAATTGCCAGTAGAATTATTCATTGGAAATTGAAACCCACTTTTTGATCTCTAGAATGTCTATTAATAATGAATGAGGATGTTATTTATTTGTTATAATTCCACAAATGGAAACTGAAGAGAGACTCTATATTCCTCACTTATCCTGATATTACTTAAGTAAACTCACCTCAGGAGAAATGCAAGAATGTGGAGAAGCAACATAAAAATGAGAACAGCTTCCTTTTTTCTCTTCTTTTCTTCCTTCTCTCAAGGAACACTGATGTGTGGTTACTTCGGAGAAACCACTGTTAGGTAAAATGAGAGAGGGGAGTTAAATGCCTGCTAGGACCTAATAAACATTCATAAAATTTTTGACATTCTCAAGGGATACACCCTGAAACCTTCTAGAATCCCCATATCATAAATCTTACTATAGCATATAATTTCCTATATAAAATGCAATAAAATATAACTGAAAAATTTAAGTGACCCCTTTGGATCCTTAATGATTCTATAAATAAAGGAATCAAGTAATTTATAAAGCCATTAAAATAAATTTTGCCATTAACATAAACTCTATACCATGTATCTCTCACTTAGGCAGTTTTTGCACTATCAAGAGTGCTTGCTTAAATAGTTTCATGAATTGCTTTTCTCAGTTTCCACACAGAACGTGTGGTGGAATCATTTATGTCTGAGCAACTGCAGAATCTCAATCTTCTGAAATCTTAAATTTATTTAAAAAAAAAAATCTATTTTCTGGCCATAGCCATCACTTGATTGGATCTCCTCATTTTCTCATCATGTTCATTACCACAGTAGAAGATAATTTTCTTATTAGGAAGGTTTTTGGGTTTTTTTTGTTGTTGTTTTGTACCCCCCCATCCCACCCTTGAGAGAATCAGAGTTTTATCATCATATTAGCATGTGTATGGAGATAAACATAGATTAACTTGGGGGAAAAAAAAAAAACAACTTAGATTAACTTTGAGATGGATGACAAGGGCCTTCCCAGCTGTTCTCAGGAGCTACTAGAATTACTTCTAACACAAGACTTGGAACAGTAGATTCAAGTTCTGGCTTCAGCAAAACTTAAGTATAATATCGGTGTTGAAACTTTGAAGGCTTGGCAAATGGTCAAACCCCACCTTCTATAATCACAAATGAACATTGTCTGCCATATTTAGGTAATCAATACAGGATGGAAAAGGATCAATTTCCAAAGGAAAGTTGCAAATAAATGTCTAATTTCAGAACTGCAAGAAAGATTGAGGAACAACACTTCATGGAGGAGGCAGCATTTGTCTTGGACTTGGAATACAGGCAAAACGTAGAAATGTGTCAAATACGAAGACATTTTAAGTAGAGGAATGGGATGAGCAAAGACATGTAGGTGAGGACAAAGGGAGTTTACACTAGGGGAATGAATAGCATATTCCCATCTAATTACAAAAACAATCTATCCTTGGTGTAGAAAATATAGGAATTCTCTCTCTCTCTCTCTCTTTTAGCAATTTGGCAAACTAGACATACAATGTTAGGTTGTTACTCATCTATCTTGTAAGTGCTTTAATGTATTATTTTATATTTAATTTAAGACATCTGGAATATTCTTCACAGTATGTACTAATGCAAAAAATTATTTTAATTCTATTTCCTAAATGTTTAACCCTACCAGCAGCTCCACTTTATTCCCTATTTCCCTATTGCTGTTTAAAGGAAAACTCTTTAAAGAGTTGTCTCTACTGAGAGACTTCATTTTCTCTTATTCTTTTTTTTTTTTTTCCATAAGCCTATGGCAGTTGGCTGTTAGATCCCACCTTTCCACTGAAACACCTCTTTTCAGAGTCACCAGTGAGATCCGCTTATTGATTTCTAGTCTTCATGCAGTTGATCTGCCCGTGTCATGTGCATTGCTGATCTCAGCATCCTTTGGCAACACATTCACCTCCACAACCTCCTACCTCACTGACCATTCTTCATTGTCTCTTTTGTCATTCCGGCTTATGATTCTGATGCTTAGTGTTGACAGGCCCTAGATCTCAGTCCATGGACAGCTCTCTGCATACCGTGATTTCATCCAGATGCATGCTTTTTTTTATTTTTAAGATTTTATTAATTTGAGAAGGAGAGCATGCATGAGTGGGGGTGGGAAAGGGGCATAGGGAGAGTGAGAAGCAGACTTCCTGCTGAGCAGGGAACCTAACACAGGGCTCATTCCCAGGACTCTGGGATCATGACCTGAGTCAAAGGCAGATGCTTAACCAACTGAGCCACCCATGCACTCCAGATGCATGGTTTTAAATAAAATCTGTATATTCTTATTACTAAATTTATACCTATAACCTGGATTTTCCCTCTGAACTCTAGTACATATATAACAGATTTCTTAATATTTCTAACTGGATGCAAATTCGTGGCTTTCTTTCTCTAATATGCTCTCTGTGAGGTCATCCCAACTCAGCTAATGAAAACTACATCTTTCCAGTGCTCAGGACAGATGCTTTAAAGCCACTTTGGACCACTCTCTGTCTTCTTATCTGACTTCTACTCCTTTAGTAAATCCTGTTGATTGTACCTGTTATTTTGTTCATCGTATCTTGACTGGATCATTGCAATAGCCTTCAACTAATCTTGCCAATTGTTTCTTTACAGAGCATCCAGGGTGATCATTTCAAAATGAAAATCAAAGCGTGCCATTCTTCTGCCCTGTACCTTCCAATGACTTACCATCTCACTTGAAAGGATCTTATAATACCCTAACAGATCCCAGCCAAACTCTGTGCTTCTCTGGCCCCATTTCCTACTAATTCCCTGCTTATTAACTCCAGTAGGAGGGATGGCTTGATTTCTTAGTTCTTCCTTAAACACATTAGCTCAGAGGCTTTGCAGCTGCTCTTCCCTCCTAGAAGCTCTCCCCCAAGATACAGAGGTGGGTCATTCCTCACTCCTTCATCTTCTCCTGAATTTCCCTTCTCAGTGAGACCTCCTGCATCATCCCGTCAAAATTTCAAGCTTTCTCCACACCATCATTTCCCTTTCCTACCACTGCATTACCCTTGTCATCTAGAATTAGTTGTAAATGTATTAGAGTCTAATTCTAAGCAAACTTCCTCTCTTCCACTGATCTTTCTGTCAATTATTGAATCCGTAGCATCTGATTTAATCATTATGATTTTGTAAAATCTATTTCATGTCTGGTGAGGCAAGTCTTCTTTATTATTGCTCTTTTACAAAATTCTCTTGGTTATTCTTAGCTTTCATGCCAGCTTAACCTTAAAAGTACTTTGTCGTGTTCTAAAAGAAGAAAAATCAAGTTGAGTTTTTTATTGGAATTTCATCATACATGCACATTCATTGGGGAAAAATTAACATCTTTACATTATTCATTCTTCCTTTCCAGGAATGCCGTGTGCTCGTCTATGCAGATCTGTTTTCTTTTTGGTATCAGAGTTTTATAATTCTATATTTTTATGGTTCTTACATATTTCTTAAGTCATTTGTTTTAGCCAATCATTTTCCCCTGATACATTTCTATTGTAGCTACTTTTTCCTATTATGTATTTTCAAATGATATTTCCAGATAGATGTTTTTTCAAATTTGTATCCAACAACAGAGTTCAACTATCTTATTAGTTGCAATGGATTTTCAATTTATTTTCTTGGGTTTCCTAAGGAGACCTAATGATAATTTTGTCTCTTCTCTTCCTTATATTTTGTCTCATGTGGTAGTGCCTGGGCTAGGCTTCCATGGGGATGTTGAATAATTGAAGTGATAACCAGCCTGTTCATTTTCTTCTCCTCCTCACTCTCTTCCCTCTTAAGCCTGATGGTGGCTCTTGGTTTAAGATGCATATCTTCTATCATGTTAAGGAGATATCTTTACATTCTAATTTTACTAAAATTTTTGAAAAAATAAGGAACAGTTGAAAAGTATGTCTTGTGTTTTGTGCTTACCTCAATTGAGTTTAATATTACCTATTGATTTGATTAACCGATTTCTCAGTAATAAACCACAGAAATGACTGTCATGAGTGTTTTTTTAAAACATACTATGGAATTTAATTCATCAATATTTAAATGAGTGTTTTGCATCCATATTCATAAGTGTCTCTGGTCAATATTTTTCACATTAGTACAATGCTTTGTGATTTGTTGGAGTCTGTGTCATGTTACTTCTATAAAACAAATTGGAAAACAGTTTATCTTATTCCATACTTAGGGTAGAAAGCAGGGTGTGTGCGTCTAAGTATTTTTATGGAGAGTATCTGCTTCTAAGAAATTTGATGTAATTTATTGTCCAAAACTATTTGGTTTCAAAGCCCCACAGCTCTTTTGGTTAACTTAGTGATTCCCCCCCCCCCACCATGGTAATAATTATATAACCATGCTATATTCCAATGTTCTACTGTTTTAAAAGGGAAACATGATAGTTTTTGATTTTCCAATAGGTAGTCTATTTGAACTGAAATTTCAAATTCTCACTGTGGAATTGTACATAGCATCTTCTTATAGTTAAGAAAAAATATTTTTTCTAGGGGCAACTGGGTGGCACCTGGGTGGTGCAGTTATGTGGCCAACTCTTGGTTTTGGCTAAGCTTGTGATCTCAGGGTTATGAGCTTGAGCCCCATGTCAGGGTCTGTGCTCAGCCCAGACTCTGCTTAGGTTTCTCTTTCCCTCTCTCCTGTTCACTCTCTCTCTCTCTCAAATAAATAAAGAAATTTTTAATTTTTTTTTCTTTCTAAATCTGTTGTTGTGATGAACTGTCATTTCTAGTTCTGTTTATTTTTATTTCTCTCCATTTTTCTTATTAGTTTTTCAAAAAGCTCACCTTATTAATTAAATTTTCCTTTCTAATAGTAAACCATTTAAAATCTGTAAGCCAATATTTTGATAAGTTTTGACATCAGTTTTTTTTTGGTCTCAAAAAATTGCTTCAATTTTATTTTGCCTTAGATCTTAAATTTATATAAGTGATTTTTAATTTTCCATTGATTGTTTTTGTTCATTTGTTAAAATTATTGTTATTTTCTCTTCTTATTTTAGTGTGGTCAGTAAATGTGGCCCATGTAATTTCTGCTACAGAGAATTTATTGGTGCTTTTTTTTGCGATCTTAGCTTAAGTCTTGTAATGGTCCATGAGCACATCAAAATAAGGTGCTCTTCTAGCTGTAATGAAGGAAGTTATTTTATTTCAACCTCTTAAATTATATGATCATATTCCCTCTCTATTTTTTTTAATTTGGGGAGGGACTATTTTATGTCTTAACATGTTACAATGTCCTGCAACAGTTCTTCTGCTAATTTTGCCTCATAATGCCAACCGTTTACCTGTTTTACTTTATATATCAATTCTTGTGGTTTTTTGCATACACATTCATCAAAATTTGGTTTATTGAGAAATGTAGTATGTTCCCTGCACTATGTAGCCCATGTGAAGTCCCCTCATATGTTGAATTCTTCCTTTACCGATAATGATATTTCTAACCTGTTTTAGACCTTTGCTTTTTGGGAAATGTGAAAATCAGCTTTAGCACTTAACTGATTTTGAGACCCTTCCATTCCTACAACATCTGAAGTGACAGCATATACATCTAAGAAACAAAGTCCCCCTGGAGCAGTCTTGCTCCCCTCACTCTTTGTTTCCTTTCTGGTAACGGCATTTTCTACACACATTGTGGTAGGACCACTGTGGCTGCCTCACATGGTCTCCAGGTTGTTGTGAGCCATGGGTCCCTGGAGCCGGGAAGAGAGTGTGGTTTCCTGCTTCCTCCCATGTCCATTGGTGGCATCATCACTGTTTTAGCATGTACACTTCTTCAATCCTACAACCTGTGGGTATCACCTCACATTCCCACAGTGAATAGAATATCTATCTGTCTGCTTTTAGGGATTTGTTATGTTTTCTTTTTCTTCCTTTTCCTTCCAGTGTCTTAATAGGCAATTTTGTGGACAGTTAATAGAGACAGAGTCAGGAGCTGCTGACCTAGTAAAAATAAATAAAATAAAATAATAAAATAAAATAAAATATGCTGCTCCTGGAGTGTTTCTACAGGGACATGGAATATTCTGTCAGCACTGTATTTTAAGGACTCTCACCTGCTTAGAGTATAACAGGAGGCTCACCTGGGAGACAACTGCAGCAGTCCCTGAGAAGTCCTAAGCCCTGGGAGTGGGGGTGGGACAAGCTGTAAGTGGACAGATGCATTAGGGAAGCAGAATCTATAATGTGGAAAATAAATAAGTTTGTATGTATGTGTACGATTGTGAACTGGGGGGTTTGGTCGGAAGAACAAACATGGGAGGAATTCACATTGGTGACAAACTTCCCAACACAAATTAATGAGAATGCTTAGGAGGTTGCTAAAGGAAGAATGATTATGAAAAGAAAAGGATTACAGTTATATAGAGTAAGTATTTTAGTTTATTTTATAAGGAAATGCATAAGGAAGAAGTAAAATGCAACTTTGTGGGAAAAATAGATGAATTAAAAGATGAAAATATGTTTAAAATTGTTAAATTAAGGAAAAGGGTATATTAATCTTTGTTTTACTATTCTTTTTACTTCTCTGTATGTAGAGAACATTGTCATAACAAATAGCATGAAGAAAAAAGGAAGGGAGAAAAGTGAGCTAGTTTGGGACATAGTCTCTTAGGGTGCTAGTAGAACCCCTTATTCCAGGTGACAATATTTAGGGGCCACTGGAAATGTAAGAGTAGACCCCCCCAGTGATCAAGAAGGGAGGTGTTTTAAGTATAGAAGTTGTAGATGAAGTTATTACATGCTTAGGTAGAGTTCATAAAGCTACTTTCTAAATATATAATATTAATGTCATGTTCTCTTAACAGCTGTGTGACTGTAGACAGGTTCAGTTTATAGGAGATATTATGGTATGGATTGTTTCTATTAGATTTTAATATTTGTGGCATATGTTTGCCTTCATAGCAGATATGTGCATTGTTTGGTAAAGTTTAAAGAAGTTATCATTCACTTAGCAATATGTATAAAAGGCCTTGAAATAATCTTTGAATGAGTAGTTTTAGGAAGCAGTGATTCTGAATCATCAAAGACACGTAAACAAAGATGCTTACCATCATATTCTTAGAACAGAAAATACAAAGTAAACAAAATGATCTTAAACAGGTAAACAGAAAATAGACGATGATTTAACCACAGGAAGGGACACTGTGTATAATCAGGACAAATCATACTTTTCAGTAATGAGGTAGGAAAATCCTCTCTAAACTAGGTGCAACCAGGATATCGAACTAAATAAAATTATAATCTATATGACCAAATGGAAATATATAATTTTATCAGCAACTATCTTAGGGTTACAAGATGACAAATTTCATCTTCTTCCTTGTACTTTTCTGTATTTTCTACAAATATTTAAAATAAACACTGTTTTATTAGAAAACAAACACTATTCAAATAATAAGTATAAGAATAAAATAAAAATAAAGTGGTTGATGGGGTGGTCTAAGTTCCTTCTGAAGAGAAAAGGAGTTTGTCTCTGTTCGTAGAGTAAATGATGCAGTAGCAACAGGAAAGTCTAAGTGAAAAACACTCTGGAAAGGACGAGTTGATGGGGGGTTCAAAATGGTTCTGGACAAGGGATTGTTACCTGTGCTAATACAGAATAGCATATTATAGGATATGATTTTGTTTCAGAAACAATATCAATCAGTACTCTTCACCTACAAATAACATTACAAATTCCTTGAACTTCTCAGCAAATGTGCTTATTCCTCCTTGTTTCCCCATCCTTTATCACACTTATCAGATCTGCATTTTTCAATTGAAATTCCTTGAGGATTTCTCATTAGTAATTCTTTTCTCTACTTTGGGGACTTCTATGACCCCTTGTTGTCAGGAGGGTAATAGAATCCAGAGAATTTAAATGATTTGCCTACAAGTACAAGGTAAGCTGATTCTCTGGGTCAGTTGCCACATAGGGAAAGAGTCTTGGAGTTATGAACCACTATCATTTATATGCAGCTGCAGCCCAAATGGCCAACAGATGCTGAATGTTAGCGGAAGTCCATCAGAAGTGTATTTTTCCTACCTAAAATTCTAATTGCTGACATGGAGAAAAGAAGTAACAAGGCAGAAAACACCAGAATGAAGCAATTAAAACGATCAAAGGGATATTGGGGGTAATGGAGAAAAAGATACAATTTTTTTCAGAGTGGAAAAATAAATGCTTAGAGAAGAAGAATGAGTATAAGATTATGAACGGCAAATATAAACCCATTTTTCAATTCGGGAATATGCATTTGATTTTAGGGTATAACTTGAAATCTAAAGGATGTAAAAGGAAGTGTGTAATGTCTTTGGATTGAGCAATGAAGAAGAAAGTAAAAGGAAAGATGTTTTGTACACATTCTCTCATTATATGACAAGCTGTCAAATCGCTTTGTTATAATCCCAACTCAGCCACCAGCCATTCACATGATCCTCACTTTTCAGGCCTCTAATTTATTTTGTATTGAATCAGAAATAGAGTTAGTTGGTCTTGAGGATACTTTCTGATTCAAAAAGATTTTTTTCTAAATTTTGTAATACAAAAAATATATAAATATTCCATTATATATTTGTTTTTCTTAAAAGATTGTACGTACTAGAAATGTGAAAAGACCTGGGAAGTATTTATTTATATTTGAGGTTGCTGGTGACATTATAATTTTTAAAAGCAAATTAGTGGTTCCTAACAAGACCCTACACTAACATGCCTGCAGGCTTCCTCGCCTGAGATCAGTCCCCAGGCAACGATGAATAGATAGGACACAGATTTGATGCGGTGTTTGTATATGTAATGTATTTGGTCTGAGAGAAACTGCAACCTAGTATGGCTTTGGAAAAAGAAAATAGGAAAAGCATTATGCAATTCTGTATACTCCTCTTACCAGATCTCTTTGTGCTTAACAGTGATTCTCACAGCACATTTATAACAACTGAGATCCTTGTTACAATGTTCCTCAGATGTAAAATCAGTGAAGAACTGAAGACTTTTACTTGTAGAGATCTAAAATAATGCCCAGTCACATCCCCAAGGGTATGAACTATAATCTAAGCAGTATCTACCTTTAATGCTGCTTTTTTTAAGGGCCAAAAGGTGAGATTCTGACTCAAGAGTCATCTTGCCCTGTGGTGAATACCTGGCCACTTGCCTGGTTCCTTCTCTTACCCTCAGATCCATTGAGGTTGAAGGCTAAGTTATGGTCTTTATAGTGAGATTTCCCTGGGAGTGTAATTAAATCCCCGGAGGAAAATGTGCTTGAAGATGTTTGAGAAATATGACTATTTCAAAACATATATATAGATATAGATATGATCATAGATTATAGATACCATATATATATAGATACCAGAAGCAAAAATACTAGAGCAGCTAAACCAAAAACTTAGAATTAGTTTAAAAAACAAACAAAAAGGATAAGAGATTAGCAATTTGAACTATGAATCAAAAAAAATAAGAACAAAGAAGAATATTAAATATGAACAATATAATAGTCATATTTTAAAAACAAACAGTCGATGAATAAATAGCTGAGGAGACAATTAAGACTTTGGAGACCATATTAAGCAGATCTTCAATATGGAAAAAGGAAAGCCAAATAATGGAATATGTACAAGAAAAGCTGAGAAATATGAAGAATATGGATAGTGAAAGTAATGTTTGGAAAATAAAGATATCAGAAAAACTGAATTTTTAAAATGGAGATGAGAAAATATTTGAAATAGCAGATTTTTAAAAATTTAAGTAGAAGATTATAGATGAAAAACATTCAGAGAATGTCAAAGGAGAGAGAGAAGGAATGATCCACTCATAAAAACATAATGAAATTTAAGAACATGAAAGTGAGAGAAAACTCTGAAAGCATACAGAGGAAAAAGAATAAAACTCAGGTTAGCAACAGATTCTTCAACAACAACACTGGATACAAGAAGACAAGATTAAAACTTAGAAGCATCTGCATAGTCAAATTTTCACTGAAATATATGGATATGATAAAAATATTCTTATAATAATAAAATCTCAGAAAATTTGCCAGAATTTCACATTTGAATTAAAATAGATTATATAAACCATTCAAATAAAAGGCAAGACAAGTCTAGAAGTTGTCACAAGAGCTATATAAAATAAAGATGATCAAATACTTACTAAGGTTTTTAATTATATTTTGAAATAGTAAGTGAAATAAAAAAGGAATTAAAGTCTAAGTTTGGATTAATAGGATAGCCACTAGCTATATGAAGTGTACATGTTCAGTTTATTTAGGCAGTATAATAATTCTAAGCACAAAATACATGCAGAAAAAGACTAATAGAGCTACAAATAAAATCCACTACCATATTGGGAGATATAAATACATATCTCTTGATAACTGACAGCTCAAACATCCAGGTTAAAGAAAAGAAAACAATATAAATAAAAGACTGATCTAGTAATTTTGTACAGAGTTCTACACTCAGTAAATGGAAAGGCCAAATTTTTCTCAAGAATGAATGAAATTTAAAAAAAAAATGAGCATAAAGCCTCAACAAATCTCAATAACAACAATCTCAATAACAAACCTTCATAATAATAATACAGACCATGATCATTCACTACATCATTAATTTAGAAATTGATAACAAAAATACAAATTAAAAAATCTCCATGCATGCAGGAACTAGAAAAAACTGTAAATATGTCACAGATTATGAAAGAAGCATGAAAAAAATTAAATGATACATAAAATTGAATAATAAAAATGCTCCATAGCAAAACTTGTAGGATTCACAAAAATGATGCTTCAAAAAATATATCGTCTGAAATACTTATAATAGAAAAGAGGAAATCTTCAAAAATAATGAGGCAAATTTTTAACTTAGAAATTTAATAAAGGATAAGCCAAAAGAAAAGAGAGAGATAATAAATATAAATGTAGAGGGGCGCCTGGGTGGTTCAGTGGGTTAAGCCTCTGCCTTCAGCTCGGGTCATGATCTCAGGGTCCTAGGATCGAGCCCCGCATCGGGCTCTCTGCTCAGTGGGGAGCCTGCTTCCCCCCGCTCTCTGCCTGCCTCTCTGCCTACTTGTGATCTCTCTCTCTGTCAAATAAATAAGTAAATAAGTAAAATCTTTAAAAAAAATGTAGAGATAAGTGGAATAGAAAAACATGTTATAATTGAGACCAGCAGAGTAAAAGTTATCCTTTGAAATACAAATACTGTTAAAATAGATAAACTTCTGGCAAAAGTAATCCAAAGTTAAAGAGAAAAGATAAAAATGTATACTATTAAGAATGAGGAGGACATAACTAAAAATAAAATGAAGGTTTAAAAAGATGAATCTTATCAACAATTATATGCTGAACTCTTAACTTAGACAAAACAAATTCTTATTAAAAAAACTCACCCTACTAAACTTCATTCAGAAGGGATGAGTAACTAGTACAACTTATAACTAGTTAAAAAAAAATTGAGGAAGAGGTTAAGAATCTTTTCAGAAAGAAAATAGTATACCAATATAGTTATATGGATAAGTTCTACAAACAACTTACAAAAGAAATTATTCCAATTTTACAAAAGCTTTTCCAAAAATATAAAACAAGTGAAATACTCTCTAGTTCATTTTAAAAGGACAGCATTACTCTATTACTAAAACTATACTTTTAAAAAAACTAACAATTTTTCCCTGAAAATAGAAAGAAAGAAAACCTATGGATTCATTTTATTCTTTAGTATAGAAGCAAAATTGCTGAGCAATATATTACCAAATTGATGTACTTAAAAAAAAAATACATCACATGATCAAATTGTGTTTATCCTAGGTATTCAAGAGTCATTTATTATTATTTTTAAAGATTTTGTTTATTTATTTATTTATTTATTTATTTGAAAGAGGGAAAGACAGAGATGGTGAGTGAGTTGGGGAAGGGCAGAGGAGATGGGAGAGGGAGAAAGAGAGAGAATCTGAAGGAAACTCTGGCTGAGTGTGGAATCCAGTGTAGGGCTTGATCTCATGACCCTGAGATCATGACCTGAGGTGAAACCAAGAGTTGTAGGCTTACTCAATTGAGCCACTCAAGCTCCCCAAGAATTATTTATTGTTAAAGGATCTGTAATATAATTTAGATTTAAAGATGTAATTGGATAAAAGACACTGAAAGACAAAAAGACAAAAAACATACCTGCATCTCAGTAGACATATATATAAAGTGTTTAATACACTTTGGTACTCATTTTTAATTAAGAAAAAAATACTGTTAGGAAATAAAAAGTATATGAGAACTTCTAAAACCTGATAAAGGGTGTATTAGTAAGAGTTCTGCAGAGAAGTAGTACCAATAAAATGTGTATATATAGAAGCATATTTATTATAAAGAATTGGCTTATGAGATTGTGGAGGCTGGAGTGTCCAAAATCTGCAGGGTGAGCTGTCAGTCTGGAGAGCAAAAAAGAGCTGATGTTGCAGATGTGTCCAATGGAAACCTGCTGGAGAATTTTTTCTTACTCAAGGGATGCTGGTCTTCTTTTTCTATTCAGGTCTTCAATTGATTGGATGAGGCCCTCCCACACCTACAGGGCAATCTGCTTTACTTAAAACCCACTTGTTTAAATGTTATTGTCATTTAAAACACCCTAACAGTAACATACAGAATAATCTTTGATCAAATATCTGGTCACCTTTTGGCCCAGCCAACTTGACACATAGAATTAACCACCAAAAAGAGTATCTAAAATAAATAGCAAACAAACTAAAAGGCCAGAACAAACATGATAGTAAATGGAAAAAATCTTAGAAGAATTTAGTTTAAAATTCAGATGTGATAAAAAAGCTGACTATTAATATATATATTCAAAATTGTATTGACAGTCCTTGTCAGTACAATGAAACAAGAGTAAAAGAATTAGAGGTATATACATTAGAAATGAGAGAATGGGGTGCCTGGGTGGCTCAGTTGGTTGGGCATCCAACTCCTTGATTTTAGCTCAAGTCATGAGCTTGGGGTTCTGGGATTGAGCCCTGCATTCGGATCCATGCTCAGTGGGAATCTGCTTGGGATTCTCTCCTTCTGCCCCTCTCCCGGCTCAAGCTTGTTCTCTCACTCCTCTCTCTCTCTCTCTCAAAAAGTAAATAAACAAATATTTTAAAAAAAAACAAGAAATGGGGAAATAAAAATGTCATTACTTGCAGATGATACAATCATTTACATTGAAAAAAGTGAAGTAATCAATAGGTGAATTATTATAAGTGGGGAGAATTGGAAAAGTAGTTGGATATAAAAATAAAATACACAAAGTCAGTTGCCCTTTTGTATATCAGTGGCTAAAACCCAGAAAACATAATTAAAAAGAATATATCATTCACAATAGTATCAGGGGATACTCCGTACTTTCAAATAAATCTATCAAAAACAGTGCAAGATCCCTATGAAAAAAATTATAAGCTTTATTTAGAAATATTAAAGAAAATCTAAATAATTGGGAAAATACACCATATCCATGGGTAAAAAGGCAATACTATGTATTATCAATTCTCAAACTCACCTGGAGAGTCAATACAATTCAATTAAAATGTCAGCAGGATATTTAATGGATCTTGATAAGATATTTCTAGAAATTTAAATGTTTGATAAAGAGATATAATTGAAGAGATGACCTATAATGAAAGACTTGCCCTACACAATATCACTTATTTAGCCAAGATGTATTATGAAAATGTGATAATTAAGGTGTTATAGTATTGACAGAATTGAATAGAAAGTCCAGGAATAGACCCATGCATACGTGGAACTTTGACATAAGACAGAAAAGTTGTGTCAAAAGATTTTAAAAATTTTAAGTTAAAATACTTGACATTGATAAGAACAAATGTAAAATTAGATCCCTACCTCACATGGTAAAACAAAAATCAACTTCATAGTGATTAAGCACTTCAATATATAAAAAGAACTTTGAAACTCTCTGTAGAAAATACGTGTGAATATGTTTTGGACCACAAGGAAGTATTTTTTTAAGACACAGAAAACATTTCTACAAAACATTGTTGGGGTGCCTGGGTATCTCAGTCAATTAAGCATAGGACCATGGGTTTCAGCTCAGGTCATGATCTCAGAAGTACAAGATCAAGCCCTGGGTTGGGCTTCATGCTCAGCATGGAGTTTGCTTGAGATTCTCTCTCTTCCTTTCCCTCTGCCCCTGTCCCTGTTTGTACTCTCTCTCTCTCTCAAATAAATAAATAAATAAATTCTTTAAAAAAACAAACTAAAACAAAATGAACAAAATGAACAAAAAGAACAAAATGCTGAATTGACCTAGTGATTCTACTCCCTCAGTCCAAACCCAAGCAAAACTCTGTCACATGCACAATACAGGAAATGTTTAAAAGTGTTTAGAATAGCACGGTTCACAGTGGCAAAAGCTGGAAGTACCTCAAATGTGTATCATCAGGAGAATGGTGAAGCAAACCATCATTTATTCATTACATTGTATCCTACAATGTAATATACAGCAATCTACACAAATGTAATAGAGAACATGGATGAATTTTGGCAATAAATATCAAGTGAAAAAAAGTAAATTTCAAATTATAACATAATATATCTTATAGTTATATATAAAAAAGGAAGCAATGAAATGATTAATATGGAATCTAGGATATGATTTCCTTGGATAATGCAAGGTAAGGGCATGGGGACTACCATGTAATTACATATAGATTATTGTAAAGGTCCTGTCTTTGATTTTGGGTTCTAGGTTCATGTGTACTTAATATGTTATTAGAAATAACTGTCTTATTTTCTTTGTCAATTATGAAAATGCCTTTCTGCCTAATTCTACACTTGTCAATCCTGGTGCAGACATAGTATATTTTTAGTTAGCTAAAGTTGCGTAACTTACCTATTGCAGCATAAGAACTACACCCAAAGTTTGAGCTTTAAACCAATAATAATTATTTGTCCTAGATTCTGTGGGTCAGCAATTCAGATAGATTACAGTGAGGATGGCTTGCATCTGCTCCATGGTGCCTAGGGTCTCAGCTGGAAGACTCAAAATCAATTGATATCTAGAGCATTAAGGGCCGCTGTTGTCATTGCAGTGGTCTGTTTGCTAGGATGTTTATCTTTGTTACTCCTCACTCACAAGAAGGAAGGCAAGTTTCAATAAATAAATGGTTCATTTAGATCTAAGAGGAATAAAGTAAGAGTGAACGACTGGGCTCTTACATTCAATGGTTATTGAGGTTAAAACTCCCAGTTCTCAAATTGTCTTTCTATCTCACATAAAGTAGCTGAACCAACAATCCCATTTCTATAGTTTGAAACAGTTTGTGCAAAGACTGAGGAGAAAAAAAACAGTCAAAGTGTGTAGAAACTCTAAAAATGATAATTTTAGTTTCATCTCAGAGCCCCAAAAAGAACAACTGGTAGAAAACAGAGACAATCAAGTCTTCACTTTTCTGCCTTATGGTCCCCAGGAGGCATTTTGTTCTCCACCTTGATGCTTGTGATCTTTTCTTATATATATTTTTTGAAATTTACCCCCTTGGGCTAGCTGCATCCTGTAAATGATGTTACTTCACACATGCTCAACAATGTGGGACGGCCTTCCGCAGTGGGACTTGGGCCTTGTGTCTTGCAGCATATTGCATTTTACCTTGGGACTAGGGATTATCTTTGTATGTTTTCCCAACAGTTTCTCTTTCATCAGAGTCTGGAGAAAACTAATAGAATTGGATTGGAGAACATTAGCGTAAAACTGGTATATTGACCCAGAAGTATGCTTGCCCTGAGATTATCAGGCAAGATTTTAAGACAAAATACAGACACCTTTGTTTTCTCCTTCTTTAGTTGGATTCTAGGCTCATGCAGCTCCATTCCCGTTCATGCACTCACCAGGTTCGAAGACCCCTTTTCCTGACCAATTATCAGCCACTGAGATCCTTTTGACTATTTTACTTAAAGGCTCGTGGAACACTCATAAATAGAAATTTGTTTTGACTACCAGGACATACAAATTTTATCTTGGTGTGAAATCTCCCTAAGTTCTTCTGGTTTTCAACTGATACCATATTGGGAAATCTTGAATTTCAACTTGAATGTTGTATTCAATTACTTTATAAATCTAGTTGCCAAGCTCTTGGCATTACCCTGAACAATTCTTGGCCTGCCTTGATTCATCCTTTTTCAATTTTCTGATTAGAACCAAAACTTTTTAAGTCTCCTATACCCTTAATTCCATGATCATTACCAAAGATAATGATAAATGATAATGTTTCAGTGTTAATGAGGGAGTAAATAGCATGTTAATGACATTTGCAGATGTATCTAAATTAGAAATTGTTAACACCAATGAGGCCAGAAAGAAAATACTGGAAGTCCTAAAGAAGTAGAAGCACATAGAGGAAAAAACAAACATGAAAACAAACTGAGATTCAACTAACATAATACATATTCTTGTAATGAACAGAGAGCTAACAGAAAAGAGCCAACTGTCCTGGAGACCTGAAGAAAAGAAGAAACAGCAAAGGCTATCTAAAGAGGATTTTACCCATGGCTGGAATTAATTCCAAGGGTTTTATACTAAGAACTTTCAAAAGTATCCTTACTTCTCTGACCATTATTGTCCTGATAAATGTTTAACAAGGGGATCTCTGACAAAAAAAAAAAAAAAAAAAAAAACAAGGAAAGAAAGAAATAAAAAAGGAAAAAAATATGCACATGTGTGCACAGATATAGGATTATTATAACATTTGCTAATGTAGAGGATGTATACAACACTATTTACAAATAATGAATATATGAATTTCCTGGGTGGGTCAGTCTGTTGAGCATCTGATTCTTGGTTTCAGCTATCTCAAGGTCCTGAGATCAAGCTCCATGTTGGGCTCCGTGCTCATTACAGCATCTGCTTTAGATTCTCTCTCTCTCTCTCTCCCTCTGCCCCCTCTCTGCTCGTGCTCTCTCTCTCTCTCTGTAAAATAAATAAATTACTAAAATAAAAGCAAATAATGAACATAATACTCTTTATTGTAAATTTGATATAAACAATTAATTCTCATAGAATACTTCCTTTGATTTTTGCCAAATTCTTATACCCATAGCCCATTCATAAGCAAGAGTTGTTCCAAATTGATGTTGGCTGATATTTTCATTTCCATTGAATAAGATAAAACTAAAATAGCAAAGATGTATGTCAAAATTACTTTGATCTGTAAATGACTTAAGCAACTTTTTTTGCTGAACCAGATACTCTGAATATTTCCTCCATTTTTTTGTGCTAGTCACAAAATGATGATTGTGGAAATAATAGGTTTTTAAGTTTAATCTCTATAATTAATATTTTCTCTGTCACTTTCTTAAGTCTAGATAATCAACAAAGCAATTAATCAAGACTTGATTTGTAAT
This sequence comes from Martes martes, assembly GCF_963455335.1. Taxonomy (NCBI): domain Eukaryota; kingdom Metazoa; phylum Chordata; class Mammalia; order Carnivora; family Mustelidae; genus Martes; species Martes martes. The sequence goes on from NC_137898.1 coordinate 88,312,533, forward strand.
ATTTGCTGATTTCTATGGTTTCCCATGTTATTCTAGAACAGTGCTGACCTTCTCCTTGGCCTGCTTCAAAACTGGTACAGATCAGTGTAATCATTAGATGACTACTCTATTACTCTGCTATGGCAGGCAGTCAAGTGTATTTCTTGTCTTTCTTGTTCATCTCCTGCCATTTTCCACCTCACTCCGGTATCCTCTGCTCCTCACTCCATACCATTGATGGCATATTCCAGAGGTAGTGCTCTTAATTCAAGTAGTTCTTTGCCTAGTATGTTCTACTCACTCTTCTCCATCAGAAGAAATTGTATTTGTTTGTCAGAGAGCAACTCGAATGTAAAGCTTTGCCTGACTTTCTGAAAAAGTTACTTATTCCCTCCTTTGTACCCCTGTTACCACTTGTTTATATTTTTCTTAAGTAATGTATACTATACACTTTACACAAGACATAGCATGTGGTGAATATTCAGTTGGTAGTCTCTCCTCCAATTTCCCAGTAGCAAAGATATGAATTTTAGAATGCAGGTCCCAGTGACTTGTTAGCTCTGCAATCTTGGGTAAATTATACAACCTCTTTATGTTTCAGTTTCTTCATCTGTAAAATGGAAATAATTATTTTCTCTTTTAGAGCCACAGATATAAATATTGGAAATAAATCAGATACTGTTTTTTTTTAAGATTTTTATTTATTTATTTGACAGACAGAGATCACAAGTAGGCAGAGAGAGAGAGAGGAGGAAGCAGGCTCCCCACTGAGCAGAGAGCCCGATGCGGGGCTCGATCCCAGGACCCTGAGATCATGACCCGAGCTGAAGGCAGAGGCTTTAACCCACTGAGCCACCCAGGCGCCCTAAATCAGATACTGCTGATGAAGCATCAAGTCCATTTTATGTACCCATTACATGTCAGTTCTCTTTCTTTCCAACCCCATTTTTTCATTCTATATATTAATTATTTGTGTTCATGTACCTCTTACAAGACTGTGAATTCCTTGGCTCCTGAGACCATCCTTGCTTAATTTTCTGTGCTTCACGCTGACCTATTATAATTCTTGGAACATGGTGCAAGCTCAGTGACTATGAGATGAAAAAAGAGTGGGTATGTCTTAGATCTCCCTATTGTGACTGGATTTAGCATGAGCATTCTAGGAATTCAAGGGCAACTTGAGTTCATGTAATGAACCAACCACCTAGTAATAAATGAGTATCTACTATGGGCAGAATATGAAAGAAACTTAAGACATTGTTATTATTTTAAGTGAATTTATGGTTTAAGTTGGGAGACAAGATATCTCTGTATGAAACTTTAAGCAACATGATGAAAAATACTGGATAAGATCTTTCATGTGCAAATTCTTCATTATGAACAAAAAGTCCAGTAGAATGTAAGAGACAGGAAATCTCTCTGGTGGGCAAGCATATTCAGACATTAGTGAAGGAGGTAGAATTTTAGGGACCATAAGTGCTAAGATTAGGTATAGTGAATAAATCTTAAACAGATAATGCTTGTTCTTGAGCAATAACGAAAAGTCATTAAAAAAATTAACATATCCAGGGGCGCCTGGGTGGCTCAGCGGGTTAAGCCTCTGCCTTTGGCTTGGGTCATGATCTCAGGGTCCTGGGATCGAGCCTCACATTGGGCTCTCTGCTCAGCGGGGAGCCTGCTTCTCCCTCTCCCTCTACCTGCCTCTCTGCCTGCTTGTGATCTCTCTATCAAATAAATAAATAAAATATTAAAAGAAATAACACATCCAAGTTCTGTACAAGTCTGAAGGAATTAGCCATTTGGGAGGGAGTTTTCATTTAAAAAACAAACAAGACTGAATATTATAAGCTGAATTGCTGAATTGTGTGCCTCAAAATTCATGTTGAAATTACAACCTCAGTTCCTCAGAATGTGATTGTCTTAGAGATAAGGTCTTTGAGGAGGTAATTAAGTAAACTGACATCATATGGTTGGGCCCTAATCCATGTGACTGGTGTCCTCATAAGAAGAGATTAGGACAGACAGCATAGGCTGAGGGAAGACCCTGTGAGGGCACTGAAAGATGGTCATCTGGAAGGTGGTCAACTGGCCAACCCAGCCGAACACTTTGATCTTGGACTTCCAGCCTCCAGAGCTATAAGAAAATAAATTTCTGTTGCTCAATCCACCCTGACTATTATTTGTGATGGCAGATCAGCCAGACTAACACACTGAGCAAGGTTGACAGCAATAGGAATGGAATAAGTGAATGTGAGGTTCACTGCAGGGGAACCATGAGAAGGACCCGTGAAATAGTAGGATTTAGGGGTCAGCATTTAGGACTTCCACCATAGCAAACCCACCTAGAGGGCTGTGACCCTCCCAGGTCTCAGTAGGTTCCATTTACTTCCTGACATGCTCCAGCATTCTACACCTCCCTCTCCCGCCACCCCTTGTTTTGCCTTCTTTCAGAAGTCTGCTTAGCTTTTCACATGCCCCTGTCAACACTCCTTGTGGGATAACTTGTTCCCTGTCTCATTACCCTTGGTATTGACTTTACCAGTCTGTAGTCTGTGGGTCTGTCTCCAACTAGTCGTGAGCTTCTGATGGATGAGGTCAGTTATAGGTATATTTATAGATCTTTAGTCAAATACAACATTTGACATGTAGCAAGTGCTTAATACATATTTTCTGGTTGAGACTACACTTGGTTTATGCCTCCATCTCCAGAAAAACTTAATTTTGATATTACATTATGCCTTGACATCTGCTTTTAATACTTTATGTATTCTTTAATGGAATAAAAAAATTAATATTTTTCGCTGTTTTATTTCTTCCTATTCTTCCATTGTGCCCTTCCTCTTCCTCCTTCCCCACTGCTCCCGCCAGACAATCCAGGCTATAAAATCCCTGATGGTGGAGTTTGTTGTTTCTTTATCTCTTCCCTCTTGTCCTCTGCTGCCTCTCTGAATCAAGAATGCTGCCTCAGAATTGGCTGCTGTTGGTGTCATCAGACAAATGTAAAATGAATTCACAAGGGCGGGGCTTTGAGAGTTTTCCTTCCAATCTCTTGTTTATGGAGTTTGGGAGACAGAACTCATTTTGAAATTGTAGTCACATGAGGGAGTAAGTGATCATTCAATTAACGTTTCCTGGGATACTGTTATAGGAACTGGAGATACAGGAGGAAAAGGAGACTGTTCTCAAGGAGCTCACAGGCAAGGAGACAATGACAATAGGGCACTGGGTACTAAAACAACAGTATTAAGAACAGTGTGTCAGGCACCTGACTCACATTAAAGGCTCCCCAGAGGTGAGGTCTGTACAGGACACTCTTAGCAGGAAATCAGAGTTAGTCAAGTTTGGTTGGACTAGAGAAAAGGCTGTACTGGTAGAGATGGAGTAGGTAACTAAGCACAGCCAAATTATAAAGAAACCTTTATCCTTGTATAAAGATTTAAGCCATTAAAGTGTTTTAGAGGGGGTAGGAGATTATTATGTTCAGAATGAAATTTTAAAAAGCTCTCTGTAGCTGCTGGGTATAGTGGATCAATTACAGAAAGAGACCAGAAGCAAGGAGATCAGAGATCGGTTTTTATTTTATCTTGAAAATAAAGGAGAACTTTCTTAGATTTTTTTATATTTCCATGGCAGTCATTGGCATGATGGTGTATTAGTTTTCTACTACTGAAAATCACCCCCAATTTAGTGGCTTAAAACAACACAAATTTGTTATCATATATTTCTGTGTGTCAGGAGCCTGGTATGGGTCTCAATGAGCTAAAGTTAAGGTACAGACAGACTGTGTTCTTATCTAGTGGTTTTAGGAGAGACTCACCTTCAGTGCTCATTCAAGCATTAGCTGGATTAACATTTTAAGTGTGGCCATACATTTTTAAGACTGAGGTTTCTGTATCTTGCTGGCTATCAGTCAGGGGTCATCATTAGCTCCTAGAGGCCTCTCTACTATCTTAGCACATGGGTCTCTATTTCTCGGAGCAGCAAAGGTGTTCAAATCCATCTCACTGTACCATCTCTCTGATTCAACCAGAAAAATTTCTCTGATTTTAAGGATTCATGTGATTACATTGAGCCTGTCTGAATAATCCAGAAGAATCTCCACCATCTCAAGATCTTTAACTAAATCACATTTGCAAATTCCCTCCTGCCATGTAAGGTAACATATTCACAGGTTCCAGGGATTAGGAAAGGACATTTTTGGGGAGCCATTGTCTCTTGGTCCTGGTTGACTCTCATTGCCTGTAACGCTGTTTTGGCTCTTTGTGCCTATATCTTGATTGCTCTCTTTAAATTCCTGCCACTTGAAATGTTATTAGAAATGTGTAAACTTGGACCCCATCCTAAATCTACAAAATGAAAATCTGTATTTTAGCTACATTTCCAGGTTATTCATATGGATGTTAAAATCTGGGAAGCACTGTTCTAAATAACTCACATGTTCTCATCCCCCTCTGTACTTAGAACATTTAAGCTCTTGTTGTCCTTGTTGAGCTGAGTTGTTGAGAGGATGTTTGGTCAAGCAAATTCCTTGTGTTGGGCACCAACTTTTCTTTTTGCCTTCTCAACATTCCCTGTAACTGATGCTATTCTTTGGACCTGCATCTATGCCTACATTTCTGGAATCACAAAATCTCCAAGGTCAAGATGTCGCTACCTGCAAGGGGTAAAAGGTAAAGAGAATCCTGGGGTTTAAAGGAAGAAAGGGAAGTGTTTTTAAGTGGCACAGTCTGTTCAAATCACTTTGCTCATGAGGCAGGGAAGAACAGAGAACTAGGAATTTGTGAATCCAGGCTGTTAAGTGGGTTTCGTGGGGGAATTGTCAAAGCCTGGAGAACTGGCTTCATCTGAAAGTCTATGGGGTTAGATACATTCCTAAATTCACAAGGCCAGATTGACTTGTTGGAGGTTTTATGTAAAGCAGACTTTATTTTAGAGCAGTATTTTCAGTTTATTTCTGTCACTACCACACTCAAGGACCCAGACACATGTCTATAACTAACAACAGCCTATTGGTCTCAGTTTGGTGTGTGGATGAAAGAATAACTGAAAGCAAAGTGGTGTGGTAATGCTGGGATTTTTCCTTATGTGCACTTTTTTCCTATGTGTATTCTGCCCACTCCCCCAGGCCTACTACTCTGCCAGCCACAGAACAGCCTACCGGAATTTCTGAGAATGTGGGGCACAATTCAAAAAAGTCATGAAAGTGATTTTGATAAATCCCTAGGAAGGCCATGCTTGCCAAGAATTTTTTAAAAAATTGATGTTTTAAAGTGAAAGGTCACATTGTAAGCCATGGAGACTTTTGCAGGCCTACTCTCTCTTTTTTTTTTTTTTTTAAGATTTTTTTTTTTTAAATTTATTTATTTGACAGAGAGAGATCATCAGTAGGCAGAGAGGCAGGCAGAGAGAGAGAGGAGGAAGCAGACTCCCTGCTGAGCAGAGAGCCTGACGTGGGGCTCGATCCCAGGACCCTGAGATCATGACCTGAGCCAAAGACAGAGGCTTAACCCTCTGAGCCACCCAGGCACCCGCAGGCCTACTCTCTTGCCTTGATGATTCAGAATGCTGATAAGCTGGGCTGCTCATTCCAGTGCAGAGTACTTTGTATGGAATAGGTTCTAGGTAAGGAACTATTGAAAGAAAAATACACAAATGAGTGTGAACTATTATATTTCTTCTATATTGAAGCTACCATACTTCTAAGAAAACACATACATTTAGGTAGTCTCGGGGAGTAAGAGAAGGAGAGGGAGCACTTCCCTTGCTCATTCATACTGGCTTGCAAGGAAGTATCTCCACAGACAGGAGATCTGGCTCCTGTGCTCTGTCCCGCTCTTTCTGAGGCTCTCTGCTTCTTTCCAGCAGCATGTCCTTGGGCCGCCGGTGGACTGGATGAAAGGAACTTTATTAGCTTTCCCTTCATACCCTGACAGGCGCAATCACTCTTGTAGGTTTTAATTAAAATGTTTAATTAAGCACAGTTCTAGTAGCAGAAAGTTAGCTCTCCTCCTGGTGAAGTCCCCAGGCTTGGAGTTGAAGGAGGAGAAAGAGAATGGAAGAGGTGCAGCAGAAACTTGTTTTCCATCAGCTAAAATATATGTCATGATGAAGTGAGGAGAAATATTTAGTTGTTTTTCTACTTTAGACTTTCAGGTGAAACTAAGAAGAAATAAATTTTGGCTTCAATATTCTTCTGTTCCTACTTTTTACAACTCTCACCTCCCATGGATAGGTCTCCAGGCTTTCTGTAGTTCTTAAAGTCCCCCTATAATATCTTGCCAATTCTGTACAATATTACGTATTCTCTAATTTTCCCTAGCAATCACTGTCCAGTCCATACCCTCTGTCCTCCCTCAACTTGCACATCCTATGTCCTTTTCTCAGACCCCTGCCTCTAATGAAGGTCAATGGCTTGGCTGTGTTTACTAGCCTGAGTAGTGGTACTTTCAAGTCATACCTTGATCTTAGTGACAAGAATCCTTGCAGATTCTTCAAGATAAAGGGAGGGATTTTAGCCTTAAGAGAAGATGCCTTTGATCAAAAATATCCTTATGGCACTCTTCAAATCAATTCAAATTTACTAGTTTTAGAGTGGTGTGTCCTGTATGTCACAGTCACTAAATAAAGAGGCTGTCCAGACTCTATTCCTCTTCCAGGCATGCTCTCCCTGCTACTTGATGCCAATCTCGTTTACCTCCTTTCCTTTCCAAAAATCAAGGCTGAAGCAAACATAAACACAAACAGTAAACGATACTGAGGAACTCTTGGAGTTACGAAGAGTTTCTAGAACTGTAAATGTGCTGTTTTCTTCCCTTGTCTTATAAACTGGGCTGATGGTAATGAGACAACTTCTCTCTTTTTAGAAAATAGTTTGTTTTCAAATAGAACTTCCAAAACAATGGGGTCCTATAATATAATGAAATGATATTGTGATGTTAAAGATGAAGATAAAGGTGTTACTAGATACTTCCACATCCATCCCTGAAGTGTTCTATGTCCTGAACGGTTGACCTTGATGAACCGTATCAACATGCTGTCTTACCTCTCTGGTTGCCAATTGGTTTGGCTGATGAAGAGCACTGGCAGGAATTAGGAGGGTGAGAGTTAGGTCTAGGTATTGATTCTTCTTATTCCTTCCTCAGCTGAATCGCCACTCCTCTTAGATGAGCATTTCCAATAATTCTTTCTTTCTAGGTTGCTGTTCCAGTAACTATTTCTACTCAGGTCTAGGGGTGATAACAGTGCTTTAAGTGACTAGTCCAAGGATCCTGCATTTCTTACACACTGAGATTTCCTTACAACCTACTTTTGCTTTGTAGCTAGTACTTTTATTCCTCATCTTAAATTAGCCCATTTGAATGTGCCATGTGTTTCTTCCTGGGGCCCTGAATGATTCAGTGCTAAAAAGATAGATCTGGAGGAACTGGTCAATAAGTGATCACTTTGATGAAATCAAAGCCAGGACTGATAAGCATCTTTTGATGGTTGATGTGTGAAGAAAAGCCACTTTCCCTTCCCTAACTTTTGTCTTACATAAGCATTGATGAAGTCTACCTAAAGACAACACAAGGAGGTTACAGTAAACACAGACGTATACCCTTCTATTATTTTCCACTACAAGCAGCATACAAGCATAGAAAAATCTGGGGACTGAGAGAGTTTGAGCTCTATCTTAGGCTTCACTGGCTGAATCTAGCATTTCCTCATTAATAAATTAGGATGAAAATAGCTGTCCATTCTACCCCTCAGGTTTGTTGTGAGAATAGCATGAAATAATGTCTGTGGGCACTCCAAGTTGCTGAACCAGCCCTCAAGGTGCTTCTAGACTAAGAGGTGACAGGGCCTAGAATAAAGGAATAGTCTGAGAACAAAAAAAGGGAGATTTTCCTCTAAAGTGAGAGAGCTAGTCCTTGTGAGCTGCGTTCTGTCCCAAGTGTTTCTTTCCTTTCACCTCTGGCTTCTACCTTTCTCTCCCGGCCTGGAACACTTTATCTTAGGAGTTGCATTCTGGGACTATGCTGTCATGACTGAGGATGCTTTCAAAGGAAGCTCAGAGAGTGGCTGGGGTTTCTTCATCAAAACACTTATCAGCAACCCTGCCTTAAAAAGAGTGGTCAGGGGTAAGGAATGGGTGTGCCTCTTTTCCCAAAAACTCAGATATGAAATATCACATATACTTAAAAATAATTTTTTAAGATCATACTAAGTGCAAGTTTGAGATTGTATCCTCCCAAGTTGACAGGTAAATCAATAACAGTCTTTTTCAACACATCTTCTCTACCTCTGCCCTCCATTCCCATTTGTCCAGAGGTCTCTGAAGTCTCAGGAAGAGCTCTCTACCATGTACTTTCCACTTCATGCTTCTTAGGCACCCATTATCCATAGCCTCCATTGTCTTTGAAGTCCACTGGTTCTGTCGCTTCCATGCTAAACTTAGGAAATGAAGGTCTTTGCCTATGCTCCAAGCACCCTTTTGGCCTACTTGGCCTTCATCCACTTCCTTTCTGAGGTACATCTAATCCTGCAGATTCTTGTAAAGGGACTCCTCTCAGCCACAGGTCTAACTACCTGAGAAATTCAAAGACATCTATCTGTCCTTTTGGTAGCCTTGAGGAGATCTGCTATCTCCTTCCCTGCTCCCATTTCTCTCTTTTCCAGTGCTGCCCCCTCTCTTTTCTTGATGTTCCATGAGCTCAAGCCTCTACTTATTTTTAAAGATTTTATTTATTTATTTGAATGAGAAAGAGCACAAGCAGGGGAAGCAGCAGGCAGAGGGGGAAGGAGAAGCAGGCCCCACACAGAATAGAGAGCCCTATGTAGGGCTCAATCCCAGGACCCTGGGATCCTGACCTGAGTAGAAGGCAGATGCTTAACCAACTAAGCCACCCAACTGCCCCAAGCTTTAAAAGGAAAGGAAAGACAAGAGGTTCTCTTTGAATCTTTTGGCCCAACACACAAACCTCTCCCTTAAGCAACTAGGCAAAAGTTTGATATCCTTTTGGAATACATGTAAGAAAAAAATAGAGTAATACTGCAAATCACCTTGCCACAATTGTTCTTTGCATGTGGCTTGTCTTCAACCTAGGAAGTTAAAAATACAAGGATATTTGGAGAAGGAGTGAAAAGCATTGGGATAACTTTGGGGGACCATCCCTGGTTTTTATCTCTCTTTTGGTGTAAGTCCCTGGGGTGGGTGTTCTATAGTCTCTAAGAGTTAAATGTGACTCTTCTAAATGACTTATTTACAGGCCCAGGGAACTTCTTCCTTTCAGAAAGAGGATCAGAATGTATAACACATCTCCAAATGATGTTTTCTGCTTTAGGGTTTATTTAAAATATATTTCTTCTTTAAAGCCCATTTGGAGACTTGCTATTGCTTGCTTTGTCTCCCAGCAACGTCAAAAAAGCCGATGGGAATGACATTTTTTTTCTTAACGTGTGCTTTCAGTCAAGGGGAAAAAAAGGCAAAAAAAACCTTGCAACTCTTCTAAACCAGTTCCCAAAATAGACCCAGAGAGAAAGAGAAACCAAAGCATGCCATGCAACACTTCTTGAGGGAGCAATTATAACCTGGAGAAAAAGACACAGTGAGTGCACGGCTCCTAGAAACAGAACTTAGTGCAGAGGCATCTACCTCTCCTGTCTTCCACTAGACACAAGCATACATCATAGCAAAAGCTATGCTGGTCCAAAAAATAAATTACCAGGACCCTGAAAAAATTGTAGTATTAGAACTGTTCAAAGAATTTTGGACAATCATCAAACCATGCCACCCAGAGATAAGGCATTGAGAGCTGATTCAAGGGGCAGGACTGTGCTAGGTCCTACTAATGTGATCGGAAATATCTCTCAGTAATTTAATATACACTCCAGTTTAAGCTTTTATCATTTTCCTCTGTTTGTAGGGTACATCCCACTCCAATTCGACTAGTTTTCTGACCTCTACTGTTCTCTTTTTTGTCCTTGAGGCTTCCTATACGCCATCCCCTCGGCCTGCTATATTCTTTTCTTTTCTCTTTTTACCTTCCATTTCATCTTTCCTCTGGCCCAATTCTGCAGGTAGATGTATGTCCTACTTGAGTGTTCTCATAGCATATAGTACTTGTTTTTGTAGGACTTAATCATGATTCTGAGTTTTCCATTTGTCTCTCCCTACTCCCCAGACTGGAAAATCTACAAGGATAGACACTTTAGTTTTTTCTTCTCTGTTTTGCAGTCCTAGCTTGGTGCCTTGTGCTGTCTCATAGGCATTTGACTATTATTTAATTATCATTTGATTAAGAAATTAATTCCAGAAACTAAATTCCTTGTTTTGAATAGGTTAAGGACACATTCAGACTTACTACTGTCTATTAGGCCTCAGGCAACTGTCCGGGTCTCAATTTTATCAGCTGTAAATTAAGAATACTAATATATTTTATTATTGGTACAAAAGCTTAAGGGTAAAAAATATAGAAGACAACTATAGAAGACAAATAGACCCTCAATGGTAAAAAACATGATCCTTAGATCTAATGTTAAAGAAAATTTTGTTGGTGTTGTTTGACTTCTTCATTCCCCATGGGAAACTAGGTGCTTTTAGTTTTCAGTTTACAGAGTAAATATTTCCACTGACAATATCAACCTCTTAACACCTCACCCTAAAGACTTTTTGAAATTTTCTAATCATATCATTATTTCCTCTATCAAATTTTATAAATTTACAAGTTTGCAACAAAAATTGCTCTGGGGTAAGAATTGGAAATTAAGAGCCCAGGCTCTGGAGTCACAGCCCCTGGAATTGACTTCTGGCAAGCTGTTCTATTTCTCTGTGCCTCAGTGTCCTCATCTGTGAAGTGGGTACCATGATATATTTATTGGTTCTTCTGGGGAGAGACCCTTGTTCTAAAGAGTTACCATTTCCTTCCTTTAATAATCCACATTTGTCCTTAAAGCTTCCTGTTCTTTACTCAGGTACATATGAGTGGCTGCTTTTTTCCAGGTGTTCCAGCAACACGCAGGAGGTCTAGTAGCTAAGTTTGGCAAAACACCAAGGTGTCAACAGACAATGGACAATGGTTTGTGGAGATATAATTGATGCTATTTGATCACCAGAAAGATGAGCAAAGTAAACTTCCCAGTTTTCAGGCCTCATGACTATATTTTAGGACAGCAAATTGCTAGGCACACAGCAAGTGCCTGGCTCCTAGAAACGGCCCAGAATAACATGACTTTATATGTGGGAGAGATCGTGGAGTTTATCTGTTCCAGTGGTCCCTAGCTGAAGGTGATTTTCCAGGAGCCTCAGTCCCTTGAAATCTGGTTCAGGAGGCCTAGGGAAAGGATAAAGCTCACATATATTTTTTTAAGATGTTATTTATTTATTTGAGAGAGAACACGAGTGGGGTAGGGCAGAGGTAAAGGAAGAAGGGACAAGCAGACTCCCCACTGAGCAGGGAGCCCAGTGCAGGGCTCCAGCCAAGGACCCTGAGATCATGACCTGAGCTGAAGTCGGACTATTAAACAACTGAGCCACCCAGGCACCCCTTATATATATTTATTTTTTAAGTGCCCCGTAATTCTTTCAGAATTCTTTTGACACCCTCTGATGTAGTCCACTTTTCCCTTCTCTGAGGAAACTCCAACCTGCAACACTTCCTTTCTCTAGGAAGCAGTTATAATTGAGAGAAAAAGAATCTGAAAGTAGTAAACTTCCAGGATCTGTCTAGGCCATGGATCCTTGTCTACATTTCTATTAGATGGCAACACATACGAGCAAATCTTAGACATGATGGTGAAACGAAGTGATTGTAGATCCCATTACAGCACACGGCTTTGAGGAGTGCAGAAAGCATCCTTCTGTCAGCCCCACCACTGCATGCTGGGATACATTTCCATAATCAAGCTCTCTCAAGCACAAAATGTGCATCTAATGGAATATCATTTTTCAGGGCAGCAATTCACATGTAAGCATCAAATCTTTATTTTATTGCCTTACATCATGAAATACAACTATGTCTGAAGATTGATGACTCTAGTTAACCCACTAATCCTAATTCCATAGATAAATATTGGGCACTAATTCAAACTCTGTCTTCTGATACTAATTCTAGATGTTGATTTCTTGAATGCTAATAGAAATCTTTCATTCTGGAATTTATCCTGTGGCTTATTCTCAATTTGTGACCCATCATCCTAAGGCAGATTTGTATTATCTTGAAGCATAAGGTGAAGGGGTTTGACCAAGAACTAGAGGGGAGAAATAGACTGCTTAGCAGTCCAAAGATGAATGAAGGTCATCAAGCGAAAACCACAATGTGGTTGCCACTGCAGAGTTGGGTGGAAGGTTTGGAAAATGGCTGGAAAACCAGACTTTTACAGGTTGTCTTTCATAGGGTGATCACTGATGTATTTCTTTCTCTGATTAATGAACTTTGCAAATTAACCTCCATGCTACTCTGTAATTGCAGTTAAGGTTTCAAAAAATCACTTAAGCCTACGTTTCCTCCACTCCTGAGTTTATTCCAGTTGGATGGCCAGCTCACTGTGCTGATTTCACAAAGATAGTGCCAGTCTCCTGACCTCTGAATTTACAATTAATTATTACATTCAGCACCCAAATTACCCCCAGCCTCCATGTGCCTGGCTTTATCTCTCTGCACACACAGGCCTGGCTTTTAATTAAAGGCCCTCCAAATTAAATGAAAACAAATTCAATTATTACATCTCATTGGAACAGCTCACAGCATATCCTGACAGCATTTATCCAATGGACAACTCAGGGAGAGCTCGGCTCCCACAACTGAAATTAATGTGCCCAGTAAATGATTTTTCTTATCATTGCTTGAACAGGTTTTTTGCCATTGGGTCAGCCTTAGCTGTGGTCTTTGCTGTCTCTGAAGCAACTAGGTTTAATACTCTTTCTCTTTTCTCTATCTTTTCTAATCTCCACCCAGCTTTTATTCAGTCTGCATGGAAAAAGAATGGCCTCATGTTCTGCTTCCTCTGAGGCTAGAAGATAATTACCCTCCAATCTCTGCAGGTCCAGAGGTACAGCTCAGAGATGCACCCCTTAAATTTAGATCCTTATGCACAACCCTTAGGAATATACAAGGGATTTTATATATGTTTCTTGCTCCCTGTGCTGCTCAGAGTTTAAAGGAATGTGCACTGAATTGAGATTATTGTTATGATATATCATAACAATAATCATAATAATACATGTTTACTGAGGACTACAATGCACCAGGCAATGCAAACAGCTCACAATTAGAAACAGTCCCTACCCAGTGGGCCTGTTACATAGATAGGAAACAAGGCAAGACCCAAACAAAGGGAGTAGCAGAAATGAACTGAAGAGGGAGTTGAGAAGGGAGGAAACCTGATTTCTTTTGATCACTGGAGGCCAAATCTATCTCGCCTCGGCTACTTCACTTAGATGGCACTTTCTGCAGAGTTTTCCTTTAGGTATTGAAGCTCTTCAGCTAAATGGCAGGTTGGGACTGGGATGGAGGATCTGTAAGAAGAAGAGCATTATTAGGCTCAAAGCAAGAAACTGGATCTTTTCACCTCTGCAGGAAATGACGTAGTCTAATTCAAGAGAGGCTTGTTTGGGTATGGGTACAGAACAGATGCTGTTGTTCCTACCAGGAGCCCAAGGCAGCCCATGGCCAACATCATCACCCTGATTCCCCAGGCACAAGGGCCAGACCACACAGAGCAGACACAAGTCACTAGAGAGGCTGGAAGTAGAGTTCAGTGGATTCACGTGGGGACAGGAGTTCCCAGGTCTTGTGGATGAGGGTATCCTTTTCTTTATGTTGACTGGATTTGTGTCATATCCCATGTTGTTGAGAAGGAAGAACCAAACATTGATGGGAATGGAAAGAAAACATGTAGATCATAAAAACTTCCTAATCCACTCACAACCCAATAGGCAGGGAAAATCAAAGCAAGAGAAATCAGTGTGGATAAAGGAGAGGGAGCTGCAATCTGAAGCCCAAGGCTTCCATGCAGGCTGCCTGGCATTTCACGTGCCCTGAAACACAGCCCACACTCCTCAGAGAAATGGGTTTGCCTGGAGAGCACTGTTGAGTATGTGAAACTCCTAGAGAGGGGACATTGTGTCCCTGTGCTTAGCACACACAGGTGTCACTAATCACTAATCACTAATCTCTCCTGGAGGTGTCAAGCAACTGGGAAAGCAAAGTCTTTGGGTACAACATGGTTCATGCTCTATCATGTTTTTTACGTCCTTGGTTGAACAAAATCCTTAATAGGCACTTTTCCTGAGTGTTCTGTGGGCCAGAAGCATGGCAAAAGCCTGTTTGGGATGGATGCAAGGAAGATGGAAGAACACCTCAAGGAATTTACAATATGACTGGGATGTAGAAAATATACATTTATATAGGAACTCTACAATGTCAAGTTCCATTTTTCCATAACGTTTCCCATAATTTCTGCATATGTTTGCAGTTCATCTTAACACTATATATTGCTATTATTTGTTTATATCTTATTATTCTGCTCTAAACTTTATTCAGGGCAAAGTCTGCATTTTTGTGGGGTTTTGGTTTTTGGTTTTTGGTGTTTTGTTTTGTTTTGTTTGTATCTCCAAAAATAGTACTGCCTTTAGCATTTGGCTATGTTTGTTTACCTTTGAATTGAATAAAGTAAAAGTTTAGTTCAAATGCTCCCAACCAGAACAATATCAGCCTCCTCTGGTCTCCTGTCACATTTTGTTTATGCTTCTTTTATCATTTTTAATGAATCAGGTTCATCTCATCTATCAGTTGTAAGAGATACCATAGAAGAGAGTTAAGAGGTCAAACATCAAAACCAGGTTGCATGACCTTGGACAAGTTTCTTCATTTCTCTGGTCTTTCCTGTCTACAAAATGAATAGGATGATGATAATATTTACTTTGTAGACTATAATTAGGTTTACTTGAGTAACACATGAACTGTAGCAGTGCTTGGTACATGGTGAGTATTACATTACATGTTAGCTTTTCTTATTATTAAAATTCTAGAGGGCATTTATTATGGGTTGGATTATATCCTCCAAAAAGATATATTCCAGTGCTAGTTCCCAGTACTTATGAATATGACCTTATTTGGAAATAAGGTCTTTGTAGATGAATCAAGTTAGGATAAGGCCATACTGGATTAGGATGGGCCCTAAACCAATGACTGGTGTCCTTCTAAGAAGAGGAAAATTTGGACACAGAGACACAAACAAAGAGAAGATGTAAAGCCACAGACAGATACACAGAGAGAATACCATGTGAAGATGCAAACAGAGATTGGAGCAACATGTCTGCAAACCAAAGAATGCCAGGGATTGCAAGCAACCAACAGAAGCTAGAGGAGAAGCATGGAAGAAATTCTCTCCCTCAGAGCCTCCATAAGGAACCAACTCTGCCAACAACTGGATTGTAGACTTCTAGCTTCCAGAACTATGAGAGATTAAATGTCTGTTGTTTTTAGCCACCCAGTTTGTGATCATTAACACACTGAGCAAGCTTTATCTTCTTTATCCAACACAGCACCTAGTAGAATGCTTGGAAGACAGAAGATCTTGGCCAATGAATATTTGCTGAAATGGATAGAATTAGCTATGTGATCATTAATGTGAATCCAGAATTATAGAATAAGTTTTAGAGGAAGTAGAGTTTACCAGTCTTGTTCTATGTATCGCCTATTTGAAATTAAATAAAGGGACATATTTGTCTAATTCAACTTGTTATCGGTGTGATGATGTTACATATAAAATCCCCTTTAAAATATAATAATAAGGAGCACCTGGGTGGCTCAGTGGGTTAAAGCCTCTGCCTTCGGCTCAGGTCATGATCCCAGGGTCCTGGGATCGAGCCCCACATCAGGCTCTCTGCTCAGCAGGCAGCATGCCTCCCCCACTCTCTCTGCCTGCCTCTCTGCCTACTTGTGATCTCTGTCTGTCAACTAAATAAATTATATATATATACATATATAAAATAAAAGGAAAGGAGATTGTCATAAGAGGGTGATCTATGGGGAACTCTCCTTGGTTCATTCCATTCAATTCTGCCTACTGCAGATTCTGATTCCCTCCTATGACCCTAGGAAATTCTTAAATGATAATTGGTAATTCTAAACAGAAAAAAAATGAAAACAAACAAAGCAAGGTATTGTGTATGTATAAGATTATGTTGGTCTCAAAGAGAATTTCATTCATGACTGTTTATCAAATGGCTTCCCGTGTGCCTGGCACTACATTAGAGTAGGAGAATAAGACAGAATGAAAACAATGATGATTAATTAACATTTTATGAAATCTTTATTATGTGCCAGGCAGCATACTAAATGCACTATCTTATGTGATCCTTTCAATAACGGTCTGGTTAGGTAAGTCCATTTCATAGATAATAAAACATGCTTAGCGAGATTTAAACACTTGCCCAAGGTCACACGGTAAATGATATAAAGGCCTAGTTTTATATCACAATGGTCTGACTCCAGAGTTCTTATTCACTGTGCAGAAGTTAGATACTTCTTATCCTTATGGAGCTTAGGATATAGCAATAAAGAAGGTAAGCAAAGATCACGGGTAAGAATATGGGTAAGAGAGGCACTTGGATGGCTCAGTCAGTCAAGGACCAGACTCTTGGTTTCCACTCAAGTGGTGATCTCATGGGTCCTGAGATCCAGCCTCCCTAGAGCCCCATATGAGGTTCTGCACTCAGCGGCGTATATGTTAGAAGATTCTCTCCCTCTGCTCTTCCCCCCATTTGTGTGTATGCATACACACACACACTCTCTCTCAAATAAATAAATCTTAAAAAAAAAAAATGGGTACAAATACTTGCAGCCAAGACCCTAATTTAGAGTTTTCCTTGATTCAAGCTACATACCAGCTTGGGCAGGGGGAGAGAGGGGAGCCATCTTGGGGCTGGCTGACTGATCATTGCAAATCCCATCCTGGTTTGGCTTCAGGGGACCAGTCTCCCAGAGGGGGCTACTGTGGGTCAGGGTTTCTGTAGATGCCTGCAGGGCAGAAACCAGAAGACCAGGCTTCTCAGCAGTTTTTAGTTAAGAGCCAAAGGTAGGAGCAGGGGCCCGAGCCCACTCATCCTCAGGTTCTGGCTGTTTTCTCTCTGGGTCTTGCCATCCTGTCAGATCAGAAGATCTGATGCCGGTGTAATTCTAGGCAAGGCCCATTTTTTTAATGGCAAATTGAAAAGAATTTCTTTTCCTTGCAAAGAGATGGTGATCCAAGATGAGAAACTGTGTGCTTTTAGGAGAGGCTGATCATCCACATGGCATAGCTGCCTTCCTTCTACAGATTTCAACGAAGATACTTAGAATGCACTGTTTCAGGAATCTTTTTCAATCTTCATGGAGTCTTTGCATTCAACTTGCCAGTGACCCAGCTGATTTAGAGATTGACAATCAGCACTGACTCTGTTAGAGAATTTGCTCGGCTGCTGCACTGAGAACTCACTGCTGTGAGCATTGTCTCCAGCCTCAGTGGACTTCCCAGAAGTTGCCTTTAAAAATTTCACACTCAACAATTTCCCACTCACTAAAGGCTTGAAAGAGGACACTCTGAAAGGGAATGGCTATTTTTAGTAGGGAGTCAGTTGTAAGGAGATTATTAGTGGGAGAATCAGCCTGAGGGAAACTAGCATCTCCCAGCTACTCTTGAGTCTTTTTTTTTTTTTTTTTAATAGTCTACTGTTTGGAGCATATCTCCCAAACCTCAGTTGTATTAAAACCAATCCAATCAAAACTCAACTTTTGTAAAAAGGGTTAAACAACAATAATATCAGCATAACATTTAACAATAGGAGACCTGTCTTGGGACCCAACTCTGTCACTTAGAGACTCTGTGACCCTGGATCAAAATGCAAACCCTCTATGCATGTTTCCTCCAACATAAAATGAGAATAATAGCAAAAATAATAGTTTATTTCACAGGTTTTGGGAAAAAGTCAAATGACATAATGTGTGAGAGTGTTTTACAAATTACAAAATATTATACAAAGCTTAGTTATTTTTGCAAAAAATACATATGGATTTTCTGTCCTTTTGAATTATTCATTTTCTATCTCTTTCTAGTGGTCTGAACAATTGGGTATTTGATTTTATCTTACTTCCTGGGAGTTCTCTATATTCTCACATCAATTATTTCATTTTATTTTCATACCACATCTGTTTTACCTACAAAATATGGAGTGTGACTGAGTTGTCTAATATTTAAAGTAAGTTGGGCTCTGACTTCTAAGCCTTTTGGTATTTAGTTTTTAGTTACCTTTTCTATGTGAACTTGGGGGAAATTGTTAGGGTGGATAGTTGGAGTATTACTTATCAGAGAGAATAGACTTAAGAAATCACCTTTTCTTCAGATTCTGAATGTTTGTAAAGAGGAAAGCTGTTGGGTGCTGGAAAGAAAAGTGTCTCATGTTCCACATGGCCAATGATTGTCTTTCTCTGAATGTGTGGCATTTTCAGAGTGTAAGACTAACATCCTTGTCAAGCAGGCTTCTCAGGAGCTGACTGGCTTAGGGGCCCATTGTGAGCTCTGGTGCAGCTGCAACCAGGCTTCATGACCTGAGCCATCACAGGCTCCAGAGGCCACATGGTTCAATGGGAAGAGCATGGAACTGAGGATCACATGAGGGTAGCTGATGATGGCGGGGCCATTCCTAAGCAAATTGCTTGCCTTAAACATGTCACTTCCCTTTACAATATGGCCCATCTACCTCAAAGGCTGTGTTTTTTTTTTTTTTTAAATAAATTAATTAATTAATTAATTTACTTACTTACTTATTTACTTACTTAGTAGACCCCATACCCAGCATGGAGCCCAATGGATGGCCTGAATGCATGACTCTGAGATTAGCATCTGAGCTGAGATCAAGAGTTGGACACCTAACCAACTGAATCACCCAGGCACCCCACAGGCTGTTGTATTTTCAGTTAAGTTCTTTTATAGTGGTATAATATATGTAACATAAAATTTACCATTTTAACCATTTTTACATGTAATTTCAGAGGCATTAAGTACATTCACATTATTGTGAAACCATCACCACCAGCAATCTCCAGCACTGCAAAAAGTTGTTTTTAGAGTAAACGAAATCATTTCTGTAAAAGCCCTTAGAGGAGCACAAGGCACTGTCTGAATGCAAAATATTGTTATGACTCTTTTTGCCCAATAACTTAGCAAAAGGGGCAAAGATGAAGTTAAAAACATTGCTTGATTTCTAACCAGTTCAAAGAGGCTGAGTAAACTATCCTTTTTGAAGGATTCACATGAGTGGAGATGCCCTTATGGTCAGGATCATGTGGACAATTTGCTGCCAAGGGCAAGAAGTGGTGGACTCCTTGTACATCTGAAGTCATATCTAAGTCAAACTTTCTACTAATTCACAGTGATCACTTCTTCACTTGAGTCTCAGTTAGAAGATGTCATTTTCCTCATGCGGGGCATTTGGATTCTATAGCTCAGCTAAGCTGGAGCAGCAGTGGGAAGGAGAGCATGATGCTTAACAGATAGATCTAGGGACCGTTGGGGAAAAGAACTCTATAAAGTGCAAAGTTTTGATGTTCTTATAGATGAGGAGTGGCCTTCTAACTTTATCCAAACCAATTTTTTCATCCTAAATTCATAGGGAGGCTTTTCTAGCTTGCCAAATGCAACCTGGAACAGACCTTTGCATTTATTAGTAGATAAATGCATAAAAGCATTTTGTTCATTCAACAATATATGTACTTTCCTAATCTGGTTAAGTTTAGGAAATTGGATTAAAGAAAAGACAAATCTAGAAATTGCATGCTGCTTAAGGGAATAGCAATCCAGTGGCATGGGACTCTGTCTGAGAGTGTTGTGCTTGGGTTATTTGGGGGAACTGCCATTCTCTTGTGAAATTAAATTTGTAAAAAGAGCAAGGATAATGGCCATTTGTATCCTTTACTCATCTAGAGGAGTGGATTAGAGGGATGGCGCATGCATATATGTTGTTCATTTGACTCCCATTATGCTGAGGATTCATAACATGGTTATGTGTGCCAGTGAGGGTGGTCTGCAAACACACTGTGGGAGGAGCAGGAGAAGATGGTGATAGTGATGATAAAGATGACAATGGGCACTATTAAGAGCTTATTATATACCCACCACTTTGTTAAACATGTTAGCTGTTTTTTGTTTCTTAACTATTAGATTCATTGATGCTTAAAGGGCTTAAGCAAACTGCCTAATGTCACAAACACAAAGGGGCAGATCTGGGCTCCGGCCCAGGCTCCACTCACTTTGAGGCCCAAATGCCACCGTACAACATCAATGGAGGTGGCAGGCAAGAAAAATCACAAGTTTAAATAAAGAACAGGCAAGCTCTCTTCTGCCCCTTTCTCCTTTCTATTAACATCTTTATATTAACATCACTTCCCTTCAGCCTCTTTCTATAAGGAAGAAGGATTTTTTTAAAAAGTATATCTGAAATAATTTCAAATATCAGAAAGAAGTAAAGAATTTGTTATAAATACCAAGATTCCCAGTTTAAGGAAGAGTATACGAACATAATTGCAGATCCAGATGTATCCCTGTCCCCAGGGTGATGCATAGAATGAATCTGGTGTTTCTTGGTCTTTGGCAGCAGTAAGTCCTTTGGTGTAATAAAGTCTTGCAGAGGGACTTACACTCTATACTCTCTGGGAATTTTCATACTGCAATTCCCAACTCATGGGGAAGAAACAAGGGTAATAGAAACAAGCTTGGTGAAAGGAGGCTAATAAGAAGATACTGGTTGGTATTTGCACTTTATGTGGTTGAAAATATGTGGAGGGGCCTGAATTGAGAAGTATTAGGTGAGAGTCTGGGGAAAGGTTAATGTTCTTTAAAGTGCCTATATCTATCTATCTATCTATCTATCTATCTATCTATCTATCTTAGAATGTGGTTAACAAAGATATTTGGGTTGTTTAAAACTTATTTTTGAACATTTCTGTTTGTATCTCTTTAGATTGCTTTATTTCAAAGATATTTCTTGTCTTGTCCTCCCTACGATAGAGAGAAGGTATATGCGTATCTTACTTTCTCCTGGAGGAAAAGAGAAGCATGTCATTCATTCAGCTCATATTAAGTCTTTACTATTGAGTCTTTACTCTGGACCAGACATTGCAATAGACACATAGTGTCAAGAAGAAAGATACTCTCATTGTCTGTGAGGAGTGCACAATAAAGTGATTCTTTGAGAGATCACCCTGTCCTAAGCCAGGAGAGAAATGGTTAATGTGGACCTAACAAGGAAATATCTTTCTAGAAGGGTCACCCTGGACAATATATGCAAGGACACCTGAGAAACTCCATCAAAGCTAAAGATCAGAGACAAACTTAGAAATGTCAATGGAATAAATCTTACTTGCCATGAGCAAGGTCAGTGTTTTGGGCTAACCGATGTAAATATTTTTTAAGATTTTATTTATTTATTTGGGAGAAAGAGTGTGTGAGTGAGAAAGCACAAGCAGGGGGAACAGCAGAGGGAGAGGGAGAAAGAGACTCCCAAATGAGCAGGGAACCCGACAAGGGAGTGGATCCCAGGACCCTGATATATGACCTGAGCCAAAGGGAGTCACTTAACTGAGCTATGCAGGAGTCCCCTAACCAATGTGATTTTGTTAGGGGTCTGTGTTTCCTAAGCTAAGTTCCCCAGGCCAGCAGGTCATGCTCCCTTTTTTTCAACAGTAACAGATGGAGTTTCTCATTGCAAACAGGCTTCTCCAGGGCGTGCCCTTGGCAACACAAGGGGCTAGGTAAGAGTACAGGGTTGGATAAGCTCATATACATCATGACTGTTAGAAAAATATTTCAGAAAACATACCATAGTAATGATGGCTAAATGGTGTCTTCTTCCTTGAAGAAATGCTTTTCCTGCACCAGGACTTAATGTAATGCCTTCTACCTTTATGTAGGATCAATATAAGACCTGGCAATTGAACAGCATTTCTCTGTCTCCTATAAAAATAGGGTTGAAAGTATTTTTCCACTATGTCACTCAAAGTCCTTTTTATATATCCCATCGATTGCAATCCACACTATCTCTCAGTTAATTTCTGCTTAAGTTTGGTTCCAAGGAAAATGCTGTCTGGACTGATGAATTTGTCCACTTTCTGTTTTTAGAGAACAAATGACATAAGCCAATGTCCTTTCTATTTGCCTTAGCTGGCACAAACTCAGAGCCAAATGCATTACCCAAGTATTATCTGCTCAACTTAGGTACCTGGAGCACTTCTGGTTCTACACCTTCCAAATGATTCTTGTTCCGACTTACTCTTAAAAGACTTACTTTACTTGCCAGGGTCATCAGAAGTCCACCCAGTAGGTAAGGCACCAATCTAATAGTCATGATGATTCTTTAGTTAGAAAGCTATACATGTTTACCTGTTCATCTCTGTATCTGAAAAGCATCATATAACAAACTGAAATCAGTCCTTCTTGAGTGATTGGCCAATAGGATGGCAACTTACTGGTACTTGAGAACAAAATGATAGATAGATGTAGAATTTCTTGAATACAGATGAATTCACATCTCTACACTGGATATTGAAAGAGAGAAGAGAGAATTAAGCAGACATAGTTGCTGCACTTGGAAGATATCAATCTAACTGGGAAGGACCATGTCTACTTCCATTTCCTTTCCACACATGCTCACTTGAAGGTAACTCAGGAATATTGGCTGTCTGAAAATAAGTACTAATTCTAACAACTAATGATCAAGAAAATCCTCCAGAACCACTTCTTCCAACACATGGACATAGAGCCCTATTATGTGCAGATTATTGAGGGGCTAGGACCATGAATCACACTCAGTTCTTGTTCTCAAAATCTCAGAGTCTATATAGGTGTTAAAACAACACCACAAATTTCTATACTGTGGCAGAATATAAATTCTTCAGTAGGAGTGGCAACATAGTTCAACCCAGAAGAGCAAAGTATTATTTTTTTGTTGTATTAGGAGATCAAGAAAGGCTTTATAGAGGAGGTGATACTGGGCAGACGGACAATCTACTTTGATTAAACGAAGATGTAAAGAAGAGCAAGTTCTGAGTGTGTTCAAGGATAGTGGAAGTACCATTTATCTAGTCATTATCTGTAGGGGAGCAGAGTAAGAGAAATGAATGAAAAGTTAGGAATATATCACTGTGCCCCTTGAGAATTTTGTGCTTAATATTGCTATTGAAGGTTTTTGAGCAGAAGTGATATCATTAGAATTGTGCATCAGAGTGGTAGAGTTGAGCACTGGGGTAAAGAAATATCAGCAATTGAGAGGTCAGAGAAAAGTTTATTGTAGTAACATAGAAGATAAATAATACTCCTTCATCAGGAATTGTTAATGGGAATGCGAAGAGATAAGAATGAATGATGCAAATGTGGGAAAGATTGTTGACAACATAACTTGGCAACTGATACTATGTGGAGGAATGTACAAACACTACCTGCAGCCTGAGAAGGCCCTGAGACTGGGTGACTCCAAGCCCAATGATGTCATCCACAAGGAGTGATGGGGATCCAGGAATAGAAGTGTACTGAGAGGACTTAGATGAGGGATGAAGGAAAGCCAATGGGACAGGTTGCAGCCAAAGAGCTGGTGAGAAGTGCCATAAGAAAAAAAGTGCAGTGGGGAAGCATGCTGGACTTTATGGGAAAATATCATGGAGAAAGAATGTTCTATTTCATCAGCACTGGGTCATTCAGCAGGGGAGAAATGGAGGAGGTAGAGATTCATTCTAGGTAGGTGATTAAAAGTTATTCACACTCCTGGAAAACCTGTGTGTTTCAGTTGGTTGAGCATTTAACTCTTGGTTTCAGCTCAGGTCATGATCTCAGGGTAGTGGGATCATGCCCTGCCTTGGGGTCTGGGATCAGCAGGAAGTCTGCTTGAGGATTCTCTCCCTCTGCCCCTTCCCTGCTCACTTGCACTCTCTCTCTTTATCAAATAAATAAATAAATCTTTTTAAAAAAATAAATCTTAAAAAAAAAAAAAAGAAAGAAAGAAAGAAATAGTTCTTCAAACTCCTGAGCCAGATGTTGGGGGAGAGGTCCTGACAAAGCCCATAATCATTGCGTCTTCTATACTAACCAACAGGGGACAATCCTCCAGAGCTGCCCAAAAGTCACCCAGCCTGAAGAATTTGAAGGAGGTCAGTGACTAGCTTTCCTGAGATTGCCCTCCATATGCCAGGGAGGGTTATTGGTGACAACAAATTCACAGCAGCTGGATCTATTGTCATGCTACACACTTTATCTCTCTGGCCAGCTGCAACACCTTGATGAGGCAGATTCTGTGACTATTGTCATTGTATAAATGAGAAAGTAGGCTTGAGTGGATTGCTTGGGGCCATACAGCTACCAAAGTGAGTAAGCAAGACCCAGGTGTTCTATGGGGTAGAGACCCAGGACCATCAGTTCCCATTATTGGTAGTAGAATGAAATTATCACAAACACTGAATTAGCAAACCCTGAAGCCTTGCTCCTGAGGGAAATGAAGAGCTGGGGCCCTCCAAGCCTCTGGTCACATTTTTGTCAACCCATCACTACATGATCTTGGTTTCTGTTTAAAAAAACAACAACCATATATGATATATATATATATATATATATATATATATATATATATATATATATATATTTAACATAGAGCTCAGCCATTAGCACTGTAACTCATACCTGTGCACAGTTTACCCAACCCATGTATTTCTCCGTAAGCTACATCACAGCTATCTTGCATTTAGCACTAGATAGTGCTTATGTCCTACCTGTGGGGCTGCTTTATGAAGGGAAGCTACCACCAAAAAGCTTCACAATGCAAAACACATGGCACCTAATGGACTTCAAAAGGGACATTGTTTATCATGTGAGAACTGAGACAAGAAGGCAGACTATTACCTTGTCCCACTTTGGCTGGGACATGTTTGACCACCCTACCAATGTCTGTAAATGTCTATGAAAGAGCCGGAAATATTGATGCTGAGATTACAAATAAATTCTGATAACTGGGCAAATGAGAACCCACAGAATCTTTCAATACTGAGATGCAAATGTACCTCAGACCAGAGGCATGTTTCTTGTAACTGACGCATTTCCAAGAGAAACCTAGGGAGAGATGACCATGATATATTTTGCTTGCTCTTCTATTTTTCCCTGTCAGCCTAGGAGTCATCATTTCCCTGCCTCCTGACTGTAAAGAGCAGCCTTCTTGGGGTAAGTTGCAAGCCCTGAAATGAGCTGTGGTTGGAGAACACATGGCCCTCAGCAGAAGGGTCAGGCTAGGACCCAAGTCTCACTGAAGGCCCACATGTGAAGGGTATGATGACTTAGCAGGTGCTACAGGACTGGTGGACCTGGCAGCCTGCAGCCTGCCTCTTGTGAATTCCGGGTCCTTACTTACTCTTTCTTGATCTCTTTTGGGCTTGACAGCACTAAGGGTTATAGCAGTTATTCTAATGTTAAAATTCATATTCAAATTGATGATTTTGGGTATGTTACAGAATATTTCAGTTTAAGTTGAAGGTTCTAGAGTCAGAGATAGAAGTTTATTCCTGGTGGCTCTGATCCTTAATCCACTATGCAATTTTATATAAATATTTTAATCTTTTTAATCCTTGGTTTCCTCATCTGAAAAATGAGGGTAATAGCTTATTTATTTCTTTGATTTTTAGTGAAGATTTAAAGCATTAATTCATGCAAGGAGCTTTACATGATATCTGCAATATGACAAACAGTAAGGATTAGCTTTTAAAAATTTTATATGTAATTCAAAAAAATTCCGATTTTTTTTTTCCTTTGATAGTCCAATGATCAAGAATGGGCATTGGAGTCAGATTTCCTCAGTTCTACTCCTATCTTCTTCCTCTATCTGGATAACTTTGGACAAAGTATGGAACTTCCTTGAATCCCAGCTTCCTAATTAGTCAAAGAGGGGGAAACAGTCTAACTCTCAGATTGTTTTCAATGTTAAACAACATGATATGTTTAAAAGAACTTTAGCACCGGGCTGACACATGATAAGGCTCAATAAATACTTCCTCAATGAATCCTCATGGAGGAGCACAACTACTTCCAAGGATCCACGTTTATACATCATGTGCCTGTGCTGGCTAATAAGTTGTTTGGAGCTGCTGGGACACTGACCACAATGACAGGAGTCCCCCAGGGGACAGGTGGATGTCCTTGTGGACTTGGAGAAGCAATGTCAGAGAGCAAGTTGGTTCCTTCACAGAAATGTGTCTCCACGGGTACATCTCATTACAGGGACGATTCATCCAGGCTGCCCGTCCACTGCTGCTTGGCAGGACAGCCATATGCAAGCCGCATCTCTGCATTACACCATCCATTGCAAAACTGTTGACATTCATTCTGCAGCTGACCTTTCTTTCCCCATCTCTCTTCCCCAAACTTCCCCTTCCATGAGTTCTGTAGGTGGGTAAATCTTCCTATGCTATGTTCCCATGCTGGGGAAATTGGCTGGCTCTGCTAAGTGTGATTGGAGCCGTTTGTTTTTAAGCTGCACATAAGCATCGGGTGAGATTTATAGCATTTTCCTTCTTGCCGAATCGACCCACTGGGAGCCATTAAAGTTTTATTGCTCTCTGCAGTTGCCTGGCCAGAGTGGAATTGAGGGGGCCTGCCGTTGGAAAAGCTTTTTCTTCCATTGGCTTATTCACAGGGAGTATTGGGGGGCAGGGAACAGAAGCAATGCTTCTTTGGTTTGGTCTCCCCATTTTGGTTCCGATTCTTTTCCAAACTGCACTGAACTTTTGGGATGAACCCGCATATAATTTGCACTGCATACCAGGCCTTCTTCCTCTGTCAGGACCTCCTATGTTCCCTCCTATTTCAGGAAGCCTTTTTGTATTGATTAAATGAAGGCTAAGAGTTTCTTTGAAATTCCCCTTACCTCTCTTGGCTGGACCCCAACCTCTTTTTCATTTCACTGTTTATTTTCCCAGATTTTGATACCTATTTTCCTCCTGACTTGAAGATACTTCTTCTTATTGGATAAATGTACACGGATCTTAGTGTTGTAGGATCCTAAATCTGAAAGAAAATCTGGCAAAAATTTTTCAGCTCAACTTAAAACAGTGAATTAAATGACTCAAGTTCACTTAGCAATTGAGGTACTCTTATCTTTGTCCTCAGGGTGGGGAGTCTTGACAAGGTATGTTCTTATACCAGGTTAAAAAAGGGAAAAGTATTTTAGTGATGACTTTAACTACCTCCCGCACCTGCATGAGCCTTCGTTTATTTTGTTTTGTTTTGTTTTGTTTTGTTTCCGCATTGGGCCTTGAGAAGTCATATGGAGGCATGGCTTGGTTTTCACTGGAGTAAGACACCCTCACTCATTGTCAATTCATAATAGTTATTGCATATTTACCAGGGGCAAGCACCCAGGAGGGTCCTGGGACAATTGGCATACAGGTCCTGTATCGAAGACGTCTTAAATAATCTTCTGAGCAGCACCAGGAATGAGAGGATAGGGACGGTCTTGTGATCATTTATTCAGCTATCAAAATCAGTCTTCCATATCGTAAGATACAATATATGTCGATAACAACAAAGAGCATTTTTGAGCACCTGTTTTATTCAGTCACTGCACTAAATATATATATCATTTCATTTTTATTCTGATAAAAGTCTCTCAAGATAAATTTTAGCTACATGCTATCTATAAGGAAGCCAGAGCTGAAGAACACAGTGACTGGCCCAAGGGGCTGCAACCAACAGGTGGCGGGGCTAGGCCTGGGCGCCAGTCTGAGGCCCCACACATCCATTCGGTGTCTCCTGTCAGCCTCAGGACAGTTTCAGTGTCCTCGATCCCTCAGTGGGATGGGAAGTTGCTGTTTTCCCCTCCTTACATATTTTCATTTTAAGAATGAATGTTTTAGATGGGACATAAGATTTTATCCTCAGGGATAGGAATTTTGACATGCTACTCTGTATGAAGTCAATCCCTAAGAGGCCAGCTCCATCAGCTGTCATCCCAGTCATCACTGGCAGCAAGGACACTCCATTTTTACTGGGGATTGACCGCTACATAGCAAACTGCTCTATATAGCGAGAGTCAAGTCCTAAGGTCAGAGCTCTAGGGGTCGCTTCTTAACCACTGCCACTTATCGTGAGTGAAGTGATCTCATCCTTCTGTGGGCCTCCGTTTCTTCATCTGTACCACAGGGATGATAAAAGAATCAACTGTGCATGCTTGATATGAGGGCCAAGTGAAAGCCAACACATCGAAAGCACTTACTACTATGCCTGGCACATAATACATTCTCAATTAAATTTGATTTTTATTATCTCTCTTTTCAAGTATCTGAAGTCATTCACACTATTGTCATATTTAGCCTCATAATCTGGGATAAAAGCTATCATTAAAGGATCGCTTAATTAAGGAGGCATTTTTAGACAATGAGGAAGACACATGTTCACAGGCACTGGAATTCACTAAAATGAACCAAGGTGGAACATAGAATTTCAAGTTCCTCATTACAGATCTCTCTCTAAAGGAACCCGTCTTCTCATTGCTGCAGCTTTGGTTGCCATTCCTGGTTCAGCACCACTTCCAATTTGGGGACTAAAATGAAATGCAACATTTGGTTATGTTACCAAGTCTTTTGACTTTTGCTTTTCTCAGTCAACTACCGCCTCAGGATGGTTGCTACTTGGTAAACATCCAGAACTCTTGTATGTCTCCAGTCCCCTGTTTATCCCCTTTCCCCTGGCAGATCCCAAAGGCCAAGATCAAGAGTGGAATACCAACTCTTTCCAAATAGTTCTGAAACTTTTAGTTTCCAGCTTACAGATGAGGGGTAAATGGGCAAAATGAAACAAGTGGGGAATATCAAAGGATGTAACAGTTATACCATGGTATCTCTGCATGCTAAACAAGCACTCCTCTTTTTTTAGCAGTTGTTACAATATAATGATTTTGTTATGTAAATATATTATTACTACTATCATCATTATGCTGGGCATTTTTTGTGATCATCATAGTGTGAGGCAGATAAAGATATGAAGCCTTGCAACAGTCTTATAAGGCAAATACATCTGCAGCAGAGCTTTGCTTAAGATACAGAACGGAAACCACGAACAGACCCTAAGACCACGTGTGTATCTGCCCCTTCATATCTCTGGCCTCGTTCACCCACTCTCTCCACTGCTTTCTTGTTCTCCTCAAACATACAGCACTAGCTCCTGCTTCAGGTCTCTGCATTTGGTACCCCTCTTTCCAGAAAATTTTTGCCTGACCATCAGATGTCTCACTTCTTTTTGGGTTTGTGTCTTGTTTCCATAACAGGCAGGTCTGCCTTTATCCCACATTCTGAATTAATGCCCTTGTCTTTAGGTTTATTTATAGCACTCTTCCCTATATAGAGATCATGCCATACATTTGCTAGTCTGACTTCATTAGAATCACAAGCCCATGCAGACAAGGATTTTGACTATCTTGTTCACCCTGCACTTCTACCTAGGGAAATATTTGAAATGTAGCAAGCACTGAATAAATATTTATCGAATAAACATAAACACTGAATGAAGGAATTAATAATAAGGGAATTCACTTCCAAAGTTCTTCCATCTGGTGACTCTGTCAGGTAACTTCTCATGAGAGAACCGTGGTGGTGGGATTGCTGCGTGGAGAGGCTATCTCATCCAGTCGTCTTATTGAAAAGGTGAAGAAAGGCAGGACAGGCCTGCAATAAGTCAGGACTGGGACACAGTCTACCATACCTTCCCTCTCATCCATAAAGGGTGTTTGTGCCCCTTTATGCTCATGCCATCAATCACACTCAAGCGGCATCCTGCCTCCTTATGGGAGCTGGCCCTCTACAAGTGAATTGCTGGTTCCTGAGTGGAGGGTGAGCACAGAATGGTGAGGTAGGCCACCTGCCTGCTCCTCACTCCAGTCAGAGCCCGCATTGAGCCCTGAGCCTGAGTCTTGCTCCAGTTTAAGCCAAGGTTAACCCCTTGTTAAGAACTGTCTCTGAAATTCTGGCCATGTGTTTGAGGAACATTTGTACAGAACACGGTACAAAGGATAGACTGAGACCAAGATATTTGAATTGAGGGATGCTGTCCCACTGGTCAACCCAGAAAAAGTCCTTTCATTTTCTCCTCAACCTGTTTCCTTGTCTGAGATATGATGGGCAGGTGGCCCATGTGCAGCCTCCAAGACTCCTCTGTCAGCTCTGAGGGACACTTCTGAGTGTCCACCTTATTCTGCTCCTGTTGCCGGGTGATGCTCTGCACGCCCTTACAGACCTGGCCACTGCTCTTTCCAAACACAACAGGGTGGCGTCAGGTATGGTCACTCTGCCAAGAGAGAGTGAGAGTGAGAGTGAACGACTAAGGAAAGGGGGAAGGGGTATCACCTCTTAAGCAGTCATTGTTTACCCTGATTTGCTTGACTCTTTCCTTGACCCAGAGAATTAAAAAAGGACATCTCAGAGGGAAAAACAGAAGCAGGGGGCTTCAGGAATGTTTTTATCCTGCCAGTTATCAAAAAATTGTAATTGTGGGACATATCCAGCAAGGTCTACAGGGTTTCATGTGCTAGTTCTCAGAGTGCAGAGACTCCTCCAGCCCCCCAAGATAAGGAGGAAGGGGAGGGAGCCCTTTTGAGAGAGCAAGAGAAAAAATAGTTCCTTGGAGCTGGGAGCTGGCCAGTGTGTCTTCTAATTTAATTACTTATCTTTCCCTCAAATTGTTTATGGTACACTAGGCTATTAAATGCGCCATAAGCAAACTGCTCTTGAAAGAGGAAGTGGATTTATTTGTTTTAGTTACCACTCCAACAAAAGTCTATTTCTTCCGCTAATTAAGATTCCATTCGCTAATTTAAATGTTATGCTAATTAAAGTATAATTCTGGAAATGTAAAAAGGACTTAAAAAAAGAGAAAGAAAAAACTGGGTTGGCCTTTAGGAATTACATTAAATTTATTGCGTTGTAACAATGGGAAGCTGGGTGATTATTTCATTTGCCTCGTGTGCTGTATTCATGCTTCTGCTTATTCATACCCATTCTCTCACTTCAGCTCATTAACACACACTTCCCTCTCCCTCTCTAATGGGAGTCTTCTTGTGATGGTTTAAGATGAGTTGTGAGTTAGATCCTTGAAGCAATGTTTAGAATTTCTTCAGCTGGGCCACACAGAGTGTTGCAAGCTGCCGCCTGATTTGATGTTTGCAGAGAGAAAAAAGAAAACATCTGGATTTCTGCTTTGTAACCAATTTTGGAGCCAAGTTGCTGCTGCTCCAGCTTTTCCTCCATCCTCTCTGGAAGGCTGACTATATTACAGATGAAAGAGACTATAGTATTTTACAAGAAAGTAGATGACTTCCTTGCCCACGTTTGTATGTGACACACACACCGGGCAGGTATGTGATTCTGATGACCTCAGTGGACGTTCACGACATGGGCAAACCCTTCTTCCAAACCTTAGCTTCCTCGTCGGTAAAATACAGGTTTGGGGCAGGATTGAACACACTCAAGCTTAGGAAAGAACCCAACATGGTGACCGGGACAGAGCAGGCTCCCCATATGTCCCTTTCTTCCTCTCTCCTAATTTTGAGGCTGCAACACCAAACCGGAAGACAGGACTCGAGTTTCTCAGCTTGAACTTTGTGCTTGCAGGTGATCAAGAGAGAATACTTAGCTTCTGCCTCCAATTAAAGCAAAACACATGTAGCCAAATGTATTAGTTTTTTATTGCTGCATAAAAAATTACCCCACAATTTAGTAGATTAAAGCAGCAAACACTATTATCTCCATTTCTGTGGGTCAGAAATCTGAGAGAGGCTTCTCTGAGAGTTTCTGGCTTAGAGACTTTGAGAGACCTAGCAATTAACAGACTAGCCACAGCTGCAGGCATCTGAGGACGAACCAGGCTTGAGGATCCAAGTCCAAACTCACTGGCTGTCGTCAGCCGGGAGCTTCAGTTCCTCATCACGTGGGGCCTCTCCAGAGGGCAGCTGGCTTCTCGTTTCCTTTTCCTTCTACTCATTACCAGTCACTAAATCCTGCCCACAAGCAACAAGGAGGGGATTTCACAAGGATGGGAACACCAGAAGGCAGACCACAGGATCGTCTGGGAGGCTGGTCTGCCTTTTTGGTGTATTTCCTTTTCTATCTCAGTGCTTTGTGTTCTCATCGTCTTCTAGTAGGAGCGATAGCTTATGTCCAACCATCTGCCCATTGTCCAGTCAGGGCAGCTTGGGACAGAACGCTTCAGAGACTCGCTCAGAGCCCACTATCCAGGGAGGTGTCACATGTCCACCCCAGGGGGTCTCTGAAGAGGACTGTGGCAAAGGAGCAAGGAACAAGGAGCTGTCTCCTGAAAAGCCATAGGTAAACTGTGGGGTAAGTCTCTGACAAGGCTCACGGCCACCTGGCTATGCAACACTTTGGAGAAGCCGTCAGAACTCAGCACAGGGAGTCAGAGCTGGTAGTTCCTTTTGGTGTAAGCCACAAGAGCTAGGACTGATAAAACAGGAAGCTAACAAAAATGAATTAACTTGCATCTCAATTTGATTTTCAATGCCAGAAAGGAGACAGAAAACAGCATCACAGAGTTAATTGTCTTTCATTTCTCATCTGGTTAGGTTGGCTTCTCCTTTTATTAGTGTCTTTCTTGCCAATGGGTGAGTGAGATATTAACACTATAAACCTGAGGCCACCGTCTAAGCTAATCTTGACAATTCCTGCTTTCTTCCGGCCTGTGGCTTGGAAGGGAGAGGAAGGTGATGGATGCCAGGTGGGAGGGGGGTGGCAAGTGGGATGTCAGTGCTGGGTAGTTGGCTCCCACAGCACAATTGTGTTTGGTGGGCACATTAATCTACAGGGCTGTCAGAAAACTGCTGTCAAAAGTCTCCCCAGAAATTGGATACACTGTTGCTAATTCAATAGCACAGCTGGGGTAGTTTGGCATTTACACTGGCAGACCACAGGCACATTTGCCTGTCTTTACTACTAAAGACACTGAGGAGAGGCTAGGTGCATGGGGAAGTGACTTTTGGAACAGGTCAGCAGGTGAGCAGGGAAGGGCATGTTCCTCCTCTGGGCCACCCCCTGCACCTCCCTGTCCATGCTGTGCCTAGGAGAGTAGCTGGTTTGCCCTGGTGCTGTCCATACACCACTCCCTCCACTCACTGTGAGTGTAGACCTGATTTACCCAAGGTGGGCAACACATGTTGACATTCTCTGCTCACTGTGTCCTTGACTTAGAAACATAGAGTTTCAGGCAACAGATTAGACCCATAAGCTTATTTATGGCTCAATGATAAACAGCTGATCCTGATTCTATTATAGTTTATAAATCACCTTCTAAGAACCTCAATTTCTTTTACTTTTCTGATGCTGGCTACCAAATAAAGCATCTCTGAAGGCCGACATTCTTGCTTCACGTAATCTCAGAATAGAGTTTGTGGAATGTTCAGTGAGCAAATATTTACTGGACATTCACTAATATACTGAGCACTGTGTGATGCTGGGAAATGAGTGGTGGTAACAGAAGCAAATGATCTGATCCCTGCCCTCAAACAGCTTACATGAAAAGGGGGTGAGTATCTCAGGTGGGAAAGCGGCAGATTACATCTTCGCTCAGACACCTGCCAGTGGTGTGACCCTGGGCAAGTTACCCAAGCTTTCAGAATCAGAAATGATGTGATCAGATTTGTGTTTTAGAGAGAGTGTCATCACAGCAATTCCTGTAAGAAGATTTCTAGGGAGGAGCCAGAATAATGATTATCAGTTAATGAGCTCTTGCAGTGGTCAGGATAAGAGGTATCTAGAGTCTGAACTGAGATGAACCGAGTTGAAAGTAAGGTACATTCAAGAAGCAGCAATAGTCTGGACATGCATGAAGGAGAGGAAAGAATGGACATGGTTCAGGTTTAAAGCCTCGGTGACTGGTGCCTCTTGATATTAACTATATAACATTAAGGTGGGGAATTATATAACATTACATATATTATATGTTATATGTTATATATATATAAATTAAATAACATTAAGGTGGGGAAAGTAGGACAGAAGATGGGAATGTGGCAAAGAGAAGAAACTTAGAACTTATGTTTTGGATGAGTCGTACAAAGGCTCCTTCGTGTCCGTGCTATGATCTGTGACCTGGGTTCTGTGCTCCAAATCCGAGGAGGTCAACTAGAATAGCTGGGGATCAGAAAAACTGTGTAGGAGCGGGATTCCGGTGGCAGTTTTAAAAACTCCTTTCATAAGCAGTGAAATAAATCTGGAGAGATGCCCTCCTCTCCC
Organism: Martes martes; assembly: GCF_963455335.1. Lineage (NCBI taxonomy): Eukaryota > Metazoa > Chordata > Mammalia > Carnivora > Mustelidae > Martes > Martes martes. The sequence continues at coordinate 88,346,795 of NC_137898.1, forward strand.
CTCAGAGGCTTCTCCTTTGTCAGGCTGGATGGAGTGGGGTGACAGAACATTGATCGGTACGAGATAGATGGGAGGAAAAGCCCTCATTGCCCACTGAATCAATGCTCCCTTAAAGACTGCAACAAACAGGATTAAAGGTTGAAAGACATTTATTGAGGGGCGAATCTGAGTGTATGTTTTATTAGTCAGCCACGGTCCTGGGTTTATAGAAATGCCCAGCCTAGACACTGCCAAGAGCAATAAATCAGGGCTTTCTTCATTGGCTGGCTGCCTGGGCAGTGATGTGGGGGTGTGTAACCCCAGGCCAGAAGGATGGAAGAGAGTGTTGTCTCCAGTCCATCTGGGTTGGGGGAGGGGCTGGAGGAGACTTGGTCAACACCCGCTCCCGGCTTCCTTCCCCAGTCACTCACAGATGAGATCAAACATGCTTACTGCATGGGTAGAGGCCTCTGGGCTCTCTCAGAATTAGGATGTTCCCCACCCCTCCTGCCAAAATCATTTGCCTAACCTTTTGCCTGACTGATTCATAAGCTATTAAATACACGGCATCCACACAGCTGGCCATTAATTGGAGGCCAGAGCTTGATTAATGAGCATTATGCTAATGTTGGGTCAGGGGGCAGATTATGTGTAAAGGGCCAAAACAGTAAGCCAAGTCAAAAGCAATAACACCACCTTCCATCCCTCCGCCTCCCCAAATTAGTTGGCAGCTGGAGGCAAGTAGAGAAAAGGCATATTGATGAGGTGGAACATCACAGCCTGGCACTTGCCGTGACTTGTGATGCCCGCAGAGAATTGTTGCCCCAAAGAGGAGTGGCAGCCACCCTGGGAAGGTGGGCTTCTGCTCTGAGCTCTCCTCCCTCCAGGAAGTACAGGCAGCTATGGGTTGTGACACTTTCCAGGCTAAGTGGCTCTTTTAAGGACTCTAAGATGAGTGATGAAACAGCCTCTATGAACACATCCCCGTAAAGTGTTTGTGTCCAAACACTGAAACGAACTTGGACAAACAGATCCTGAATCAGGAACTCCTTAGAAATCTTGCCTTGTTTGGCACGTAGAATACCGTTCACTTCTGAGTCTCTGTGTGCTTACCTGACTATTCTGTACTCTCTCTTCCTCCGGTTCCTTCTGTTCCCTTCTCCCTTCTCCCTTGAACACAGGAAGTCCCTCACATTCTTTCTTCTTCTTCCTCTTATTTTCATGCTCCATGCTCTCTCCAGAGCTGAGTGTCCCTTTCTGTGAAGTCAGTTATCACAGCTGACTCCGGAAGAAATAAGTCTGCAGAACACCATAGACATGCTGTCCAACACCTCTGTGTGTAAGTTCTACAAAATCTCTAATTCCTTGTACACCATGCTGAGTTCTTGAGCTTCTCTTACTAGCACACATGTTCTTGCTCCCTGAGACCGAAACAGAAGCTTCCATTTGGGCTTCCCCTCACTTCTTAAACTGTCCATGTGTCTTTCTCTGTGGTTTCTATCTTCCTGGTGTCTCTGCCACTTATGGAGGTCAGACTCCCACCCTCTCATTTATGCTGTGGCACGGTCTGTCAGCCCATCCCTCTTTATCTAGTCAACATACCAGTCCTGCCTCAGCTTATGTGTTTCTCTCCATGTTGAGCCTACCAGAGTGTCCCCACTGCCAGACTCCCCAATGGCATCCAGGGTATTCAAACTCTGGGTGTAGCTGATACTGAATCTTGTTTCCTGCTCTTCTCCCCTGTCTCTTCTTCATGCACAGGGCTGATGGCCTTTCTGGAGGATATAACCCATGTGTGGAACACCACAGCACGTGAATGGTGTTGTCTTGATATGAGTCTGTAGGTCCTCAGGTTTCTGTCCTAGGCCTGTCCTGGGATTTCATAGATGACTCAAATGAGGACACATATAACCATAAGAGAAGGCATACCTATAAGATCGGAAATGACAGGAAGCTGGGGGAGAGGCTAAATATGTTGGATGACAAACTCAGAATCAAAAATGAAACTGACAGACTGTGAACCGAATGTAACCATATTGAATTGAACAGGAATAAATATAAAGTCACATGTTTGGGTTAAAAAAACAATCTTTAAAAAGATACAGGATAGGAGAAATATGGTTTAGCTAAGGCACCAATTAAGAAAATTTCCACTGACAGTAAGTGTAATTTAAGACAATACAGTCTAAGTTATCAAAAAAGAAAACAGAATTTTAGGAAATATTGAAATATTCTACCAGAAGGGTAGTGACAGTCTTCATTTATTCCATGTTAAGCATATCACATTCAGAGTACCATACTTTTGAGGAAATAAGACAAAAGGGCATGTTTAATGAAGATTAATTTGAAAAAAACTTAAAATATATATGTAAATTATTGAAGGAATTATTTGCCTCAATATCCCTTCCAAAACTGAAACTGTGTGAACGAGTCTCCCTCCCCCCACCCTCTGAGGCCCTTTAAAATCCTCTAGTCTATATGAAATGTTATTTCTTTAAACCCTCCCCAGTACACTTCGTGTGAAGTGTACTGCCTCCACTTTCATGATCCCGTCACATTTTGCCTGGTCTTCTATTTATATTCCGGCCATTTTTATTTCAGTCCTCTGCCACCAAGTTTTAAGCCATATTTCAGAATCTAACACATAATTAGTAAAAGTTGAACAAGCTCATATACAGAGACAATATTATCCTTTTAATCAATATTACCCGAACTGTTTTCTAGCTGCGTTCTGAAAGTTCTAAGAGAAGTGTAGTCTCACAGTTATTAATGCATATTCCAGAAAGAGTTCTATGGTCAATTAAGTAGGGGAGGTGTTAGGTTAATTAAGGTGAAGCTACCTTCTTTACTACAGGACATTTCCGAGTCTTTAATATGTTAATGTACACTGTGAATCACCAACAGACGGCTATAATATGCAGGGTCTACCAAAATCATTTAACTATAGAACACAACTTTAATGTAACAGCATTTGACATTTAGGGGAACACAGTTTAAGAAAAGCTGAATTAAGTCTCCCTTCAGAGAAATGGTGCCTAACCTGTCCAGGAAGGGCCAGAAATTAACATGAAAGGGGTAAGAACATGGGAACTTACCTCATAAGGAAGGAGATACTAGATGGGCACATATTTGAGACTTCGAGCAAATATGTATTTAAAAGTTGAAGGAAAAGTTAGTCATGATGATAGCTAAAAAAGATGGGGGCGCTCTGAATACAGAATCACAAAATGTCCTGCTAAGGAGAAAAATAAGTGGAGCTTTTAGAGAGAAGGGTGTGACCACAGAGGGAGGTCTCTGAGGAGCTCAGCCCAGAGGCTAGAAGTAGGGGGATCCACAAGCAAGACAGTGATTTCGGCAGGGAGGGGGAGCCAATTTTAGAACAAATCATTAGCGTGTGAAGTAATTAGAAGGCACATAGACTCTTTCAACGTGCATACAGCAAAACTGTTTGGGGTGGTTGATTTGGAAAATCCTTATGCATGGGCGATGTAGGTCTGGTTTTGGTTCTGCCTTTTTCAAAGACTTACATGGTGAAATAAAAGGCATGATTATCAAATCTTCATAGAGCAAAAATCTGGATAGTCATCAATGTTTGGAAAAGGAAGTCAAGATTAAAAATATTTCAATTACTGAAAATCATTGATCTAAACAATGATAAAATGAAAGCCAGTCGAGGTAAAGGTGAATATTTGCAATTACTTTCCTATTTGCAGGAGTGTGAGATGTGACTTGATTGTGTCTGGAGACGGGACCCTTGCAAGGATATTGGCACAACAGGAGAAAAAACCCGACTACCCCGCCCACAGCAAACACTGACACCCAAAATTTAAATGTAATACAGGGCTAATGTTTGGATAAAGAAGGTAGTGATTTTACGGGTCTCCTGAGAGGCCATACAAAATGTGAAATATGTTGTTCTCTTTGGGGCAGGATTGGAGAGATATCTTGACACAAAACTTTGGTTCAAGGGAGATGCCCTAGGAAAGTGAAGGGAAAAGATAAAAATCCTATCTGAAGAAAAATGGTTGAAGGACTGGAGATATTTAATTTGGAAAAGAAAAGACTTTGGGGAGACGTAACTTCTTCCAAACATCTGAAGCATAGAAAGAAAAATTGGATCAACTGGATGGCTTCTGGTGTCAGAATAAAGAGTAATGCTTAGGATTACAGGGAGGCAGATCTCAGTTCAATGTCGTATATTAAACTTTTTAACAACTGGTACTGTTCAGCAAAGAACTGATTCACCCTGAAGGTCTCAAATGAACTGCCTGTCATTAAAATGAAGTAATGTCCTAGCAGCACTGAGCATAGTTCCTGACACAGGGGAAACACATGCTTCGTGGTCATCTTTTCCCTCTCTCCCTCTATATTTATCTGTGTCCACTGAGAAAATGGGAAACCACACTAGGTATTTCCAACAGAGAGAATTCAGTAAAGAGAATTAGTTACACTGGTGCTGGGGGACTAAAAGGGCCAAAAGAAATGAATGAGTACCCCCAAGATAACCGTAGGAAGTATTTACCACTGGTGGAGGTAAATAGTGTGGAACTCACCGGACACAGCAGCCCAGAAGACAGACCCCGTGGAGTTAGTGCTCAGATTTCTGAAAACGGGGCACCTCTGGGAGAATATGATGAGACTAGTTCTGGGGTTTCTAAACAAAAGGTAGAGGTTGAAGCCAACTGCAGCCCCCAGGGGCCCCCTGTCACCTTGGATCCACTGGACAGGAACACAGGAAAAGAGGAGAGAAGCTTCCTTCCTATACCCTGTCTTTTACATTCAATGTGTAGTCTCAATTTGTATTGTCAATATGAACTGACCAGAACTGACCAGACTAGTTCTCAGGCTTCCAGGTTTAGGCCAAAGTATGGAAGGATAACTTTGGAGCCAAAAAACGATATCCATCCAGCACCTCTGACTCCTCCAAATCCCCACACACCCAAATTTGGCTCCTCCAAATCCCTACACACTCTTCTACATGTGATATGAATGCCCTACCCAACTTCATGCTTGAACTATGCTTTCATGCACTGCCCATGGCATGTGCCCATTGCCCTCAGGCAGCACCTCCACCTGGTAGGATTTCCTAACTGGTGCAATGATGCAAATCTTCATTCCTGAACTGTGTGTCCTGCTTTTACTAACTTGCTTTCATTTTGCACAAACATTTCTTATTGGATATGAAAACACTAAGGCAGCTGTTTCCCTCTTCCTCCTTCCCTCCATTATTTTTCTGCTTTCTTTTTCTTCCTTTTACCTGTTCTCTTCCTCCTTCTTTCCTATTGCCCTGCAAAACACCATGAGGGCTGCTGTGGAGAAGATTCCTGTACTGGGTAAGAGGTTAGACCAAAGCAGTTTTCATGCTTCTTCAGTGCAAAATGTTCAGAGTTTCAATATAAAGGGATTGTTACTCTATTGTGATTTTGTATTAACACGTTTCACTCTATTAGTTTCTTGTCCCCCTGGATATCTTCTATCTCGACCCACTGATTTATATGCATAGCTATACCCAATTTCTCTCTTTATCAAATAGTTCATATTTAATGGGTAAATTTAGAAAGTGCGGACAAACAAGAAAACTAAAAACGCCTCATAATATAATCTCAACTCCAAGCAGTCATCACTGTTCGACTATATCCTTCTAGCTATGCTTCCATACATGAATTGATATATAGCTATAGATACAGGTGTTTGTATCATTCACTACAAATGGGTTTTACAATCTTTCTGGTAATTTTTGGGTAATTTTTTATGTATGTGGGTATCTTACAAATCATCCATATACTATTTTTAATGTCTATACAGTACTGCAGCATATGGCTGGATCATAATTTATTTAACCAATCTTCCATCACCGGGCATTTGGTTGCTTAGGATTTGTTGTCATCATAAATATTGGGCATGTTCTCAGTGATCATTATGGAATAGATTCTTTATTGTCCACCCTCTTTCTAGTGAAAGAATTTATAACTTCTTTGCCAAAATATGGACACATCATTTCATTAGAAAAGGACTAGAAATGAAGAACAATGAGGAACCAATACTTCCATCTTGAGATTCCTGAGGCACTTTATTTTATGACCACTGTGTGCCTCACACCGTGCTGTATACTGTGAGAGCACAGATCAGTGTCTGCCCCGAGAAAGCTGACAGCTTCAGAGAAGAAAACCAGGCAAGAGACTATTAGGAACGTGTAATCTTTTTAGTAGCAGCGAAGGCTGCAGCAACAGCTCAGGTAAGGATGACAGGGAGCTTACAGGAAATAATCAGGAGATCCCAAGTTAGTCTCGTTACCCAGGCCACACAAGGTGGGCATGTCAGGGCATAGTACCAGATCCTGGACACTGCCATTTGAGCATCAAATTTTTAGTTCAGTTCTCAGGTTATCTCCGAAAATAGTTCCAGAGTTATTTTCTTCTTGGAAGCTGAGAAATGACACCTAAATCATAATGACTCATGCCAGAGGACAGCGTGCCTGGGATTCTTCTTTCCCTTCATCTGAGAACAAGTTTTTGTGGCACAGTGTCTGCTATGGAGATGGTGAAGAAGACAAAGGTGAATCAGGCAGTCCTGTCTTTGAGCAACTTACCAAAACATGTGGAGGGAGAGGGAAGTTACATGCTTTTATGGCAAGCATACAAACTTGAGGATGTGACAAGCAGACAAACTAATTAGTAAGTGTCATGAGGCAAATGCGCCTCACAGATTATGAAAATTCAGAAGACTATGTGGAGGAAATGGTCACAAAGAGTGGGCAGAATGGGTATATATAAAGATGGGGAAGGGAACAGCATGTGCAAAGGTTGAGGAATGAGACCACGGATGTCTAGACAGTAATACAGTATTACCTAACAGTTTAAAATTCTTCTTTGAAAATATTTTCGTTACAATGCATTAGTCAAATTATAATTACTGTCCCATTTTACAGATGAGGAAATTGAGTCTTATACATGGAATGACTTACTTCAGTGCCACTCCCAGTTGATTACTCAGTTGGCATATGTTACATGGGCTCCATGAAAATGGGTAGTGGGAGAAGGGGGTGTAGAAAGGGAGATGGGGCCACGTCATTGTGGTTCTTGGATGCCAAAATAAGCAGTTTGAATGGAGAATTCACTAAATGAAAAATAAGGAGCAAATGTGAAGTTTTGATCAGAACTGAGCTTGAGGAAGTTTAATCCAGCAAAAGGAATAGTAGGAAGATTGGTAGCAGGGCATTCTGTTAAGAAGTTATGTCTATAATCAGTACCCAAGGCAAAAAGACTCCAAAGAGGAAATTCCACCAGTTCACAGAGATACTTCTCACCATTTTTAATGGATTTATTGAGGTATAATTGACACACAATAAACTACACATATTTGAACCGTATAAGTTGATAAGGTTTGATATATGGACATAATCACTACAGTTAATATAGTAAACCTATCCCTCATCCTATATGTCTCATATCCTTTGGTAATGCCTCCCTTCTAGGCCTTCCTACTCCCTCACTCTAGAGCAACCATAAATTTTATTTCTATTACTCTAGATTATATTGCATTTTTTGGCTTTTATAGAAATGGAATCCTATAGTACAAATTCTTTTTTGTCTAACTTTTATGGTCGAACATAATTATTGTGAGATTCATTCATATTACTGTGTCCATTATTTTTCATGCCACTGTATGGATGTACCAGTTTGCTTAGCCATCCACCCATGGGGGGACTGTTGGGTTGCTTACAGTTTTGGACATTATAAATAAAGTTGCTACAAACATCTATCTTTTTGTAGACATATACTTTCATTTCTCTAGGTTGACCTAGGAGTAGAATGGCTACATCATACAGTGGGCTTACATTCAAAGTTTTTAAAGTTATCTTCACAGCATTTTTATATTAGTGAAAAATCAGAAGCAATTTAAATTAAATGGTTAAGTATATTATGGTATATACATATGATGAAAAACTATGAAGATCTTAAGAATGCTTACGGATTTGTATTTGGCAAAAATATGATGAAATATGGCAGGTTGTGTATATATATATATATACATATATATATACACACACACATATTGGTGAATATATACATATATAAGATGTGGGTATACTTTTTGGCATTATTTAATTTGTTTTTATAATAAAAACATGTTTACAATCTGCAAAAACCTAATAAGGCTATTCTAAGTGAAAAGTGAAAGTGGAAGTGAAAAAAAGTTTTGATAGTCAACTAACCAAAAGGTCATAGGTAGCAAAGGCAGTTTTTGGAGTGTCAGAACTTGTGGAATGGGAAATGAACAATAACCACCTTGTATTGTTTTTGTTTCGGGTTTTTTGGTTTCATTTTTGTTCTTTACTTTTTATTGTGAACTATATGCTTTTCTCTGAAGAGAAGAACACTTTATTTTTCAGTATACAAGAAGAAAAAAAGGAATGAGTGTTAATAATAGCTTGATTATTTTCAACTCAAATGCCTAAGTAACAACTGATGTATAACTTATGCAGATCTATGCAAACAATTATTTAAATTGGAAAAGGAAGGATGGAATATACAAGAATGGCAATATTTGCTGGATTGTTAATATGTCAGGCAAGTTCTTTGGTACAAGGCTGCCAGAATGAGGAATGAAGGACATTGAGCTTTGAGAGGGCCCAGCTTGTTTCAGTGGGAGGATACTGGGAATTTCAAGGTTAACCTAATATAATGACAATCATTTATGAAGTGGTTTATTGTTTCACAAACAAATCCATATACATGAGCTTGCTTAGTCCTGTGAAAATCCTGTGAGGAGGCAGGAAAGGGACTTCATTTTAACCCCAATTTGATAAAGGAGAAGAGTCAGGTCTATAAAAGTTAAATATAGCAACAAATATTAGGATAGCTCCTTAAAGGTTTACCAACATCTTTCATATGCATTTTCTGATTTAATCCTCATGGCACTCCAAGAGAAAATAAGTCTGTGGTTTTCTTCCTGTTGCCCCATTTCTCAGATGAAGAAATTGAGCCAAATTTTAACTTGAACTAAGGCCCAGATGGTGGGCTGGTTGATATAAGATCTCAACTCTAGACTTGGGTTCCAAAGCCAATGCTCTCTCATTTGCTCTCTCACCATGACATGACTGAACTCACAAGATCACAAGCTGGAGAATAATGGAGCAGGGGCTTAACTTCAGTCTTCTGACTGAATTTAATGCTTCTTTTCAAATACTGCGTGGTCAGGTGTTGGCACATGCTTTCTTCACCTTTCATTATAGTTCTGTTTAACTATAGTAGAAATTTGAAGAAGTTGGTTTTGGGGGTGCAGTTTGTGTTGAATGGTACAGAATTGGGGATTCTTTTAAAAACCATGGAGTTTGGAGTGTATGGTATGGGGTTGTGGAATGATGTATTGTTCCATTATAGCTCATGACTCCCTGTACTTTGTGACAATATCTTATGTCATGATGAAATATGGTGTGTGTGGTTAGAAAAGTGCAGATATGCCAACCGGCCTTGTGCTTTGATTCAATTATTTACTGCTACTACTCTTATCCTGCTAAAAAGCTTTCCTCTTCTGTAGCATTTCTCAATAAAGCTAATGACTTGGCTTCTTCTCTTGAATTTTTTTTTTTTTTTTGGAAACCTTCTCCACATTGACAAGTTTGAGGGTGATGTTCCTTGTAGTACTGCTTACTCAGAGTGAAATTATTGGTTTAACATTGTTTAGGAATACATATCTCATTTGTTTTTGCTCCTAGGTTTTTTTTTAAGAAGGACAAGAAATTTCTATGCCAATATGATAACTGATTTAAGTTATTGCATAACAAATTATTACTTTTATTGTAAACTAAGTTAGGATGCATACTTTTCCTTTTCTTGGAAACAAGAGGGTACACAATTACCCTTGGAGTTGGTTTAGCCTTTTCAATCACTTGAGACTTGGTTACACCGGATCTAATTGTTCTGAATATTTGTTGATGGGCTTTCCTGGCCCTCTGCCCAAGATCAAGAATGCTTTTGATTTTTAACATCACCATCCTTTTGAAAATCTAGAAGGCATTCTTGCAGAAGTTTTAAATTCATTTAATTGTGTAGCTATGTTTATCTGACACAGTGAAGTCAAGTGAGGAATTGTATATCTAGGACGAAGTCTTGAAACATTGAATCCAGTCCTTTACTCTGCTAAGTTGAGTAATGTGCTCAAGAATAGTAACAGCATCCTTCTAAAAGCACAGGTCATATCCAAAGTGGATACCTCATTACTGTTTCTATATCTGCACATTGAGTTTTTTAATGAGTATTATAAGAGTTCAGAATTTTTTTTTAAGATTTTATTTATTTATTTGACACAGAGAGAGAGAGAGAGAGAGAGAGATCACAAGTAGGCAGAGACAGGTGGCTGGGGGGAGGTCAGGAAGCAGGCTCCCTGCTGAGCAGAGAGCCCGATGGAGGCGCGAACCCAGGATTCTGAGATCATGACCTGAGCTGAAGGCAGAGGCTTATCCCACTGAGCCACCCAGGTGCCCCGAGTTCAGGATTTTTAAAAGATTATAGACATTACCTGGATTTATCTTGCATCCCTCTTCTCTCTTGTGCATATAAATACCCTTCAGAAATAATGATGGGGCTGGTGATTGATTGGGAAGTCTCAGTTTGTCCATTGTCTTGCTTGGCTTTTTTTTTTTTTTTTAATTAATGCCAATTTTTATTAGTGCTCATTCGTTATTAATCAGAGCTTGTCAGCAGCCTGAATATGGCTTAAAACCAACACTAAAAATAAATACGACAGTAAATAATCAGAGGCTATTGGTGTAGACTGAGAGACCATGAATGAGTTCAAGTTTCATGTCTCAGTTTCTTAGGCCCCACTTACTTTTTCCCTTTGAAACCACAGAACAACAGCTTGGAATCCATATAATAAAAATCTGTTGGTAGAGACCCTTCTCCCATGACCCTAAGAGAGTGTGAACACAACTGTCTGGCAAGAACATAGAATCTGGAGGCAGGGCCAGGAAAGTTGGAAAGATAATCATTTGTTTTGAAAGAAATAGAATATTTATTGGAACAAGTGGGTAAAGAAGAGAAACAGTCCATTGGGAAACTCTATGGCACTATTGTGGGAAGAGTAAATTGCCCTTCATGGTCTGCTCAAATTGTTTGACATGGCTGGTCAACTCCAAGGATCTTTTTGGTTTCTATTCCTTTGCAGGGTTGGGGAGACAAGGGTACACTTACCTTGGACCAAAGAGGCTGGGTGGGAGACAAATCCTTTTACAATACTATTGCCTTGGTTCTCTTCAACCTGAGCAGTTGAATCTGATCCCCCACTCTGTCTCCCTGTTGCCATTCCCCAACACACTCACGTAGAAAACTCTCAAATTTTCCTTCTCTCCCACCTCCTTCCTTTCCAGCTTCCACATTGGACTAATAAGAACCAAAGGGAGTGAAAGTGTGAGGGCTCTGAGCACCAATGCCCTACCTGTAGTAATGTCACAGAAGCTCAGTAAAGAGCCCTGGAGGGGAACCTTCCTTTAAGGACTGCCAAGGACATTTGCACCATTTCTCACCAATTTTTGGAGGGCATGAGGAGCAGACAGTGAAATTTCCCATCTTTGTAGCTAGACAGAGACACAAGTTGCAGGCACTGTGGAGACTCATGCTGAGTCAGGAAACAGGTCCAGTTTGCGCTCAAACATCCCCACATTTGTGTTCAGATGCTGGGCCGCTCTGTGCCAGAGAAGTGGCTAATGGGGTGCTAAATCAGGAAGCAGAGGTCAGCTCCCTGAAGGAGAATGGCAAGTTCTCTGTGGGTGTTTGTGAGGGTGGTAGAAAAAGGGCCGGTTATACAAGTTAAAAGAAAAGGAAAAGAAAATAACTAGTCTTTGGTTTTTGCAAAACTCAAGTAGAAACAGATGGGATCTGTGTCTTAATTGAGCTATTATTAGATGCTAAATTTGAACCACTCTTAACTGTGCCACCTTCCCCCAAATTACTAACTTGCTCAAAAAGCCCAATTGTGTTTCTGTGGTTTTTGGCAAAGGTAAACTGAATGAGCAAAGATGTCAAATTTTAATTGTCTTTTTCTCCCTTATGTCAGCCGTTGAAAGAGGTGCTATCCTGAAAGAGACAAAAGTGGACGCTGACAATGAGAATTTTTTTTTTTTCCTTTTCATTTACAGAGTTAGAGTCAATGAATTTCTGGCCCTTGAGGAACCATCTCCACCCTCAGCTTCCCTTGATGAGCTGATGGGGTGTGTGTGTGTGTGTGTGTGTGTGTGTGTGTGTGTGTGTGTGTGTGTATTTTGGGGTAGGGGTAAGGGAACGGAGTCAGAGAAAAGGGTAACACATGTGTGTCTTTAGGTACATGAGAGCTTTACTCCTGTCTTGGAAAGTACATTTCGTGATGTAGATGATACAAAGAGGCGGGTGAATGAAGACACATTGCTCACCACGTTGGGATCCTCTGCACTGCTCCTCTGTGCCTTTAGTTGGCACAATGCTTGGTGATAGGCATTGACATGTGGTGGGTGGAATCTTGGACAGGATCATAGCATTACACACACCTCTTAAATGCAGAGCTCTTACATATGAATGGTGAAAGGACTATGTAATCTCAACATTAAATTGCTCTAGAAATTAAATCTTGTAAATATGAGAACAAAATTTGTTATTGCTAATGCTAAGGAGTAGGAATCTGGGTCTTTCTGGGAGGAAGTTAATTTGATTCCAAACTTAGGCTGGACAATGTAATACCTACCCTGGAGGCATTCTGCTTCATTCACCCTGATACCTACCTGGCTCCTTCTCCTCACCATGCAGGTATAGTCATGAAGATTGAAGGAGGAGAGGGAACTGCTGGTTTTCTTCCAGACTTCAAGCCCCAATTCAGTATAATTTAGGTCTTTGTCTTGACATTTTCTATCATGTCATTCGGGCACATTGAGTTCTGTTTCTCCCCATAGGGAAGGGGTGAAAAGTTCAGCTTTAGCTCAGGCCATGCTGCCCTTCTTTTTTCTGGTCTCCTGAGAAGATTTGCTGATGCTCGCAGCTGATGACACTTAGTCATGCCGCCTCGTGCTCCCGACCTGCTCACCTCCCGTGCCTTCAATAAACAGTGACAGGGCTGGGCTCACAGCACCTGAAGACTCTCCCAGCAGGATTTGTATTCATGGCCTGATTTATACTTTTTTTTTCCTTCCTGTCAACAATCGTGAAGCATTTGTTGAGAAGAGAAAGGTGAGGAAGGTGGTATCATGTTTCTCAGGCCATTAGCATATGTGTTTCAAAGACATGCCCACTTAAAGTTAAAAGTAAAATGAAAGGAAGAGAAGTGTGGGGTTGTGGAGCACTGTTGGTGGCCCTAATTCCTATGCCCCTTACCAGTTCCTAGGACTGCTTGCTTGGGGCAGCTGTTGCCCCGTTCCAAGAATTGACCATTTTCCCTGATGTCCTAGCCTCCTCTGCAGCTGTTTATGGCCAGTGGGTTGTAAGTGGAAGTTGGTTTCCAGGAAGGCTTTTCCATAGCTGATAAAAAGCTCAATTACCATTGTCATTAGCCTTTTCCCTTTTTCTTGCCTTGAATGTCAGCAGCCATTTTATGGGAATGAGGTGGCACGCAGGAACACAAAAGCCCACATGCTGAGGGAAAACCTGGAAGGTAGAGCCTGGACCCCAGATGGCCTCTCTGAATATCTCCAGACTAGAATCCATCAAAATCCTTAAGAAGAATACAAGCAGCAGACTTTATGTTCCAGGAGAAGGGAAATCCCTATTTCTTTAACCCACTGTCCATGAAATTGTTACTTCCCATTGGAAGCACCCCTAATATGTATTGGTACAATTCTATGAGATCCTCTGCAAGGCTGCTGAGGCCTGCATAGATCCTGCTGACTTCGTGTCTGGATCCTGCCAGCTGAAGAACAGAAGTGGTTCCTGGGGGCTGAGAGTGAGTGTGAGTGTGAGTGTGTATGTGAGACAGACCAAGGGGGGAGGAGAGAGAAGAAAAGAAAAAGAGAGAGGGGAGGGAGAAGATGTGTGGGTAGTAGCGTAACAATGATGAAGAAAGAAGAAAGATTCAAATCCTGGGACTATCTACCTAATTCAAATATTTGGAAAAGATGTAACTCATCTGCCGCCTCAACTCTCTGCCTCACCTCAGAGCTCTGCCAGCCATTTTTCCCTTTCAGAAGGCCCAATCTACTTTTTAAAAAATGAATTCTACAGAAATGCAGAGTCCTTACTCAGTGACAGGTTATTATTCTAAGGATTGGGGAAACAAACATAAAAATAAAGACTAGAGCTCACATTTTTGGCAGTGCCTATTTATTTTGTAGTATTTCACATACAGAATTCTATTTTTTTTGCATTTTTAAATTTATTAACATATAATGTATTTTTTGTTTAAGAGGTACAGGTCTGTGGTACATCAGTCTTAACATAATTCATAGCACTCACCATAGCACATACCTTCCCCAATATCCATCACCCAGCCACCCCATCCACTCCAACAGCCATCAGTTTGTTTCCTGATATCAAGAGTCTCTTATGGTTTTTCTCCCTCTCTAGTTTCATCCCATTTCATTTTTCTCTCTCTTCCCCCATGATCCTCTGCCTTACTTCTCAAATTCCATGTATCAGCAAGATCATATGAAAATTGTCCTTTCTCTGATTGACTTATTTTGCTTAGCATAATACCCCCTGGTTCCATCCATGTTTGCAAATGGCAAGATTTCATTTTGTATGGCTGCATAATATTCCATCATATATACACCACTTCTTTTTTATCCATACATCTGCCAGTGGATATTTAGGCTCTTTCCAAGTTTGGCTATTGTGGACATTGCTGTCATAAACATTAGGGTTCATGTGTCCCTTTGGATCATTGTATTTGTGTCTTTGGGGTAAATACCCAGTAGTGCAGTTGCTGGATTGTAAGTTAGCTTTATTTGCAACTTTTTGAGGAAATGCCATTGCATTTCCACCAACAGTGTAGGAGGGTTTCCCTTTCCCCACATCCTCACCAATATCTGTTATTTCCTGACTTGTTAATTTTAGCCATTCTGACTGAGCAGAGGTAGTATCTCCTTGTGGTTTTGATTTGTATTTCCCTGATGCCGAATGAGGTTGAGCACTTTTTCATGTGTCTGTAGACCATTTAGATGTCTTCTTTGCAGAAATGCCTGTTCATATATTCTGCCCATTTCTTGATTGGATTACTTGTTCTTTGGGTGTTGAGTTTGATAAGTTCTTTATAGATTTTGGATACTAGTCCTTTATCTGATATGTCATTCATAAATATCTTCTCCCATTCTGCCAGTTGTCTTTTGGTTTTGTTGATTATTTCTTTTGCTGTGCAAAAGCTTTTGATCTTGATGAAGTCCCAAGAGTTCATTTTTGCCCTTGCTTCCCTTGCCTTTGGGAATATGTCTAGGAAGAAGTTGCTCTGATTGACATTGAAGAGGTTGCTGCCTGTGTTCTCCTCAAGGATTTTGATGGATTCTTGTCTCACATTGAGGTCTTTCATCCATTTTGAGTCTACTTTTGTGTGTGGTGTAAAGAAATGGCCCAGTTTCATTTCTGCATGTGGCTGTCCAATTTTCCCAACACCATTTGTTGAAGAGATGGTCTTTTTCCCATTGGACATTCTTTCCCACTTTGTTGAAGATTAATTAACCGTAGAATTGACGGCTCATTTCTGGGCTCTTTATTCTGTTCCATTGATCTATGTGTCTGTTTCTTTGTGCCAGTACCATATTGTCTTGATGATTACAGCTTTGTAATAGAGCTTGAAGTCTGGAATTGTGAAGCCACCAACTTTGGTTTTCTTTTTCAACATTCCTCTGGCTATTTGGGGTCTTTTCTGGTTCCATATGAATTTTACGTTTATTCATTCCATTTCTTTTAAAAAAAAAAGTTGATGGTATTTGGATAGAGATTGCATTAAATATGTAGATCGCTCGAGGTAGCATGGACATTTTCACAATATTTGTTCTTGCAATCCATGAGCATGGAACATTTTTCCATTTCTTTGTGTCTTTCTCAATTTCTTTCATGAGTATTCTATAGTTTTCTGAGTACAGATTATTTCCTCTTTGGTTAGGTTTATTCCTAGGTATTTTATGATTTTGTGGATGCAACTGTAAATGGGATCAACTCCTTAATTCTCTTTCTTCTGTCTTGCTGTTGGTATGTAGAAATGCAACCCATTTCTGTGCATTGATTTTATATCCTGACACTTTGCTGAATTTCTGTATGAGTTCTAGCAGTTTTGGAGTGGTGTCTTTTGGGTTTTCCACATAAAGTGTCATATCATCTGCAAAGAGTGAGAGTTTGACTTCTTTCCTGATTCAGATGCCTTTTATTTCTTTTTGTTTTCTGGTTGCTTAGGCTAGGACTTCTAGCACTATGTTGAATAGCAGTGGTGACAGTGGACATCCCTGCCATGTTCCTGACCTTAGAGGAAAAGCTCTGTTTTTCCCCATTGATATTCACTGTGGGTTTTTCATAGATGGCTTTTATAATATTGAGGTAGGTACCCTCTATCCCTACACTTTGAAGAGTTTTGATCAAGAAAGGATGCTGTACTTTGTCAAATGCTTTTTCAGCTTCTATTGAGAGTATCATATGGTTCTTGTTCTTTCTTTTGTTAATGTATTGTATCACATTGATTGATTTGTGGATGATGAACCAACATTGCAGTCCATGAAAAAAATCTCTAATTGGTCTCTAATTCTCCTTTTTGATGGGGCCTTTTTCTTGTTTGGGAATCAGGAAATGCTGGCTTTATAAAATGAGTTTGGAAGCTTTCCTTTCATTTCTATTTTTTGGAACAGTTTCAGGAGAATATGTATTAATTCTTCTTTAAATATTCAGTAGAAATCCTCTGGGAAGCCATCTGGCCAAGGGCTCTTGTTTCTTGGGAGATTTTTGATTACTGCTTCAATCTCCTTACTGGTTATGGGTCTGTTCAGGTTTTCTATTTCTTCCTGGTTCAGTTTTGGTAGATTATACCTCACCAGGAATGCATCCATTTTATCTAGATTGTCTAATTTGTTGGCATATATTTGCTCATAATATGCTCTTAAAATTGTTTGCATATCTTTGGTGTTGGTTGTGATCTCTCCTCTTTCATTCATGCCTTTAAAAATTTGAGTCCTTTCTCTTCTTTTTGATAAATATGGCCAGGGGTTTATCAATCTTACTAATTCTTTCAAAGAATCAGCTCCTAGTTTCATTGATCTGTTCTACTGTTCTTTTGCTTTCTATTTCATTGATTTCTGCTCTCATCTATTATTTCTCTTCTCCTGCTGGGTTTAGGCTTTATTTACTGTTCTTTCTCCAGCTCGTTTAGGTGTAGGGTTAGGTTGTGTATTTGAGACCTTTCTTGTTTCTTGAGCAAGGCTTGTATTGCTATATACTTTCCTCTCAGGATCACCTTTGCTGTATCCCAAAGATTTTGACAGTTGTGTTTTCTTTTTCATTTGTTTCCATGAATTTTTTAAAATTCTTCTTTAATTTCCTGGTTGACCCATTCATTCTTTAGTAGGATGCTCTTTAGCCTCCATGTATTTGAGTTCTTTCTAACTTCCCTCTTGTGATTGAGTTCTAGTTTCAAAGCATTGTGGTCTGAAAACATGCAGGGAATGATCCCAGTCTTTTGGTACCGGTTGAGACATGATATGTGACTCAGGATGTGATCTATTCTGGAGACTGTTCCATGTGCAGTAGAGAAGAATAAGTATTCTGTTGCTTTGGGATGGAATGTTCTGACTATATCTGTGAAGTCCATCTGCTCCAGTATGTCATTTAAAGTCCTTATTTCCTTGTTGATCTTTTGCTTCAATGATCTGTCCATTTCAGTGAGGAGAGGTGTTAAAGTCCCTACTATTATTGTATTATTGTTGATGTGTTTCTGCTTCCATGTTAGGGGCATAACTATTTATAGTTGTTAGATCTTCTTATTGGATAGACCCTATATGTATGATATAGTTCCTTCCTCATCTCTTATTATAATCTTTGTTTTAAAATCTAATTTGTCTGATATAAGGATTGGCATCCTAGCTTTCCTCTGAGGTCCATTAGCATGGTAAATTGTTTTTACCTGAAGGTGTCTTTGGTTTTAAAATGAGTCTCTTGGGGCGCCTGGGTGGCTCAGAGGGTTAAAGCCTCTGCCTTCAGCTCAGGTCATGATCCCGGGGTCCTGGGATCGAGCCCCGCATCGGGCTCACTGCTCAGCGGGGAGCCTGCTTCCCCCCTCTCTCTACCTGCCTCTCTGCCTACTTGTGATCTCTGTCAAATAAATAAATAAATCATAAATAAATAAATAAATAAATAAATAAAATGAGTCTCTTGCTGACAGCATATCTATAGGTCTTGTTTTTTTTCTTTCTTTCTTTCTTTTTTTTTTAAATCCAATCTGATACCCCATACATTTTGATTGGGGCATTTAGCCCATTTACATTCAGGGTAACTATCGAAAGATGTGAATTTAGTGTCATTATATTGCCTGTAAGGTGACTTATTGTATATTGTCTCTCTTCCTTCCTGGTCTATGTTACTTTTAAGCTCTCTCTTTGCTTAAAGATACAAATGATAGGAAAGATACAAATGAAGAACATGACTTTGGAGTCAAAGGGACCAGAGTTGGAGACCCAGCTCCAGTACTAGTTATTTAGGTATATTAGCATAGCTTAGCCTTTGCTCTTTCATTTAGAAACTGAAAATATTAATGGCCAGAATTTAGTAAATATTCAATATATGATAGCTGGTGATATAAAGTGTGGTGTGTGTGTGTGTGCGTGAAACAGCTTTCAATGACTGAAATATAATATGATAACCATATCATTTGCATCTATAAAGCCCTGCCATCTACAAATAGAAGTAGGTACTGACTAGCTGAGGGAAACCAGCAACAACATCACAGCTTTTCTGTGGACATTCAAGCTGGGACTTACAGGATGGGCAGATTTCACTAGTCTGAGAAGCAAGAGTTGGAAGAGGATGCCCTCTGAGCAGAAAGGTTAGGAACAAAGATGGAGATATGATATAGCATCATGTGTTAGAGTCACAGTGTGTGGGGAAATCTTGACGTGGCCCAAGAATGGGGAGAGAGGGAAGTGAGATTAGGCTTGAGGTCAGCCTCTGAAGGTTTTTGGGTACCAAGCTAAACCAAAACAGACAGTGAGCCTGGATATCAATTTGTCCTTAAGGGAAAACAGAGAGCCTTAGAACTTCCAGGTGCTGGCAGGCAGGTGGGTAGGCTGATAGAATTCATGAGGGTGTCACTTAGGATGGTGAGGGTGATTCCTTCCTCTGCCCTGCCCTTCCACCCTGCCACATCTCCCTTCACACCTCATCTGCAGGAGTGCTCCTTTTCCAACCAAGCGTGAGAATGCACCTGAATGGGGGAAATTGTGCTTCTGCATCTCCCTATCACAATAGAATCTTTTAAGAAGGCAATAGCTCTAATGGGTATCTCTATTACAGTAATAGCTAAAGGCATCACTTGCAAGTAGTGTTAAAAAGGCAGAGAGAAGTTGAGTCAATAATCTATGTTTTTGGTTAGGGGTGTATCTTCTCCTACAAGGAGAATTTATCCAAAACATCTAGTACCATTTAATGAGAAAACTCACCAATATGCCATCATTCAACCCCAACTGTTGACCTTCATACAGTTTGGGGATGCCTTTATTTCATTATCATATGCTGTTCAGCCCAGAAAGCCTCCTAAAATATATGTAAGAAGAGCTATCTTGCCCTGTCCATAAGAAGCAAAGTGGAACCCTGTGCTCATTCCCATGACAGGGTTTTCAGTGACCCTTGGGTCCCCTCTGTCCTCTTTTAGACGTAGAGAAATGTGTTGCTCATGAATTTCCCCACAATTTCTCCTCTGAGTGGTCTTTCTGTGGGGCAGGGTTTGTCCACTGTTAAGATACCCAGCTGGCTTAGTGTAGTGTTCTCCTCCAATTCTTACTTATGTAATTAAGCTGCAATATGATCATTCAGTCTCATCTAAAGACACGAGAGCGTACTTGCTTTCCCTCTTCTTCTGAGGAACTTGAGAGCACAGAGCTGTTGCTGTGGCATTGTCTCACTCTCTCTTTGTTAGGAAAAATGGCTTTGCCTTGTGGACATGCCCTGGGTGAGGCGGAAGGTAAGTGGAGGAATTATAGGGTGGGATGAAGTGCTGATTGTTTCACCTTGGGTCCCCAGTTTTAACGCTGTTGGATCCTGTGGGAGTTTGAAACTGTGCTCTTGTAATCCTTCTTTCTTGGCCTACTTTATTTCTCATTTCTGGATTCCCACCCCAAGGCAGGGTTAACATGTGTGACTAATATCATATCCACCCAAGATGTTTCTCACCTCATTCCCTTCGGCCAGCCCCTGCACTTTGGCCCCTCATCTCCTGTTACATTTATTCCCATCAGAGAGAGAGAGAGAGATGGAATCTTTCCTTGTGATTATGGCAGTTTGACAAAATTCTGTTTTTCTGAGTGAATAATCCCGGAAGACCCAAGCCCCCAAGTCTGAACCTCCCTTGACATGTCTGTATGGTAACCCAGTCCTGTCTGATGACAGGCGGCCTCTAAGGGGAGCTGGGAAGGGACAGGACAGCATGGGAGGGGGAGGCACAATTCTAGTGTGGAGGGAGCTGGGGGTTCTTTCTTCCAGTTGTGCGGCTGTTTGAAGCACAGGCTCATTGCAAAGCAGCCAGTTGCCTAACAAGCCCAGCCCATTTCATGTTCATTCTTCACATCATATGCCCTTTCTCTCCATCAGTTGCCATCTTTTTCAAAATCTCAAAGAACTCTGCTTTCTTGAAGAAAGCCTGTTCGGTGGGTTCTACTTCTGAAGGATATAGTTGTGCAACAGTGAAAGAAAAATTCACTTAGTAGTGACTGGATGATCTAAGTGCAAGACTCAGCTCCCCTGACTGTGCCTTGCTTAATGCCTAAAACCACCATAAAAATGACATCAGGCCACCGAGACCTCCTGTGAAAGTGCCTTTATACACCCCTCAGATGAATGTTGCCATGGAAGTACCCTACCCCTTAGAAAGATTACTGCTTTGTGGTGGCCTTTTGGGTTATTTTATGGAACTGAGTGTTTCCTTTGAGATTCAGGACTGAGCTAAGCCTCTTACCACTTTGCCATCTCCCACGTGAAAGTCCCTTCTTGCAGTGAAATCATTTCAGCAATTGCGAAGCACTTGCAAAATGAATAAAATTCACCTGTTAGCTTTCTGTTGAACAGCAGCTATGTCAGAGCTCTGTGCAAGGTGCCGTGGGACTACAAAGGTGAATAAGACATGGTGATCCCTATCTAGGTGTTTAGTCAGTGAGGGAACTGAACATGCTCATAAATAATATCACCCGAGAAACTGGAATGTGCACTTTGTTCCTGAATGACTTATTGAATCCACTTGGTCTAATCCTGATGTCTTCCCTGTTGACAGCACATGTGCTTTTTCCCCCATAATAACACACCCATGTGTGTATTGACTAAAGGTTTTAAGCCTCTAGCATATCAGTCCTTTCTCTTCTGGTCACAAACAATGGGTGGAAAGGGGTCTTGTTCTTGGCTCCTCTTCCCTCTTTCACCAAATCCTCCATGCCACATTCAGGGTCTTAACTGGAGTGAGTGACAGTCCAGCCCTGGGACACCCACCAGCTTGCTCTCTTCCTGCTTTGTATGGAAGCTGAGCCACAGCACCCTTGTTCTGGTGAGCCAGTGAGACTTGTGCTGCCAAAGTCACCTCCAATCATTGGGCTTCACCCTGAAAGGGCTTATCTTCTGAATAACCATCACCCAGAGGCACCATGCCCTGTTTGGCTCAGGCAACTCCCAGCATTTCCAGACTGAGATAAGACCAACCATCTGAGGGAGCTCACGGGCGCCAGCAGCCTGCTGGACCAGATGGCTGGAGGCCACAGGCTCCGGCCCTACGATAAACAGGGGCTGTAAAAACTACTCACTGAGGCTAGTGACCCAAGACAGCAATGTGAACAGAATTAAATCAATCAGGACAGAAAGAGAGGAGCACTGGAGCAGCAGCTCTTCAGTCAGAGGTATGTGATTTCAAGGCCATCATTGCTTGAGCACCTTCTGTGTTGCAGACTCTGTTGCAAACAATTTCACCTTCACAATAGCCCTTCAGGCTGGACTATTATGATCCCCATTCTACAGAGCAGGAAATGGGGACACAGAGATGTTCAGTTTCTTGGCCAAGTTAGATAGGAGCTGGAGCTGATATTCAAACCAAGGGGAGTCTGATTCCAATCCTCCTGTCCTTAAATATTTCCCTATAAAGTATGTGGATAAAAGAAATAAAATGAATAATGGAAACAAAGACACCTGGCTGGACAGACATTGTTAATCAAAATTAAGCATCATGACTTCCCTCCTTCCTTCCTTCTTTTCTGCCTCTGCATCAACATTTATTAAAGTCTCCTATCCATATGTGCTCCGCAGTTACTGTTCTCCTAGGTATGGAGGCTCTACCTCATAGCATGCAAGTTCCTTCAGCTTTCTCTCTGCTTCTATGCTCAGTGTTAAAAGTATCTCCATTCCCAAGCCCTGCGATTGTGAGCATTCGGTAGAATTTTTGTATGCATTACAGGCGGAGTAACTGTGTGGAACCTTGTACAAGTACTTTGTTGAGGCTTCTGTTATGATTACATAGGTATAATGATAATATCAGGCTCTGGTTTGATGGAATTTTTAAGAGAAGAGGTTTGGAATTGGCCAGATAGAGAATGGTATCTAGCTGTGATACTTATCTAACATGGGCTTTCAAAAAATATATTTACCTTTTTTGAGACTCCGTTTCCTAGTGTTGAAAATTCATTCTGATGGGTAATTAAACAAAAAAATAGACTTCAAGTTTCTAGCACAGTACCTGGCACGTTAAGGGTGTACAGTAAATGTTTAATCCTTATTTCTCTTCTCTGATTGGATTTTAAGCTTCTTGGGATAAGTACCCATTGTGTTTAGGTTTGTATCTTCCACATGGTACTCATCAGTATCGTGCTCTAGGGGCTCAAGTTCCAAGAAGATATCCTCATTATATGGAGTCCCAATAAGTCGTGAGAAATGAAGAAGAAGAAAAGGTATTCCTGATGATAGAAATACCATACAAGCAGAGACACCAAAAAATTCATCTTGAGAAAAAAGCACGGAGATGAGAAAGTGATGGGAAGGAAAACATAAGTTTGGATCATAGAGGGATTTAAAGGTCATGCAAAAGCATTTAGAATTTATTTTATGGGAAATAACAAATAAAAAAAAATAATACAGGAGAAATGTGATCAGAGCTGTGTTTAGGGACCATAAGTTAAGGTCCTTATTCAAATTCTTCTGATGGCTTCCCATATAATTCAGAACAAATTCCAACATTCTTGCCATGGTCTACCAGGCCTCCCCTCCCCAGATCATGCCTTATGTCTTAAGACTTCCTGGTCCCCCCCCTCACTGCTGCACCCTTGCCACACTGGTCTCCTTGCCTTTCAGAAGCCCATTAAACATCAGTCTTGGAGCCTTTGTCCCTGTTGTTTCCTTCCATGTAAGGTGCTTTCCCAGGAGGATTGTAGATGGCACAGTTCCTACATTCAGATCTCTGCTCAAAGGTTAATGAACCAAGAAGGCCTTTCCCGATCAGTTGTCTAAATAGCACTGCCCAGCAATTTGTGCATGCTTCCTACTTTACCATCCTCAGCCCTTATCACCACCTATATATACTTGTATCTTATTTGGCTTTTGCTTTCCTAAGTTAGAAGCTACACGAGACCTGAACAGAGCCCAGCAAAGAAAGATGCTCAGTCGATATTTGTTGAATAAATGAATCATCTGAATAGTGATTAATAAGAGGTTTATCAAATAGCACAGATGAGAGATGATGAGGCCCAACCAAGGCAATGATAGGAAGGAAAAGCAGTAAATGTATAGATTAGTCAAACATTAAATTTATGTTACTGAGTATCTAGTTAAAGCCCCAAAATAAGTTCTGAGAATAAAAGATAAATGGGATCTTTGCCTTTTCTGAACTTAGAGTTCACTAGGAAATACAAAAGCAATGGAATAGGTGATTATGAGACTGCACAATAAGAGATTCAAAGAATTTGGGGGATGGTAAAGTACAGGAATAGATTAACATAATAAGCACTTTCATAAATTCTTCGTTGTTTAGTCATTGAATCCACCAACCCTGCAATGAAGGAGAAGGGCAAGTCAAATCTGTTTCCATTTGGGATTAACATGAAGGGGCTATTGCATTATTTGAGATGAGAACAATGCAGGGGAACGCAGGGGCAAGAGGGAAGGGTCCTAGCTTTAAATATCTATGGTGTGCACTGGGCGGGCTGGATTTGAGATAGAAGAAGTAGTGGGTGCAGATTTCTTTTCCAAGAGTTTGGCAGTGTGGGGGCATGGAGAGTGATGAGGCATCTCAGAGGGGAGGTTTTGGTTTAGTTTTGAATTTTGTTGTTTTGTTATTTGGGGGTGATTTGAAAGTGTTTGTAATTCGGCATGAGTGGAGTGAGCATAAAGAATGTCCCAACGAGTTACTACATTTTATGGAAGAAAATTATGGAGGATACAACAGGTGAGGGGTTAAGAGCAGAATATTTATTCTTCCAAAGGAGGAGGAAAAGTGTTTCTCAGAATCAACACAGAAGATGATTTCAGCAGTGGACACATTTTGATTTGGAGAAGTTATGGGCCCTCATGAGATCTTCTCAGTTTTCCTCTTATCAAAAGGTGAAAGATGAGATTTCAGAAGATTGGATTTGAAAAGAAAGCAGGGGGTGGTACTATGAGGACTGGACAGCAGGTCCAGCAGTGTGCTTAAGACCACCAGTGAGTAGCTGAAGTGAGCCCAGCTAGGGGGAAAGCCTCCCCCAACTACTACACACACTTCCTTAAAAACCTGTGGTTTATCATGCACTTACTTATGCCAGGCACCTACCATGGGTTTTCCATAAATTATTGATGGTAATTCTCATCACAACCCTATGGAGACAAGGGTTATTGTCTACATTCTATGGATGGACAAAGAAATCTGAGAGTAACTTTATCAGAGTTAGACAGCTACTAAGAAGAACCAGGTTTGAATCCAGATCAAAGCACACATCAGTGCATCCAACCTAATAGATTACACTCTCTCCTAAGAGCCCCATATGAGGTTGTTTTCCTAGCAATAGCCTCATCTGGGGTAGTGTATTGTACATGAAATAGGTATCATTTAGGGTCTCCAAGTCTGAACTGGTTTCAGGAGCACTTTAAGAAATGGCCATGAGGGGGCGCCTGGGTGGCTCAGTGGGTTAAGCCGCTGCCTTCGGCTCAGGTCATGGTCTCAGGGTCCTGGGATCGAGCCCCGCATCGGGCTCCTTGCTCAGAGGGGAGCCTGCTTCTCTCTCTGCCTCTGCCTGCCTTTCTGCCTGCTTGTGCTCTCTCTCTCTCTCTCTGTCAAATAAATAAATAAAATATTTAAAAAAAAAAAAAAAAAAAAAAGAAATGGCCATGAGTTTATATCCTTTTCATATCCCTGTCCAATGACAATTCAAGCATAAACATGGATTTCTTAATACATCTCTGTATGACCATAGGGTGCCCTTTGTCTTAACTGGGATTAGTGGGTGGTCTAGTGCTGATAGAACCAGCTTCTGAGATTATAAGGAAGTTTTTTTACTCCTTTTGCAGGGAAGTCCTTTGAAATGAACTGTCTGCCAAGCTTGGCCAGCAGACTGTTTGCATGAGCATTTATTTAAAAAAAAAAAAAAAAAAATTCAGACCTGACCTGGATGAGACCTTGAGGTTCCAGAATTAATATATGTCCTGTTCCTGCCACACCTGTGACACTGTGAATTTGTAACCACAAACAAAACTTGGACAGATTCCATGCCAGCCGTGACTTTAATTAAAGCTATTTGGAGGGGCTGAAGGCTAATTTAAAGGTGATTGCCAGATGGGTTTTCTCAAGTCTAAAAGTGCTAGTTTGACAATTAATGATAGCGCAGGGCTTAATTGGCTCGAGTTAAACAAGGAAAAAAGCAATAGAGGGAAAGCATAAGCTGACAAGACCCTCTGTCCACATGGTGACAAGTCACCTGAAAACCCATTGTGGTCTACTTCCCCACATGAACAGAGGAACAGAGAGGCAGGCATAAATCTGGGTGTGGGTAGGTAATAGTGGACAGTCATTTCAGTACATTTACTTCGTTTTAGTGTGTGATCCAACCCCGTTGAAACAAAACTTTTTGTTAAGATTCAGAAATTTGTTAGGTTAGAATATAAACTGTGGAACATAACCACAAAATACAAAACACCCTTCACCTATAATTGGATGTTAGTTCCATGTCCCAACCCCAACATTTGAAGGTGTCCAATTATATTTCTTGGGAAAATAAACTTAATGGTGGTGATAGAGACAGAGACAGGTCCCTGAAGAGTCAGGCTATAAAATATTTTTAAGATGCTGGTAAGAGCAGAAGTTCCAGCTTGCTCCCAATCAAATCTGTCATTACTAATTGCTTGTTTTTTTTGCCTAGTTCCACAACTATAACCCTCTCCCACCCCCCACCAGCTTCAGAGATTTTCTTTACTTGCTGGCAAAATAAACTAGGTTATACCGAATGCCCACTCTATTTAAATCCCTGTGGGCTTTCTTCTGATACTAAGAGAAAAGAAAGCCGGTTAGTGTGGCCATTAGAAACACAGGTCCTATCTGCACAACCAGGGATTCTGTAAATTATAGACCTCACTCACTACCGCTGAAAATTTCTATAGCCTTTAGGGACCTGTATGAATTTGACTTAAATGACAGAAGATATAACCACTTAAGGGTATTTTATCAGTTGCCGTCTTGTTTTTAAGAGTTAGATTGAGTCACTGCAAATATTTCTTCAACTCCTAGAACTGAAAGTAACCACTGAAATCATGTGATGTGGTGTAAAGAGCACTGGACTGAGAGTCAGGAGGGGTGACATTCCAGACTTAGTTGTGCCACTTATTTAGCAATGAGTCTTTAGGTTAAATACTTTCTCAGAATGTCAGTCCCTCATCTAAGTGCTGGCTTTGCTCTAAATGACCTAGAAGTTTCTTTCCAACTCTATATTATTTCTGTAACTCTAGTTCATGGTCACTAATGTAGTTCATGGACGACTTGAATTTAGAATTTTGGATTTCTGACTCCTAACACAGTGCTCTGTGCATTCTGCCAGATGGACTTGAATTATGACTGAGAATATGTTGTTAAAATTGGTTAAATCCATTAACAGCTATTGTGGAACAGAGAAACAGAATGTGCCAGAAGGATGCACTGCAACAGAGAACTCATTTCGTTTGGTCAATTATAAAACAGACTCGAGGTTCCAAATCTATTCCATGTGGGCAGCTGCTACTAGATCTCATTTGAAAAGTCATTGGCATTGACTTTGAATTTGTAGAACCCCGCTCAGTCAGTTAACTCAAAACTCTTAACCTTGTGTTAAGGACTTATTACCTTTGTTAGGTAGGATAGACCCAATGACCTTTCCCTTATAGGTAAATGGAATCAAGAGACTGCTAGGATACTTGTGCAATTCGGTAGCTGGTCAACTCTATCACATCATTGTCCTTCTCTAGTTCACATGGGATTGTTTTTATTTCTGTTCAAGAATGCCTAGAAATTTATCTACTTTTTTAACAAATTAATTTGAGGAGAAGTTCTCTTTCCATAATTTCATGTTCTGCATGCATGTCATATTGTTTTGATTGCTAAGGCATTCACAAAGCCAACCTCTTGAATGGAATACTTTTCCTTCTGTGAATACACATGTTGTGTCACTCCACAACCACTGGTCCTGGAGTTACAAAAGTATGTTGAACTCTAATAACATTTCACTACACTAGCCACCTGTCTTCCATAGCTCTCAAACAGCAAGATATTGCAAATAAGAGATGACAATTATTATATCTCTCAGTTAACAAATGGCAAAATAAAGGTACTTTTAAAAGTTGACCAAAGTTAAAATAGTCTGTTCGTCAAGAGTTGTATTCTGGAGTTAGACTGCATAGATCAGAACCAACTAGAACTGGAACCCAGTTCTGCTGCTTGCTAGCCAAGTGAGTTATAGAACATTTCTGTGGCCCTGTATTATGTCTGTAAAATGGGGATAACAATGCTTCCCTCACAGGGGAGTTAGAAGAATAACATTTTATAGTAAGCATTCTGTATGTATTCATTCTTGTTTTCTTCTTCCCTTTATCATTGTCACCGCCACACCTCACCGCCACTATCACCTCTACAACCACCACCATCATCACCACCACAACCCTCACCACCACCATCACTATAATCATTACAACTACTACCACCACCATCAGGACCACCATCACCACCACTTACATAACTATTTATATTTTGGAAAAAATGGCCCACAAGTCTTGCAAACCTAAATCCAGAACACCACACAAAGCAGACACAGATTTTGAAAACATGTTTTGGGTCACAGTACTAAGAGACTTTGCTTATACTCTGGGGGAAAAAGAAACCCAAAAAACAGATAATCTGGTTCCACAGCCTATAGTAAAGGTACAGAAATGCGATAAAAGGTAAAAATTTTTTTTTCCTTTTCTTTTTTTGGAGGTAGTGTGGGGATGGAGGACATTATCTAAGTTACCCATACCCACCAGAAGGGTAAACTACCTATAACTTGAGCCCTGACTAGACTTCTTCCTGGAAAGTTGAGAAAACAGCAGGCATGAAACCTCTAATTTTGTTTTATCTACATTATCCAAAACTTTGAATCCCTATGATATCCTGGGATAAAGTCAATCTAGAAAGGATCTGGCCTGGTGGTAGAGTGGCTGGAAGCAGAGAGCAGGCTCCTGTCTGCCAAGTGAGGATCTTACCAGTTAGACAGTGGTGGCAGAGCAGATGACAGTGAGCTCACTGATTTCCTTGGAGAAAAGGGACCAGAGGATTCGCACAGACTGATTTCTTCCCATCATCTGTTTTTTCAGCCCCTATCAGCATGGAGACTAAGCACTTAAAATATGCAATCAAACCAGATGCTCCCTTCCATCCCTAATGAGAACTGGCCAAAATGGGGGCTTACAGTAAAAAAAGCAGAATCTTTTGGATAGATATGATTCTGAGGCAGATTCTGGGGAAGAGGATGAAGCCTCCATCATTGGAATGGTTTTAATATGGGGATAGATATTTAGACATACAGCCATAAGTGAGACAAAAATTCTGGAGCACAAATTATAACTTAGAGACTGTGGCAAGTTACTTAATTAATTTTCACGTTAACAATAGCAATTATTATTCTCACTTAGTAGATGAGGAAACTGAAGCCCATACTTTCCTCAAGACAGACAGTTGGATAGGAAATTGGAATCACTGATTCCAAGTCTACTGTTTCAATGATATTTGTCTAAGCCCTTGCAAATGCAATTTTTGGAAAATAGAAATGGAAACTGACTTTTCCCAGTCCATTAGCTCTACGTATTCTTGTGTCCAGGGAAACCTCACTCATCCATTCTCTCATTAATTCATTAATTTATTAATTCAATAATTTTTTATCATCTATTATTGCATGGGTATAATAAGTATAAGGATATAACAGTGCAGGAGACAGAGTCCTTACCTGCACAGAGATTCCCTATTTTTTATTCATGCATAAGATAAAATAAACATGTAGAATACATGAGCAGATTTCTTTTACGAAATAGGTGGTGGTAGAAAAAAATCCCTGGTGATGTGTTTGAGGCAATTCAGCTGAGGAAGTCAGAGCAGGCTCAGTGAAGGCCACTCTGAGATTAAGAGAGTGGCTTCCTTATCTATGGGCAGGGCATTCTTGATAGACAAGAAAGTGAGTACAAAAGGCAAAGATAACAATGAGCATTGCCTGTTGAAGGAATAGAAAGAAAGCCAGTGAGGTGGAAGCATAGTGACAATGGGAATATTTCAGGAGATGGAGTCCCAAAATTTACCTGAATCAGATACCCTATGACCTCCTAGGCATAGTAAGAAATTTAAAGCTTATTCTAAGTTCAATAGTAAAGCATTAAAGATTTCACCCATCAGAGTAAAATGATCTGAGCTAAATGTTAAAATTACCCTGACTGATAGGTAGAGAGCAGACTCCAAGAGAGAAAGGGAAATAGATTAGAAGGCTATTTTGGTAATCCAGGTGAGAGACAGTTGCATAAACTAGGGTGCTAACAATGGAAATAGAAGGAAATGAAAACCTGAGATATTCATTGGAAGTAAAACAGAGGACTGACCAGTGGATTGAATATAAAGTAAGAAGGAAAGAAAGAAGTTAGAGATGATTCCTTGTTTTAGTCTAAAGAAATTGGTAGATGGTGGCACCATTTGCTAAGATGGAAAGCATCTCAAGGAAGGAAATGTATGTGTGGCAGGGGGTAACATGCCATGAAATTCCACTGTGTGTGTGTTAAGTTTGAGAAGCCTGTTGGGTTTACATGGGAATTTAGAGGTATGAACTTTGTTCTCTGAAAATGGACTAGGTTGAGGATATAGGCTTGGGAGTAAGCAGGATATAGATGGCATTTTAAATCATGGGCTGACATGAGACCCTCCTATGAGAGAGTATAGAGACAGCAGAATTGGGGACTGAGGATGGAACCCTGGGGTATTCCTTATAGGGTTCAGGAAGAGAAGGAGAGACAGAGATGACCAAGAAGAAGCAACTACCTAGTGGATAACCAGTACATGAACAAACAAACAGGAGAGGGTGGTATCACAGAAGCTTGGAGGGGAAAGTTTTGCTTTAAAGGCAGCTGAGAAGGGAGAAGTACAATGGGAAGACTGAAACAACTTTTGGCAATTTGGTAAGATGGAGTAGTTGATGACCTCGATAACGGCTGTTTTGTTGGAATGGATGGATCTGAAAGCTCAATTGTAGTAGGTTGAGAAGGGAATGGAAGGTGAGAAAGGGGAGAGATGGAGAATATAGACAACACTCTGCTCAATCCACTCCTAATTACACTTAGTTCCAT
The DNA here is from genome assembly GCF_963455335.1 of Martes martes. NCBI lineage: Eukaryota > Metazoa > Chordata > Mammalia > Carnivora > Mustelidae > Martes > Martes martes. Next base: position 88,377,739 of record NC_137898.1, read on the forward strand.
ACCACAAAAGCTAGATATTGACAAAACTTTGAAAGGCCATTTGCTGCTCCTAAAATAACCATGGCAAATGGTACCTCAAGTTCATTTTTTTGTGGTACCTCAAGTTCATTTTTAAACAACTTTCACTGTCAGCAAGTTATTCCATCTATTGACCTCAGAGATTTGTATCCATTTTAATTTTATGGAGATAGAGACATTCTAAGTACATGCACATACTGCTCCTTAGGAACACCCATATTTCCATAGCTTTCCACCTTTCTGCACTGGGCTGTCCCCAGCTCTTCATGACTGATACCTTCATATGATCTCCCTACAGTTTCCAGATTGTCCAGATTGTGTTATATGTATTCATTTGTTTGTGGACTCTTCCAATGACATTCCTGGAATGAAGAAGTGCCTGCTATCAAATGTGTATACCTGGTACATAGTAGATACTCACTATTTTTTTTTTTTTTTAGCAAAGAACTGCTCTCTGATAACTTTTAAAATCTACATCTATTTGCTTTGTTCTTCCTAAGTTCAAATACTCCAGGCCACCCACCCACTCCAGGCCACCCACTATATATGGAATAGGATATATTTAATATACAAACAGTAGTTTGGGGAAAAGTGTGATTTTTCTCCCCATTCCCAACCAAAATTTCTTAACTCAGCTCTTATTCTGGTGGGGTAATACTCCTATGCTATTATTTGTTCTACCTTCACATTGAGACTCTCCATTTCTGGAAAGAAGATAGATGTAAATTTCTTTACTAATACCTTGCTTTCTCACATCCTACTGATGTTTTCAGTCTAAGAGTGGGAGCGAGGACAGAAATCTGGATCATTCCCCATTAGAAGGGTGCTATTAAAATTGTCAATTTCTTGAACTGCATGGTTGAAAAACCATCATTTCCCCCACCACTCTATGTTACCCTAAACTATAGACCTGTCACCAGGCAGTGTTTCTAGCATGTGGGTACGGAGAAACTGTGGGAAGATCCGAGTGGCACTTAAATTACATTCTCCCTTTGATTTTGAAGACATTTAGTGCCATTCAGTAGAATTCCAAAGCAGTTGTTTCCATAGAGGTGGGGGGGGGCTGCCCCTTTTTAGAAGCGTCATTGCTGCAGTGACTGAGAAAAAGAAAGAAGGCATCAAAACAGCAGGGTTGGCTTTTCTATCCAGATAATCATGGAATTATGTGGCTCCATTACAGTCTTGCAGTGGTGTTAACTGCTTCATCTCTGTCCCAGAATTGGGCAGACCAGTCATGCCACATTTTTCTATCCCACCATTTGGGCACCGCTAATGTTTCCATGAAAAGTTGTTTCATACAAGAAGTCCAGTGGGTAAGGAGGGCATGGACTTCATGCAGAAAATTGTTCTTTCTATCTGATAGCATCTAGAGAAATTTGCTCTGTGCATAAGTCAAAATATTTTTTTGACTGCTTAGCATGTTCCACTATTTCCATCTGGGATCTAAAAGCACAGCTGTGTTCTTCCTGTCTCACACCTCACCTTCAGAAAGAAAATCTCCAAAGCAAATGTGGTCACAGACTGCACAAAATCTGTACAGAAGAAAGGCACCATGTTGGTGGTTGCCCAGACATTTTAAATAGATTCTGTAAAGGTCATGGAGATATAGGTCAGTACTCCTGAATAAGAAGAGATTACTTGTGTACCTCTGACTGGCACCAGCTCTCTACTTGTAATATGTACTATTCTCACACAGGGTAGACCTAGCTCAGAGCCCATCCTGTAATGAGTTCTGTTTGCTTACACTTCTGAATACCTTTTACAGTTTTTGAAACAGAACCACCTGGTTTAAGTACCTTCCATTCCAGTATCCGAAGGCGTTCTTTCTTCAGAACTGAGAGTTGAGAATTTACACAATGCCACATAAGGAACTAGCACCTAAAACATGAACATTTTTCTTCAAAACTGCAGACAGCCAAGTAAACAGTTAACAATTATAAATTTATAGAATAATTGGCAGATACAATGGTGTTCATTTCCAATCCATAGTCAAGGAGGAACTATAAAATACTTAGTTTGGGCTGAGGGAATGATCTCCATCTTGCCCTTCTGTTATGTTTTTATCCTCTCCTAAAAGTGAGAGCTTGCATTTATTGTGTGGTAACCATATACTTGTACTGCTTAAAGGCTCAGAAGTGGATATAATTAATGATGTTTACAAAGTGAGACTTAAAGAAGCCAGGTCACTTACCAAAGTGTCTGAGTTACTGAGGTGCACAGCCTGGGGTTCAAAAAAGTCATTTGCCTTCAAGGTCCAGATGTCAATTCTTTCTGCTCCATCTGAGCTCATGGTGCTGATGCTCTCCCACTAGACAGTGAATTCTTTGAAGGTCAAGCCATGTCTTCTTCAACTTTGCATCCAGCTCATAGCAGGTGCTTACTAATTATGGTTTAAATGTTGATTGAATCTGTCCCACATGGTCTACTTCTTGACATGGTTTGACTTATAACCTTGTATCAGGGCTTTCATGGTAACTGAAATGAATTCATGATGTCTTTGTCTGTAATGCACACATAGATCAGATTTTAACATAGCATTTTTCTATCAGTTGTGGTTGTTATTAATGCTTAATCAAATGAAATCTTGGAAATTGCTCCTGAAGTTCAAAGGCCTCTCAGAAACTTTGTGCTTATCTGTTTGTGAGTGGCTTTTCTGAGTAGCAGCAGTGAGGGGGCTAGCAGAAATAGATCCCTCTTCAGGAGATTGAACACCTCCTGAAAAAGCCCTTCTAAATGTTTTCCTATATATACCTCATGGATTGTATTGTCAAACATCCCTCTTCATTTATGAAAGCTGTGTCCTATCAGTTATTCAGCAACTGCTCTATGCACGGCATCGTCCTAGGTGTTATGGGACTCAAGGGGGAATGAGACATAGTTCTTGCCCACAAGCAGCTCACAGCTGAGATGTACTAAATGAGATTCAATGGGCATCTGGGCTCTGGTGAATTAATAGCTCTCATCTGCAGTAGATCTTATTCATCACAATCATGGAACATTTAGTGAATGCTCATTGAGTGTACCCATTTCAGTAACAGAGACTTCAGTCAAAGTGACTAATCAAAGAAGACGAATTCTACAGCTCTTCATGCCCTGAGCTCTTTCTCCCTTCTAGAGAAAAAATATGGCTTTTGTCTATTGGGCAATAGAGCACATGTACGACTGGCTACATGTTGCCATGTTGGGTCAAATGCAATGGAGTAACATTTTTGTGTATTATCAAGCTCTCTGCATTTGTCTTTTGATATAGATTGTCCTGTCCTCCATCTTCCACTGTGTTTCTCAGGGTTTTCCTCTTTCTGCCTTTCCTCTCAGCTCACCATTGTCTATTATGGACACCCACACATACCAAGATTATAATAATTCAGGTGATTGGAAGACCATTCTTTCTCATGTTTTCCTGGATTTCTCCCCGAAATTCATTTAATGTTGAAATGAATCTTATACAACTCCAGCCCCATCAGGCAAAGAGGTATTTGGCTACTAGGAGCTTCCTTTCCAGCCTCCTTTCCAATAATCTCTCTGCTTATTTGGAAATGAAATTAATAGCTTTTTGCTGTGTCCAAATGCATTTAGGGTCTTTACACAATAGAAGTTTCTGGTTTCCATATTTAACCTTAATTTCAGAGACCAACCTACATGCTGCCTCAGTAGATGATAGTGAGTCACATATTGGATGCAGAACACAATTTCCATAAGAGCAACTGAATGCCTTTATATTGTTTTGTTGCTCTTAATCAAAACCTACTTTTGGTTTCCAATTACTATAATCTCAATTTGGAATCCTCTTGGCCCTGTGATATTCCAAAGATGTGTCTAAGGAAATGCCACCAGTTTAATGACCTCCAAAAAGCTATCTTTATAATTATTTCATGTCAGAACAAAGTAGGTAAAATTCCCAAGAGAATTATTGCAGTTGTGTTGGGCAGCCCTCCAGGGCAAGGAAATAATTAGAGCAGACATGGAGAGGTATAGCAACAACATGCCATTCTCTGACCGTGGGTGCTTTCCAAGTGGCTTAAAACCAAAGCTAAACCACAGATGAACAACTAATTTCTGAAGAACAAACAAAATGGTACAAGTAATTAGTTCTCTGGCAACAATAACAACAAAAGTAAGTAAACAAGAACACAACTTTGTGCTCAATCTAATATAGGAATCTGAATACGTTTTTTCTCTCCCTCTCTCCAACAGTATGCAACCCATTATCCTTTTAAAATAATGTGAAGCCATTCCTTCTGGAGGGCTACCAGAAGTCAGGAAATATGGTCTTCTGTGGGATCTATTATGATAATATATTATAGTTTTACAATAATTATAATATAATAGTAGAAGATCCGCACCAAAAAATAGTAGAAGATCAGCTAGGAATCTAGTTCAGAACTTCATTTTATGGATGAGTTTTTAGAGAGGTTAAGTAAATAACCAGAGCTCATACAGCTAGTAAGTAACAAAACACAGCCCAAAGGCAGGTTTTCTGATGTACAATTCTGTGTTCTTTCTTTTGCTACCATTTTGTTTTGAATTTTCTTTAAAACCTACTTGAAAATGGTTATGGCTAAAGTACCTATCTAATCCATGCTGGCCATTCCAGAAGCTGATATGGTCCTGCAGAGACTAGATACCCAGTCGCTGCATTTCCTTCTACATGCCTTCATATTTTCAGTGAATTGTTCAGCAGGGTGCATTTCAAAAATTGCATTTGCATTTCTATTCTTCTGTAGCCCTCTAGAACCATTCACATCTCTAAATATTGGCCTCTGTTCTTTCTTCTGCTTTTGGAAGCAAGAATTACCTAGCAAAAGAATAAGGATTGCCTCTCACATGGTAAGGCTTACTTTTCAGAGGGAATTTGGCTGACTCACAAGCATCCTGCTTGGCATTTGGGGATGCTGTACCTGCTGAGGAGTTGGGGCGGGGGGCTGGTGGGGGAATCAACCTGAGCCAGACCTGTCAACTTCCCTTAGTGATTCTGACTTCTTGCCCACAACAATGGTAATGTTGATCACTGAAGTCCATTGCAACCTGGGGAGCCTAAATCACAGTCTAGTTCCTTGTCAGGGCCTATACTGAATTATCCAAACACTCAACAAAGGTCATCATTCTCATGGAAATAATCAAATGTTATCTATCTGGATGAACCTTAATAACCTCAACATTGAGACAAGAACTAGTTTCAAGTTGATGAAACTCTTGATTATTCTAGTAAAATCTCCTGGCTTCTTATCGGCATACCAGTGTCCAGAGATACAAAAGTAAAAGTCTTGCTTTAGTTTAAATTGGTTTGACCAGATCCAGAGTGTCTTTGTTCCCTACAGCCACCATGCTTTATGAGGTATATTGAAGAGAATCAAGCAGAAGGGACCTGGTTGTTACTAGAATATGAAATGTCATCAGGGTAATCATCGAAGGCTTGCATGGATTTTAGCTTGCAGGATATAACTAGAAGAACCATGAGAACTTTCTTCGTGTATTTGAAGATTGATTAGGTTTGCTCTGTATAAATGTAGAGGGCAATTCTGAAAGTACAAGAAGGCAGAGGACATGAACAGACACTTCTCCAAAGAAGACATACAAATGGCTAACAGACACATGAAAAAATGTTCATCATCATTAGCCATCAGGGAGACTCAAATCAAAACCACATTGAGATACCACCTTACAACAGTTAGAATGGCCAAAATTAATAAACAGGAAACAACAAGTGATGGAGAGGATGTGGAGAAAGGGGAACCTCTTACACTGTTGGTGGGAATGCAAGTTGGGGGAACCACTTTGGAAACCAGTGTGGAGATTCCTTAAGAAATTAAAAATAGAGCTAGCTTATGAGCCTGCAATTGCACTACTGGGTATTTACCCCCAAAGATACAGATGTAGTGAAAAGAAGAGCCATCTGTACCCCAAGGTTCATAGCAGCAATGACCACAGTCGCCAGACTGTGGAAGAGCCAAGATGCCCTTCAACAGATGAATGGATAATGAAGATATGGTCCATATATACAGTGGAGTATCATGCCTCCATCAGAAAAGATGAATACCCAACATTTGTATCAACATGGACTGGACTGGAGGAGATTATGCTGCGTGAAATAAGTCAAGCAGAGAGAGTCAATTATCATATTGTTTCACTTACTTGTGGAGCATAAGGAATAACAAGGAGGACATTGGGTGAAGGAGAGGAAAAGTGAGTTGGGGAAAATTGGAGGGGGAGATGAACCATGAGAGACTGTGGACTCTGAGAAACAAACTGAGAGTTTTGGAGGGGAGGGGTTGAGGGTTGGGAGAGCCTGGTGGTGGGTACTAAGGAAGGCACATACTGGATGGAGCACTGGATGTGGTGCATAAACAATGAATCTTGGAGCACTGAAAAAATAAAACTGAATTTAAAAAAAAGAAGGAAGCTATAAAGAATCACATTTTAGTTCAATGCAACAAAGGATGTTGTGGTAGGGAAAGGACACAAGCAGTAAGTCAATTATGAGCCCAGAAGTGATGTAGAGGAGAGTGAAGCATTTAATGAAGGATTGGCCTGGATGGTTCTAGAGCAGTGTGTTACATGGGGCATTACAATGATGAGGTCATTTCTAGAGAGAGTAGATGGCAAGGTAAATATGTTTGGAACATACTGTATTTCTGGAGATAGATGGTTAATATTAAAAGTAGTAAATGGGGGGTGCCTGGGTGGCATAGTCAGTTGGGAATCCAACTCTTGGTTTTGGCTCAGGTCATGATCTCAGGGTCCAGGGATCAAGCCCCATGCTGGGCTCCGAAATCAATGCAGAGTCTGCTTGGGATTCTCTCTCCCTCCCTCTCTCCCTCCCACTTGGGCTCTCTCTCTCTCTCTCTTGCAAATACATAGATCTTTTTAAAAAGCAGTAAATAAATTTGTCTACATTAGCTTAATGTAGGTTTTTCCAAATGCATTTGACTACCATGACTGTCTGTTTTTACGTAACACTTATCTATACACTTTGAACACTGGGAAATACCTCCCTTTAAGTTCTCTTCCTACTCTGAGATTTTATATATTGAGAAATTCCAAATTCTTTTTTTTTTTTTAAGATTTTATTTATTTATTTATTTGACAGATAGAGATCACAAGTAGGCAGAGAGAGAGAGAGGAGGAAGCAGGCTCCCTGCAGAGGAGAGAGCCCGATGTAGGGCTCGATCCCAGGACCCTGGGATCATGACCTGAGCTGAAGACAGAGGCTTTAACCCACTGAGCCACCCAGGTGCCCCGAGAAATTCCAAATTCTTTAGAACAGACATGACCTGGATGGAATGGCAGCATTTGTAGACACTCTGCTGTTTCCAGTGATGAGAGTGTTATTCTAGGCTTCTGTAATTGATGTAGGGTCAACTTGTTTATGTTTTGTAAGATAAATGTGATTGCCTAGATTAATTCTAAAGAGAGATAATGGAAGCCATGCAGACTGTGATGGTGAGGAAGGACACAATGCTGTTAACGATCGATCTGCTGGAGGAAATCTCTATATGGGACATCACTGGTCAAGTCCGTTCACATGTGATCCCTGCCTCTTTGAGGTTTTACAATTCCCAGAGAAGCAGAGAAAAGAGCACAGGGTGCAAGTCTCCAGGTGCTGAGGTTTGCAATTAGATACTTTTATGTGACTCTCATGAATGCAGGCGGCATCATTTTGTAGCTTTTCTCTTACCTGGATCTTCCATACTTTCAATAAAGCAAATGGTAAGAAAGTTCCCTATTTTACAGTGAATCCTGATATGCAGAGTTTCACCTTTTATTACAGTCAGAGACAGAAGGAGGTTTTCAAAAAGAAAGAAGTGGGGAGGTCAGGATTCTTGAATTGAGTCAATCTAGGTGATGGCTGACATGATCCATGTGAAGGAGAAAAGAGAGTTTGCTCAATTTGAGCAGCACATTTTCTATAGCATGGGGGTTGTGGGTAGTGACTTTGGGAGATGGGAGGGAAGGGACTTCTTGACTATCAGAATGAACTGTTTTTGTTTCATTCAGAATTTGTCCTTACTGTTTTAGGAAGGGGTAGTGGAATGATACGTTCAAAGTGCAGCAGAGAAGGGTTATCCTGGACATTAGGTAGGTAAGATGAGGTCAAGAAGGAGTTCCAAGGGACGCCTGGGTGCTCAGTTAGTTAAGCGGCTGCCTTCGGCTCGGGTCATGGTCCCAGGGTCCTGGGATCGAGTCCCACATCGGGCTCCTTGCTCAGCAGGGAGCCTGCTTCTCCCTCTGCCTCTGCCTGCCTCTCTGCCTGTGCTCACTCTCTCTGACAAATAAATAAATAAAATCTTTAAAAAAAAAAAAAAAAAAGAAGGAGTTCCAAGCTAGCACCCCTTCTTAAAGACAGAAAAACTGGTTCCAGGGGCTAAGCTCGGAGCGATGTCAGTGGATTCATGTTTTCAACAGTGAGTCAGCAGGAGCAATGTAACTGGACTGCTGGATCTGGTCCCTCACTCCAGCCCTGAACCTGGGCTGCCATTGTGTGGATGTGACTGACCTGAGTTCAGGTGGGTGGGATTTCAGCATCTGCAGCTCACCTTTTAAATGTGCTTCCTCACAGGCTTTAATCTTTTGTCGTGAAGGCTGTTAGGGATTTCATCACATGCTGCTTTAGCAATTAGTTCAGTATAAACTGAGAAAACTGCAGGGGCATTGCTGAGGAGACTTTAGCCCTTGCATTTACAGCATTTTTTAAAGAGAAATAATGACTGTGTTTAAATTGTACAGCGATATTTATAAGAGTGATGAATTTTCAGCTATTCTGAGGAGATGTAGTACAGGAGAAGAGAAGGGAGAGAAAACCTCAACAACCACCTTGCATCACTCCTTTATTCCATCTAGAAAGTGATTGAGTTTTATTTTAAACATACATGATCTTTGTTATATCCATCCCAGTGTGCTAGGCAGAGAGCTAAGAAGAAATGAATGGAATCTTTAAGTGTTAGTGAAATCTAATCCATTCATCATTTTGAAGTAAATATCCTGGTTGTTAACAGTTTGGAACCCGCTCTGTCTCTAGGGAAGAAAAGTCCCTCTGCTTGCAGGCCGGGAACCCCCACTCGGAGAGCTCCACCCTGAGACCCTCTCAATCTCAGGCAGAAGAAACCTGCTGTAGAAGGCTTGGCTCTCTTTCAATAGGCCCTGTGACCTAATAAGGGTAATTGATTTCCATTACTTTAATTAACAAAATTTAATTTTTTATCTAATGAGGAAAACTTGGGTGTAACATGGGTAGATAGCAAGATGACAAGTGCTGGGCCCATGGTTTAAAGGGGGAGTGAGGATGACCTGGCTCCTGCAAGAAGCTAAGAGGACAATGCAAAAGACTCATTAGGTACAGGCAGGTCACTCATTATCCCAGTGAGCAAACCAAGTCTCCTTCCCTTAGGACTTTTTGCAACCCTCATTGGAGAGGGTTCAGGATCTCTTATTCCCTGCCATGCCAGATTTCAGAAAACAACCACTTCCTCCTCATGAGTTCCCAACTAATGATTCTCAGCAAAATTTTCACAAAAGCCTAAGGCACCAATTAGCACCCCTCCAAACTTCTCCAACTTGAGCCCAGGCTTTTGCTCTCTCTCCACGTCAATTGCCTTTGAAGCCAGCATGATCCTGGGGCCCTGAGCTATCCTCTGCCTCTCAATGGTCACTCTGTGTCCCTGCCTTTTCAGGGGCTCCCTGAGTGCCTTATATCTTCCCCAGCCTCGGTACCAGCTGGTCCTGGGGGCCGACTTGCAGCTGGCCTTGTTTGTGTGTCTGGCATCAGTACGCAGAAGGGAGATTTGTTCCTCATCGGTTTGATCAATCTTTCTGCTGTTGAAGCCTCTCAATGAGTTGAAAGTGATTTTCCCTGCTGTATGTACAGGTAGGAGTAGATCGCTTTCAATTTCTAGAACAGCGCCGGCGGTGCTCTAGCAAGTTGCTGCATTGCATAACCATGAGCGCGGGCGTTTCAAGCGCACATGGAGCGATGGCAATGCTTGACTGTGTGATCTGTCTTAGCCCCATTTGCTGGTGTGCTTCATGTCAAAGACACAGCTATTTCTAGTGCTTTAGTTCTCTTCTTCCCTCCAGGGGTCTCTGAAATTCAGAAGGCCTCTAGGGATGGTTAAAAGAAGAACTGCAAAACTGCCGTGATTAGTTCTGATTCCTTAGGAAACTCATGCTTAGCCAAGAGATACCATACAGAAGTCTCAAAGCTGTCTTCCTGCCTTCCCTAGAAACACGTTTTCACTCACTTTCAACACAATTTAGACAACTTCTTATGGTTCTCCTCTGCGGGACCCAGTGAAGAACACTCCTCCTAGCTTCATGGTATTAATCCCCAGTTCTGATTCATAGGAATAACTTTGCAAAGATGTTGTAAGAGGAGCTAATTCCTTTTCCTCCTGCAAACCAGAGGATGAGATCTGGTATTGTCTACAAGCAAGTGTCCAGGCAGGCCTTCTTACTGAATGCCCCACTGAGGGCACTGTTTTCACCCTGCTCAATGGGGAGGGAAAATAGCATTGCCAAGGTCACTCGAAAGTCATGTAGAGGGTAGGACCTCCTGCCTCACTTGTTCACAGCAAGGCAATTCAGAAAGACTTAGAAACGGGCAGTAATAGGTGCTTGTCTTGTCTAGGTATCTCATTTTATAGATGAGAAAGGCAAGATACACAGGGATGAAGTCATATTTTGAGGTCCTATATTTGGTTATTATTAAATTAGAATTAGATCCAGAATCTCTTTTCAAATTTACTTGTTAGAAGAATTCACTCATGTATTCATCTAACAATTTCTAATTGACTATTTATTAAGCACCCATGATACACCAGGCAGGAAGTATTCTTGGTCCTGAGAATCCAGAAATGAATGAACTAGAGAGGACTCCCGCTGTCATAGAGCTCCCACCCTGGGAGTGTGTGTGAAGGCAGAGAGAGAAATACATATGGAGTATCAGCAGTCCCAGTGCTGTGAAGAAAAGAGTGGGGGGATTGAAAGTGATAGGGACACCAACTGCATAGGAAGCATTAGGGAAATATCTCTCTAACATGATATTCAGTAGAGACATGTGGGAAGTAGGAAGCAACTGTGTGGCCTTTGGATAGCAAACCATTCTAGGCAGATTGACTGGCAATTCCAGAAGTTCTGAATATATCATTTTTAAAATTTAGCCTTCATCACAGAAATAGGTGTTAATTTATATATTTTATTATACATACAATTAAGCCTCTCTCTCTTCTCTCATGCACACACACACATGCACACACAGCTAATTAGTGGGCTACAGGGGTTATACAAAGTTCAGGTGTAAGGAGAAGAGAGCAGAGGAGAGAAGAGGTAAAGAGAGGAGAGGAGAGGAGAGGACAGGAGAGGAGAGGTGAGGAGAGGTGAGGAGAGGTGAGGAGAGGTGAGGAGAGGAGAGGAGAGGACAGGAGAGGACAGGAGAGGACAGGAGAGGTGAGGAGAGGAGGGAAGGGGAGAAAGATGAAGGCTAGGGGGAAATGTTCAGCATCTGGAGACTGTCAGTCAATCCAGGGTAAAGCTGATTCCAGCATGTACCACTTAGCCTTCCCTTCCTTACCTACTCTAGGATGGGTAGGCTGGTAAGGAAATGGAGAAGTGCATTTTTGATAGCTAGAATTGGCCAGGAACACACTGTGTGCATCTGGATTATCTGAAAGTACAATGATACTCTTTGGGGCTTGGATGATGATTCTCATTTTCTCTTTCTCATACACCCAGAGACCAGTGCCAGCAGACAAGGGGGAATGATGTCCTATTTCAAGTCACAGAGAAGACTGTCACATAAACAAAGGAAGAATTTATAGGCACACCTGGGTATTCTTTAGAGTTAGAAAAGAAAACCATTTTTCCCAGCTACACATAGAGCACTGAAGATTCTAGGGAGCAGAGGTGCATGTGGTTTGACTCAAGCTGTGTGTGGCTTTAAAGGCACAGGAGATTGCGGGGGCCTGTTCATTTTCTCTTACAGAGTTTTTGTAAGACTTGAGGTTTAGAATGTTCTCTGGAGCCCCAGACTATACTGATCTAATTCAATTGCATATTTGTTATGTTTCTCATATTGGAAAGATTTTACAAGAGATACAAAATAATATAAGAGAGTTTTCTTTCTCTTCAATGGCTCATAGTCTCTGATAACAAGGCAACGCATAGTCACAGACAATAGGGGCCGGCACACAGTGGCTGTAATTGTGTGTTTAAGGTCCAAGGGGATGAGGGTGGGCATGGGTACCTTAGAGGATGTTGCAAAGCTGGCTTGACTTGAGCCAGTTTTTGAGAAATGGTAAGATAAGGAAAGACCGAACAGGCTAGATGGGAGAAGGGGTGTATGTGGGAATAGTTTGTCGTATAAGACGCTAAAGATGATGAATGGAGGCTCTTTTTGGCACAGAGGAAGATATGGGTGAAAAGTTGAGAGAACCAGTGGGCAGGCTTCTGTGCCAAGTAGAGAGTTTAATGGCTAAGAGCATGGGCTACGGAATGAACCACCTGGTTTTAGACCCTGGCTGTAATACATACTAGCTGTATGATCTTGCCAAATTCTGTAACCTCTCTGAAAATCAGTTTTCCTCATTTTTAAAATGAAGAGGGAAATAAAACCAATTTAGAAGGTTATTGTGGGAATTAAATAAATCAATACATGTAAAGTTATACAAAAATCTCTAGCATACAGTAAATGCTCAATAAAGTGTCATTGACATTAATAAAATATCATGTTTTGCTCTAGTGAAGATGGACAGGCATCACAAATAGTTGGATACTGTGTAACTTAGTAGAGCACGAGGGGAGGAAAGTCACTTTACAGGAAGTGGTGGTCACCATTTGAGAGAAGAAAACAGCATTACAGGCTGGCTATGTTCTAAGCTTGCAGTAGGAAGGGGGGTGCAAGAACAGGGAGGAGGAGGAGAATCTTGAATATATCTGAGGAAGGCATTGGTAACCCTTCTCTTGTGAAAAGTCACTTCTTGAGCATCTATTCCCAGCCCTGAGAGTCTCAGAAAGAGACAGGGAGACACCTGAGGAGACATCCATTCTTCACAATACTGGCCACCCCAGCTACCAGTGCACAAAGTTTTTTTCCAGCAGGAATGCATCCCCCCCCGCCCAGAACTATTTCTATCAACCCAAAGATTATAGGGATGGTTGGAGGTGAGAAGAGACCAGTTTTCCCTTCTTCTAGGCTGGAATGAGGTGCAACTTTGAGCTTCTCTCCATTGTTTGGATCCATCTTACCTACTTTAGCCTCGAACAGAGTGCCAAATGTTACTACAGGAGCTTTTCCTTTGCAGGTTCAGCACAGAACAGTCCTAGAGGATGTTGGGGGCCCGAGGTGCTTGCAGAAGGGAGGTTTCACTGTTGGCCCTGGTTATGGAAGAAGATCAAACTAGAGTTCAGGAACTTGAATGGCAGAAGAGGCCCAGCACAGGCCAACTCCTTTTTCATTCCCAAATCCCTCTTGTCTGTAGTGTGAAACCCCACACAATCACGGCACCTCCCCTCCCGCCCCAGTGGATGGCATCAGCCAGCCAGATTAGTCACCAAGGCCCAGGCTGACTGGAACGTGGGGTTTTGTTGGCAAGAGGCTGGTGTCAGGTAAGTGCCTACTGGGCTGTGGTCCATACAACCTCTGAGATGAAATAAGTGTCTGCAAAACTGCTGCACTCACAGGGTGCCATCTAGACAATTGCATTCAGAGGAGGAAAACAAATGCTCTGTCTACTGGCAGTCATCTTTGGATTCTGTAGAAACAGTAGCTAAGCTGATGGAAAGGGTTTAAACCTTTTTCCCCCACAACTGATGAATTGGAGATTTGGTACTCCCATTACCCTTGCCTGCTGCCCGGAGCCGCCGGGCTGCGGTGGCATCAGCAGGTGGCAGGGCCTGGCAAAGGAGCAAACACTCTCACAAGTGGAGACAGAAAACACCCCAGATATCTGAGTGCTTGGAAATGATTAGTGGGGAATCACGTGCGGGACTCTGTGATTTCAGACGAAAGCCTCGATATGTTGATAATCTTATATTGATTGAGCATCCGTCTGTTTTTACTTAACCTTGATGTTTGCAAAATTCTAAAGCAACTTTTGGGATTTCTGGGTTGCAGGTTTCACCCAGGGTGAAACCTAACCCAGTGTCCACCTTTCTGTTCAATGCGGAGGCCACTTTGACATGGAACTGTTGATGAGAAATGTCTGTGATCATAGCCTGGTGAGGTCAGAGTGAGTCTTGCCAGAAATGAGAGGTGGAGTCCCTTACTCAGAAGGCAATTAACTGTGGAATATGTAAGGTTTCTTCCCAGAGCAGATAAAGGCACTAAAGTGGCTGCTGATTTCCCCAAATAGCTCAGGAATCCACGATGTGTGTCAGAAGCTTAGGGCAACCGAGCTTTCCATTTCTGGCATTGCCTGGGCCCAGAGGCAGACCCTGCAAGCCTCCTGCATGAATTCCTGGTTCCCCAGGCAACTGGGTTATTGTTTCTGGTGCCTTGTAAGACCAGACGTCTTTTGAGTGGGTGTTTATCAGTAGCGGCACAGTGGGTGAGCAGGCCAGGGAAGGATAGTATTTATAAACTAAGGAAGTCTTTGTAACTCTTAGACTTGCAGAGAGGCCTGCGCAGGTGACAGGTGTAGGGAAAAGCTCTTTAAATAGTGGCTGACTTCTTGGCACCCCTTGCATCCAGGGGACAAGAAAAAGAGTTATGACATATCATGTCTTGCTTATCGTATCTAAAAAGAAGAGTCTTACCCCAGCTATCTATTTCTACCATCATAAAATAGCTTTCCAGGGTGTGAGGGGTGTATGTGTGTGTGTCTCTCTGTGTGTGTGTCTGTGTGTCTGTGTGTGTGTACGTGTTTCTTTTTTGCCTCTAAGATACTCTGCCCCATGTTAGGTAATTCTTCATTATACATTCATTTGGTTCTCTGTTGCCCTCGCAAGTTTAACAACCTTAAAAATTGGATGCTTCTCACTGGTTCTATAATGAAGTAGCAATTTGTCTCTAGATCCAAATCCAGGTGTAGCTATGCTAACTTGCAGCCTGGCCTTGAGCATCTGGAGAATATTAAATATCTCTGGGTGTAGGAAATCCTTGGTTGTCACTAAAAAGGGAAAAAGTCTTCATACCTTATAATAACATATGGAAGTATGAGGGAGTGAGAAAGGAGAGATGCCAGGAGCAAGGACAGTCACTAAACTTAGAACCTCTGACAGCAACAGGAGCACACCTTTCCTTCATCTCCTTCCTCCCATTCCAAGTGAAATGTTAAGTTCAGCCTAGGAAACAAATTATTTTCTTTCAAAATACCATTGCTGGGTTTTTCCTATCTTCCAGGCTCTAGGGCTTTCTGTTTTTCCCGTCTCATTTAAATCTCCCAATCCTATGAAAGAGATTCTATGTTGACTCCCACCATAAAAGCAAGGACACCACATGCTGGAGACCTTAAGTGATTCTCCAGAGCCATCCAGTTGTATGGTGTCCAGACTTTACCCTTGCTTTACCTGGTCCTACATTCTTAGCCACAAGGTCCTACTTCTTGAGGGTTTGTTGTTGCTGCTATTGTTGCATTAAGAAGAATTAAAAGTTGGGGGTGCCTGGGTGGCTCCGTGGGTTAAAGCCTCTGCCTTCGGCTCAGGTCATGGTCCCAGGGTTCTGGGATCGAGCCCCACGTCGGGCTCTCTGCTCAGCGGGGAGCTTGCTTCCTCCTCTCTCTCTCTGCCTGCCTCTCTGCCTGCTTGTCATCTCTGTCTGTCAAATAAATAAATAAAATCTTTAAAAAAAAAAAAAAAAGAAGAAGAAGAATTAAAAGTTGGCTTGGCTCCCGGCTTCTGCATTTCACACCTGATGGGTCTCCTCCCCCAACCCCATTGTTCCCATGGTCCATACTGCTCTGAGGCAGGAGGTATGCTAACTCTGGCCCTACACTCTGTGGGTTCTCCATCAAATGACCTCTGCTTTTTGTCTAACTTTGATTGGTACCTTGGTCCTAATGTCAGGCCTCCTTTTTGTTTTGAAGTCCGTTCCCATAAAAATATTGATTCCATTCCCTGGGCTGGTCCCCTTGTTTCATTCTGGGCCAGGCATGCTGGGATGCCTGTGAACTCTCCCTGGCTGGAGTCCTCTCCTTTTAAACAGAGCCTCTAGATGGAGATGCCTTTCTTTCAGGGTCTCCATATTATTCTCTTCACTTGATAGAGTATCTTGTATCTTTATTCAACAACTCCAGCCATCAACTTTCAACTTGGATGGCAACAGTTCCTTCGGTTGATTGTTGGGACCTGCACTTGCCAGTAGCATGAACCTCTGCTGTTAGCCAATGCCACTGAATGAGCTTTTGCTGCAGCCCCACCTGGGTAACTGTCCAAGATGCTCTGTCTTGAGGAGATTTGGAAACAAGAAAGGAGAGGACTTTGAAGGCTTAACAGGTTACTACTCAATGGCTGAATTAGTTGCTTTACTGATTAAAAATCAACTTGTCCTCTAGTCCAGAAGCCCTCATTGAAAACTAGGTGTTAGGGAGGCTGAGGATCCTTAACCTCCTTTAATCATATGACACCATGTCTCAGTGAGTGTGTCAACACCAGCAGCAGCCTCTCCGGCAGAGGTTTTTACTTCCCGGGGAAGCCTCTAAACAGTGATGCAGCCTGGGGTGAACGCTGCAAAGAAAAATCTGCCTGTTCTTGTTCACTTGTTAGGTATGAGTATTTTGATGTAAAGCTAGATGTGGAACCAGAAAATCCAGGTACCACTCTATGTCACTTCAGGAAGTTCACAGCCTCTTGGCCTAAGCATTCTTTTTGATGAAAAAAGCTGTCTTGTCCATCATGAAAAATGGCCAAAGGATTAAATAAACCAGTTTCTCAACAGGGGGTGATTTTCCTGCCTGGGGACATTTCACAATGTCTAGAGAAGACATGTTTGGTTGTCACAACTGGACTCAGGAGTTGCTATTGGTATCTCTAGAGATTAGAGGTCAGGGCTGCTGTAACAGGGGTATAGGAGAGCTTCCCACAACAAAGAAGATCCAGTCCAACATGTCAAGAGTTCAAGCTGATAATGATTTCATTTAATCTGTTTCAGATGTTACACTCTGGTAACAATCAGACCACTCCCTACTTTTACAGAGCGCACAAGGAGGTGAGAGCCGAGAGTGCCACATAACTAACAGGCCTTGTCCCTGTTCTCCCTCCCAGGTTTCACTGAAACCACCTCAAACTGGCTGAAAAGTAGCCTTCTCAGATCTCTGCCATGGAGACCCAGAGGCCACAAGGGAATCCCTACCAAAGCTCTAAGGCTCTGTACAGCAGGCACTTTTGATTTACTGAAACTTGCCACTGCAGACCACCCCTGGTGTTTGACTCCTATACCCAATGGATTGGGGGAAAGCTACTTTAACTGGTGGTTAAAGATTAGATTTAGAACTCCTTAGACTTGAGCCTGAGCCCGGGTTATGCCACTTAACAAACTAACTGAATGTGGACAAATTGTCTGGTTTGCTTGAGGCTCATAGTTCTGACCAATGAATTAGAAGATAAAGATTATTTAGCATGGTTCCTGATGAATTAAGAGCTAAATGATAGTAGTAGTAGTAGCTGTTGCAGCCATTGATTTTATTATTGTTATTAATATTGGTAATACTAATTTTATTTTATTGCTGTGTTATGAACTGAGATCTTTTTACCTGCTCAAAGAAAGACCTTATATTTCAGTGAGTCTAAGCCTTGGACACCTACTAGTCAACTAAACATCTTTTTAAAAATACTTAGGGGTGTGTGGTTGGCTTAGTCACTTCAGTGTCTGATTCTTTTTTTTTTTTTTTTTATAAAGTTTATTTTATTTTATTTTATTTTTTCAAAGATTTTATTTATCCATTTGACAGACAGAGATCACAAGTAGGCAGAGAGGCAGGCAGAGACAGAGTGAGGAAAGCAGGCTCCCTGTTGAGCAGAGAGCCCGATGTGGGGCTCGATCCCAGGACCCTGAGATCATGACCTGAGCCGAAGGCAGAGGCTTAACGCACTGAGCCACCCAGGTGCCCCTCAGTGTCTGATTCTTAATCTTGGCTGAGGTCTCGATCTCAGGGTCATGGGTTCAGGTGGAGCCTACTAAATTAATTAAATAATTGGTTAATTAATTATTTAATTAAATAAAATAGTAAAAGTATTAACGCTTGGACCCAACCCCGCGCTCATTCACATGATTTCTCTGGAGAACAAGCCCAGGCGTGTGTTGTTTTTGCTTTTCTAAAGCCCCCCAGGTAATTCTAATAAATAACCAGGAATGAAAACCTATCATTTTACACAATATCCTTGGCCTAACCTTTCTGGGGACACAGGTGGTATTGAATATTCTATAGGCACATGGAAAGAGGCAGAGGAGAGGTCTATTTAAACTTCTGGACCCATTCTTTATCATTGTCTCTAACAGACAGTCTAGGATGGCTGCCTCTTCCTCAGCAAGCTTTTACAAGGACCCATTCTGTGTGTGGCTCTTCCTGGCACCTTCCTATTATTAGAAGAAAGCACAAGGAGATCAAAGTAGAAGAGGTCTTGAGCATCTGTCATTTGTAGGCTTCAGTCTGTCTTAGTAGCTGATGATTACCATCATTTACTAACAAGGTAGTTCATGTGTACAGTGCTTTATAGATTACATGACTTCATGCTTATCAATTTATTTAATTCATGGGTGTTCTGAAGTCACATGTTCCAGTAAATTAAAAATGTCCTCTATAGAGGCTCAGAGTTTATGTAAAGATTAACATGTGGACCTCCAGGTTATCCGTGGCATAGGGTTGTGGAGGTCACTCTTCAGCTGGTTTGTGGTGGCCTTTGGGTGGAGCCTGAGAGAGCAGTTAAGAACAGCTCTGTTGATTATGGAGCTCAGTCTCTGCCCTTAGCTCCTGATGGACTCCATGAGAGCTGGGTCACTCTGCTCTGGACCCAAACATCTGAAAAGAGCCTGATCAAAATTCTTAAATGAAAATTTCACTGCTATAATCATGCTTGTTATTGGTTATTATAAATACAAATGAAATATATGATAAGTTCAGGAAACAATGGAAAGATATATTTTTATAAACATATATATGAATTATAATGAAAAAATAGAAAGATAAGAAAGGATTTCTTATAATTGCTAAAATTTCCAATAGAAATAAAGTGGAATTTAAAAATAACAGTGATGAAGTCACAAGAGAGATAAAAGGTTAAGAGTTACAAAACAACTTATGATATATGAGATTTGAGGATATAGATAAGAAATCTTTAGAAGCCAATAAAATGCAAGATTAAAAGATTAAGGGAAAAGGCTAAACCCATAACACAGAAGGTTAAAAGCAAAGAAGTATGTAAGATTATGAAGAGGAAATAACTAAGGAAAAAATAAAATTAAAAAAATTATGGAAACTGGGGTGCCTGGGTAGCTCAGTTGGTTAGGTGCCTGATTCTTGATTTTGGCTCAGGTCAAGATTTAAGGTTGTGAGATCAAGCCCACATCTGGCTCCGTGCTGGGCATGGAGCCTACTTAAGATTCTTTTTCTCCCTCTCCCTCTCCCTCTGTCCCTTCCCACCTTTAAAAAAAAAAAAAAAGTCATAGAAACTATTGTGGTACTTTTTTTAAAAAAAGAACTTTTTTGTTTTTTTTTTTTGTTTTCAGTTTCCATCTTTTTTTTTTTTGTTTTTAAGGAAAGAAGCTAGTATTTGAAAATTAAAATGAGAAGGAAAAACAAAACAAAACGCTAGTTAGAAGCAAACATGAGGCCAAAGCTGTAAGTGAGGCCCTGGGTGGCTCTGATTCCCCCATGGAGTCTTGGTAAGAATGGCAGCATCCCTCCTGGGCAGAGAAACCCAGAGTGGGGCAGTTCAGGGCCCCGACGCCCACATGCATCCCTGCAGTGGCATGATCCATGTCAGTTACCCCTATCGGTCCCACCACTAAGAACCTGAGATGTGGGGGACCCTAGGCAAGTAGGAAAAGCCAGAACCCACAGCATAAGTTCTTGTGAAATTCACCAGCTTCCAAGGGACAATACAGTAAATGGGATGTCAGCAGTTCTGGTCCCCCAGTGCAGGCTCTCTCAAAGTCTACTCCCTCATCTGTCTTGCTCATTCTCTCTCTCTCTTTTTTTTTTAAGATTTTATTTTATTTATTTGACAGAGAGAGAGACAATGAGAGAGGGAACACAAACAGCAGGAGAGGAGAGGGAGAAGCAGACTCCCCACAGAGAAGGGAGCCCGATGTGGGGCTTGATCCCAGGACTCTGGGATCATGACCAGAGCCGAAAGTAGACACTTAACGACTGAGCAACCCAGGAGCCCCTGTCTTGTTCATTCTTGAAACTTCTTTAGGAATAAGGCAACATACTGGGATCCTGAGTGACCAAATCCCCTATTTCAATTGTATTCCTGGATCCACCTATACTAATTGCTATGGAAAGTAGGTAGAGGGACACCCTTTGTAATAACCTGGACTTGGGTTCAAATTACAGTTTTGTCCCTTAATGGCTGTGTAACTTTTTCTTTTTCTTTCTTTTTTTTTTTTTTTAAGATTTTATTTATTTATTTGACAGAGATCACAAGTAGGCAGAGAGACAGGCAGAGAGAGGTGGGGGAAGCAGGCTCCCTGCTGAGCAGAGAGCCCAAGCGGGGCTCAATCTCAGAACCCTGGGATCACGACTTGAGCCAAAGGCAGAGGCCTTAAACCCACTGAGCCACCCAGGCACCCCAGCTGTGTAACTTTTAAACAATTTTATTTACTTCTTCAAACTTCAGTTGCCTCTTTTAAAAAAGAGGGAAAATTAAAAAGTCTACCTCTCTTAATTACAGAGGTGAAATGTTTTCTAGATTGTGAGCGAGACAAGGCCATGACCTATTTCTTATTTGCTTTCATTCATGTCCTCAATACTTGGTAAACTGTCCAGTATATGTTAAGTGTTCGATGCTCATCTGATAATAAAAGCCATTTTTTTTAGTTATGTATTGCTATATGCCAGGAGTTATGATTATGCTTTTAATTCTGATTATATCAGTTAATCTTTATAACACACATCCACAAAGTTTATAGTATCACTATTCCATTCTACAGATTAGGCCTAGAAGTTAAATAACTTGCCTAAGGCCCAGCAAGTTTTGAGATTTTAACCACAATTTAATGACTATCTAGGGTTTTGGGAAGCATGGGAGTTGAGTTAGGTTAAGTAGGATCTGGAGGATGGCTAAAATAGTCAGCACACTCTCACCATAGACAGTGTTCTCTAGAGCTTGGCCCCTAGCACCTCAAAGTGTCTTCCCAGTACTCATGGTCAAAGTCTCTGAGCTTTGCATTATGAGCCCATGTTGCTCTGATTGGAACATGGGTGCATATTAATCCTGCCTCAGGTAGACTCTATTGGCCTCAGAGTGGGACCTATGCCATGAGTCTTGGACTGCCCACTGGAGCCCCACCCTGCTGGCCAGTCTTGAGTCTGCCAGTCTCTGCCCTATCACGGGAACCAGGGCTTCAGGGCTGCTCAGAGAGTCTGGAACTGTGAAATTTGGGTCCACAGAATTCCCCATATCTACTTGGTCCTAACGGAGGAATTAAGCAAATAAGCTGATTGAGAGAGTTAGAAGAGAAAGTGAGCACAAGCTAATTAGGTGGGGGAGGGGCAGCTTTATCAGAGCCTGAGAGCTCCCATGTTTGGCAATCCAGTGCTCACCAGCAATAATTTCTCTTACCTCGCTGTCCAGGAGTCTGACCCTGAAGAATTACTTTGAGCTGTCACCACTCCAAATGGAAATATAAGACCATTTTATCCCTGCAGTTAGCATAAACTGGAGCATAGCCATTAATCCCAGAGTCTGGGCAAAATCCTCAAGCCAAAATATACCAAATGGACCCTTCTAGTACATATTGGGGATTTAGTTATGTGAAAACACACTCAATTCTCTCTCCTGCCAACACACACACACACACACACACACACACACACACATAAACACCAATTTCCTCTTTATTTCCCCTACAAAGGAGGGGTAAAATTGGGTGGAATAAACTTTTTGATTGTTTTTGGAGGGAAAGAAGGTTTATGAAGTGACAAGCTAGGGAGTGTTATGAAGTGACAGGAAAATAAAGCCGCAAGAAAAATTGGTTCAGTACTGCACTCAGATTTGCTGAGGAAAACAGGAAAAGATGAGCAAGAAATGAGGCTTAATTTTAATGAAGGGAAATTTGCTGCTAAGTAAAGAGACTGCAGGAAGCGGGGGTGCACAGTCTTCAGAGAAGAGCGGGGCCTTGCATTCTATTGTGATGGACAAGATTTTGTTCTTGAAGAAACAGCCCTAGCACACAAAAGCACGAAAACAGAAAATGCTGGATGTAGAGTACAAAACAGACGACTGCAATGCAGGCACGAAGGGACCCACTTTCTTCCTAGCTGAGCTCTGTGGAGGTCGATTAAGGATATGCCTTTCTCACTCTGTAATTCCTATTTTTTCTCCAGATGAGTGCTTCAAACATGCAAAAGATGCTGCATATCTTGGTGAAGATTCGGCTCTCTTCTCTAGAGAAACTTGATTACAGTCTCCTGGGATATCTTAAAAATCTCACTACCATTTATTACCTATTAATAGAATTAAAATTTATATATAAAAACTTACATATTCTAATATAATAAAGGTAGGATGTATATATTATGTATATATCACTATCTGAGGGCGGTCTTTCTGCATTTTGGTAGGTGTTAAAATTACTTCAGTGGGAATGAAGTTTTGTTGGTATAAAAAGGGAAAAGGTAAATTTTCTCCACTTGTTCAAGTTAACAAGTTAACAATAATCAGAGTAATTACATTTGTAGGTGTTTAAGCAGAACTGGCTTAGAGAAAGATGGGTGGGATTAGGAATGATTTCCCCAAAATAATACAACCTAGCAATCAAATATTTGGAAGGGGGAACATAGAGGACAAAAAAGGATGTCTTGGTCTATATTTATGCCAAATCAGTTCTTCTAATATTTCCCACCAGAACACAGCACTATTATAGCAATATATAGTGAAAAAGTAATGGGGCTTTTCATGCTAGAGCCTCAACTAGGATGTGAGGCTGGAGCCCTCCCAGCTCTTGGCTACTTAGGCTGAGAGCCCCACCACCACCACTGCACTCCCAGACTGTCTCTAGATCTCTCTGAGGACAGTCTTTATGCAGAGGACACGTGCAAAGTTTCAACTATCTGGAATGAAGAAACAGTACTGCAAATCTTAATCATAGATGCAGAAAGAGAAATTCTAGGATGTGTAGAGGTATAGATGGAGAGTATATGTAATACTACATGTGGAATATACATAGAGAGAACTGTATCTATAATCCTATCCTATATTCTCTTCTCTGTGTATCTATTATATTACAGATGTAACTCCATATCTATTGAACATATATATATGCACACATATAGATATATAAATATATATTTACAAATATGTAAATCTACAAAAATATATATCTAAACTAAGATTTAATTGTTTGCAGGCAAAAAAGGGTTAGCATTTAATGCCCTGAGGAAGAATAAAGTAATTGCGGTTTTGCTGTAGTTTGGGCCTGCTTAGGGACAATTTAACATCGCCAAGGGAGGGGACCAAAACCAGCAACTACAGAGTGATGTCAGAGTAGAGTAGCTGGGAAAGCCTGCAGAAAGGCAAGCAGGCTGGGGTGCGATCGGACTGCGGAGTCTTCTGAGGAGCTCCTTCTAAAAATGATTTCCTTCCTTTCCCTAGCAATAGTGTTTTGTACAGACACAGAATTCTTCATTTTCTTAGAAGTTCTAGGTAACTTTAGACAGCGAAGTTTTTCTTCATCTTGATTCCAGCCCTGCATTCTTAGATAATTGATTTTTTCACTTTGGCTGAGCAGAGACAGCATGGCTGTAATTACAGAGTAGTGGCATGCCATCCTTAAATTCTTTTTTTTTTTTTTTAATTCTTCCAGAAACCTCACACCTTGGATTTGAGCAATGTGGAGGCAATCTCTTCAGACAGTGGAACAGGCAGAGATCAGACAACATTTGCAGTAAAAAGGGGGCGGGGGGAGACCCTCTTCAAATATTCAGGGAGAACTACAAAATGCTGAAGTAAATCCTTATCAGGAATTTTAATGAGCAAAATAAAATATGAAATCTGTGTGATTAAAATCAAATCTTCCCCCTTCTGCTCGGCTAGAGCCGTCTGCCAAAACCAAGGAACAAGGAAGGCGCTGGGAGGCCTTTTGTATTTAATTACTGCCAGGGTTTTCCTCAGTTCAAAGCAATCTCCCAAGCCCCCACAGGGGTAATGGAGAACTTGAGAGAACAAATAAGCTCCCTTCTGAGTGATTTAGAATCCTGGACAACAAACAATAAACATTTTAACTGAATTGGAGAGGTCCAAACCAGTCTGACTTAGAATTTGTGTCCCTGTGGGGGTGGAGGACGTAGTGAGCCCAGAAGAAGTTGGAAGTGTGGACCATGATCTGCCGTCCCCTTCAGGACCACCCTTCAGGGGCCACTCCATCTGTTTTGTTTTGGCTCCTCTTTGATTTCTTCCATAGTCTCTCTGTGTATCTCAAACCCACGGGCTTGGGAGTTGGATAGGGGAGATACCCATCCACAATAATCCAGGAATGTGTGGAATATAATATTCATCTCTCATACCTAGTGGTTTGGTTGGTGCCTCAGTCTATCTGGAGAAGTTACTTCTGTGAGCTCATCTCTTAAACTCTGGGTGCTGTCTGAACAACACCAGTGGCATTACTCAAATGGATGGTCCTCAATCCTGGAACGTTCTTCCTTGGTAATTAAAGAGTTGCTTTTCATGGGGTGCCTTTTGTCGGCATGTGAATTTGAGGTGCCCATTTATGCAAAGTCTGCCTTTTCAGTTCAGACCATATTATCTCTCCATTTATGTTCAGATTTATATCATTTTGGGGTACTGGGGTGACTCAGTTGGTTAAGCATCTGCCTTTGTATCAGGTCATGATCCTGGAGTCCTGGGATTGAGCCCCACATCAGGATCCCTGCTTGGTGGGGAGTCTGCTTCTCCCTCTGCACCGCTGGTGCTCTCTCTTTCTCTCAAATAAGTAAATAAAATCTTAAAAAAAAAAAAAAAGATTTATTTCATTTCAAGCAGTGACTTCACCACCTTTGCCCTTTGTGAGGAGGAGCAAGGCTGTTTTGTGTAAATATTCAGATTGGCTAAAACACAAGTGGACCAGGGAGACCCTCCAGAAATCTACTCTTTGGTTTCTCAGATGAGGAAGTGCTAATTGATATTTTTCCACCAGATACCTCTGTATGGACTGTGAAGCTGGTAGAGTTCTGGCACATCCATTCCCCAGCTGGTCATTGTGAGTAGGAGTGAAACAGGAGACTGGTCAGGCTTGGACCACATGGCCAACGTACCACTAGGAGATTTCTCTTCCCGGCTATGTAGTCCAACTCTTGTCATGGGTCCTATCATTAGACATATTATTGACCTTCTTTTTAGTTCAGTGTCTCTTAATATTAATTCAATTTTATATATACCAGGTCTTATGCAAGTAGTTGTTGAAAAACGTATCATTAATAGTGGCTCAATTCTTTATTTATTCTTTCAACAACATATTTATTGAGTGGGTAGTATGTGGCTGACAGTGTGCTAATCTCCAGAAACAAAGCAGTGGGTGGGCAGGGAGAAGACAGCTTGGACTACCTGGGTGTCTGTCAAGTTGAGAGAACATGGGCCTGTCTGAGAGTGTTTTGGAGACAGCCAGGAGCGCTGGCTGGTGGGCTGGATAAGGAAAATGGGTAATGAAGGATTATTCCTATATTGTTTGTAGCAGCACTTATGTCCATGGTGGTACCCACTGACACACCCAAGAGGTTTTGGGAAAGAACAATGACTCTTTTCAAGTGCCTAGACCACTGACATCTTAAAATGTCTTTAATGCAGTAGCTTAATCAGGGCATATCAGAATTAACTGTTAAGGTTTTAAATTTTTTTAATATAATTAAATGGGATCCACCCCAGTCTTATTGAATCAGATTATTTTGATGGTGGGACCTAAGCATCTGTGTTTGAAAAAGGTCCCTAGATGATTCTTTGCATATCTCTGGTTAAAAAATTTATTGCTGAAAAGCATTACCATAAACACACATGGGTATTATGTGTTTGTGTATCAATGTCCATGTGAATCTGTATAATCCAGCTATGATATGTTTTTAATCTCAAACTGAGTTCTCCAAATACCTGTCTTTAATTAATCTCTGCCCAATTGCCATCAGTCGGTGCAGCTGCCTTGAATTTGAATAAATAATTGAAAGTCGATGGAATGCATTAATATAAAATCACATATATAATTTTTAGCGTTTTTCAGCAGAAAACTTCTGTTTGGTGCCATGCTTTTTAAGACCATGTGGTTCCTAAATGTCATACTGGCTGAGTTTTTGCTCTCAGAAGAAGTGATCATGAACACTCATGTCTCTTCACATGTTTAAAATAGTAATGCTGTTATCTTCCACAATAGCCACCAAACAGAATCTGTGGGATCAAGCCTGAGTTTCTAATAACTGGTTAGCACACACGTCTATTATTATATATTTCAACTACATTACAGTCAACAGCTAATCTGCATTGATACATCGTAATGAGACAAATGGGTGTTTGCTGTGCAGGAAATCAGAAGCAGAGCACTGAAGCCTGATTTTATGCTTTTGACATAACCAAAATCACAGTATAATACTCCCATCCAGAGTGGCCCAAACTGTGAAAATGTCTTTCAGTCCACAAATCCCACCAAACCATCACAGAGGAAATATTTAGGTCCACACACACCGAGGAGGGGGTCTGCTCTCCCAGCCTCATGCGTGCTGACAGCCTGATACAATCTATCTTTTGAATACACCATCCAAACCAACTATGAATAAAATCAATTTAACCAAAATCGATGTTCTTTTGTAAAGCTGCTTAAAACCTAAGTGGAAGTGAAACCTTTGAAGCTGCCTTCCCTCTGTAAAAGCAGCACTTACTGAGCCTTTGATGGCTGTAGGTGCCTGGGGAATCCTCCCATGTCAGGTGGTACAGCACCTTCATTCCAGGCGCTGCAAAATAATTAGGGAATGGACAGAAATGGAATCAATTAGGTTCTGTTTTTTTAAAATGTTTTCTCCTCCTCAGTCCTGAACCAGCCTGGAGCGTCTGTCCCAGTATTCTGTGTCTCTGGGCAGACTGGCGAGTTCCATAAAATGCTTTGCTTTGCACACTTTACATCCAGCAGAAAAGGAGGAGGAGGCACAAGGTTCAAGACAGCATCTGATTCTAAATCACAGGGTGGCCGGTGCCCTTTATTTACACATTGGCAAAGTTAATTGATTGTTTTCCAGAGAAGAACATAATTTTTCAGAGCTTTTATTTTAAATTACTAAATCAATACTTCATAAGCAAACAAAAAGATATTTATAAGATGTTAGCATTCTGGAATTGGCGAAAATATATAACTTGTTACTTTATAAAGGAAGAAGCTGATAAGAACTCACATTTATTAGATGCTTATTATGTGTTAGGCACTCTGATACTTGCTTCATGCAAATTATCTCATTTAACTACAGCAAGAAACAAGTTGGGTGGGTTTCTTTCTTTCTTTTTTTTTTTTTTTTTAGAGATTTTATTTATTTATTTTAGAGAGAGAAAGAGAGAGAGAGTGCATGGTTGTGGAGGTTGGGAGAAGGGGAGGGTGAAGGGAGAGAGAGTCTTAAGCAGGCTCAGTGCTCAGTCTGGAGCCCGCTATAGAGCTTGATCTCAGGACCCTGAGACAGAAGTGGAAACCAAGCGTCCAAGGCCTAAAAACTTCTGCACCCAAGTGTCCCTGGATGGGGTTATTATTCTCATTATATATGAAATGATTAGATGATTAAAGACTGTCTCAAAAAATATCACAGTAGGGGTGCCTGGGTGGCTCAGTGGGTTAAAGCCTCTGTCTTCAGCTCAGGTCATGATCCCGGAGTCCTGGGATGGAGCCCCGCATCGGGCTCTCTGCTCAGCGGGGAGCCTGCTTCCCTTCCTCTCTCTCTGCCTGCCTCTCTGCCTACTTGTGATCTTTGTCTGTCAAATAAATAAATAAAATCTTAAAAAAAAAAAAAAAGAAAAAAGTTACAGTAGAATGAGAGCCCAAACCAGGACTCTAACCCAGTTCCATTAACCTGACTCCAAGTTCATGGGATGAAGAAAAATAGCTATAATTGAAGGGGAAAAAAGGAAAAAAAGAAAGAGGAGGAGGAAGAAGAGGAGGAAGAGGGTGAGGAGAAGGAGTGGAGGGATAAAGGAATCGCCCAAATTCTCTTTTCAAGTAGATTTTTCTCTATTGATGAAATTAACCATAGAACTGGTCAAATTATAAAAATTAAATATGTCATTCAGTGAGTTTCAGTATACATTAGGAGTGATGGGTCCGTAATCAAAAGGAACGAGTTGGATACAAAGTGAAGGTCAAGCAAAGCTTTTTTCACGCCAAGCATGGAGAATCAAACCGACCAGTTGGGGCCGCCTCTTACAGAGAGGGCGACTGCCCTGCACCCCCCCCTCCCCCGCCTTACTGACCAACTTTTAAAGGGCAAGGGCCATGTGGTTGGGCCTGGCCACACACAGATGGCCAATGAGATTGCAACACACAGAGAAAGCTGCATTGTCATGCTAGGTCACACACAGGTGACCAATTGAATCACGATTTACCCTATACTAGGTATTTGAACTAGCCTATCACCTTGGTCAGAATTGGCACCCAAAAGGTGGGGCCCATACTCCTTGGTAGCTAGGGAGACAGTATGTGCGCCCCACTGATCAGATGTCTCCACCTGGCCTGACCCACCCTTGTATTTGGGCTTTGTTACCTGGGACTGGTTCCCGGGACTTGTTTTTAAGTAAGTTCCCCCGACGGGGGGGGGGGGGGGGGGGGGGGGTGTCAATTTAAGTTTTACAACAAAATGGCAGTTCAACCTTCAACCGGGGTGGGGCCTCTCTGACTGAATAGGCCCTTATAAGATGAAATTGGAAACTGGTGTGGTGAGGAATGTGTCCCTTCCACCTGCCCTGTGACAAGAACAGAAGCTGCCTCACCACTGACATTCATTCAAGCGTCAAGGAAAAAGCCAACTCAAAACAAATTTTTCCAGGGCATTTCCTGGAAAGCTTTGAATGTAAAAGAATATGGTTCCACACCAACCTAATGCCTTGGAAATTTAAGAAAATGCAGTTTTCTCTGAATTACTCAATTAAATAAATTTGGTGGAAGACTTTTATCAGCACAGGGGTCCTTTTTGGTGCTTTTGTCCCAGGCCTTCCTCCAGGGATGTCTCCAGGAGCTGCTGGCCACACCAGCTGAGCTCTCCTGAGTTGGGGACCCTTCCGACAGCAGCACCTCTCTTACTATGTACCTTTATTTTGAACTCACCAGATGGGTGGTGGTAATACTCAGGCAGGCTCAGACTTAAACAATGGAGAATGTGGCAGAGTCAAGAGTGTGAAAGCAAAACAAAAATCTTTTTTTTTTCTTGTTTTTTGTTTTGTTTTATTTTATTTTTGCGGGTTTTTTGGTGTCCCTGCCCCCCCCCCCCTTAGGTGATTAGATGATCCAGGAAATAAGCCATAAACCTTGGAGTGATACTAGTTGCTGGTGATGTTTGAATTCATGGGTAATCGTCTCTTTCAGGAGATCACAGCAGGGTTGCCACTAAATGCAACAAATTCCAAGCAATTCTGAGCAAAGAATTTGAACAAAGAATGTCACCCTGTTGGGAGCTCAAAAGAAGCCTCTTGCTGTCGTTTGAGGGAGGGGTACCGTAGAGCCTGGGGGCCTGTGAACTGTGCTGCTTGAGGTCCATTCTGATGCAGGGCTGGTGAGAATGGTGCTCTGATTTTCTATTCACATGCATCTCACCTGGGTAGGCAACTAGACTGGGCTGCTGGAATGTCTTGACTTGTCAACTTGATGTGCTCTGAATTTTAAAGAGAAGGCACTGAAAAGGACAGAGTAATTACTGTCCTAGGTTACAGACGGGTTTAAAGTAAAGACGTCTTAGCATCCTAGGCCGGTAGAATCACTGAAGCTGTGAGTAAAGCAAGTTCCGAATCTACATAATATTTAGCTCTGTTTGTCTCGTCTTGTGAGCTTTGGGGCTTATAGGATGGAGCCACACATGTGGTTGGCTGGGATAGAATACACATGTGACCGTGTTCATGACGCACTAGTTCAGACAGGGTGGTCCAGCAGCTGGGATGTGTGTGTGTTCAGTTGCAACAGTTTGATTCTCATAGAACAGTTAGTAAGAAGCCAGAACTGCTGGCCACCATGTCATGCAGGCTGTTTCTCTGGGTTTCTGTCTGTTGACAAATAACCTAACCTGTCTGTGCTTCTGTTTCTTCATCTCATCTGTAAATGGAAATAATAATAATAATACTATTATCTATCACATAAGGATAGAAACATAACTGCACTTGACAATGGGCACGCAATAAACATTAGCAATTGTCATTATAACAAAAAGGCACACAGGGCTCTCTGGCATCACCCTGAGCTTATGATTTCGGGCTAACACACTAGCCCTGACACACACACAGCACCCACAAGAGAAGCTTAAGAAGTAGAATTGGAATATCCTGCTAGAAGCCACTAGTGTGGATATAAAATAGAGAAGACGGCACAGGTCCATCACTCACCTTGTGGATTGTTGCCAACCTCTCTCCTCCAGTCTTAAATTGACATGTGAAGTGTGGTCAGGTACAGGTAACAGGCAAAGACACAGCAGTCTATGCTCAATAAACACTCCATAAATCTGTGACAGATAATATCACTATGATAGTCATTTCTAGCTCTGCCACCACCACTGCAATTACTACTTCTGCTAATGACTGAACCATGCCCTGGAACGAAGGCTTTTCATCTCTCAACAAGTAGGTCCAAAGCAAAGGAAATACAAATACAGTTTCTTGCTTTGAGTCAAGGTTAACAAACAAACAGTGGTTTCAGTTGCAGAAACTGTACATCAAAATAAGTCAAAATTCAGGCATTTGTAGGTCAGGATAGGAATGAATGTACTATGTTTCCTTTGTTCTATGATATACAACTTTCCAAATCTCTGCATTGTGGTCGTTAATTGGACCTATTTTTTGTTCTTTCTTAGAGGATCACAGACCAATGGTGTACTTATAAATAATGATATTTTAGATTCAATTGAATGTAGTAATCAAACTGGGTTTGGGAAAAGTTGTCATTGGAACATGGAAAAAATGTTCCATGGGCCTTGGTGAAGAAAGAATTTCTTTAGTATGTAATATTCTACTAGTACTGATATCCTCATGTTTATAACACATATGCATATAATAATACTATACTATATGCTCACACATATTAATATAAACACGAACAAAAGGCCAAGTGTTTAAGACTAAAGGGTAAAATTCATAAAATACAGTTTCTAATTCATATTCTAATATCCTTTGTCAAAATAAAAAAGGCTGATGGTTATATTCTTCTGTGAGTGTATGTATTTTTTATGCTTGATGGGTTGACTCTGTACATTTAAGAACACCCTTGTTGTCTCTCTGACTGTATCTCTTACCTCTTCCATCTCTCCACTTCAGCCTCCCTGTCTTCTTGCTCCTAGCCAAGCACACACAATATGCTCCTACCTCAGAAACCTTGTACTTGGTTCCTCTGCCTAGAATGCTCTTGTATAGATAGTCATTTTCACTCTCTTCCTATACTTCCCATCTCCACCTTTCATGATTCTCACCCCATCCCACCCCATGTAAATTTTCCCAGTTAGCATTTGTTGCCGTCTAGAACACTATATAAACTTTGTTCATGAGTATCCCTTATTAGCTGAGGGCTCAAATGAAAACAAGAAAGTTTGAGTATTTTGTTCTTGCTACCTCTCCCAAATCTAAGACATTTCTTACCGTATAGTAGAAACTCAACAAATACCTGTTCACTGATGATGAAGATATTGTTGCTGAGGAATGAGAAGAGAGACATGAAATTGTTCTAAAACCTCTGCTCTAGCAATGGCCAGGGGTGTGAGTTTCGCCTTGGGATGACTTTGGAGAGAAAGAGAGGTTTCCTAGTTTGGTGTTGGTGAGAGTTTGCTTACGTATCAATCTAACATACATGCCACTGTGTCTACTCTGAAAATGAGGAATATTTTCAGTGGTCAGGTCTATTTTATAAGCAATCGGGGTTAGCAGCACACAAGTCAACCTGATATCACAAGAGGAATATGTCCAATTGACATTTATTGCTATTAGATTCTACTGCAGAAACTGCACATGTATTAACTTTCATATTTCAAAGAGGAAAGGTGAATGCATGACTTTTCTGGACCTGTTTGAAGCCTTCACCTTTTTTTTTTTTTTTAAGATTTTATTTATTTATCTGAGAAAGAGAGACAGAGATAGGGACAGAAATAGCAAGAGAGACCACGAGTGGGGAGGAGAGGGAGACGACTCCTTGCTGCTGAGCAGGGAGCCCAACGTGGAGCTGGATCCCAGGACCCTGAGATCATGACCTGAGCCAAAGGCAGAGGCTTAACAGACTGAGCCACCCAGGCTTCACCCCTGAAGCCTTCATTTTTTAAGGTTAAAAAAAAATGCTAAGTGAAAGAGTGCTAAAATATTTAGGAGACCAGCATCTAATTTATTTATTTTTTTTAAGATTTTATTTATTTATTTGAGAGAGAGTGAGAGAGGGTGCACGGTCAACTGTGAGTAGGGGGAGGAGCACAGGGGAAGGGAGAAGGAGGAGAAAGAATCTGGAGCAGACTGCACCAAGCAAGGTCCCACATGGAGCTAGATCTCAGGACCCTGAGATCATGACTTGAGCCAAAACCAAGAGACACTCCCTTAACAGACTGAGCCACCCAGGCGCCCTGCATAACTTAATTTTTAATGAACTTTTGAGGTTCCCTACTTTACCTTATTCAGTTAGTTTTTACTTGGTTCACTTTTTAATTCTATAGACTACTCAGTATCCACGGTCTTTCTTTAAACTTACACACATGCACACACAGACATGCACACGCAGACTCACGCTGAGGTGTGGTTCTCAAGGTCCCATCATGTTTAGCAAATATTTCACATGAAACGATATGTTCATCTGTTACGCTGATTGCCAAGATTACAGCATGACAACAAACATTATTTGGGGGATAGAAGCTAAAATTACAGCCCATTCTGCCGTCTGCAGCGATGAATGGATGCCTGTTAATTTTCTGCAGCAACGTCCCTGACAGGCAAGTGAGGACTCCCAGGGCATCCGTGTCACTGTCGTCAGGCCGGATGGCTCTGTGGTGGAGACAGATGAGTCAGTGGGCTGCTGGAAAACCCACACACCCTCAGGGCCCCCTGACTAGGAGGGCTGTAACAATTAGCATGCTCACGAAGATGCAGATACCGTATGCAATTTCTGTGTGTGTGCTTTATTATGAAAGGCAACATGGAAAGTCATAGCGCAGGAAGGTTTTAGCTCCAGATACACAGCGCTACCCACTGCTTAATGAATAGTATGTGGAAGCCAGCCCGCATTTCTGGAACAAAGAAAATCAGTGGAGGTTTCAAGGTTTCCTTATAAGCTCACGTACAGAAAAACAACTTTTACAGTTGTTCCCAAGTTTTAAATTGTCTAATTTTGGCCCTAATTGGGAGAGCTGTTTAGAAGGTAGTTTACTGAATCCAGGCGCTTTTTTTTTTTTTTTTTTTTTTAACGTGAGTGAAATTTTCTCATGATGTCTAAAATCCTACTCTGGTAACAAATAAACAGTAGGCTTCCTCAAACTGACATTGCATTCTATCACTGCTGTAACACAGTATCACCAAAGTCGTGGCTTGAAACAACACAAATTTGTTATCTTACAGTTTTGTACATCAAGAATCTGACTTAGTTCTCACTTGGCTGAAATCAGGGTATGAGCAGGGCTGTTTCCCTTTCTGGGGTTCTGGAAGAGAACCCATTTGCTCGTCTTTTCCAGCTTCCTGAGGTCACCTACGTTCCCCGGCTCGTGGTACCCTTCCTCCATCTTCAAAGTCAGCATCATAGCGTCTCTCTGACCCTGCCTATCTCACATCTCTCCCTGAGCACAGCCTGGAAAAATTCTCCACTTGTAAGAGTCCATGTAAATAAATGGGGCCCACCTGAAAAGCCAGTAGAATCTCCCCATTTATAGGTCCTTAACTTAATTGCCTCCACAAAACCCATTTTGTCATGTAAAGTGACACATGCAGAGGTGCTGGGAATTAGGATATGGGAATTTCTGGAGGACATTCTTCTGGCAACCAAAGCTGTGTGGAAAAGACCCAGCAGGGTGACAAGTAAAACCTGCCTCTGTCATGTGTGGCATTTATTCATTTATGGAGAGTTAGCTGGCTTATTGATCAAGGGCACAGAGTTTGGAGTCAGGCGTATCTGAATTCAAACTTGCCTGCCATATCCATTCATTCAACACATATTTACTGATCATCTACTAATGCCAAGCTTTGTTCAGCTCACTGGGGGTGTAGCAGTGAATAAGACAAACTTGCTACCATGAGGTATTTAAATTGTCGTAGGGGAGGTAGCCAGTATATAAATAAATAAATATATGGGGCACTTCAGTGGCTCAGTCAATTAAGCGGCTGCCTTTGGATCAGGTCATGATCTCAGTGTCCTGGGATCAAGCCCCAAGTCAGATTCCCTGCACA